>NW_027363490.1:0-748243 GCF_046119375.1 Phyllobates terribilis | reverse complement strand
ATAATATAATGTCCTCACAGACCACATATAATATAATGTCCTCACAGACCCACATATAATATAATGTCCTCACAGACCCACATATAATATAATGTCCTCACAGACCCACATATAATATAATGTCCCCACAGACCCACATATAATATAATGTCCTCACAGACCCACATATAATATAATGTCCTCACAGACCCACATATAATATAATGTCCTCACAGACCCACATATAATATAATGTCCTCACAGACCCACACATAATATAATGTCACCACAGACCCACATATAATATAATGTCCCCACAGACCCACATATAATATAATGTCCCCACAGACACACATATAATATAATGTCCTCACAGACCCACATATAATATAATGTCCTCACAGACCCACATATAATATAATGTCCTCACAGACCCACATATAATATAATGTCCTCACAGACCCACATATAATATAATGTCCTCACAGACCCACATATAATATAATGTCCTCACAGACCCACATATAATATAATGTCCTCACAGACCCACATATAATATAATGTCCCCACAGACCCACATATAATATAATGTCCCACAGACCCACATATAATATAATGTGCCCACAGACCCACATATAATATAATGTCCTCACAGACCCACATATAATATAATGTGCCCACAGACCCACAAATAATATAATGTCCTCACAGACCCACATATAATATAATGTCCTCACAGACCCACATATAATATAATGTCCTCACAGACCCACATATAATATAATGTCCTCACAGACCCACATATAATATAATGTCCTCACAGACCCACATATAATATAATGTCCCCACATATAATATAATGTCCCCACTGACCCACATATAATATAATGTCCCCACAGACCCACATATAATATAATGTCCCCACAGACCCACATATAATATAATGTCCTCACAGACCCACATATAATGTAATGTCCTCACAGACCCACATATAATATAATGTCCCTACCACAGACCCACATATAATATAATGTCCTCACAGACCCACATATAATATAATGTCCTCACAGACCCACATATAATATAATGTCCTCACAGACCCACATATAATATAATGTCCCACAACCACATATAATATAATGTCCCCACTGACCCACATATAATATAATGTCCCCACAGACCCACATATAATATAATGTCCTCACAGACCCACATATAATATAATGTCCTCACAGACCCACATATAATATAATGTCCCACATATAATATAATGTCCCCACTGACCCACATATAATATAATGTCCCCACAGACCCACATATAATATAATGTCCTCACAGACCCACATATAATATAATGTCCTCACAGACCCACATATAATATAATGTCCCCACTGACCCACATATAATATAATGTCCTCACAGACCCACATATAATATAATGTCCTCACAGACCCACATATAATATAATGTCCCCACAGACCCACATATAATATAATGTCCTCACAGACCCACATATAATATAATGTCCTCACAGACCCACATATAATATAATGTCCTCACAGACCCACATATAATATAATGTCCACAGCCCACATATAATATAATGTCCTCACAGACCCACATATAATATAATGTCCCACAGACCCACATATAATATAATGTCCTCACAGACCCACATATAATATAATGTCCTCACAGACCCACATATAATATAATGTCCTCACAGACCCACATATAATATAATGTCCCCACTGACCCACATATAATATAATGTCCCCACAGACCCACATATAATATAATGTCCTCACAGACCCACATATAATATAATGTCCCCACAGACCCACATATAATATAACGTCCTCACAGATCCACATATAATATAATGTCCTCACAGACCCACATATAATATAATGTCCTCACAGACCCACATATAATATAATGTCCTCACAGACCCACATATAATATAATGTCCTCACAGACCCACATATAATATAATGTCCTCACAGACCCACATATAATATAATGTCCTCACAGACCCACATATAATATAATGTCCTCACGGACCCACAAATAATATAATGTCCTCACAGACCCACATATAATATAATGTCCCCACAGCCCCACATATAATATAATGTCCTCACAGACCCACATATAATATAATGTCCCCACAGACCCACATATAATATAATGTCCTCACAGACCCACATATAATATAATGTCCTCACAGACCCACATATAATATAATGTCCCCACAGACCCACATATAATATAATGTCCTCACAGACCCACATATAATATAATGTCCTCACAGACCCACATATAATATAATGTCCTCACAGACCCACATATAATATAATGTCCCCACAGACCCACATATAATATAATGTCCTCACAGACCCACATATAATATAATGTCCTCACAGACCCACATATAATATAATGTCCCCACAGACCCACATATAATATAATGTCCTCACAGACCCACATATAATATAATGTCCTCACAGACCCACATATAATATAATGTCCTCACAGACCCACATATAATATAATGTCCTCACAGACCCACATATAATATAATGTCCCCACAGACCCACATATAATATAATGTCCTCACAGACCCACATATAATATAATGTCCTCACAGACCCACATATAATATAATGTCCTCACAGACCCACATATAATATAATGTCCTCACAGACCCACATATAATATAATGTCCTCACAGACCCACATATAATATAATGTCCCCACAGACCCACATATAATATAATGTCCTCACAGACCCACATATAATATAATGTCCTCACAGACCCACATATAATATAATGTCCCCACAGACCCACATATAATATAATGTCCTCACAGACCCACATATCATATAATGTCCTCACAGACCCACATATAATATAATGTCCTCACAGACCCACATATAATATAATGTCCTCACAGACCCACATATAATATAATGTCCTCACAGACCCACATATAATATAATGTCCCCACAGACCCACATATAATATAATGTCCTCACAGACCCACATATAATATAATGTCCTCACAGACCCACATATAATATAATGTCCTCACAGACCCACATATAATATAATGTCCTCACAGACCCACATATAATATAATGTCCTCACAGACCCACATATAATATAATGTCCTCACAGACCCACATATAATATAATGTCCTCACAGACCCACATATAATATAATGTCCTCACAGACCCACATATAATATAATGTCCCCACAGACCCACATATAATATAATGTCCCACAGACCCACATATAATATAATGTCCTCACAGACCCACATATAATATAATGTCCTCACAGACCCACATATAATATAATGTCCCCACAGACCCACATATAAAATAATGTCCCCACAGACCCACATATAATATAATGTCCCCACAGACCCACATATAATATAATGTCCCCACAGACACACATATAATATAATGTCCTCACAGACCCACATATAATATAATGTCCCCACAGACCCACATATAATATAATGTCCCACAGACCCACATATAATATAATGTCCTCACAGACCCACATATAATATAATGTCCTCACAGACCCACATATAATATAATGTCCTCACAGACCCACATATAATATAATGTCCCCACAGACCCACATATAATATAATGTCCTCACAGACCCACATATAATATAATGTCCTCACAGACCCACATATAATATAATGTCCTCACAGACCCACATATAATATAATGTCCTCACAGACCCACATATAATATAATGTCACCACAGACCCACATATAATATAATGTCCCCACAGACCCACATATAATATAATGTCCTCACAGACCCACATATAATATAATGTCCCCACAGACCCACATATAATATAATGTCCCCACAGACCCACATATAATATAATTTCCCCACAGACCCACATATAATATAATGTCCTCACAGACCCACATATAATATAATGTCCTCACAGACCCACATATAATATAATGTCCTCACAGACCCACATATAATATAATGTCCCCACAGACCCACATATAATATAATGTCCCCACAGACCCACATATAATATAATGTCCTCACAGACCCACATATAATATAATGTCCTCACAGACCCACATATAATATAATGTCCCCACAGACCCACATATAATATAATGTCCTCACAGACCCACATATAATATAATGTCCTCACAGACCCACATATAATATAATGTCCTCACAGACCCACATATAATATAATGTCCCCACAGACCCACATATAATATAATGTCCCCACAGACCCACATATAATATAATGTCCTCACAGACCCACATATAATATAATGTCCTCACAGACCCACATATAATATAATGTCCTCACAGACCCACATATAATATAATGTCCCCACAGACCCACATATAATATAATGTCCTCACAGACCCACATATAATATAATGTCCTCACAGACCCACATATAATATAATGTCCTCACAGACCCACATATAATATAATGTCCTCACAGACCCACATATAATATAATGTCCTCACAGACCCACATATAATATAATGTCCTCACAGACCCACATATAATATAATGTCCTCACAGACCCACATATAATATAATGTCCTCACAGACCCACATATAATATAATGTCCCCACAGACCCACATATAATATAATGTCCTCACAGACCCACATATAATATAATGTCACCACAGACCCACATATAATATAATGTCCTCACAGACCCACATATAATATAATGTCCTCACAGACCCACACATAATATAATGTCACCACAGACACACATATAATATAATGTCCCCACAGACCCACATATAATATAATGTCTCCACAGACACACATATAATATAATGTCCTCACAGACCCACATATAATATAATGTCCTCACAGACCCACATATAATATAATGTCCTCACAGACCCACATATAATATAATGTCCTCACAGACCCACATATAATATAATGTCCTCACAGACCCACATATAATATAATGTCCTCACAGACCCACATATAATATAATGTCCTCACAGACCCACATATAATATAATGTCCCCACAGACCCACATATAATATAATGTCCCCACAGACCCACATATAATATAATGTGCCCACAGACCCACAAATAATATAATGTCCTCACAGACCCACATATAATATAATGTGCCCACAGACCCACAAATAATATAATGTCCTCACAGACCCACATATAATATAATGTCCTCACAGACCCACATATAATATAATGTCCTCACAGACCCACATATAATATAATGTCCTCACGGACCCACATATAATATAATGTCCTCACAGACCCACATATAATATAATGTCCCACATATAATATAATGTCCCCACTGACCCACATATAATATAATGTCCCCACAGACCCACATATAATATAATGTCCCCACAGACCCACATATAATATAATGTCCTCACAGACCCACATATAATGTAATGTCCTCACAGACCCACATATAATATAATGTCCCCACAGACCCACATATAATATAATGTCCTCACAGACCCACATATAATATAATGTCCTCACAGACCCACATATAATATAATGTCCCCACTGACCCACATATAATATAATGTCCCCACAGACCCACATATAATATAATGTCCTCACAGACCCACATATAATATAATGTCCCCACAGACCCACATATAATATAACGTCCTCACAGATCCACATATAATATTAATGTCCTCACAGACCCACATATAATATAATGTCCTCACAGATCCACATATAATATAATGTCCTCACAGACCCACATATAATATAATGTCCTCACAGACCCACATATAATATAATGTCCTCACAGACCCACATATAATATAATGTCCTCACAGACCCACATATAATATAATGTCCTCACGGACCCACAAATAATATAATGTCCCCACAGACCCACATATAATATAATGTCCCCACAGCCCCACATATAATATAATGTCCTCACAGACCCACATATAATATAATGTCCCCACAGACCCACATATAATATAATGTCCTCACAGACCCACATATAATATAATGTCCTCACAGACCCACATATAATATAATGTCCCCACAGACCCACATATAATATAATGTCCTCACAGACCCACATATAATATAATATCCTCACAGACCCACATATAATATAATGTCCCCACAGACCCACATATAATATAATGTCCCCACAGACCCACATATAATATAATGTCCTCACAGACCCACATATAATATAATGTCCTCACAGACCCACATATAATATAATGTCCTCACAGACCCACATATAATATAATGTCCCCACAGACCCACATATAATATAATGTCCTCACAGACCCACATATAATATAATGTCCTCACAGACCCACATATAATATAATGTCCCCACAGACCCACATATAATATAATGTCCCCACAGACCCACATATAATATAATGTCCTCACAGACCCACATATAATATAATGTCCTCACAGACCCACATATAATATAATGTCACTGACCCCACATATAATATAATGTCCCCACTGACCCACATATAATATAATGTCCCCACAGACCCACATATAATATAATGTCCCCACAGACCCACATATAATATAATGTCCTCACAGACCCACATATAATATAATGTCCCACATATAATATAATGTCCCCACTGACCCACATATAATATAATGTCCCCACAGACCCACATATAATATAATGTCCTCACAGACCCACATATAATATAATGTCCTCACAGACCCACATATAATATAATGTCCCCACTGACCCACATATAATATAATGTCCTCACAGACCCACATATAATATAATGTCCTCACAGACCCACATATAATATAATGTCCCCACAGACCCACATATAATATAATGTCCTCACAGACCCACATATAATATAATGTCCTCACAGACCCACATATAATATAATGTCCTCACAGACCCACATATAATATAATGTCCCCACAGACCCACATATAATATAATGTCCTCACAGACCCACATATAATATAATGTCCCCACAGACCCACATATAATATAATGTCCTCACAGACCCACATATAATATAATGTCCTCACAGACCCACATATAATATAATGTCCTCACAGACCCACATATAATATAATGTCCCCACTGACCCACATATAATATAATGTCCTCACAGACCCACATATAATATAATGTCCTCACAGACCCACATATAATATAATGTCCCCACAGACCCACATATAATATAATGTCCTCACAGACCCACATATAATATAATGTCCTCACAGACCCACATATAATATAATGTCCCCACAGACCCACATATAATATAATGTCCCCACAGACCCACATATAATATAATGTCCTCACAGACCCACATATAATATAATGTCCTCACAGACCCACATATAATATAATGTCCTCACAGACCCACATATAATATAATGTCCCCACAGACCCACATATAATATAATGTCCTCACAGACCCACATATAATATAATGTCCTCACAGACCCACATATAATATAATGTCCTCACAGACCCACATATAATATAATGTCCTCACAGACCCACATATAATATAATGTCCTCACAGACCCACATATAATATAATGTCCTCACAGACCCACATATAATATAATGTCCTCACAGACCCACATATAATATAATGTCCTCACAGACCCACATATAATATAATGTCCTCACAGACCCACATATAATATAATGTCCTCACAGACCCACATATAATATAATGTCACCACAGACCCACATATAATATAATGTCCTCACAGACCCACATATAATATAATGTCCTCACAGACCCACATATAATATAATGTCCTCACAGACCCACATATAATATAATGTCCTCACAGACCCACACATAATATAATGTCACCACAGACACACATATAATATAATGTCCCCACAGACCCACATATAATATAATGTCCCCACAGACACACATATAATATAATGTCCTCACAGACCCACATATAATATAATGTCCTCACAGACCCACATATAATATAATGTCCTCACAGACCCACATATAATATAATGTCCTCACAGACCCACATATAATATAATGTCCTCACAGACCCACATATAATATAATGTCCTCACAGACCCACATATAATATAATGTCCTCACAGACCCACATATAATATAATGTCCCCACAGACCCACATATAATATAATGTCCCCACAGACCCACATATAATATAATGTGCCCACAGACCCACAAATAATATAATGTCCTCACAGACCCACATATAATATAATGTGCCCACAGACCCACAAATAATATAATGTCCTCACAGACCCACATATAATATAATGTCCTCACAGACCCACATATAATATAATGTCCTCACAGACCCACATATAATATAATGTCCTCACGGACCCACATATAATATAATGTCCTCACAGACCCACATATAATATAATGTCCCACATATAATATAATGTCCCCACTGACCCACATATAATATAATGTCCCCACAGACCCACATATAATATAATGTCCCCACAGACCCACATATAATATAATGTCCTCACAGACCCACATATAATGTAATGTCCTCACAGACCCACATATAATATAATGTCCCCACAGACCCACATATAATATAATGTCCTCACAGACCCACATATAATATAATGTCCTCACAGACCCACATATAATATAATGTCCCCACTGACCCACATATAATATAATGTCCCCACAGACCCACATATAATATAATGTCCTCACAGACCCACATATAATATAATGTCCCCACAGACCCACATATAATATAACGTCCTCACAGATCCACATATAATATAATGTCCTCACAGACCCACATATAATATAATGTCCTCACAGATCCACATATAATATAATGTCCTCACAGACCCACATATAATATAATGTCCTCACAGACCCACATATAATATAATGTCCTCACAGACCCACATATAATATAATGTCCTCACAGACCCACATATAATATAATGTCCTCACGGACCCACAAATAATATAATGTCCCCACAGACCCACATATAATATAATGTCCCCACAGCCCCACATATAATATAATGTCCTCACAGACCCACATATAATATAATGTCCCCACAGACCCACATATAATATAATGTCCTCACAGACCCACATATAATATAATGTCCTCACAGACCCACATATAATATAATGTCCCCACAGACCCACATATAATATAATGTCCTCACAGACCCACATATAATATAATATCCTCACAGACCCACATATAATATAATGTCCCCACAGACCCACATATAATATAATGTCCCCACAGACCCACATATAATATAATGTCCTCACAGACCCACATATAATATAATGTCCTCACAGACCCACATATAATATAATGTCCTCACAGACCCACATATAATATAATGTCCCCACAGACCCACATATAATATAATGTCCTCACAGACCCACATATAATATAATGTCCTCACAGACCCACATATAATATAATGTCCCCACAGACCCACATATAATATAATGTCCCCACAGACCCACATATAATATAATGTCCTCACAGACCCACATATAATATAATGTCCTCACAGACCCACATATAATATAATGTCCCACATATAATATAATGTCCCCACTGACCCACATATAATATAATGTCCCCACAGACCCACATATAATATAATGTCCCCACAGACCCACATATAATATAATGTCCTCACAGACCCACATATAATATAATGTCCCACATATAATATAATGTCCCCACTGACCCACATATAATATAATGTCCCCACAGACCCACATATAATATAATGTCCTCACAGACCCACATATAATATAATGTCCTCACAGACCCACATATAATATAATGTCCCCACTGACCCACATATAATATAATGTCCTCACAGACCCACATATAATATAATGTCCTCACAGACCCACATATAATATAATGTCCCCACAGACCCACATATAATATAATGTCCTCACAGACCCACATATAATATAATGTCCTCACAGACCCACATATAATATAATGTCCTCACAGACCCACATATAATATAATGTCCCCACAGACCCACATATAATATAATGTCCTCACAGACCCACATATAATATAATGTCCCCACAGACCCACATATAATATAATGTCCTCACAGACCCACATATAATATAATGTCCTCACAGACCCACATATAATATAATGTCCTCACAGACCCACATATAATATAATGTCCCCACTGACCCACATATAATATAATGTCCCCACAGACCCACATATAATATAATGTCCTCACAGACCCACATATAATATAATGTCCCCACAGACCCACATATAATATAACGTCCTCACAGATCCACATATAATATAATGTCCTCACAGACCCACATATAATATAATGTCCTCACAGATCCACATATAATATAATGTCCTCACAGACCCACATATAATATAATGTCCTCACAGACCCACATATAATATAATGTCCTCACAGACCCACATATAATATAATGTCCTCACAGACCCACATATAATATAATGTCCTCACGGACCCACAAATAATATAATGTCCCCACAGACCCACATATAATATAATGTCCCCACAGCCCCACATATAATATAATGTCCTCACAGACCCACATATAATATAATGTCCTCACAGACCCACATATAATATAATGTCCTCACAGATCCACATATAATATAATGTCCTCACAGACCCACATATAATATAATGTCCTCACAGACCCACATATAATATAATGTCCTCACAGACCCACATATAATATAATGTCCTCACAGACCCACATATAATATAATGTCCTCACGGACCCACAAATAATATAATGTCCCCACAGACCCACATATAATATAATGTCCCCACAGCCCCACATATAATATAATGTCCTCACAGACCCACATATAATATAATGTCCCCACAGACCCACATATAATATAATGTCCTCACAGACCCACATATAATATAATGTCCTCACAGACCCACATATAATATAATGTCCCCACAGACCCACATATAATATAATGTCCTCACAGACCCACATATAATATAATGTCCTCACAGACCCACATATAATATAATGTCCTCACAGACCCACATATAATATAATGTCCCCACAGACCCACATATAATATAATGTCCTCACAGACCCACATATAATATAATGTCCTCACAGACCCACATATAATATAATGTCCCCACAGACCCACATATAATATAATGTCCTCACAGACCCACATATAATATAATGTCCTCACAGACCCACATATAATATAATGTCCTCACAGACCCACATATAATATAATGTCCTCACAGACCCACATATAATATAATGTCCTCACAGACCCACATATAATATAATGTCCCCACAGACCCACATATAATATAATGTCCTCACAGACCCACATATAATATAATGTCCTCACAGACCCACATATAATATAATGTCCTCACAGACCCACATATAATATAATGTCCTCACAGACCCACATATAATATAATGTCCTCACAGACCCACATATAATATAATGTCCTCACAGACCCACATATAATATAATGTCCTCACAGACCCACATATAATATAATGTCCCCACAGACCCACATATAATATAATGTCCCACAGACCCACATATAATATAATGTCCTCACAGACCCACATATAATATAATGTCCTCACAGACCCACATATAATATAATGTCCCCACAGACCCACATATAAAATAATGTCCCCACAGACCCACATATAATATAATGTCCCCACAGACCCACATATAATATAATGTCCCCACAGACACACATATAATATAATGTCCTCACAGATCCACATATAATATAATGTCCCCACAGACCCACATATAATATAATGTCCCACAGACCCACATATAATATAATGTCCTCACAGACCCACATATAATATAATGTCCTCACAGACCCACATATAATATAATGTCCTCACAGACCCACATATAATATAATGTCCCCACAGACCCACATATAATATAATGTCCCCACAGACCCACATATAATATAATGTCCCCACAGACCCACATATAATATAATGTCCTCACAGACCCACATATAATATAATGTCCTCACAGACCCACATATAATATAATGTCCTCACAGACCCACATATAATATAATGTCACCACAGACCCACATATAATATAATGTCCTCACAGACCCACATATAATATAATGTCCTCACAGACCCACATATAATATAATGTCCCCACAGACCCACATATAATATAATGTCCCCACAGACCCACATATAATATAATGTCCTCACAGACCCACATATAATATAATGTCCCCACAGACCCACATATAATATAATGTCCTCACAGACCCACATATAATATAATGTCCTCACAGACCCACATATAATATAATGTCCTCACAGACCCACATATAATATAATGTCCCCACAGACCCACATATAATATAATGTCCCCACAGACCCACATATAATATAATGTCCTCACAGACCCACATATAATATAATGTCCTCACAGACCCACATATAATATAATGTCCCCACAGACCCACATATAATATAATGTCCTCACAGACCCACATATAATATAATGTCCTCACAGACCCACATATAATATAATGTCCTCACAGACCCACATATAATATAATGTCCTCACAGACCCACATATAATATAATGTCCCCACAGACCCACATATAATATAATGTCCTCACAGACCCACATATAATATAATGTCACCACAGACCCACATATAATATAATGTCCTCACAGACCCACATATAATATAATGTCCCCACAGACCCACATATAATATAATGTCCCCACAGACCCACATATAATATAATGTCCCCACAGACCCACATATAATATAATGTCCTCACAGACCCACATATAATATAATGTCCTCACAGACCCACATATAATATAATGTCCTCACAGACCCACATATAATATAATGTCCCCACAGACCCACATATAATATAATGTCCCCACAGACCCACATATAATATAATGTCCCCACAGACCCACATATAATATAATGTCCTCACAGACCCACATATAATATAATGTCCTCACAGACCCACATATAATATAATGTCCTCACAGACCCACATATAATATAATGTCCCCACAGACCCACATATAATATAATGTCCTCACAGACCCACATATAATATAATGTCCTCACAGACCCACATATAATATAATGTCCTCACAGACCCACATATAATATAATGTCCTCACAGACCCACATATAATATAATGTCCTCACAGACCCACATATAATATAATGTCCTCACAGACCCACATATAATATAATGTCCTCACAGACCCACATATAATATAATGTCCTCACAGACCCACATATAATATAATGTCCCCACAGACCCACATATAATATAATGTCCTCACAGACCCACATATAATATAATGTCACCACAGACCCACATATAATATAATGTCCTCACAGACCCACATATAATATAATGTCCTCACAGACCCACACATAATATAATGTCACAACAGACACACATATAATATAATGTCCCCACAGACCCACATATAATATAATGTCCCCACAGACACACATATAATATAATGTCCTCACAGACCCACATATAATATAATGTCCTCACAGACCCACATATAATATAATGTCCTCACAGACCCACATATAATATAATGTCCTCACAGACCCACATATAATATAATGTCCTCACAGACCCACATATAATATAATGTCCTCACAGACCCACATATAATATAATGTCCCCACAGACCCACATATAATATAATGTCCCCACAGACCCACATATAATATAATGTGCCCACAGACCCACAAATAATATAATGTCCTCACAGACCCACATATAATATAATGTGCCCACAGACCCACAAATAATATAATGTCCTCACAGACCCACATATAATATAATGTCCTCACAGACCCACATATAATATAATGTCCTCACAGACCCACATATAATATAATGTCCTCACGGACCCACATATAATATAATGTCCTCACAGACCCACATATAATATAATGTCCCACATATAATATAATGTCCCCACTGACCCACATATAATATAATGTCCCCACAGACCCACATATAATATAATGTCCCCACAGACCCACATATAATATAATGTCCTCACAGACCCACATATAATGTAATGTCCTCACAGACCCACATATAATATAATGTCCCCACAGACCCACATATAATATAATGTCCTCACAGACCCACATATAATATAATGTCCTCACAGACCCACATATAATATAATGTCCCCACAGACCCACATATAATATAATGTCCTCACAGACCCACATATAATATAATGTCCCCACAGACCCACATATAATATAATGTCCCCACAGACCCACATATAATATAATGTCCCCACAGACCCACATATAATATAATGTCCCACAGACCCACATATAATATAATGTGCCCACAGACCCACATATAATATAATGTCCTCACAGACCCACATATAATATAATGTCCTCACAGACCCACATATAATATAATGTCCTCACAGACCCACATATAATATAATGTCCTCACAGACCCACATATAATATAATGTCCTCACAGACCCACATATAATATAATGTCCCCACAGACCCACATATAATACAATGTCTCCACAGACCCACATATAATATAATGTCCTCACAGACCCACATATAATATAATGTCCTCACGGACCCACATATAATATAATGTCCCACATATAATATAATGTCCCCACTGACCCACATATAATATAATGTCCCCACAGACCCACATATAATATAATGTCCCCACAGACCCACATATAATATAATGTCCCCACAGACCCACATATAATATAATGTCCCCACAGACCCACATATAATATAATGTCCCCACAGACCCACATATAATATAATGTCCCCACAGACCCACATATAATATAATGTCCTCACGGACCCACATATAATATAATGTCCTCACAGACCCACATATAATATAATGTCCTCACAGACCCACATATAATATAATGTCCCCCAGTCAGAGGCCAAATAATATAAGAATAAAAATGAACTCTCTTCTCCTCCGTCTTCCAGGCTCCGGGTCACCGCAGCCTCCGCCTCCTCTTCTATCACGTCTCACAGTCAACGCTTGTCGGTGCCATGCAGTGACGTCATCGCGCTGACCGACGTCCCCTGCGTAACACCGGCTCCAACGGCATGAAGTATCCTGCGTCCTGCTGAGGTAACAAGCGCAGCCTCATCTCCTGTCCCGGGCGGCGCTGACAGAGCTGGGAGGTACCGACGGCCGGGGGCGGGCAGAGGGCGGTGTTGGAGGCCGTCACTGTGCTTTATGCCGGAGGAAGGACCCTGGAGGCGGCGCTGGCGAGCTACAGTTGGTGATTTTATTTATTCCTTTTTTATCAAATTGCGCCCTCTACCGCCCGGTAATTGTATACATAGGACATGTAATGTGCGGCTTTATGCTGCTCGCTCTTGCGCTCCCTCTACTGGTGAATGCAAGTATTGGTTATTTCACTTTCTGTGCCAGGATGTCCATATTTATAGATTACATCAAGTGCACAATAGCAGTGATTCCGGGGCCCATCCTGTGCTGTGTATGGTGGGGGTGGTTGTTCTATCACAGAGAAGCCTCTGCATAAAGATTTATTCCAGATTACAAAAAACATTAAGCTGTGAAAATAATGAATTGCTGTAGGAGCTATTGCTGTGCTCGTCCTGGGCTTCTCTCTGCTCTTATGACATCATCACCTTTTCTTCCTTTATGACATCATCGTTTTCTCCCTTATTACATAGCTCAATCCCCCACTCACACCAGTTGCAGCCGATCACTGGAGCAGAGCAGTCGTCTCACCGGCAGATGTGTCCTCCCCTCCGATTACAAGCAAGACCAGCATTTTCTCCAGGCCACAGATGGAAGATGGCGATTACTAAGTGACGGATAAGTATGAATGATCCCTTTCCGTGTTCCTCCTTCCACTGTCTTCCCTGGGGTATAACTTTCTAGGACCCCAGTACAGCGGCCGCAGTACTTCAGGATACAAGGATTGCAGCAGGTATCACCCCTCGCCCCGGGGTCCGATCTGTGCGGCTGAAGCTGCAGGGACTGTGGGAGAAATGATAAGAACACGATCCCATATTACTGCGCATCCTGGGGACAGGCCAGAGATAGCACCGGACGGGCCAGAGACAGGACGGGACAGGCCAGATACGGGACAGGACAGGCCAGATGCGGGACGGGCCAGATACGAGATGGGACGGGCCAGATATAGGACGGGACGAGGCAGAGATAGGATGGGACGGGCCAGAAACAGGATGGGACGAGCTATACATTATGGGACGGGAAATAGACAGGATGGGACGGGCCAGCGACGGTATGGGTCGGACCAGATACAGGACAGGACGAGCCAGAGACAGGACGGGGTCGGGCCAGAAACAGGACGGGACAAGCTATACATTATAGGACGGTCCAGATACAGGAAAAGATGGGCCAGAGACAGGACGGGATGCCCCAGATACAGTACGGTACAGGCCAGATACAGGACGGTACGGGCCAAATATTGGACAGGCCAGATACAGGACGACATGGGCCAGATACGGGACGGTCCAGATATGGGACAGGACAGGCTAGATATGGGATGAGCCATGGACAGGATGGGACGGGCCAGATACTGAATGGGCCTGGCCATATACGGGACGGGCCAGATAGGGACTGGTATGGTCAGATACGGGACAGGACGTGCCAGAGACGGGAAGGGACGAGGTGGGCCAGATACGGGATGAGATGGGCAACATAAGGGACAGCCAGATACGGGACTAAACAGGTCAGATATGGGACTGGACGGACCAGATACGGGAAGGGGCGGGTTAGACATTACAGGAGGGGCCATAGACAGGATGGGAGGGGCCAGGAACGGGCAAGAGACAGGACGGGATGGGCCAGAGACCGCGACGGGCCAGAGACCGGGACGGGTGAGATACAGAACTGGGGACACATTAGGAATGCGTGCACTGTTCCTTTAAGAATCAGGAAGTGCTCCCGCTACCGCCCTCAACAAGCAGCCAAGACACATGCACACAGCCAGCATAGGAACATAGTGCGTAGCCTGCATTGGTGGGTAAGTCGGCTCTCTTGCATGGTGTGAGATGGGAAGCCATGCCACAACGCCGCCATGGATGTTACAATTAAGTAGTTTAGGTCAGGCGTAGAGAAAATGGAAGTTTTGTAAATAAATATTACAACTATTGTTTACTAGGCAAACATCACATGTAGAGTTTGCATGATATACCTTCCTAGTGCTTTATGTAAATTAGAAGCAAATTGTTTGAAGATTACTTCTACCTAAATGGTAGAAAATGCACCTATCTTGGTGATGGATAGGACAGCTTGAGGGGATATGGAGGAGGCTGTTTTTTGATAGGTGTCATTTAAACATTTTGCTAATAATTTATGGAAAGTATCATATTTTTCTAACTATTGAACTCACCTTAATTTAAAACACACCCCAGGTTAAATTTCCTGGAGGTTTAAATTTGTGGAGGATTTGATAATACTACCTTTAATGGGATGGGCCAGATACAGGACGGGACAGGCCAGATACGTGACGGGATGGGCCAGATGCAGGACAGGCCAGAGGCAGGACCGGACGGGACGTGCCTGAGAAAGGACGGGACGGGCCAGAGACGAGGCGACCAGATACAGGACGGGACGGTCCAGATACAGGACGGGCCAGGGACGGGACGGACCAGAGCAGGACTGGACTGGCCAGAGGCAGGACAGGACCAGTTAGGCCAGAGACAGGTCGGGACGGGCCTGATACAGGAAGGGACGGGCCAGATACGGGACGGGCCAGATTCAAGACAGGATGGGCCATAGACAGGACAGGATGGGACGGGCCCGATACAGGAAGGGACGGGCCAGATACGGGACGGGCCAGATTCAGGATGGGACGGGCCAGATACAGGACGGGACCGACCAGATACAGGACGGGATGGGCCAGAGAGAGGACGGAATGTGCTAGAGACATTAAGGAATAGGCCATACACAGGACGGGTCGAGCCAGAGACAGGATGGGACGGGCCAGATACATGACGGGATGGGCCAGAAACGTGACGAGCCAGATATGGGACGGGACGGGCCAGATACAGGACGGTACGGACCAAATACGGGACGGAACGGGCCAGATACGGGACGGGTCAGATGCGGGACGGGCCAGATACGGGACAGGCCAAATACAGGACGGGCCAGATACGGGACAGGCCGGGCCAGGGACAGGACGTGCCAGATACGGGACAGGCCAGATATGGAACGTGCCAGATACTAGACGGGATGGGTCAGATATGGGACAGCCCAGATACATGATGGGACGGGCCAGATACGGGATGGGATGGGCCAGATACGGGACGGGTCAGATGCGGGATGGGCCAGATACGGGACAGGACAGATACAGGACGGGCCAGATACGGGATAGGCCGGGCCAGGGACAGGACGTGCCATATACGGGACAGGCCAGATATGGAACGTGCCAGATACTAGACGGGATGGGCCAGATATCGGGCGGGCCAGATATGGGACTAGACGGGCCAGAGCTGGGCCAGAGACAGGAAGGGATGGGCCAGAGACAGGACGGGACGGGCCAAAGACTGGACCGGACGGGCCAGAGACGGGATGGGCAAGAGACAGGATTGGACAGGCCAGAGATAGCACCAGACGTGCCAGAGACAGGACGGGACAGGCCAGAGACAGGACGAGATGGGAAGGGACTGGCCAGATACAGGAAGGGACAGGCCAGATATGGGACAGGACAGGCCAGATGCGGGACGGGCCACATACGAGATGGGACGGGCCAGATACAGGACGGGACGAGCCAGAGATAGGACAGGACGGGCCAGAAACAGGACTGGACGAGTAATACATTATGGGACGGGAAATAGACAGGATGGGACGGGCCAGAGACGGTACGGGACGTGCCAGATACAGGACAGGACGAGCAAGTGACAGGATGGGACGGGCCAGAAACAGGACAGGACATGCTATACATTATGAGACCGTCCAGAGACTGGACGGGACGGTCCAGATACAGGAAAAGACGGGCCAGAGACAGGATGGGATGGCCCAGATACAGTACGGGGCGACCAGATACAGGACGGGACGGTTCAGATACAGGATGGGCCAGGGACGGGACGGACCAGAGTAGGACGGGACTGGCCAGAGGCAGGACTGGACTGGTCAGGCCAGAGACAGGACGGGATGGGCCAGATACAGGAAGGGATGGGCCAGATACGGGACGGGCCAGATTCAAGACGGGATGGGCCAGAGATAGGACGTGATGGGACGGGCCAGATACAGGAAGGGACGGGCCATATACTGGACGTGCCACATTCAGGACGGGACGGGCCAGATACAGGACGGGACGGGCCAGATACAGGACGGGACCGACCAGATACAGGACGGGATGGGCCAGAGACAGGACGGAATGTGCTAGAGACATTACGGGACAGGCCATAGACAGGACGGGTCGGGCCAGAGACAGGATGGGACAGGCCAGATTCATGACGGGATGGGCCAGAAACGTGACGAGCCAAATATGGGATGGTATGGGCCAGATATGGGACAGCCCACATACATTACGGGACGGGCCAGATACAGGACGGTACGGACCAAATACGGGACGGGACGGGCCAGATACGGGACGGGTCAGATGCGGGACGGGCCAGATACGGGACAGGCCAGATACAGGACGGGCCAGGGACAGGACGTGCCAGATACGGGACAGGCCAGATATGGAACGGGCCAGATACTGGATGGGATGGGCCAGATACAGGGCGGGCCAGATACAGGACGAGACGGACCAGAGCTGCGCCAGAGACAGGAAGGGATGGGCCAGAGACAGGACAGGACGGGCCAAAGACTGGACGGGAAGGGCCAGAGATGGGACGGGGCGAGGCAGAGATAGGACGGGATGGACCAGAAACAGGACGGGACGAGCTATCCATTATGGGACGGGAAATAGACGGGACGGGCCAGAGACGGTACGCGACGGGCCAGATACAGGACAGGACGAGCCAGAGACAGTACGGGATGGGCCAGATACAGTACGGGACAGGCCAGATACAAGACGGAACGGGCCAAATAGTGCGCAGCCTGCATTGGTGGGTAAGTCGGCGGTCTTGCATGATGTGAGATGACTAAACGGGTCAGATATGGGACTGGACGGACCAGATACGGGACGGGGCGGGTTAGACATTACAGGACGGGCCATAGACAGGATGCGAGGGGCCAGGGACGGGCCAGAGACGGGACGGGTCAGATACAGGACTGGGGACACATTTGGAATGCGTGCACTTTTCCTTTAAGAATCAGGAAGTGCTGCCGCTACCGCCATCAACAAGCAGCCAAGACACATGCACTCAGCCAGCATAGGAACATAGTGCGTAGCCTGCATTGGTGGGTAAGTCGGCGGTCTTGCATGGTGTGAGATGGGAAGCCATGCCAGCACACCGCCAGGGATGTTACAATTAAGTAGTATAGGTCAGGTGTAGAGAAAATGGAAGTTTTGCAAATAAATATTACAACTATTATTTATTAGGCAAACGTCACATGTAGAGTTTGCATGATATACCTTCCTAGTACTTTATCTAAATTAGAAGCAAATTGAAGATTACTTCTACCTAAATGGCAGAAAATGCACCTATCTTGGTGATGGATAGGACAGCTTGAGGGGATATGGAGGAGGCTGTTTTTTGATAGGTGTCATTTAAACATTTTGCTAATAATTTATGGAAAGTATCATATTTTTCTAACTATTGAACTCACCTTAATTTAAAACACACCCCAGGTTAAATTTCCTGGAGGTGTAAGTTTGTGGAGGATTTGATAATAGTACCTTTAATGGGATGGGCCAGATACAGGACGGGACAGGCCAGATACGTGATGGGATGGGCCAGATACAGGACGGGCCAGATACAGGACGGGCCAGAGACAGAACCAGACAGGATGTGCCTGAGAAAGGATGGGACGGGCCAGAGACGGGGTGACCAGATACAGGACGGGACGGTCCAGATACAGGATGGGCCAGGGACGGGACGGGACTGGCCAGAGGCAGGACAGGACCGGTCAGGCCAGAGAAAGGACGGGACGGGCCAGATACAGGAAGGCACGGGCCAGATACGGGACGGGCCAGATTCAAGACGGGATGGGTCAGAGACAGGACAGGATAGGACGGGCCATATACAGGAAGGGACGGGCCAGATACGGGACGGGCTAGATTCAGGACGGGACTGGCCAGATACAGGACGGGATGGGCCAGAGACAGGACGGAATGTGCTAGAGACATTACGGGACGGGCCATAGACAGGACGGGTTGGGCCACAGACAGGATAGGATGGGCCAGATACCTGACGGGATGGGCCAGAAACGTGACGAGCCAGATATGGGACAGCCCAGATACATGAAAGGACGGGCCATATACAGGACGGTACGGACCAGATAGGGGACGGGACGGGCCAGATATGGGACGGGTCAGATGCGGGATGGGCCAGATACGGGACAGGCCAGATACAGGACTGGCCAGATACGGGACAGGCCGGACCAGGGACAGGACGTGCCAGATACGGGACAGGCCAGATATGGAACGGGCCAGATACTGGACGGGATGGGCCAGAGACAGGACAGGACGGGCCAGAGATGGGACGGGCAAGAGACAGGATTGGACAGACCAGAGATAGCACCGGACGGGCCAGAGACAGGACGGGACAGGCCATGGACAGGACTAGATGGGAAGGGACTGGCCAGATACAGGAAGGGACAGGCCAGATACGGGACAGGACAGGCCAGATGCGGGACGGGCCAGATACGAGAGGGGACGCGCGAGAAATAGGACGGGACAAGGCAGAGATAGGATGGCACGGGCCAGAAACAGGACGAGATGAGCTATACATTATGGGACGGGAAATAGACAGGACGGGACGGGCCAGAGACGGTACGCGACGGGCCAGATACAGGACAGGACGAGCCAGAGATAGTACGGGGCTGGCCAGAAACAGGACGGGAAAAGCTATACATTATGGGACGGGCCATAGACAGGACGGGCCTGGTTTAGGACGGGACGGGCCAGATACAGGACGGGACCGACCAGATACAGGATGGGATGGGCCAGAGACAGGACGGAATGTGCTAGAGACATTATGGGACAGGCCATAGACAGGACGGGTCGGGCCATATAAAGGATGGGACGGGCCAGATACATGACGGGATGGGCCAGAAACGTGACGAGCCAGATATGGGATGGTATGGGCCAGCTATGGGACAGCCCAGATACATGACGGGATGGGACAGATACAGGACGGGACAGGCCAGATACAGGACGGGCCAGAGACAGAATCGGACGAGCCAGAGACTGGACGGGACGGGCCAAAGACAGGATGAGGCTGGCCGAAGATAGGACGGACCGAGGCATGCCAGAGACAGGACGGGATGGGCTAAAGACGGGGAGACCAGATACAGGACGTGGCGGTCCAGATACAGGACGGTCCAGGGACGGGACGGGCCAGAGCCGGATGGGACTGGCCAGAGCCAGGACAGGACCGGTCGGGCCAGAGACAGGACGGGACGGGCAAGAGAGAGGACGGGACGGGCCAAAGAGAGGACTTGACGGGCCAGAGACAGGACGGGAAGGGCCAAAGACAGGACGGGAAGGACCAGAGATGGGACGGGCAAGAGACAGGATTGGACAGGCCAGAGATAGCACCGGACGGGCCAGAGACAGGACGGACCAGGCCAGAGACAGGACGGGATGGGCCAGAGACAGGATGAGATGGGAAGGTACTGGCCAGATACAGGAAGGGACAGGCCAGATAAGGGAGAAAACAGGCCAGATGCGGGACGGGCCAGATACAAGATGGGTCGGGCCAGATACCAGACGGGACGAGCCGGAGATAGGACGGGACGGGCCAGAAACAGGACTGGACGAGCTATACATTATGGGACGGGAAATAGTCAGGATGGGACAGGCCAGAGACGGTACGGGACGTGCCAGATACAGGACAGGACGAGCCAGAGACAGGACGGGACGGGCCAGAAACAGGACGGGACAAGCTATACATTATGGGGCGTGACAGAGACCGGGCGGGACGGTCCAGATACAGGAAAAGACAGGCCAGAGACAGGACAAGATGGCCCTGATACAGTACGGGACAGGCGAGATACAGTACGGTACGGGCCAAATATGGGACAGGCCAGATACAGGACGACATGGGCCAGATACGAGACGGGCCAGATATGGGACAGGACAGGCTAGATATGGGATGAGCCATGGACTGGATGGGATGGGCCAGATACGAGATGGCCAGATACGGGACGGGCCAGATACTGAATGGGCCTGACCACATACGGGACGGGCCATATAGGGACTGGTATGTTCAGATACGGGACAGGATGTGCCAGAGAAGGGAAGGGACGAGGTGGGCCAGATACGGGATGAGATGGGCCAGATAAGGGATAGCCAGATACGGGACGGGATGGTCAGATACGGGACTAAACAGGTCAGATATGGGACTGGACAGACCAGATACGGGACGGGGCGGGTTATACATTACAGGACGGGCCATAGACAAGATGGGAGGGGCCAGGGACGGGCCAGAGACAGGACGGGACGGGCCAGAGACGGGACGGGCCAGAGATGGGACGGGTCAGATACAGGACTGGGGACACATTAGGAATGCGTGCACTGTTCTTTTAAGAATCAAGAAGTACTGCCGCTTCCGCCCTCAACAAGCAGCCTAGACACATGCACACAGCCAGCATAGGAACATAGTGCTTAGCCTGCATTGGTGGGTAAGTCAGCTGTCTTGCATGGTGTGAGATGGGAAGCCATGCCAGCACACCGCCAGGGATGTTACCATTAAGTAGTGTAGGTCAGGTGTAGAGAAAATGGAGGTTTTTCAAATAAATATTACAACTATTGTTTAATAGGCAAACATCACATGTAGAGTTTGCATGATATACTTTCCTGGTACTTTATCTAAATCAGAAGCAAATTGTTTGAAGATTACTTCTACCTAAATGGCAGAAAATGCACCTATCTTGGTGATGGATAGGACAGCTTGAGGGGATATGGAGGAGGCTGTTTTTTGATTGGTGTAATTTAAACATTTTGCTAATAATTTATGGAAAGTATCATAGTTTTCTAACTATTGAACTCGCCTTAATTTAAAACACACCCCAGGTTAAAAATCCTGGAGGTGTAAATTTGTGGAGGAATTGATAATGCTACCTTTAATGGGATGGGCCAGATACAGGACGGGACAGGCCAGATACGTGACGGGATGGGCCAGATACAGGACGGGCCAGATAAGGGACAAGCTGGGCCAGGGACAGGACATGCCAGATACGGGAAAGGCAGGGCCAGGACGTGCCAGATATGGGACAGGCCAGATAGTGGTATGGTCAGATACGGGACAGGATGTGCCAGAGAAGGGAAGGGACGAGGTGGGCCAGATACGGGATGAGATGGGCCAGATAAGGGACAGCCAGATACGGGACGGGATGGTCAGATATGGGACTAAACAGGTCAGATATGGGACTGGACAGACCAGATACGGGACTGTGCGGGTTAGACATTACAGGACGGGCCATAGACAGGATGGGAGGGGCCAGGGATGGGCCAGAGGCGGGACGGGCCAGAGACCGGATGGGTCTGATACAGGACTGGGGACACATTAGGAATGCGTGCACTGTTCCTTTAAGAATCAGGAAGTGCTGCCGCTGCCGCCCTCAGCAAGCAGCCAAGACACATGTACACAGCCAGCATAGGAACATAGTGCGCAGCCTGCATTGGTGGGTAAGTCGGCTGTCTTGCATGGTGTGAGATGGGAAGCCATGCCAGCTTGCCGCCAGGGATGTTACAATTAAGTAGTGTAGGTCAGGTGTAGAGAAAATGGAAGTTTTGCAAATAAATATTACAACTATTATTTAATAGGCAAACATCACATGTAAAGTTTGCATGATATACCTTCCTAGTACTTTATCTAAATTAGAAGCAAATTGAAGATTACTTCTACCTAAATGGCAGAAAATGCACCTATCTTGGTGATGGATAGGACAGCTTGAGGGGATATGGAGGAGGCTGTTTTTGATAGGTGTCATTTAAACATTTTGCTAATAATTTATGGAAAGTATCATATTATTCTAACTATTGAACTCACCTTAATTTAAAACACACCCCAGGTTAAATTTCCTGGAGGTGTAAATTTGTGGAGGATTTGATAATACTACCTTTAGTGGGATGGACCAGATACAGGACGAGACAGGCCAGATACGTGACGGAATGGGCCAGATACAGGACAGGCCAAAGATAGGACCGGACGGGCCGTGCCTGAAAAAGGACGGGACGGGCCAGAGCCGGGGCGACCAGATACAGGACGGGACGGTCCAGATACAGGACGGGCCAGGGAAGGGACGGACCAGAGCAGGACGGGACTGGCCAGAGGCAGGACAGGACCGGTCAGGCCAGAGAAAGGACGGGACAGGCCAGATACAGGAAGGGACGGGCCAGATACGGCACGGGCCAGATTCAAGACGGGATGGGCCAGAGACAGGACAGGATAGGACGGGCCAGATACAGGAAGGGACTAACCAGATACGGGACGTGACGGGCCAGATACGGGACGGGTCAGATGCGGGACGGGCCAGATACGGGACAGGCCAGATACAGGACGGGCCAGATACGGGACAAGCCGGGCCAGGGACAGGACGTGCCAGATATGGGACAGGCCAGGTATGGAACGGGCCAGATACTGGACGGGATGGGCCAGATACGGGATGAGACGGGCCACATCTGGGCCAGAGACAGGAAGGGATGGGCCAGAGACAGGACAGGACGGGCCAGAGACGGGAGGGGCAAGAGACAGGATTGAACAGGCCAGAGATAGCACCGAACGGGCCAGAGACAGGACGGGACAGGCCAGCGACAGGACGAGATGGGAAGGGACTGGCCAGATACAGGAAGGGACAGGCCAGATACGGGACAGGACAGGCCAGATGCAGGATGGGCCAGATACGAGACGGGACGCGCCAGATATAGGACGGGACAAGGCAGAGATAGGATGGGACGGGCCAGAAACAGGACGGGACGAGCTAAACATTATGGGACGGGAAGTAGACAGGACGGGATGGGCCAGAGACGGTACGCGACGGGCCAGATACAGGACAGGACGAGCCAGAGATAGTACGGGACTGGCCAGAAACAGGACGGGACAAGCTATACATTATGGGACGGGCCATAGACAGGACGGGCCAGATTCAGGACGGGACGGGCCAGATACACGATGGGACCGACCAGATACAGGACGGGATGGGCCATAGACAGGACGGAATGTGCTAGAGACATTACGGGACAGGCCATAGACAGGACGGGTCGGGCCATAGACAGGATGGGACGGGCCAGATACATGACTGGATGGGCCAGAAACGTGACGAGCCAGATATGGGATGGTATGGGCCAGCTATTGGACAGCCCATATAAATGACGGGACGGGCCAGATACAGGACGGGACAGGCCAGACACGGGATGGGCCAGATACAGGACGGGCCAGAGACAGGACCGTACGGGCTAGAGACAGACGGGACCGGACGGGCCAAAGACAAGATGAGACTGGCCGAAGATAGGACGGACCGAGGCGTGCCAGAGACAGGACGGGACGGGCTAGAGACGGGGCGACCAGATACAGGACGGGGCGGTCCAGATACAGGACGGTCCAGGGACGGGACGGGCCAGAGCAGGATGGGACTGGCCAGAGGCAGGACAGGACCGATCGGGCCAGAGACAGGACGGGCAAGAGACAGGATTGGACAGGCCAGAGATAGCACCGGTCGGGCCAGAGACAGGACGGACGAGGCCAGAGACAGGATGGGACCGACCAGATACAGGTCGGGACGGGCCAGATACAGGAATGGACGGGCCAGATACGGGACGGGCCAGATTCAAGACAGGATGGGCCAAAGACAGGACAGGATGGGACGGGCCACATACAGGAAGGGACGGGCCAGATACGGGACGGGCCAGATTCAGGATGGGACGGGCCAGATTCAGGACGGGACCGACCAGATACAGGACGGGATGGGCCAGAGACAGGACGGAATGTGCTAGAGACATGGGATAGGCCATACACAGGACGGGTCAGGCCAGAGACAGGATGGGACGGGCCAGATATATGACGGGATGGGCCAGAAACGTGACGAGCCAGATATGGGACGGTATGGGCCAGATATGGGACAGCCCACATACATGACGGGACGGGCCAGATACAGGACGGTACGGACTAGATACGGGACGGGACGGGCCAGATACGGGACGGGTCAGATGCGGGACGGGCCAGATACGGGACTGGCCAGATACAGGACGGGCCAGATACGGGACAGGCCGGGCCAGGGACAGGACGTGCCAGATACGGGACAGGCCAGATATGGAACGGGCCAGATACTGGACGGGATGGGCCAGATACAGGGCGGGCCAGATACAGGACGAGACGGACCAGAACTGCGCCAGAGACAGGAAGGGATGGGCCAGAGACAGAACAGGACGGGCCAAATACTAGACGGGACGGGCCAGAAACGGGACGAACAAGAGACAGGATTGGACAGGCCAGACATAGCACCGGACGGGCCAGAGACAGGACGGGACAGGCCAGAGACAGGACGAGATGGGAAAGGACTGTCCAGATACAGGAAGGGACAGGCCATATACGGGACAGGACAGGCCAAATGCGGGATGGGCCAGATACGAGACGGGACGGGCCAGAAACAGGACGGGACGAGCTATACATTATGGGACGGGAAATAGACAGGACGGGACGGGCCATAGACGGTACTCGACGGGCCAGATACAGGACAAGACGAGCCAGAGACAGTACGGGACGGGCCAGAAACAGGACGGGACAAGCTATACATTATGGGACGGGCCATAGACAGGACGGGACGGGCCAGAGACAAGACAGAACGGGCCAAATAGTGCGCAGCCTGCATTGGTGGGTGAGTCGGCAGTGTTGCATGATGTGAGATGGGAAGCCATGCCAGCACGCTGCCAGTGATGTTAAAATTAAATAGTGTTGGTCAGGCGTAGAGAAAATGGAAGTTTTTCAAATAAATATTACAACTATTGTTTAATAGGCAAACATCACATGTAGAGTTTGCATGATTTACCTTCCTAGTACTTAGAAGCAAATTGTTTGAATATTACTTCTACCTAAATGGCAGAAAATGCACCTATCTTGGTGATGGATAGGACAGCTTGAGGGAATATGGAGGAGGCTGTTTTTTGATAGGTGTCATTTAAACATTTTGCTAATAATTTATGGAAAGTATCATATTTTTCTAACTATTGAACTCACCTTAATTTAAGACACACCCCAGGTTAAATTTCCTGGACGTGTAAATTTGTGGAGGATTTGATAATACTACCTTTAATGGGATGGGCCAGATCCAGGACGGGACAGGCCAGATACGTGACGGGATGGGCCAGATGCAGGACAGGCCAGAGACAGGACGGACGGGACGTGCCTGAGAAAGGACGGGAGTGGCCAGAGACGGGGCAACCAGATACAGGACGGGACGGTCTAGATACAGGATGGGCCAGGGACGGGATGGACCAGAGCAGGACGCGACTGGCCAGAGGCAGGACAGGACCAGTCAGGCCAGAGACAGGATGGGACGGGCCAGATACTGGAAGAGACGGGCCAGATACGGGACAGAATGTGCTAGAGACATTAAGGGACAGGACATAGACAGGACGGGTCGGGCCAGAGACAGAATGGGTCGGGCTAGAGACAGGATGGGACGGGCCAGATACATGACGGGATGGGCCAGAAACGTGACGAGCCAGATATGGGACGGTATGGGCCAGATATGGGACAGCCCAGATACATGACGGGACGGGCCAGATTTAGGACGGTACGGACCAGATACGGGACAGGACGGGCCAGATACGTGACGGGTCAGATGCGGGATGGGCCAGATACGGGACAGGCCAGATCCAGGACGGGCCAGATACGGGACAGGCGGGGCCAGGGACAGGACGTGCGAGATACGGGACAGGCCAGATATGGAACGGGCCAGATAGTGGACGGGATGGGCCAGATACAGAGCGGGCCAGATACGGGATGAGACGGGCCAGAGCTGGGCCCGAGACAGGAAGGGATGGGCAAGAGACATGACTGGACGGCCAAAGACTAGACGGGACGGGCCAGAGACGGGACGGGCAAGAGACAGGATTGGACATGCCAGAGATAGCACCGGACGGGCCAGAGACAGGACGGGACAGGCCAGAGACAGGACGAGATGGGAAGGGAGTAGCCAGATAAGGAAGGGACAGGCCAGATACGGGACAGGACAGGCCAGATGCGGGACGGGCCAGATACGAGACGGGACGGGCCAGATATAGGACGGGACGAGGCAGAGATAGGATGGGACGGGCCAGAAACAGGACGGGACGAGCTATACATTATGGGACGGGAAATAGACAGGACGGGATGGGCCAGAGAGGGTACGCGACGGGCCAGATACAGGACAAGACGAGCCAGAGACAGTACGGGACCGGCCAGAAACAGGACGGGACAAGCTATACATTATGGGACGGCCATAGACAGGACGGGCCAGATTAAGGACGGGACGGGCCAGAGACAATACTGAAGGGGACAGATACAGGAAAAGACGGGCCAAAGACAGGACTGCATGGCCCAGAAACAGTACGGGACAGGCCAGATACAGGACGGTATGGGCCAAATAGTGCGCAGTCTGCATGGTGTGAGATGGGAAGCCATGCCAGCACGCCACCAGGGATGTTACAATTAAGTAGTGTAGGTCAGGCGTAGAGAAAATGGAAGTTTTGCAAATAAATATTACAACTATTGTTTAATAGGCAAACGTCACATGTAGAGTTTGCATGATATACCTTCTTAGTACTTTATCTAAATTAGAAGCAAATTGTTTGAAGATTACTTCTACCTAAATGGCAGAAAATGCACCTATCTTGGTGATGGATAGGACAGCTTGAGGGGATATGGAGGAGGCTGTTTTTTGATAGGTGTCATTTAAACATTTTGCTAATAATTTATGGAAAGTATCATATTTTTCTAACTATTGAACTCACCTTAATTTAAAACACACCCCAGGCTAAAGTTCCTTTGTGTGTAAATTTGTGGAGGATTTGATAATACTACTTTTAATGGGGTGGGCCAGATACAGGACGGGACAGACAAGATACGGAATGGGCCAGATACAGGACGGGCCAGAGACAGGACCGGACGGCACACGCCAGAGACATGACGAGACGGGCCAGAGACAGGACGGGACAGGCGAAAGACAGGATTAGACTGGCCGGAGATATTATGGACTGAGGCGTACCAGAGACAGGACGGGACGGGCTAGAGACGGGGCGACAGATACAGGACGGGACGGTCCAGATACAGGACAGTCCAGGGACGGGACGGGCCAGAGCAGGACGAGACTGGTCAGAGACAGGACAAGACCGGTCGGGCCAGAGACAGGAGGGGGCGGGCAAGATAGAGGACGGGACGGGTCAAAGAGAGGACGGGCCAGATACAGGAAGGGACGGGCCAGAAACAGGACGAGACAAGCTATACATTATGGGATGGGCCAGAGACCGGACGGGACTGTCCAGATACAGTACGGGACAGTCCCGATACAGGACGGCACAGGCCAAATATAGGACGGGCCAGATACAGGACAACATGGGCAAGATACAGGACGGGCCAGATATGGGACAGGACAGGCTGGATATGGGATGAGCCATGGACAGGATGGGATGGGCCAGATACGAGATGGCCAGATACGGGACAGGCCAGATACTGAATGGGCCTGGCCACATACGGGACGGGCCAGATAGGGACTGGTTGGGTCAGACACGGGACAGGACGTGCCAGAGTTGGGAAGGGGCAAGGCAGGCCAGATACGGGATGAGATGGGCCAGATAAGGGAAAGCCAGATACGGGACGGGATGGTCAGATACGGCACTAAACGGGTCAGATATGGGACTGGACAGACCAGATACGGGACGGGGCGACTAGATACAGAATGGGACGGTCCAGATACAGGACGGGCCAGGGAAGGGACGGACCAGAGCAGCACTGGACTGGCCAGAGTCAGGACAGGACCGGTCAGGCCAGAGAAAGGACGGGACGGGCCAGATACAGGAAGGGACGGGCCAGATACGGCACGGGCCAGATTCAAGACGGAATGGGCCAGAGACAGGACAGGATAGGACATGCCAGATACAGGAACGGACGAGCCAGATACGGGATGGGCTAGATTCAGGATGGGACGGGCCAGATACAGGACTGGACCGAACCGATGCAGGACGGGATGGGCCAGAGACAAGACGGAATGTGCTAGAGACATTACGGGATGGGCCATAGACAGGACGGGTCGGGCCAGAGACAGGATGGGATGGGCCAGATACATGACGGGATGGGCCAGAAACATGACGAGCCAGATATGGGACGGTATTGGCCAGATATGCGACAGCCCAGATACATGACGGGATGGGCCAGATACAGGACGGTACGGACCAGATACGGGATGGGACGGGCCAGGTACGGGACGGGTCAGATGCGGGACGGGCCAGATACTGGACAGGCCAGATACAGGACGGGCCAGATACGGGACAGGCCGGGCCAGGGACAGGACGTGCCAGATACGAGACTGGCCAGATATGGAACGGGTCAGATACTGGACGGGATGGGCCAGATACGGGATGAGACGGGCCAGACCTGGGCCAGAGACAGGAAGGGATGGGCCAGAGACGGGACCGGCAAGAGACAGGATTGGACAGGCCAGAGATAGCACCGGACGGGCCAGAGACAGGACGGAACAGGCCAGCGACAGGACGAGATGGGAAGGGACTGGCCAGATACAGGAAGGGACAGGCCAGATACGGGACAGGACAGGCCAGATGCGGGACGGGCCAGATACGAGACGGGACGCGCCAGATATAGGACGGGACAAGGCAGAGATAGGATGGGATGGGCCAGAAACAGGACGGGACGAGCTATACATTATGGGACTGGAAATGGACGGGACGGGCCAGATACAGGACAAGACGAGCCAGAGATAGTACGGGACTGGCCAGAAACAGGACGGGACAAGCTATACATTATCGGACGGGCCATAGACAGGACGGGCCAGATTCAGGATGGGACGGGCCAGATACAGGACGGGACCGACCAGATACAGGACGGGATGGGCCAGAGACAGGACGGAATGTGCTAGAGACATTACGGGACAGGCCATAGACAGGACAAATCGGGCCATAGACAGGATGGGACGGGCCAGATACATGACGGGATGGGCCAGAAACGTGACGAGCCAGATATGGGATGGTATGGGCCAGCTATGGGACAGCCCAGATACATGACGGGACGGGCCAGATACAGGACGGGACAGGCCAGATACTGGATGGGCCAGATACGGGACGGGCCAGAGACAGACGGGACGGGATTGGCCAAAGACAGAATGAGACTGGCCGAAGATAGGACGGACCGAGGCGTGCCAGAGACAGGACGGGACCTGCTAGAGACGGGGCGACCAGATACAGGACGGGGCGGTCCAGATACAGGACGGTCCAGGGACGGGACTGGCCAGAGCAGGATGGGACTGGCCTGAGGCAGGACAAGACCGGTCTGGCCAGAGACAGGACGGGACGGGCAAGAGAGAGGACGGGACGGGCCAAAGAGAGGACGGGACGGGCCAGAGATAGGACGGGAAGGGCCAAAGACAGGACGGGACGGACCAGAGATGGGACGGGCAAGAGACAGGATTGGACAGGCCAGAGATAGCACCGGTCGGGCCAGAGACAGGCTGGGACAGGCCAGAGACAGGACGGGACGGGCCAGAGACGGGACGGGCCAGAGACGGGATGGGTCAGATACAGGACTGGGGACACATTAGGAATGCGTGCACTGTTCCTTTAAGAATCAGGATGTGCTGCCGCTGCCGCCCTCAACAAGCAGCCAAGACACATGTACACAGCCAGCATAGGAACATAGTGTTCAGCCTGCATTGGTGGGTAAGTCGACGGTCTTGCATGGTGTGAGATTGGAAGCCATGCCAGCTTGCCGCCAGTGATGTTACAATTAAGTAGTGTAGGTCAGGTGTAGAGAAAATGGAAGTTTTGCAAATAAATATTACAACTATTATTTAATAGGCAAACATCACATGTAAAGTTTGCATGATATACCTTCCTAGTACTTTATCTAAATTAGAGGCAAATTGAAGATTACTTCTGCCTAAATGGCAGAAAATGCACCTATCTTGGTGATGGATAGGACAGCTTGAGGGGATATGGAGGAGGCTGTTTTTTGATAGGTGTCATTTAAACATTTTGCTAATAATTTATGGAAAGTATCATATTATTCTAACTATTGAACTCACCTTAATTTAAAACACACCCCAGGTTAAATTTCCTGGAGTTGTAAATTTGTGGAGGATTTGATAATACTACCTTTAGTGGGATGGGCCAGATACAGGACGTGACAGGCCAGATACGTGACGGAATGGGCCAGATACAGGACAGGCCAAAGATAGGACCGGACGGGCCGTGCCTGAAAAAGGACGGGACGGGCCAGAGACGGGGCGACCAGATACAGGATGAGACTGGCCGAAGATAGGACGGAGCGAGGCATGCCAGAGACAAGACGGGACGTGCTAGAGACGGGCCGACCAGATACAGGACGGGGCGGTCCAGATACAGGACCGTCCAGGGCCTGGACTGGCCAGAGCAGGATGGGACTGGCCTGAGGCAGGAAAGGATCGGTCGAGCCAGAGACAGGACCGGACGGGCAAGAGAGAGGACGGGATGGGCCAGAGACAGGACGGGAAGAGCCAAAGACAGGACGGGACGGACCAGAGATGGGACGGGCAAGAGACACGATTGGACAGGCCAGAGATAGCATCGGTCGGGCCAGAGACAGGACTGACCAGGCCTGAGACAGGATCGGACGGGCCAGAGACAGGATGAGATGGGAAGGTACTGGCCAGATACAGGAAGGGACTGGCCAGATAAGGGACAAGACAGGCCAGATGCGGGACGGGCCAGATACGAGATGGGACGGGCCAGATACAAGACGGGACGAGCCGGAGATAGGACGGGACGGGCCAGAAACAGGACTGGACGAGCTATACATTATGGGACGGGAAATAGACAGGATGGGACAGGCCAGAGACGGTACGGGACGTGCCAGATACAGGACAGGACGAGCCAGAGACCGGACGGGACGGGCCAGAAACAGGACGGGACAAGCTATACATTATGGGACGGGACAGAGACCAGACGGTCCAGATACAGGAAAAGACGGGCCAGAGACAGGACAGGATGGCCCAGATACACTACGGGACAGGCCAGATACAGGACGGTACGGGCCAAATATGGGACGGGCCAGATACAGGACGACATGGGCCAGATACGGGACGAGCCAGATATGGGACAGGAGAGGCTAGATATGGGATGAGCCATGGACAGGATGGGATGGGGCTGATACGAGATGGCCAGATACGGGACGGGCCAGATACTGAAAGGGCCTGGCCACATACGGGACGGGCCAGATAGGGACTGGTATGGTCAGATACGGGACAGGACCTGCCACAGATGGGAAGGGACGATGCGGGCCAGATACGGGATGAGATGGGCTAGATAAGGGAAAGCCAGATACGGGACGGGATGGTCAGATACGGGACTAAACGGGTCAGATATGCGACTGGACGGACCAGATACAGGACGGGGCGGGTTAGACATTACATAACGGGTCATAGACAGGATGGATGGGGCCAGGGACAGGCTGGGACGGGCCAGAGACAGGACCTCACAGGCCAGACACGGGACGGGTCAGATACAGGACTGGGGATACAAAAGGAATGCGTGCACTGTTCCTTTAAGAATCAGGAAGTGCTGCCGCTGCCGCCCTCAAAAAGCAGCCAAGACACATGCACACAGCCCACATAGGAACATAGTGCGCAGCCTGCATTGGTGGGTAAGTCGGCGGTCTTGCATGGTGTGAGATGGGAAGCCATGCCAGCACGCCACCAGGGATGTTACAATTAAGTAGTGTAGGTCAGGTGTACAGAAAATGGAAGTTTTGCAAATAAATATTACAACTATTGTTTAATAGGCAAACATCACATGTAGAGTTTGCATGATATACCTTCCTAGTACTTTATCTAAATTAGAAGCAAATTGTTTGAAGATTACTTCTACCTAAATGGCAGAAAATGCACCTATCTTGGTGATGGATAGGACAGCTTGAGGGGATATGGAGGAGGCTGTTTTTTTGATAGGTGTCATTTAAACATTTTGCTAATAATTTATGGAAAGTATCATATTTTTCTAACTATTGAACTCACCTTAATTTAAAACACAACCCAGGCTAAAGTTCCTTTATGTGTAAATTTGTGGAGGATTTGATAATACTACCTTTAATGGGGTGGGCCAGATACAGGACGGGACAGACAAGATACGGAATGGGCCAGATACAGGACAGGCCAGAGACAGGACCGGACGGCACACGCCAGAGACATGACGAGACGGGCCAGAGACAGGACGGGACAGGCGAAAGACAGGATGAGACTGGCCGGAGATATTATGGACTGAGGCGTACCAGAGACAGGACGGGACGGGCTAGAGACGGGGCGACAGATACAGGACGGGACGGTCCAGATACAGTACAGTCCAGGGACGGGACGGGCCAGAGCAGGACGAGACTGGTCAGAGACAGGACAGGACCAGTCGGGCCAGAGACAGGAGGGGACGGGCAAGATAGAGGACGGGACGGGTCAAAGAGAGGAGGGGACGGGCCAGATACAGGAAGGGACGGGCCAGAAACAGGACGGGACAAGCTATACATTATGGGATGGGCCAGAGACCGGACGGGACTGTCCAGATACAGTACGGGACAGGCCCGATACAGGACGGTACGGGCCAAATATAGGACGGGCCAGATACAGGACAACATGGGCAAGATACAGGACGGGCCAGATATGGGACAGGACAGGCTGGATATGGGATGAGCCATGGACAGGATGGGATGGGCCAGATACGAGATGGCCAGATACGGGACAGGCCAGATACTGAATGGGCCTGGCCACATACGGGACGGGCCAGATAGGGACTGGTTGGGTCAGACTCGGGACAGGACGTGCCAGAGTTGGGAAGGGGCAATGCAGGCCAGATACGGGATGAGATGGGCCAGATAAGGGAAAGCCAGATACGGGACGGGATGGTCAGATACGGCACTAAACGGGTCAGATATGGGACTGGACAGACCAGATACGGGACGGGGCGACTAGATACAGAATGGGACGGTCCAGATACAGGACGGGCCAGGGAAGGGACGGACCAGAGCAGCACTGGACTGGCCAGAGTCAGGACAGGACCGGTCAGGCCAGAGAAAGGACGGGACGGGCCAGATACAGGAAGGGACGGGCCAGATACGGCACGGGCCAGATTCAAGACGGAATGGGCCAGAGACAGGACAGGATAGGACGGGCCAGATACAGGAAGGGACGAGACAGATACGGGATGGGCTAGATTCAGGACGGGACGGGCCAGATACAGGACTGGACCGAACCGATGCAGGACGGGATGGGCCAGAGAGAAGACGGATTGTGCTAGAGACATTACGGGATGGGCCATAGACAGGACGGGTCGGGCCAGAGACAGGATGGGATGGGGCAGATACATGACGGGATGGGCCAGAAACGTGACGAGCCAGATATGGGACGGTATTGGCCAGATATGCGACAGCCCAGATACATGACGGGATGGGCCAGATACAGGACGGTACGGACCAGATACGGGATGGGACGGGCCAGATACGGGACGGGTCAGTTGCGGGACGGGCCAGATACTGGACAGGCCAGATACAGGACGGGCCAGATACGGGACAGGCCGGGCCAGGGACAGGACGTGCCAGATACGAGACTGGCCAGATATGGAACGGGTCAGATACTGGACGGGATGGGCCAGATACGGGATGAGACGGGCCAGACCTGGGCCAGAGACAGGAAGGGATGGGCCAGAGACGGGACCGGCAAGAGACAGGATTGGACAGGCCAGAGATAGCACCAGACGGGCCAGAGACAGGACGGAACAGGCCAGCGACAGGACGAGATGGGAAGGGACTGGCCAGATACAGGAAGGGACAGGCCAGATACGGGACAGGACAGGCCAGATGCGGGACGGGCCAGATACGAGACGGGACGCGCCAGATATAGGACGGGACAAGGCAGAGATAGGATGGGACGGGCCAGAAACAGGACGGGACGAGCTATACATTATGGGACGGGAAATGGACGGGACGGGCCAGATACAGGACAAGACGAGACAGAGATAGTACGGGACTGGCCAGAAACAGGATGGGACAAGCTATACATTATCGGACGGGCCATAGACAGGATGGGCCAGATTCAGGATGGGACGGGTCAGATACAGGACGAGACCGACCAGATACAGGACGGGATGGGCCAGAGACAGGACGAAATGTGCTAGAGACATTACGGGACAGGCCATAGACAGGACAAATCGGGCCATAGACAGGATGGGACGGGCCAGATACATGACGGGATGGGCCAGAAACGTGACGAGCCAGATATGGGATGGTATGGGCCAGCTATGGGACAGCCCAGATACATGACGGGACGGGCCAGATACAGGACGGGACAGGCCAGATACTGGATGGGCCAGATACGGGACGGGCCAGAGACAGGACCGGACTTGCCAGAGACAGACGGGACGGGACGGGCCAAAGACAGGATGAGACTGGCCGAAGATAGGACGGACCGAGGCGTGCCAGAGACAGGACGGGACCTGCTAGAGACGGGGCGACCAGATACAGGACGGGGCGGTCCAGATACAGGACGGTCCAGGGACGGGACTGGCCAGAGCAGGATGAGACTGGCCTGAGGCAGGACAGGACCGGTCGGGCCAGAGACAGGACGGGACGGGCAAGAGAGAGGACGGGACGGGCCAAAGAGAGGACGGGACGGGCCAGAGATAGGACGGGAAGGGCCAAAGACAGGACGGGACGGACCAGAGATGGGACGGGCAAGAGACAGGATTGGACAGGCCAGAGATAGCATCGGTCGGGACTGGCCAGAGCAGGATGGGACTCGCCTGAGGCAGGACAGGACCAGTCGGGCCAGAGACAGGACGGGACGGGCAAGAGAGAGGACGGGACGGGCCAAAGAGAGGACGGGACGGGCCAGAGATAGGCTGGGACAGGCCAGAGACAGGACGGGACGGGCCAGAGACAGGACGGGCCAGAGGCGGGATGGGTCAGATACAGGACTGGGGACACATTAGGAATGCGTGCACTGTTCCTTTAAGAATCAGGAAATGCTGCCGCTGCCGCCCTCAACAAGCAGCCAAGACACATGTACACAGCCAGCATAGGAACATAGTGTTCAGCCTGCATTGGTGGGTAAGTCGACGGTCTTGCATGGTGTGAGATTGGAAGCCATGCCAGCTTGCCGCCAGTGATGTTACAATTAAGTAGTGTAGGTCTGGTGTAGAGAAAATGGAAGTTTTGCAAATAAATATTACAACTATTATTTAATAGGCAAACATCACATGTAAAGTTTGCATGATATACCTTCCTAGTACTTTATCTAAATTAGAGGCAAATTGAAGATTACTTCTGCCTAAATGGCAGAAAATGCACCTATCTTGGTGATGGATAGGACAGCTTGAGGGGATATGGAGGAGGCTGTTTTTTGATAGGTGTCATTTAAACATTTTGCTCATAATTTATGGAAAGTATCATATTATTCTAACTATTGAACTCACCTTAATTTAAAACACACCCCAGGTTAAATTTCCTGGAGTTGTAAATTTGTGGAGGATTTGATAATACTACCTTTAGTGGGATGGGCCAGATACAGGACGAGACAGGCCAGATACGTGACGGAATGGGCCAGATACAGGACAGGCCAAAGATAGGACCGGACGGGCCGTGCCTGAAAAAGGACGGGACGGGCCAGAGACGGGGCGACCAGATACAGGATGAGACTGGCCGAAGATAGGACGGAGCGAGGCATGCCAGAGACAGGACGGGACGTGCTAGAGACTGGGCGACCAGATACAGGACGGGGCGGTCCAGATACAGGACCGTCCAAGGACGGGACTGGCCAAAGCAGGATGGGACTGGCCTGAGGCAGGACAGGATCGGTCGAGCCAGAGACAGGAAGGGACGGGCAAGAGAGAGGACGGGACGGGCCAAAGAGAGGACGAGACGGGCCAGAGACAGGACGGTAAGGGCCAAAGACAGGACGGGACGGACCAGAGATGGGACGGGCAAGAGACAGGATCGGACGGGCCAGAGACAGGATGAGATGGGAAGGTACTGGCCAGATACAGGAAGGGACTGGCCAGATAAGGGACAAGACAGGCCAGATGCGGGACGGGCCAGATACGAGATGGGACGGGCCAGATACAAGACGGGACGAGCCGGAGATAGGACGGGACGGGCCAGAAACAGGACTGGACGAGCTATACATTATGGGACGGGAAATAGACAGGATGGGACGGGCCAGAGACGGTACGGGACATGCCAGATACAGGACAGGACGAGCCAGAGACCGGACGGGACGGGCCAGAAACAGGACGGGACAAGCTATACATTATGGGACGGGACAGAGACCAGATGGTCCAGATATAGGAAAAGACGGGCCAGAGACAGGACAGGATGGCCCAGATACACTACGGGACAGGCCAGATACAGGACGGTACGGGCCAAATATGGGACGGGCCAGATACAGGACGACATGGGCCAGATACAGGACGAGCCAGATATGGGATAGGACATGCTAGATATGGGATGAGCCATGGACAGGATGGGATGGGCCAGATACGAGATGGCCAGATACGGGACGGGCCAGATACTGAATGGGCCTGCCACATACGGGACGGGCCAGATAGGGACTGGTTGGGTCAGATACGGGACAGAAAGTGCCAGAGACGGGAAAGGATGAGGCGGGCCAGATACGGGATGAGATGGGCTAGATAAGGGAAAGCCAGATACGGGACGGGATGGTCAGATACGGGACTAAACGGGTCAGATATGCGACTGGACGGACCAGATACGGGACGGGGCGGGTTAGACATTACAGAACGGGTCATAGACAGGATGGGTGGGGCCATGGACAGGCTGGGACGGGCCAGAGACAGGACCAGACAGGCCAGACACGGGACGGGTCAGATACAGGACTGGGGATACAAAAGGAATGCGTGCACTGTTCCTATAAGAATCAGGAAGTGCTGCCGCTACCGCCCTCAAAAAGCAGCCAAGACACATGCACACAGCCCGCATAGGAACATAGTGCGCAGCCTGCATTGGATGGCTAAGTCGGCGGTCTTGCATGGTGTGAGATGGGAAGCCATGCCAGCACGCCGCCATGGATGTTACAATTAAGTAGTGTAGGTCAGGCGTAGAGAAAATGGAAGTTTTTCAAATAAATATTACAACTATTGTTTAATAGGCAAACATCACATGTAGAAGTTTGTATGATATACCTTCCTAGTACTTTATCTAAATTAGAAGCAAATTGTTTGAAGATTACTTCTACCTAAATGGCAGAAAATGCACCTATCTTGGTGATGGATAGGACAGCTTGAGGGGATATGGAGGAGGCTGTTTTTTGATAGGTGTCATTTAAACATTTTGCTAATAATTTATGGAAAGTATCATATTTTTCTAACTATTAAACTCACCTTAATTTAAAACACACCCCAGGTTAAATTTCCTGGAGGTGTAAATTTGTGGAGGATTTGATAATACTACCTTTAATGAGATGGGCCAGATACAGGACGGGATGGGTCTGATACGGGACGGGCCAGATTCAGGACGGGCCGGGCCAGATACAGGACGGGACCGACCGACCAGATACAGGATGGGATGGGCCAGAAACAAGACGGAATGTGCTAGAGACATTAAGGGACAGGCCATAGACAGGACGGTTCGGGCCAGAGACAGGATGGGACGGGTCAGATACATGACGGGAAGGGCTAGAAACGTGACGAGCCAGATATGGGACGGTATGGGCCAGATATGGGACAGCCCAGATACATGACAGGACAGGCCAGATTTAGGACGGTACGGACCAGATACGGGACGGGACGGGCCAGATACGGGACGGGTCAGATGCGGGATGGGCCAGATACGGGACAGGCCAGATACAGGACGGGCTTGATACGGGACAGGCCGGGCAGGGACAGGACGTGCCAGATACGGGACTGGCCAGATATGGAACGGGCCAGATACTGGACGGGATGGGCCAGATGCAGGGCGGACCAAATACGGGACGAGACGGGCCAGAACTGGGCCAAACACAGGAAGGGATGGGCCAGAGACGGGACGGGACGGGCCAAAGACTGGACGGGACGGGCCAGAGAAGGGACGGGCAAGAGACTGGATTGGACAGGCCAGAGATAGCGACGGACCGGCCAGAGACAGGACGGGACAGGCCAGAGACAGGACGACATGGGAAGGGACTGGCCAGATACAGGAAGGGACAGTCCAGATACGCGAAAGGACAGGCCAGATGCGGAACGGGCCAGATACGAGACGGGACGGGCCAGATATATGACGGGACGACGCAGAGATAGGATGGGACGGGCCAGAAATAGGACGGGGCGAGCTATACATTATGGGACGGGAAATAGACAGGACGGGACGGACCAGAGAGGGTACGTGACGGGCCAGATACAGGACAGGACGAGCCAGAGAAAGTACGGGATGGGCCAGAAACAGTTCGGGACAAGCTATACATTATGGGACGGGCCATAGACAGGACTGGACGGGCCAGAGACAAGACGGAACGGGACAGATACAGGAAAAGACGGGCCAAAGACAGGACGGGATGGCCCAGATACAGTACGGGACAGGCCACATACAGGACGGTACAGGCCAAATAGTGTGCAGCCTGCTTTCGTGGGTATGTCGGCGGTCTTGCATGGTGTGAGATGGGAAGCCATGCCAGCACGCCACCATAGATGTTACAATTAAGTAGTGTAGGTCAGGCGTAGAGAAAATGGAAGTTTTTCAAATAAATATTACAACTATTGTTTAATAGGCAAACATCACATGTAGAGTTTGCGTGATATACCTTCCTAGTACTTTATCTAAATTAGAAGCAAATTGAAGATTACTTCTACCTAAATGGCAGAAAATGCACCTATCTTGGTGATGGATAGGACAGCTTGAGGGGATATGGAGGAGGTTGTTTTTTTGATAGGTGTCATTTAAACATTTTGCTAATAATTTATGGAAAGTATCATATTTTTCTAACTATTGAACTCACCTTAATTTATAACACACCCCAGATTAAAGTTCCTTTATGTGTAAATTTGTGGAGGATTTGATAATACTACCTTTAATGGGATGGGCCAGATACAGGACGGGACGGGCCAGATACGGAATGGGCCAGATACAGGACGGGCCAGAGACAGGACCGGACGGATCACGCCAGAGACATGACGAGACGGGCCAGAGACAGGACTGGACAGGCCAAAGACAGGATGAGACTGGCTGGAGATAGGACGGACCGAGGCGTACCAGAGACAGGACGGGACGGGCTAGAGACGGGGCGACAGATAGTGGACGGGACGGTCCAGATACAGGACAGTCCAGGGACAGGACGGGCCAGAGCAGGACGGGACTGGTCAGAGGCAGGACAGGACCGATCAGGCCAGAGACAGGACGGGACGGGCAAGAGAGAGGACGGGACGGGCCAAAGAGAGGACGGGATGGACAAGAGATGGGATGGGCAAGAGACAGGATTGGACAGGCCAGAGATAGCACCGAACGGGCCAGAGACATGACGGGACAGGCCAGAGACAGGACGGGACGGGCCAGAGACAGGACGAGATGGGAAGGGACAGGCCAGATATGGGACAGGACAGGCCAGATGCGGGACGGGCCAGATACGAGATGGGACGGGCCAGATACAGGACGGGACGAGCCAGAGATAGGACGGGACGGGCCAGAAACAGGACTTCACGAGCTATACATTATGGGAAGGGAAATAGACAGGATGGGACGGGCCAGAGACGGTACAGGATGTGCCAGATACAGGACAGGACTAGCCAGTGACAGGACGGGACGGGCCAGAAACAGGACTGGACAAGCTATACATTATGGGACCGTCCAGAGACCGGACGGGACGGTCCAGATACAGGATAAGACGGGCCAGAGACAGGACAGGATGGCCCAGATACAGTACGGGACAGGCCACATACAGGACGGTCCGGGCCAAAAATGAGACGGACCAGATACAGGACGACATGGGCCAGATACGGGACGGGCCAGATATGGGACAGGACAGGCTAGATATGGGATGAACCATGGACAGGATGGAATGGGCCAGATTCGAGATGGCCAGATACGGGACGGGCCACATACTGAATGGGCATGGACACATACGGGACGGGCCAGATAGGGACTTGTTGGGTCACATACAGGACAGGACGTGCCAGAGACGGGAAGGGACGAGGCGGGCCAGATACGGGATGAGATGGGCCAGATAAGGGACAGCCAGATACGGGACGGGATGGTCAGATACGGGACTAAACGGGTCAGATATGGGACTGGACGGACCAGATACGGGACGGGGCGGGTTAGACATTACAGGACAGGACATAGACAGAATGGGAGGGGTCAGGGACAGGCTGAGACTGGCCAGAGACAGGATGTGACGGGCCAGAGACGGGACGGGTTAGAGATGGGACGGGTCAGATACAGGACTGGGGACACATTAGGAATGCGTGCACTGATCCTTTAAGAATCAGGAAGTGCTGCTGCTACCGCCCTCAACAAGCAACCAAGACACATGCACACAGACAGCATAGGAACATAGTGCGCAGCCTCCATTGGTGGGTAAGTCGGCGGTCTTGCATGGTGTGAGATGGGAAGCCATGCCAGCATGCCGCCATGGATGTTACAATTAAGTAGTGTAGGTCAGGCGTAGAGAAAATGGAAGTTTTGCAAATAAATATTACAACTATTATTTAATAGGCAAACATCACATGTAGTGTTTGCACGATATACTTTCCTGGTACTTTATCTAAATTAGAAGCAAATTGTTTGAAGATTACTTCTACCTAAATGGCAGAAAATGCACCTATCTTGGTGATGGATAGGACTGCTTGAGGGGATATGGAGGAGGCTGTTTTTGATAGGTGTAATTTAAACATTTTGCTAATAATTTATGGAAAGAATCATATTTTTCTAACTATTGAACTCACCTTAATTTAAAACACACCCCAGGTTAAATTTCCTGGAGGTGTAAATTTGTGGAGGATTTGATAATACTACCTTTAATGGGATGGGCCAGATACAGGACGGGACAGGAAAGATACGGGATGAGCCAGACACAGGACGGGCCAGATACAGGACGGGCCAGAGACAGGACCGGACGGGACACGCCAGAGACAGGACGAGACGGGTTATAGACAGGACGGGACGGACCAAATACAGGATGAGACTGGCCGGAGATAGCACGGACCGAGGCGTGCCAGAGACAGGACGGGACGGGCTAGAGACGGGGCGACCAGATACAGGATGGGACGGTCCAGATACAGGACGGTCCAGGGACGGGACGGGCCAGAGCAGAACGGGACTGGCCAAAGGCAGGACAGGACAGGTCGGGCCAGAGACAGGACGAGACAGGCCAAATACAGGACGGGACGGACCAGAGATGGGACGGGCAAGAGACAGGATTGGACAGGCCAGAGATAGCATCGGACGGGCCATACCATAGACAGGACGGGGCAGGCCAGAGACAGGACGAGATGGGAAGGGACTGGCCAGATACAGGAAGGGACAGGCCAGATACAGGACAGGACAGGCCAGATGCGGGACGGGCCAGATACGAGATGGGACGGGCCAGATACAGGACGGGACGAGCCAGAGATAGGACGGGACGGGCCAGAAACAGGACAGGATGAGTCAGAGACAGGACGGGACGGGCCAGAAACAGGACGGGACAAGCTATACTTTATCGGACAGGCCAGAGACCGGACGGGACGGTCCAGATACAGGAAAAGACAGGCCAGAGACTGGACGGGATGGCCCAGATACAGTACGGGACAGGCCAGATACAGGACGGTACGGGCAAAATATGGGACGGGCCAGATACAGGACGACATGGGCCAGATACGGGACGGGCCAGATATGGGATAGGACATGCTAGATATGGGATGAGCCATGGACAGGATGGGATGGGCCAGATACGAGATGGCCAGATACGGGACGGGCCAGATACTGAATGGGCCTGCCACATACGGGACGGGCCAGATAGGGACTGGTTGGGTCAGATACGGGACAGGAAGTGCCAGAGACGGGAAAGGATGAGGCGGGCCAGATACGTGATGAGATGGGCCAGATAAGGGATAGCCAGATACGGGACGGGATGGTCAGATACGGGACCAAACGGGTCAGATATGGGACTGGACGGACCAGATACGGGACGGGGCGGGTTAGACATTACAGGACGGGCCATAGACAGGATGGGAGGGGACAGGCTGGGACGGGCCAGAGACAGAACGGGACGGCCAGAGACGGGACGGGCCAGAGACGGGATGGATCAGATACAGGACTGGGGACACATTAGGAATGCGTGCACTGTTCCTTTAAGAATCAGGAAGTGCTGCCGCTTCCGCCCTCAACAAGCAGCCAAGACACATGTACACAGCCAGCATAGGAACATAGTGCGCAGCCTGCATTGGTGGGTAAGTCGACGGTCTTGCATGGTGTGAGATTGGAAGCCATGCCAGCTTGCCGCCAGGGATGTTACAATTAAGTAGTGTAGGTCAGGTGCTGAGAAAATGGAAGTTTTGCAAATAAATATTACAACTATTATTTAATAGGCAAACATCACATGTAAAGTTTGCATGATATACCTTCCTAGTACTTTATCTAAATTAGAAGCAAATTGAAGATTACTTCTGCCTAAATGGCAGAAAATGCACCTATCTTGGTGATGGATAGGACAGCTTGAGGGGATATGGAGTAGGCTGATTTTTGATAGGTGTCATTTAAACATTTTGCTAATAATTTATGGAAAGTATCATATTATTCTAACTATTGAACTCACCTTAATTTAAAACACACCCCAGGTTAAATTTGCTGGAGGTGTAAATTTGTGGAGGATTTGATAATACTACCTTTAGTGGGATGGGCCAGATACAGGACGAGACAGGCCAGATACGTGACGGAATGAGCCAGATACAGGAGAGGCCAGAGACAGGACCGGACGGGCCGTGCTTGAAAAAGGTCGGGACGGGCCAGAGACGGAGCGACCAGATACAGGACGGGCCAGATACGGGACAGGCTGGGCCAGGGATAGGACGTGCTACATACGGGACTGGCCAGATATGGAACGGGCCAGATACTGGACGGGATGGGCCAGATACGGGATGAGATGGGCTAGATAAGGGAAAGCCCGATACGGGACAGGATGGTCAGAAACGGGACTAAACGGGTCAGATATGGACTGGACGGACCAGATACAGGAAGGGGCGGGTTAGACATTAGAGGACGGGCCATAGACAGGATGGGATGGGCCAGGGACAGGCTGGGATGGGCCAGAGACGGGACGGGTCAGATACAGGACTGGGGACACATTAGGAATGCACACAGCCAGCATAGGAACATAGTGCGCAGCCTGCATTGGTGGGTAAGTCGGCGGTCTTGCATGGTGTGAGATGGGAAGCCATGCCAGCACGCCACCAGGGATGTTACAATTAAGTAGTGTAGGTCAGGTGTAGAGAAAATGGAAGTTTTGCAAATAAATATTACAATTATTGTTTAATAGGCAAACATCACATGTAGAGTTTGCATGATATACCTTCCTATTACTTTATCTAAATTAGAAGCAAATTGTTTGAAGATTACTTCTACCTAAATGGCAGAAAATGCACCTATCTTGGTGATGGATAGGACAGCTTGAGGGGATATGGAGGAGGCTGTTTTTTGATAGGTGTCATTTAAACATTTTGCTAATAATTTATGGAAAGTATCATATTTTTCTAACTATTGAACTCACCTTAATTTAAAACACACCCCAGGTAAAATTTCCTGGAGGTGTAAATTTGTGGAGGATTTGATAATACTACCTTTAATGGGATGAGCCAGATACAGGACGGGACAGGCCAGATACGTGACGGGATGGGCCAGATGCAGGACAGGCCAGAGACAGGACCGGACGGGACGTGCCTGACAAAGGACGGGACGGGCCAGAGACGGGGCGACCAGATACAGGACAGGACGGTCCAGATACAGGACGGGCCAGGGACGGGACGGACCAGAGCAGGACAGGACTGGCCAGAGGCAGGCCAGGACCAGTCAGGCCAGAGACAGGACGGGACGGGCCAGATACAGGAAGGAACGGGCCAGATGCGGGACGGGCCAGATTCAAGACGGGATGGGCCAGAGACAGGACGGGACGGGCCAGATACAGGAAGGAACGGGCCAGATGCGGGACGGGCCAGATTCAAGACGGGATGGGCCAGAGACAGGAAAGGATGGGACGGGCCAGATACAGGAAGGGACGGGCCAGATTCAGGACGGGATGGGCCAGAGACAGGACGGAATGTGCTAGAGACATTATGGGATAGGCCATAGACAGGACAGGTCGGGCCAGAGACAGGATGGAACGTGCCAGATACATGACGGGATGGGGCAGAAACGTGACGAGCCAGAAATGGGACGGTATGGGCCAGATATGGGACAGGCCAGATACATGATGGGACGGGCCAGATACAGGACGGTACGGACCAGATACGGGACGGGACGGGCCAGATACGGGACGGGTCAGATGCGGGACGGGCCAGATACGGGACAGGCCAGATACAGGACGGGCCAGATACGAGACAGGCCGGGCCAGGGACAGGACGTGCCAGATACGGGATTGGCAGATATGGAACAGGCCAGATGCTGGACGGGATGGGCCAGATACAGGGCGGGCCAGATACGGGACGAGACGTGCCAAAGACTGGACGGGATGGGCCAGAGAAGGGACGGGCAAGAGACAGGATTGGACAGGCCAGAGATAGCACCGGACGGGCCATAGACAGGACGAGACAGGCCAGAGACAGGATGAGATGGGAAGGGACTGGCCAGATACAGGAAGGGACAGGCCAGATACGGGACAGGATAGGCCAGATGCGGGACGTGCCAGATAAGAGACGGGACGGGCCAGATATAGGACGAGACGAGGCAGAGATAGGATGGGACGGGCCAGAACAGGACCGGACGAGCTATATATTATGGGACGTGAAATAGACAGGACGGGACGGGCCAGAGACGGTAGGCGATGAGCCAGATACAGGACAGGACGAGCCAGAGACAGTACGGGACGGGCCAGAAGCAGGACGGGACAAGCTATACATTATGGGACGTGAAATAGACAGGACGGGACGGGCCAGATACAGGACAGTACGAGCCATAGACAGGACGGGACGGGCCAGAGACAAGATGGAACAGGACAGGTACAGGAAAAGACGGGCCAAAAACAGGACGGGATGGCCCAGATACAGTACGGGACAGGCCAGATACAGGACTGTACGGGCCAAATAGTGCGCAGCCTGCATTGGATGGCTAAGTCGGCAGTCTTGCATGGTGTGAGATGGGAAGCCATGCCAGCACGCCGCCATGGATGTTACAATTAAGTAGTGTAGGTCAGGCGTAGAGAAAATGGAAGTTTTTCAAATAAATATTACAACTATTGTTTAATAGGCAAACATCACATGTAGAGTTTGCATGATATACCTTCCTAGTACTTTATCTAAATTAGAAGCAAATTGTTTGAAGATTACTTCTACCTAAATGGCAGAAAATGCACCTATCTTGGTGATGGATAGGACAGCTTGAGGGGATATGGAGGAGGCTGTTTTTTGATAGGTGTCATTTAAACATTTTGCTAATAATTTATGGAAAGTATCATATTTTTCTAACTATTGAGCTCACCTTAATTTAAAGCACAGAGGACGGCACGGGCCAAAGACCAGATGGGACGGGCCAAAGACCGGATGGGACGGGCCAGAGACCGGATGGGACGGGCCAGAGACCGACGGGGCGGGCCAGAGACCGGACGGGACATATACAGGACGGGACAGGCCAGAGACGAGGCGGGCCAGATACAGGATGGGGCAGATACAGGATGGGCCAGGGACGGGCCACTGCAGTACCGGACGGGTCAGAGGCAGGACAGGACGGGTCGGGCCAGAGACAGGACGGGACGGGCCAGAAACAGGACAAGACGGGCCAGAGGCAAGACGAGATGGGCCAGAGACAGGACGAGCCAGAGATAGGACAGGACGGGCCAAATACGGGATGGTACGGGCCAGAAATGGGACGGCACGGGCCAGATACATGACGGGACGGGCCAGATACATGACGAGATGGAACAGATACGGAACAGGACGGGCCAGATACGGGACGAGCCAGATACGGGACAAGCCAGTTACGGGATGGGGCAGATATGGGACGGGGCAGATACGGGACGGTACAGATACAGGACGGGCCAGAGATACAGGACGGGCCAGAGACAGGAATAGGACGGACCATAGACAGGACTGGACGGTCCAGAGACGAGATGGGTCAGATACAGGACTGGGGACACATTAGGAATGCGTGCACTGTTCCTTTAAAAATCAGGAAGTGCTGCCGCTGTCGCCCTCAACAAGCAGCCAAGACACATGCACACAGCCAGCAGAGGAACACAGTGTGCAGCCTGGATTGGTGGGTAAGTCGGCGGTCTTGCATGGTGTGAGATGGGAAGCCATGCCAGCACGCCGCCAGGGATGTTACAATTAAATAGTGTAGGACAGGCATAGAGAAAATGGAAGTTTTGCAAATAAATATTACAACTATTGTTTAATAGGCAAACATCACATGTAGAGTTTGCATGATATACCTTCCTGGTACTTTATCTAAATTAGAAGCAAATTGTTTGAAGATTACTTCTACCTAAATGGCAGAAAATGCACCTATCTTGGTGATGGATAGGACAGCTTGAGGGGATATGGAGGAGGCTGTTTTTTAATAGGTGTCATTTAAACATTTTGCTAATAATTTATAGAAAGTATCATACTTTTCTAACTATTGAGCTCACCTTAATTTAAAGCACAGAGGACGGCACGGGCCAAAACCAGATGGAACGGGCCAAAGACCGGATGGGATGGGCCAAAGACCGGATGGGACGGGCCAAAGACCGGATGGGACGGGCCAGAGACAGGACGGGACGGGGCGGGCCAGAGACAGGACGGGACATATACAGGACGGGATGGGCCAGATACAGGATGGGCCAGATACAGGATGGGCCAGGGACGGGCCACTGCAGTACCAGACGGGTCTGAGGCAGGACAGGACGGGTCGGGCCAGAGACAGGACGGGACGGGACAGAGATAGGACAAGACGGGCCAGAGACAGAACGAGATGGGCCAGAGACAGAACGAGCCGGAGATAGGACAGGACGGGCCAGAGAAAGGACGGGACTAGCTAGAAACAGGAAGGGACGGGCCAGATACGGGACGGGCCAGATACAGGACGGGACAGGCGAGAGACAGGATGGGATGGGCCAGATATGGGTCGGGAGAGACCAGATACGTGACGGGACCCGACAGGATAGACACGAGACGGTACAAGCCAGATACGGGACGGGCCAGATACAAGATGAGACTAGATGGGCCAGATACAGGATGGTACGGAACGGGCCAGATGCAGGAGGGGTCGGTCCGAGTACAGGATGGGACAGGCCAGATAGAGAACTGCACGGGATGGGCCAGAGACAGGACTGGACGGGCCAGAGATAGGATGGGACAGGCCAGATACGGGACGGGACAGGAAAGATACGGAACAGGACGTGCCAGATACAAGATGGTACGGGCCAGATACAGGACGGTACGGGCCAGATACAGAACTGTATGGGACGGGCCAGAGACAGGAGGGGATGGGCCGGGTACAGGATGGGACGGGCCAGATACGGAACTGCACGGTACGGGCCAGAGACAGGACTGGACGGGCCAGAGACAGGATGGGATAGGCCAGATACGGGATGGGGCAAGCCAGATACGGGACAAGACGGGCCAGATACAGGATGGTATGGGCCAGATATGGGACGGTATGGGCCAGATACATGACGGGACGGGCCAGATACAGGACGAGACAGACCAGATACAGAACAGGACGGGCCAGATACGGGACAAGCCAGATACGGGACAGGTCATATATGGGATGGGGCAGATATGGGACGGTACAGATACGGGACGTGCCAGCGACAGGACGGGCCAGATACTGGACGGGATGGGCTAGATACAGGGCGGGCCAGATACGGAACGATACTAGCCAGAGACAGGATGGGACTGGCTAGAGACAGGATGGGATGAGCCAAAGACAGGACGGGTCAGAGACAGGATGGGACGAGCCAAAGACAGGACGGGAGGGGCCAGACACAGGACTGGACAGGCCAGAGACAGAACGGGACGGGCAAGACACAGGACTGGACAGGCCAGAGACAGGACGGGACGGGCCAGATACAGGACGGGACTGGCTAGATACGGGACAGGACCGGCCAGATACTGGACAGGTCAGATACGGGACAGGATGGGCCAGATTCAGGACGGGACGAGATGGGCCAGATACAAGACGGTACGGGACGGGTCAGATACAGGACGGGACGGGCTAGATACGGAACGGGCCAAATACAGGATGGGACGGGCCAGAGACAGGATGGGCGGGCTTGACATTACGGGCCGGGCCATAGACAGAATGGCCAGATACAGGACGGTACTGCCCAGATATGGGACTGTTATGTTCTGCTACCAAAGCTAAGGAAAGAGAGGAGATCTGTCCCTACTATAAGACTCAGCTGAATCCCTACGATGTAACAGGGAACCTGATCCTGCGATCAGACCTGCTAAAGTCCTAATCTAGTCTGTACGGAGACCTATAGATTTGGGGAGGGAATCCCTACAAGTACTAAGGACTGGGAGGAATATGGGACACCTCCTAACAGAAATAGTAGCAGACAGACGAACAAACAAAATAGATAGAACCTAGAGGTCCGTAGACCAAGCAAACTAACAGAGTTAGATACAGAGCACAGGCTAGCTAGAAAGTAGATATACAATGAAGTCCAGCAAAGCCAGAAGGGCGGAGCAGGATTAAATAGGCCAAAAAGGTCATGTGACCAGCAAAGGAAAAAAAACCTAACAGCAAGGTTCTAACAGTACCCCCCCTTCTAAGAGGATCCTCCGGATCCCCTAGGACCAGGCTTATCAGGAAATCTCCTGTGAAACGCTCTGATAAGTCTGGACGCGGAAACATCATCCGACCTCACCCAAGAGTTATCCTCGGGTCCGAAACCTTTCCAGGCCACAAGATACTGCAAACTACCTCTATACCGTCTAGAGTCAAGGATGCGAGAAATTTCATATTCCCCGTCCTCCACCACCGGAGGAACAGAGGCAGAGGCGTCACCATCCGACACAACAGCTTTTTTTAACAGAGAGACATGAAAGACCGGATTAATTCTCCAGGAGGTAGGAACCTCCAACCTAACAGCAGATTGGTTGACAACCTGAAGCACCTTAAAGGGCCCTACAAACTTGGGACCCAATTTCTTAGAAGGAATCCTCAACCGCAGATTCCTAGAGGACAACCAAACCATGTCACCAACAGCGAACAAAACCTCCTGTCGTTTCCTATCAAAGTAGTCTTTAGATTTTCTGTTGGCCTCCTGAAGATTACCACGCACATCCGTCCAAACTCTTTCCAAATCACCGGAAAAATTCTCCTCCTCAGGCACGGCAGATCCCAACTTGGAGAACGACCCAAACGACGGATGTCTCCCAGAACAACAAAAAAAAGGCGAACAACCAGCAGAAGAAGATGTATGATTGTTCAGAGCAAATTCGGCAAGTGGCAGAAACTCAGACCACCCCTCTTGATTGTCTGCCACAAAACAACGCAAGAACTGCTCAACATCCTGGTTTTTCCTTTCTGTCTGGCCATTAGATTCAGGATGATATCCGGACGAAAACGACAAATGAATTCCCAACCTGTCACAAAAGGCACGCCAAAAACGAGCCACGAACTGAGGACCCCTATCAGAAACAATGTCAGTAGGAACGCCATGAAGTCTGACAATTTCCTTGACAAAGGCCTTAGCGAGAGTTTTAGCGCAGGGCAGTTTGACGAAGGGAACCAAGTGACACATCTTGCTAAAACGGTCCACGACCACCCAGATGACAGTAAAACCCTCAGAGGGGGGAAGGTCAGTTATAAAGTCCATAGCCAAATGTGTCCAAGGAGCACTGGGGACCTCCAAAGGACAAAGCAACCCCGCAGCAGGAGTATGTGAGGACTTAGATCTAGCACATATAGTACATTGGCGCACCCACTTAATGACTTCCTTCTGCCATCCAGGCCACCAAAAACTGCGACCCACCAGTCTCTTGGTCTCAGAGATTCCGGGATGACCTGCCAACCGAGATTCGTGACACTCAACAAACAAATCTCTCCTAAAGGTCCCAGGCACAAACAACCTCCCATGAGGAGTGTTAGATGGGGCATTCTCCTGAGCTTTAAGAATCTCATCTTCCAAAACGGAGTCTAAAGCAGCTATCACAACACCTTCTTGTAAAATGTTTTCCTCTTTCTCAGCACCGACTATGGGAGAAAAACTGCGAGACAAGGCATCCGCCTTAACATTCTTAGTACCAGGGATGTAAGTAACGGAGAAATTAAACCGCGAGAAAAACAGTGCCCACCTAGCCTGACGGGCATTCAGGCGCTTGGCAGCGTCTACTGGCCATACCACCTTGGATATGCCTGATCTCATCTGATCTCGGAAGCAAAGCAGGGCTGGACTTACTGTTATGTTCTGCTACCAAAGCTAAGGAAAGAGAGGAGATCTGTCCCTACTATAAGACTCAGCTGAATCCCTACGATGTAACAGGGAACCTGATCCTGCGATCAGACCTGCTAAAGTCCTAATCTAGTCTGTACGGAGACCTATAGATTTGGGGAGGGAATCCCTACAAGTACTAAGGACTGGGAGGAATATGGGACACCTCCTAACAGAAATAGTAGCAGACAGACGAACAAACAAAATAGATAGAACCTAGAGGTCCGTAGACCAAGCAAACTAACAGAGTTAGATACAGAGCACAGGCTAGCTAGAAAGTAGATATACAATGAAGTCCAGCAAAGCCAGAAGGGCGGAGCAGGATTAAATAGGCCAACAAGGTCATGTGACCAGCAAAGGAAAAAAAACCTAACAGCAAGGTTCTAACAGGGACGGCACGGGCCAGATACGCGATGGGACGGGCCAGATACGGGATGGGCCAGATACGGGACGGTCCAGATATGAGACGGGCCAGATATGGGACAGGACGGGCCAGATACGACATGAACCAGGGATGGGAAAGGACAGAAACTGAACGGGATGTGCCATTTATGGTGATGGGCCAGATACGTGACACGCTGGGCCATATACGGGACGGGCCAGATACGGGACTGGTTGGGCCATATACGGGATAGGACGGGCTAGATAGTGAAGGGACGAGACGTGCCAGATAAGAGATGGGCCAGATACGGGACTGGACTGGCCAGATATGGGACTGGACTGGCCAGATACGAGACGGCACGGGCCAGATATAGGACGGGACGAGGCAGAGATAGGATGGGACGGGCCAGAAACGGGACGGGACGAGCTATACATTATGGGACGGGAAATAGACAGGAGGGGTCGGGCCAGAGACGGTACGGGACGTGCCAGAAACAGGATGGGACAAGCTATACATTATGGGACGGGCCATAGACAGGACAGAACGGGCCAGAGACAACACGGAACGGGACAGATACAGGAAAAGACGGGCCAAAGACAGTACCGGACAGGCCAGATACAGGACGGTACGGGCCAAATAGTGCGCAGCCAGCATTGGTGGGTAAGTCGGCGGTCTTGCATGGTGTGAGATGGGAAGCCATGCCAGCACGCCGCCAGTGATGTTACAATTAAGTAGTGTAGGTCAGGGGTAGAGAAAATGGAAGTTTTGCAAATAAATATTACAACTATTGTTTAATAGGCAAACATCACATGTAGAGTTTGCATGATATACCTTCCTAGTACTTTATCTAAATTAGAAGCAAATTGTTTGAAGATTACTTCTACCTAAATGGCAGAAAATGCACCTATCTTGGTGATGGATAGGACAGCTTGAGGGGATATGGAGGAGGCTGTTTTTTGGATAGGTGTCATTTAAATATTTTGCTAATAATTTATGGAAAGTATCATATTTTTCTAATTATTGAACTCACCTTAATTTAAAACACACCCCAGGTTAAAGTTCCTTTATGTGTAAATTTGTGGAGGATTTGATAATACTAATAATACTACCTTTAATGGGATGGGCCAGATACAGGACAGGCCAGGCCAGATACAAAATGGGCCAGATAAAGGACGGGCCAGAGACAGGACCGGACGGGACACGCCAGAGACAGGACGAGATGGGCCAGAGACAGTACCGGACGGGCCAAAGACAGGATGAGACTGGCCGGAGATAGGACGGACCGAGGCGTGCCAGAGACAGGACGGGACGGGCTAGAGACAGGGCTACCAAATACAGGACGGTCCAGGGACGGGACGGGCCAGAGCAGGACGGGACTGGCCAGAGGCAGGACAGGACCGGCAAGAGAGGACGGGTCGGGCAAGAGACAGGATTGGACAGGACAGAACGGGACGGACCAGAGACGTGACGGGATGGGCCAGAGACAGGATTAGATGGGAAGGGATTGGCCAGATACAAGAAGGGACAGGCCAGATACGGGACAGGACAGGCCACATGCGGGACGGGCCAGATACCAGATGGGACGGGCCAGATACTGGACGGGACGAGCCAGAGATAGGACGGGACGGGCCAGAAACAGGACTGGACGAGCTATACATTATGGGACGATCCAGATACAGGAAAAGAGGGGCCAGAGACAGGAGGGGATGCCCCAGATACAGTACGGGACAGGCCAGATACAGGACGGTACAGGCCAAATATGGGACGGGCCAGATACAAGACGACATGGGCCTGATACGGGACGGGCCAGATATGGGACAGGACAGGCTAGATATGGGATGTGCCATGGACAGGATGGGATGGGCCAGATACGAGATGGCCAGATACGGGACGGGCCAGATACTGAATGGGCCTGGCCACATTTGGGTCGGGCCAGATAGGGACTGGTTGGGTCAGATACGGGACAGGACGTTCTAGAGACGAGAAGGGATGAGGCGGGCCAGATACGGGATGAGATAGCCAGATACGGGATAGGATGGTCAGATACGGGACTAAACGGGTCAGATATGGGACTGGACGGACCAGATACGGGACGGGGCGGGTTAGACATTACAGGACGGGCCATAGACAGGATGCGAGGGGCCAGGGACGGGCCAGAGACGGGACGGGTCAGATATAGTACTGGGGACACATTTGGAATGCGTGCACTTTTCCTTTAAGAATCAGGAAGTACTGCCGCTGCTGCCCTCAACAAGCAGCCAAGACACATGCACTCAGCCAGCATAGGAACATAGTGCGTAGCCTGCATTGGTGGGTAAGTCGGCGGTCTTGCATGGTGTGAGATGGGAAGCCATGCCAGCACACCGCCAGGGATGTTACAATTAAGTAGTATAGGTCAGGTGTAGAGAAAATGGAAGTTTTGCAAATAAATATTACAACTATTATTTAATAGGCAAACATCACATGTAGAGTTTGCATGATATACCTTCCTAGTACTTTATCTAAATTAGAAGCAAATTGAAGATTACTTCTACCTAAATGGCAGAAAATGCACCTATCTTGGTGATGGATAGGACAGCTTGAGGGGATATGGAGGAGGCTGGTTTTTGATAGGTGTCATTTAAACATTTTGCTAATAATTTATGGAAAGTATCATATTTTTCTAACTATTGAACTCACCTTAATTTAAAACACACCCCAGGTTAAATTTCCTGGAGGTGTAAGTTTGTGGAGGATTTGATAATACTACCTTTAATGGGATGGGCCAGATACAGGACGGGACAGGCCAGATACGTGATGGGATGGGCCAGATACAGGACAGGCCAGAGACAGAACCAAACAGGATGTGCCTGAGAAAGGACGGGACGGGCCAGAGACGGGGCGACCAGATACAGGACGGGACGGTCCAGATACAGGATGGGCCAGGGACGGGACGCACCAGAGCAGGACGGGACTGGCCAGGGGCAGGACAGGACCCGTCAGGCCAGAGAAAGGACAGGACGGGCCAGATACAGGAAGGCACAGGCCAGATACGGGACGGGCCAGATTCAAGACGGGATGGGTCAGAGACAGGACAGGATAGGACGGGCCATATACAGGAAGGGACAGGCCAGATACGGGACGGGCTAGATTTAGGACGGGACGGGCCAGATACAGGACGGGACCGACCAGATGCAGGACGGGATGGGCCAGAGACAGGACGGAATGTGCTAGAGACATTACGGGACGGGCCATAGACAGGACGGGTTGGGCCACAGACAGGATAGGATGGGCCAGATACCTGACGGGATGGGCCAGAAACGTGATGAGCCAGATATGGGACAGCCCAGATACATGACGGGACGGGCCATATACAGGACGGTACGGACCAGATAGGGGACGGGACGGGCCAGATATGGGACGGGTCAGATGCGGGATGGGCCAGATACGGGACAGGCCAGATACAGGACTGGCCAGATACGGGACAGGCCGGGCCAGGGACAGGACGTGCCAGATACGGGACAGGCCAGATATGGAACGGGCCAGATACTGGACGGGATGGGCCAGATACGGGATGAGACAGGCCAGAGCTGGGCCAGAGACAGGAAAGGATGGGCCAGAGACAGGAAAGGACGGGCCAGAGATGGGACGGGCAAGAGACAGGATTGGACAGACCAGAGATAGCACCGGACGGGCCAGAGACAGGACGGGACAGGCCATGGACAGGACGAGATGGGAAGGGACTGGCCAGATACAGGAAGGGACAGGCCAGATACGGGACAGGACAGGCCAGATGCGGGACGGGCCAGATACGAGAGGGGACGCGCGAGAAATAGGACGGGACAAAGCAGAGATAGGATGGCACGGGCCAGAAACAGGACGGGACGAGCTATACATTATGGGACGGGAAGTAGACAGGACGGGACGGGCCAGAGACGGTACGCGACGGGCCAGATACAGGACAGGACGAGCCAGAGATAGTACGGGACTGGCCAGAAACAGGACGGGAAAAGCTATACATTATGGGACGGGCCATAGACAGGACGGGCCAGATTCAGGACGGGACGGGCCAGATACAGGACGGGACCGACCAGATACAGGACGGGATGGGCCAGAGACAGGACGGAATGTGCTAGAGACATTATGGGACAGGCCATAGACAGGACGGGTCGGGCCATATAAAGGATGGGACGGGCCAGATACATGACGGGATGGGCCAGAAACGTGACGAGCCAGATATGGGATGGTATGGGCCAGCTATGGGACAGCCCAGATACATGACGGGACGGGACAGATACAGGACGGGACAGGCCAGATACAGGACGGGCCAGAGACAGAACCGGACGGGCCAGAGACTGGACGGGACGGGCCAAAGACAGGATGAGGCTGGCCGAAGATAGGACGGACCGAGGCATGCCAGAGACAGGACGGGATGGGCTAAAGACGGGGAGACCAGATACAGGACGTGGCGGTCCAGATACAGGACGGTCCAGGGACGGGACGGGCCAGAGCCGGATGGGACTGGCCAGAGCCAGGACAGGACCGGTCGGGCCAGAGACAGGACGGGACGGGCAAGAGAGAGGACGGGACGGGCCAAAGAGAGGACTTGACCGGCCAGAGACAGGACGGGAAGGGCCAAAGACAGGACGGGAAGGACCAGAGATGGGACGGGCAAGAGACAGGATTGGACAGGCCAGAGATAGCACCGGGCGGGCCAGAGACAGGACGGACCAGGCCAGAGACAGGACGGGATGGGCCAGAGACAGGATGAGATTGGAAGGTACTGGCCAGATACAGGAAGGGACAGGCCAGATAAGGGAGAAAACAGGCCAGATGCGGGACGGGCCAGATACAAGATGGGTCGGGCCAGATACCAGACGGGACGAGCCGGAGATAGGACGGGACGGGCCAGAAACAGGACTGGACGAGCTATACATTATGGGACGGGAAATAGACAGGACGGGACGGGCCAGAGACGGTACGGGACGTGCCAGATACAGGACAGGACGAGCCAGAGACAGGACGGGACGGGCCAGAAACAGGACGGGACAAGCTATACATTATGGGGCGGGACAGAGACCGGGCGGGACGGTCCAGATACAGGAAAAGACAGGCCAGAGACAGGACAAGATGGCCCTAATACAGTACGGGACAGGCGAGATACAGTACGGTACGGGCCAAATATGGGACAGGCCAGATACAGGACGACATGGGCCAGATACGAGACGGGCCAGATATGGGACAGGACAGGCTAGATATGGGATGAGCCATGGACAGGATGGGATGGGCCAGATACGAGATGGCCAGATACGGGACGGGCCAGATACTGAATGGGCCTGACCACATACGGGACGGGCCATATAGGGACTGGTATGGTCAGATACGGGACAGGATGTGCCAGAGAAGGGAAGGGACGAGGTGGGCCAGATACGGGATGAGATGGTCCAGATAAGGGACAGCCAGATACGGGACGGGATGGTCAGATACGGGACTAAACAGGTCAGATATGGGACTGGACAGACCAGATACGGGACGGGGCGGGTTATACATTACAGGACGGGCCATAGACAGGATGGGAGGGGCCAGGGACGGGCCAGAGACAGGACGGGACGGGCCAGAGACGGGACGGGCCAGAGATGGGACGGGTCAGATACAGGACTGGGGACACATTAGGAATGCGTGCACTGTTCTTTTAAGAATCAGGAAGTACTGCTGCTGCCGCCCTCAACAAGCAGCCAAGACACATGCACACAGCCAGCATAGGAACATAGTGCGTAGCCTGCATTGGTGGGTAAGTCGGCTGTCTTGCATGGTGTGAGATGGGAAGCCATGCCAGCACGCCGCCAGGGATGTTACAATTAAGTAGTGTAGGTCAGGTGTAGAGAAAATGGAAGTTTTGCAAATAAATATTACAACTATTATTTAATAGGCAAACATCACATGTAGAATTTGCATGATATACTTTCCTGGTGCTTTATCTAAATTAGAAGCAAATTGTTTGAAGATTACTTCTACCTAAATGGCAGAAAATGCACCTATCTTGGTGATGGATAGGACAGCTTGAGGGGATATGGAGGAGGCTGTTTTTTGATTGGTGTAATTTAAACATTTTGCTAATAATTTATGGAAAGTATCATAGTTTTCTAACTATTGAACTCTCCTTAATTTAAAACACACCCCAGGCTAAAGTTCCTTTATGTGTAAATTTGTGGAGGAATTGATAATGCTACCTTTAATGGGATGGGCCAGATACAGGACGGGACAGGCCAGATACGTGACGGTATGGGCCAGATACAGGACAGGCCAGATACGGGACGAGAAGGGCCCGAGCTGGGCCAGAGACAGGAAGGGATGGGCCAGATACAGGACGGGACAGGCCCATCCTATCTCTGCCTCGTCCCGTCCTATATCTGGCCCGTCCCGCATCTGGCCTGTCCTGTCCCGTATCTGGCCAGTTTCTTTCCATCTCGTCCTGTCTCTGGCGTGTCCCCTCCTGTCTCTGGCCCGTCTGGTGCTATCTCTGGCCTGTCCAATCCTGTCTCTTGCCTGTCCCATCTCTAGTCCGTCCCGTCCTGTCTTTGGCTGTCCCATCCTGTCTCTGACCTGTCCCGTCCTCTCTTTGACCCGTCCCGTCCTGTCTCTTGCCCGTCCCGTCCTGTCTCTGGACAGACCTGTCCTGCCTCTGGCCAGTTCCGTCCTGCTCTGGCCCGTCCCGTCTCTGGACCGTCCTGTATCTGGACCGTCCCATCCTGTATCTGGTCGCCCTGTCTCTAGCCCATCCCTTCCTGTCTCTGGCACGCCTCGGTCCGTCCTATCTCCGGCCAGTCTCATCCTGTCTTTGGCCCGTCCCGTTCTGTCTCTGGCCCGTCTCTTCCTGTCTCCTGTATCTAAATCAGAAGCAAATTGTTTGAAGATTACTTCTACCTAAATTGCAGAAAATGCACCTATCTTGGTGATGGATAGGACAGCTTGAGGGGATATGGAGGAGGCTGTTTTTTGATTAGTGTAATTTAAACATTTTGCTAATAATTTATGGAAAGTATCATAGTTTTCTAACTATTGAACTCACCTTAATTTAAAACACACCCCAGGTTAAAGTTCCTTTATGTGTAAATTTGTGGAGGATTTGATAATACTACCTTTAATGCTGTAAGGTAGAATAGAGTGGATAGAGATCTAATGTTAGTGTTTCTCTGCGGCATGTGTATTATACTCGTATACTTTTGCAGCAGGCAATTTATATGTATTCTATGCAGCAAACACATAATCACATCACTGCTGAATGCACAGTACATGCACATTGAGCTCTGCTATGCATGCACACAGCTCTGCTGCATATATACACACAGCTCAGTTACACACAGCTGTCTTATATACACACATCTCTGCTATATACGTACACACACCTCTGCAGCATGCACACAGCTCAGCTACATACAAACACACAATTCTCCTACATTCACATACATAGCTTTCCTATATACACACGTCTCATATATACACATACAGCTCCACTATGTACACTCACACACACACATATATATATATATATATATATATATGTATATACACAAACGCACATAAAAACAGACATACACACAACCACTGTATACCATGCTGGGTTCTTTTGATGTGCCTTTAGCATTGATAAGTTGTCACACTCTTGCCTATTATGTTAATATTCTTCTAGTAAACTTTATAAGCCTGACTGTCTTTCTAGAAGACATATTGAGATTAATTTAAGTACTTGAGGCCCGATTGATTGCGCCCAGTTCAGGAGCTATACGGATGCTATAGGTGAAGGCCATGTCATTATGTTCCACTACGTACTAAAAAATGAAGTAGTGTAGGTCAAGCATAGAGAAAATGGAAGTTTTGCAAATAAATATTACAACTATTGTTTAATAGGCAAACATCACATGTAGAGTTTGCATGATATACCTTCCTAGTACTTTATCTAAATTAGAAGCAAATTGTTTGAAGATTACTTCTACCTAAATGGCAGAAAATGCACCTATCTTGGTGATGGATAGGACAGCTTGAGGGGATATGGAGGAGGCTGTTTTTTGATAGGTGTCATTTAAACATTTTGCTAATAATTTATGGAAAGTATCATATTTTTCTAACTATTGGACTCACCTTAATTTAAAACACACCCCAGATTAAATTTCCTGGAGGTGTAAATTTGTGGAGGATTTGATAATACTACCTTTAATGGGATGGGCCAGATACAGGATGGGACAGGCCAGATACGGGACGGACCAAATACAATACGGGCCAGAGACAGGACCGGATGGGACACGCCAGAGACAGGACGAGACGGGCCAGAGACAGGACGGGACGGGCCATAGACAGGATGAGACTGGCCGTAGATAGGACGGACCGAGGCGTGCCAGAGACAGGACGGGACTGGCTAGAGACGGGGCGACCAGATACAGGATGGGACGGGCCAGATACAGGACGGGCCAGAGACAGGACCGGACGGGAGACGCCGGAGACAGGACGAGACGGGCCAGAAACAGGACGGGACGGGTCAAAGACAGGATGAGACTGGCCGGAGATAGGACAGACCGAGGCGTGCCAGAGACAGGATGGGACGGGCTAGAGCCGGGGCGACCAGATACAGGACAGTCCAGATACAGGACAGTCCAGGGACGGGACGGGCCAGAGCAGGACGGAACTGGCCAGAGGCAGCACAGGACTGGTCGGGCCAGAGACAGGACGGGACGGGCAAGAGAGAGGACGGGACTGGCCAAATAGAGTACGGGACGGGCCAGAGACAGGACGGGATGGGCCAAAGACAGGACGGGACGGACCAGAGATGGGACGGGCAAGAGACAGGATTGGACAGGCCAGAGATAGCACCGGACGGGCCAGAGACAGGACGGGACAGGCCAGAGACAGGATGGGACGGGCCAGAGACAGGACGAGATGGGAAGGTACTGGCCAGATACAGGAAGGGACAGGCCAGATACGGGACAGGACAGGCCAGATGCTGGACGGGCTAGATACAAGATGGAACGGGCGAGATACAGGACGGGACGAGCCAGAGATAGGACAGAACGGGCCAGAAACAGGACTGGACAAGCTATACATTATGGGACGGGAAATAGACAGGATGGGAACGGCCAGAGACAGTACGGGACGTGCCAGATACAGGACAGGACGAGCCAGTGACAGGACGGGACGGGCCAGAAACAGGACGGGACAAGCTATACATTATGGGACGGGCCAGAGACCGGACGGCACAGTCCAGATACAGGAAAAGAAGGGCAAGAGACAGGACGGAATGGCCCAGATACAGTGCGGGCCAAATATGGGACGGGCCAGATACAGGATGACATGGGCCAGATACGGGATGGGCCAGATATGGGACAGGACAGGCGAGATATGGGATGAGCCATGGACAGGATGGGATGGGCCAGATACGAGATGGCCAGATACGGAACGGGCCAGATACTGAATGGGCCTGGCCACATACGGGACGGATCAGATAGGGACTTGTTGGGTCAGATACGGGACAGGACGTGCCAGAGACGGGAAGGGACGAGGCGGGCCAGATACGGGATGAGATGGGCCAGATAAGGGACAGCCAGATACAGGACGGGATGGTCAGATATGGGACTAAACGGGTCAGATACGGGAAAGGACGGACCAGATACGTGACGGGGCGGGTTAGACATTACAGGACGGGACGGGCCAGAGACGGGACGAGCCAGAGATGGGACGGGTCAGATACAGGACTGGGGACAGATTAGGAATGCGTGCACTGTTCCTTTAAGAATCAGGAAGTGCTGCTGCTGCCACCCTCAACAAACAGCCAAGACACATGCACACAGCCAGCATAGGAACATAGTGCGTAGCCTGCATTGGTGGGTAAGTCGGCTGTCTTGCATGGTGTGAGATGGGAAGCCATGCCAGCACGCCGCCAGGGATGTTACAATTAAGTAGTGTAGGTCAGGTGTAGAGAAAATGGAAGTTTTGCTAATAAATATTACAACTATTATTTAATAGGCAAACATCACATGTAGAGTTTGCATGATGTACTTTCCTGGTACTTTATCTAAATTAGAAGCAAATTGTTTGAAGATTACTTCTACCTAAATGGTAGAAAATGCACCTATCTTGGTGATGGATAGGACAGCTTGAGGGGATATGGAGGAGGCTGTTTTTTGATAGGTGTCATTTTCACTTAAACATATTGCTAATAATTTATGGAAAGTATCATATTTTTCTAACTATTGAACTCACCTTAATTTAAAACACACCCCAGGTTAAATTTCCTGGAGGAGTAAATTTGTGGAGGATTTGATAATACTACCTTTAATAGGATGGACCAGATACAGGACTGGACAGGCCAGATATGTGACGGGATTGGCCAGATACAGAACAGGTGAGAGACAGAACCGGACGGGACGTGCCTGAGAAAGGACGGGAGGGGCCAGAGACGGGGCAACCAGGTACAGGACGGGACGGTTGAGATACAGGATGGGCCAGGGACGGGACGGACCAGAGCAGGACGGGACTGGCCAGAGGCAGGACAGGACCGGTCAGGCCAGAGATAGGACGAGACGGGCCAGATACAGGAAGGGACGGGCCAGAGACGGGACGGGCTCGATTCAACACGGGATGGGCCAGAGATAGGACGTGATGGGTTGGGCCAGATACAGGAAGGGATGGGCCAGATACGGGACGGGACAGATTCACGATGGGACGGGCCAGATACAGGATGGGACCGACCAGATGTAGGACGGGATGGGCCAGAGACAGGACAGAATGTGCTAGAGACATTACGGGACAGGCCATAGACAGGACGGGTCGGGCCAGAGACAGGATGGGACGGGACAGATATATGACGGGATGGGCCAGAAACGTGACGAGCCAGATATGGGACGGTATGGGCCAGATATGGAACAGCCCAGATACATGAAGGGACGGGCCAGGTACGGGATGGGATGGGCCAGATACTGGACGGGTCAGATGCGGGATGGGCCAGATACGGGACAGGACAGATACAGGACTGGCCAGATACGGGATAGGCCGTGCCAGGGACAGGACGTGCCAGATACGGGACAGGCCAGATATGGAACGTGCCAGATACTAGACGGGATGGGCCAGATACCGGGTGGTCCAGATACGGGACGAGACGGGCCAGAGACAGAAAGGGATGGACCAGAGACAGGACGGGACGGGCCAAAGACTGGACGGGACGGGCCAGAGACGGGACGGGCAAGAGACAGGATTGGACAGGCCAGAGATAGCACCGGACGGACCAGAGACAGGACGGGACAGGCCAGAGACAGGACGAGATGGGAAGGGACTGGCCAGATACAGGAAGGGACAAGCCAGATACGGGACAGGACAGGCCAGATGCGGGACGGGCCATATACGAGACGGGACGGGCCAGATATAGGACGGGACGAGGCAGAGATAGGATGGGACGGGCCAGATAAAGGACGGGAAGAGCTATGCATTTTGGGACGGGAAATAGAAAGGACAGGACGGGCCATAGACGGTACGCGATGGGCCAGATACAGGATAGGACGAGCCAGAGACAGTACAGGACGGGCCAGAAACAGGACGGGACAAGCAATACATTATGGGAAGGGACATAGACAGGACGGGACGGGCCAGAGACAAGTCGGAACGGGACAGATACAGGAAAAGATGGGCCAAAGCCAGGACGGGATGGCCCAGATACAGTACGGGACAGGCCAGATACAGGACGGTACGGGCCAAATAGTGCGCAGCCTGCATTGGTGGGTATGTCGGCGGTATTGCATGGTGTGAGATGGGAAGCCATGCCAGTACGCCGCCATGGATGTTACAATTAAGTAGTGTAGGTCAGGCGTAGAGAAAATGGAAGTTTTTCAAATAAATATTACAACTATTGTTTAATAGGCAAACATCACATGTAGAGTTTGCATGATATACCTTCCTAGTACTTTATCTAAACTAGAAGCAAATTGTTTGAAGATTACTTCTACCTAAATGGCAGAAAATGCACCTATCTTGGTGATGGATAGGACAGCTTGAGGGGATATGGAGAAGGCTGTTTTTTTGATAGGTGTCATTTAAACATTTTGCTAATAATTTATGGAAAGTATCATATTTTTCTAACTATTGAACTCACCTTAATTTAAAACACACCCCAGGTTAAATTTCCTGGAGGTTTAAATTTGTGGAGGATTTGATAATACTACCTTTAATGGGATGGGCCAGATACAGGACGGGACAGGCCAGATACGTGACGGGATGGACCAGATGCAGGACAGGCCAGAGACAGGACCGGACGGGACGTGTCTGAGAAAGGACGGGATGGGCCAGAGACGGGGCGACCAGATACAGGACGGGACGGTCCAGATAGAGGAAGGGCCAGGGATGGGACGGACCAGAGCAGGACGGGACTGGCCAGAGGCAGGACAGGACCGGTCAGGCCAGAGACAGGATTGGACGGGCCAGATACAGGAAGGGACGGGCCAGATACGGTACGGGCCATATTTAAGCCGGGATGGGCCAGAGACAGGACGGGATGGGACGGGCCACATACAAGAAGGGACGGGCCAGACACGGGACGGGCCAGATTCAAGACGGGACATGCCAGATACAGGACGGGAACGACCAGATACAGGACGGGACGGTCCAGATACAGGACGGGCCAGGGACGGGACGGACCAGAGCAGGACGGGACTGGCCGGAGGCAGGACAGGACCGGTCAGGCCAGAGACAGGACAGGACGGGCCAGTTACAGGAAGGGAAGGGCCAGATACGGTACGGGCCAGGTTCAAGACGGGATGGGCCAGAGACAGGACGGGATGGGACGGGCCAGATACAGGAAGGGACGGGCCAGATACGGGACGGGCCAGATTCAGGACGGGACGGGCCAGATACAGGACGGGACCGACCAGATACAGGACGGGATGGACCAGAGATAAGACGGAATGTGCTAGAGACATTACGGGATAGGCCATAGACAGGACGGGTCGGGCCAGAGACAGGATGGGACGGGCCAGATACATGACGGGATGGGCCAGGAACGTGACGAGCCAGATATGGGACGGTATGGGCCAGATATGGGACAACCCAGATACATGACGGGACGGGCCAGATACAGGACGGTACGGACCAGATACGGGACTTGACGGGCCAGATACGAAACGGGTCAGATGCGGGATGGGCCAGATACGGGACCGGCTAGATACAGGACGGGCCAGATACGGGACAGGCAGGGACAGGGACAAGACGTACCAGATACGGGACAGGCCAGATACTGGACGGGATGGGCCAGATACAGGGCGGGCCAGATACGGGACGAGACGGGCCAGAGCTGCGCCAGAGACAGGAAGGGAAGGGCCAGAGACAGGGCAGGACGGGCCAAGGACTGGACAGGAAGGGCCAGAGATGGGACGGGACGAGGCAGAGATAGGATGGGATGGGCCAGAAACAGGACGGTACGAGCTATCCGTTATGGGACGGGAAATAGACAGGACGGGACGGGCCAGAGACGGTACGCGACGGGGTCAGATACAGAACAGGACAAGCCAGAGACAGTACGGTACGGGCCAGAGACAGTACGGGACGGGCCAGATACATGACGGGACGGGCCAGAGCAGGATGGGACTGGCCAGAGGCAGGACAGGACCGATCGGGCCAGAGACAGGACGGAACGGGCAAGAGAGAGGACGGGACGGGCCAAAGAGAGGACGGGATGGACAAGAGATGGGATGGGCAAGAGACAGGATTGGACAGGCCAGAGATAGCACCGGACGGGCCAGAGACATGACGGGACAGGCCAGAGACAGGACGGGACGGGCCAGAGACAGGACGAGATGGAAAGGGACAGGCCAGATACGGGACAGGACAGGCCAGATACGGGACAGGCGAGATACGAGATGGGACGGGCCAGATACAGGACAGGATGAGCCAGAGATAGGACGGGACGTGCCAGAAACAGGACTTGACGAGCTATACATTATGGGACGGGAAATAGACAGGATGGGACGGGCCAGAGATGGTACAGGATGTGCCTGATACAGGACAGGACGGGACGGGCCAGAAACAGGACGGGACAAGCTATACATTATGGGACCGTCCAGAGACCTGACGGGACGGTCCAGATACAGTACAGGACAGGCCACATACAGGACGGTCCAGGCCAAAAATGAGACCGGTCAGATTCAGGACGACATGGGCTAGATACGGGACGGGCCAGATATGGGACAGGACAGGCTAGATATGGGATGAGCCATGGACAGGATGGGATGGGCCAGATACGAGATGGCCAGATACGGGACGGGCCAGATACTAAATGGGCCTGGCCACATACGGGACGGGCCAGATAGGGACTGGTTGGGTCAGTTACGGGACAGGAAGTGCCAGAGACGGGAAAGGATGAGGCGGGCCAGATACGAGATGAGATGGGCCAGATAAGGGATAGCCAGATACGGGACGAGATGGTCAGATACTGGACCAAACGGGTCAGATATGGGACTGGACGGACCAGATATGGGACGGGGCGGGTTAGTTATTACAGGACGGGCCATAGACGGGATGGGAGGGGCCAGGGACAGGCTGGGACGGGCCAGAGACAGGACGGGACGGGCCAGAGACGGGATGGGTCTGATACAGGACTGGGGACACATTAGGAATGCGTGCACTGTTCCTTTAAGAATCAGGAAGTGCTGCCGCTGCCGCCCTCAACAAGCAGCCAAGACACATGTACATAGCCAGCATAGGAACATAGTGCGCAGCCTGCATTGGTGGGTAAGTCGACGGTCTTACATGGTGTGAGATGGGAAGCCATGCCAGCTTGCCGCCAGGGATGTTACAATTAAGTAGTGTAGGTCAGGTGTAGAGAAAATGGAAGTTTTGCAAATAAATATTACAACTATTATTTAATAGGCAAACATCACATGTAAAGTTTGCATGATATACCTTCCTAGTACTTTATCTAAATTAGAAGCAAATTGAAGATTACTTCTGCCTAAATGGCAGAAAATGCACCTATCTTGGTGATGGATAGGACAGCTTGAGGGGATATGGAGGAGGCTGTTTTTTGATAGATGTCATTTAAACATTTTGCTAATAATTTATGGAAAGTATCATATTATTCTAACTATTGAACCCACCTTAATTTAAAACACACCCCAGGTTAAATTTCCTGGAGGTGTAAATTTGTGGAGGATTTGATAATACTACCTTTAGTGGGATGGGCCAGATACAGGACGAGACAGGCCAGATACGTGACGGAATGGGCCAGATACAGGACAGGCCAAAGATAGGACCGGACGGGCCGTGCCTGAAAAAGGACGGGACGGGCCAGAGACGGGGCGACCAGATACAGGACGGGACGGTCCAGATACAGGACGGGCCAGGGAAGGGACGGACCAGAGCAGGACGGGACTGGCCAGAGGCAGGACAGGACCGGTCAGGCCAGAGAAAGGACGGGACAGGCCAGATACAGGAAGGGACGGGCCAGATACGGCACGGGCCAGATTCAAGATGGGATGGGCCAGAGACAGGACGTGATGGGTTGGGCCAGATACAGGAAGGGATGGGCCAGATACGGGACGGGACAGATTCACGATGGGACGGGCCAGATACAGGATGGGACCGACCAGATGTAGGACGGGATGGGCCAGAGACAGGACAGAATGTGCTAGAGACATTACGGGACAGGCCATAGACAGGACGGGTCGGGCCAGAGACAGGATGGGACGGGACAGATATATGACGGGATGGGCCAGAAACGTGACGAGCCAGATATGGGACGGTATGGGCCAGATATGGAACAGCCCAGATACATGAAGGGACGGGCCAGGTACGGGATGGGATGGGCCAGATAGTGGACGGGTCAGATGCGGGATGGGCCAGATACGGGACAGGACAGATACAGGACTGGCCAGATACGGGATAGGCCGTGCCAGGGACAGGACGTGCCAGATACGGGACAGGCCAGATATGGAACGTGCCAGATACTAGACGGGATGGGCCAGATACCGGGTGGTCCAGATACGGGACGAGACGGGCCAGAGACAGAAAGGGATGGACCAGAGACAGGACGGGACGGGCCAAAGACTGGACGGGACGGGCCAGAGACGGGACGGGCAAGAGACAGGATTGGACAGGCCAGAGATAGCACCGGACGGACCAGAGACAGGACGGGACAGGCCAGAGACAGGACGAGATGGGAAGGGACTGGCCAGATACAGGAAGGGACAAGCCAGATACGGGACAGGACAGGCCAGATGCGGGACGGGCCATATACGAGACGGGACGGGCCAGATATAGGACGGGACGAGGCAGAGATAGGATGGGACGGGCCAGATAAAGGACGGGAAGAGCTATGCATTTTGGGACGGGAAATAGAAAGGACAGGACGGGCCATAGACGGTACGCGATGGGCCAGATACAGGATAGGACGAGCCAGAGACAGTACAGGACGGGCCAGAAACAGGACGGGACAAGCAATACATTATGGGAAGGGACATAGACAGGACGGGACGGGCCAGAGACAAGTCGGAACGGGACAGATACAGGAAAAGATGGGCCAAAGCCAGGACGGGATGGCCCAGATACAGTACGGGACAGGCCAGATACAGGACGGTACGGGCCAAATAGTGCGCAGCCTGCATTGGTGGGTATGTCGGCGGTATTGCATGGTGTGAGATGGGAAGCCATGCCAGTACGCCGCCATGGATGTTACAATTAAGTAGTGTAGGTCAGGCGTAGAGAAAATGGAAGTTTTTCAAATAAATATTACAACTATTGTTTAATAGGCAAACATCACATGTAGAGTTTGCATGATATACCTTCCTAGTACTTTATCTAAACTAGAAGCAAATTGTTTGAAGATTACTTCTACCTAAATGGCAGAAAATGCACCTATCTTGGTGATGGATAGGACAGCTTGAGGGGATATGGAGAAGGCTGTTTTTTTGATAGGTGTCATTTAAACATTTTGCTAATAATTTATGGAAAGTATCATATTTTTCTAACTATTGAACTCACCTTAATTTAAAACACACCCCAGGTTAAATTTCCTGGAGGTTTAAATTTGTGGAGGATTTGATAATACTACCTTTAATGGGATGGGCCAGATACAGGACGGGACAGGCCAGATACGTGACGGGATGGACCAGATGCAGGACAGGCCAGAGACAGGACCGGACGGGACGTGTCTGAGAAAGGACGGGATGGGCCAGAGACGGGGCGACCAGATACAGGACGGGACGGTCCAGATAGAGGAAGGGCCAGGGATGGGACGGACCAGAGCAGGACGGGACTGGCCAGAGGCAGGACAGGACCGGTCAGGCCAGAGACAGGATTGGACGGGCCAGATACAGGAAGGGACGGGCCAGATACGGTACGGGCCATATTTAAGCCGGGATGGGCCAGAGACAGGACGGGATGGGACGGGCCACATACAAGAAGGGACGGGCCAGACACGGGACGGGCCAGATTCAAGACGGGACATGCCAGATACAGGACGGGAACGACCAGATACAGGACGGGACGGTCCAGATACAGGACGGGCCAGGGACGGGACGGACCAGAGCAGGACGGGACTGGCCGGAGGCAGGACAGGACCGGTCAGGCCAGAGACAGGACGGGACGGGCCAGTTACAGGAAGGGAAGGGCCAGATACGGTACGGGCCAGGTTCAAGACGGGATGGGCCAGAGACAGGACGGGATGGGACGGGCCAGATACGGGACGGGCCAGATTCAGGACGGGACGGGCCAGATACAGGACGGGACCGACCAGATACAGGACGGGATGGACCAGAGATAAGACGGAATGTGCTAGAGACATTACGGGATAGGCCATAGACAGGACGGGTCGGGCCAGAGACAGGATGGGACGGGCCAGATACATGACGGGATGGGCCAGGAACGTGACGAGCCAGATATGGGACGGTATGGGCCAGATATGGGACAACCCAGATACATGACGGGACGGGCCAGATACAGGACGGTACGGACCAGATACGGGACTTGACGGGCCAGATACGAAACGGGTCAGATGCGGGATGGGCCAGATACGGGACCGGCTAGATACAGGACGGGCCAGATACGGGACAGGCAGGGACAGGGACAAGACGTACCAGATACGGGACAGGCCAGATACTGGACGGGATGGGCCAGATACAGGGCGGGCCAGATACGGGACGAGACGGGCCAGAGCTGCGCCAGAGACAGGAAGGGAAGGGCCAGAGACAGGGCAGGACGGGCCAAGGACTGGACAGGAAGGGCCAGAGATGGGACGGGACGAGGCAGAGATAGGATGGGATGGGCCAGAAACAGGACGGTACGAGCTATCCGTTATGGGACGGGAAATAGACAGGACGGGACGGGCCAGAGACGGTACGCGACGGGGTCAGATACAGAACAGGACAAGCCAGAGACAGTACGGTACGGGCCAGAGACAGTACGGGACGGGCCAGATACATGACGGGACGGGCCAGAGCAGGATGGGACTGGCCAGAGGCAGGACAGGACCGATCGGGCCAGAGACAGGACGGAACGGGCAAGAGAGAGGACGGGACGGGCCAAAGAGAGGACGGGATGGACAAGAGATGGGATGGGCAAGAGACAGGATTGGACAGGCCAGAGATAGCACCGGACGGGCCAGAGACATGACGGGACAGGCCAGAGACAGGACGGGACGGGCCAGAGACAGGACGAGATGGAAAGGGACAGGCCAGATACGGGACAGGACAGGCCAGATACGGGACAGGCGAGATACGAGATGGGACGGGCCAGATACAGGACAGGATGAGCCAGAGATAGGACGGGACGTGCCAGAAACAGGACTTGACGAGCTATACATTATGGGACGGGAAATAGACAGGATGGGACGGGCCAGAGATGGTACAGGATGTGCCTGATACAGGACAGGACGGGACGGGCCAGAAACAGGACGGGACAAGCTATACATTATGGGACCGTCCAGAGACCTGACGGGACGGTCCAGATACAGTACAGGACAGGCCACATACAGGACGGTCCAGGCCAAAAATGAGACGGGTCAGATTCAGGACGACATGGGCTAGATACGGGACGGGCCAGATATGGGACAGGACAGGCTAGATATGGGATGAGCCATGGACAGGATGGGATGGGCCAGATACGAGATGGCCAGATACGGGACGGGCCAGATACTAAATGGGCCTGGCCACATACGGGACGGGCCAGATAGGGACTGGTTGGGTCAGTTACGGGACAGGAAGTGCCAGAGACGGGAAAGGATGAGGCGGGCCAGATACGAGATGAGATGGGCCAGATAAGGGATAGCCAGATACGGGACGAGATGGTCAGATACTGGACCAAACGGGTCAGATATGGGACTGGACGGACCAGATATGGGACGGGGCGGGTTAGTTATTACAGGACGGGCCATAGACGGGATGGGAGGGGCCAGGGACAGGCTGGGACGGGCCAGAGACAGGACGGGACGGGCCAGAGACGGGATGGGTCTGATACAGGACTGGGGACACATTAGGAATGCGTGCACTGTTCCTTTAAGAATCAGGAAGTGCTGCCGCTGCCGCCCTCAACAAGCAGCCAAGACACATGTACACAGCCAGCATAGGAACATAGTGCGCAGCCTGCATTGGTGGGTAAGTCGACGGTCTTACATGGTGTGAGATGGGAAGCCATGCCAGCTTGCCGCCAGGGATGTTACAATTAAGTAGTGTAGGTCAGGTGTAGAGAAAATGGAAGTTTTGCAAATAAATATTACAACTATTATTTAATAGGCAAACATCACATGTAAAGTTTGCATGATATACCTTCCTAGTACTTTATCTAAATTAGAAGCAAATTGAAGATTACTTCTGCCTAAATGGCAGAAAATGCACCTATCTTGGTGATGGATAGGACAGCTTGAGGGGATATGGAGGAGGCTGTTTTTTGATAGATGTCATTTAAACATTTTGCTAATAATTTATGGAAAGTATCATATTATTCTAACTATTGAACCCACCTTAATTTAAAACACACCCCAGGTTAAATTTCCTGGAGGTGTAAATTTGTGGAGGATTTGATAATACTACCTTTAGTGGGATGGGCCAGATACAGGACGAGACAGGCCAGATACGTGACGGAATGGGCCAGATACAGGACAGGCCAAAGATAGGACCGGACGGGCCGTGCCTGAAAAAGGACGGGACGGGCCAGAGACGGGGCGACCAGATACAGGACGGGACGGTCCAGATACAGGACGGGCCAGGGAAGGGACGGACCAGAGCAGGACGGGACTGGCCAGAGGCAGGACAGGACCGGTCAGGCCAGAGAAAGGACGGGACAGGCCAGATACAGGAAGGGACGGGCCAGATACGGCACGGGCCAGATTCAAGATGGGATGGGCCAGAGACAGGACAGGATAGGACGGGCCAGATACAGGAAGGGACTAACCAGATACGGGATGTGACGGGCCAGATACGGGACGGGTCAGATGCGGGACGGGCCAGATACGGGACAGGCCAGATACAGGACGGGCCAGATGCGGGACAGGCCGGGCCAGGGACAGGACGTGCCAGATATGGGACAGGCCAGATATGGAACGGGCCAGATACTGGACGGGATGGGCCAGATACGGGATGAGACGGGCCAGACCTGGGCCAGAGACAGGAAGGGATGGGCCAGAGACAGGACAGGACGGGCCAGAGACGGGACGGGCAAGAGACAGGATTGAACAGGCCAGAGATAGCACCGAACGGGCCAGAGACAGGACGGGACAGGCCAGCGACAGGACGAGATGGGAAGGGACTGGCCAGATACAGGAAGGGACAGGCCAGATACGGGACAGGACAGGCCAGATGCGGGATGGGCCAGATACGAGACGGGACGCGCCAGATATAGGACGGGACAAGGCAGAGATAGGATGGGACGGGCCAGAAACTGGACGGGACGAGCTAAACATTATGGGACGGGAAGTAGACAGGACGGGATGGGCCAGAGACGGTACGCGACGGGCCAGATACAGGACAGGACGAGCCAGAGATAGTACGGGACTGGCCAGAAACAGGACGGGACAAGCTATACATTATGGGACGGGCCATAGACAGGACGGGCCAGATTCAGGACGGGACGGGCCACATACACGACGGGACCGACCAGATACAGGACGGGATGGGCCATAGACAAGACGGAATGTGCTAGAGACATTATGGGACAGGCCATAGACAGGACGGGTCGGGCCAGAGACAGGATGGGACGGGCCAGATACATGACGGGATGGGCCAGAAACGTGACGAGCCAGATATGAGATGGTATGGGTCAGCTATTGGACAGCCCATATAAATGACGGGACGGGCCAGATACAGGACGGGACAGGCCAGACACGGGATGGGCCAGATACAGGACGGGCCAGAGACAGGACCGGACGGGCTAGAGACAGACGGGACCGGACGGGCCAAAGACAAGATGAGACTGGCCGAAGATAGGACGGACCGAGGCGTGCCAGAGACAGGACGGGACGGGCTAGAGACGGGGCGGTCCAGATACAGGACGGTCCAGGGACGGGACGGGCCAGAGCAGGATGGGACTGGCCAGAGGCAGGACACGACCGATCGGGCCAGAGACAGGACAGGACGGGCAAGAGACAGGATTGGACAGGCCAGAGATAGCACCGGTCGGGCCAGAGACAGGACGGACGAGGCCAGAGACAGGATGGGACGGGCCAGAGACAGGATGAGATGGGAAGGTACTGGCCAGATACAGGAAGGGACAGGCCAGATAAGGGACAAGACAGGCCAGATGCGGGACGGGCCAGATACGAGATGGGACGGGCCAGATACAAGATGGGACGAGCCGGTGATAGGACGGGACGGGCCAGAAACAGGACTGGACGAGCTAAACATTATGGGACGGGAAATGGACAAGATGGGAACGGCCAGAGACGGTACGGGATGTGCCAGATACAGGACAGGATGAGCCAGAGACAGGATGGGACGGGCCAGAAACAGGACGGGACAAGCTATACATTATGGGACGAAACATAGACCGGACGGGATGGTCCAGATACAGGAAAAGACGGGCCAGAGACAGGACAGGATGGCCCAGATACACTACGGGACAGGCCAGATACAGGACGGTACGGGCCAAATATGGGACCGGCCAGATACAGGACGACATGGGCCAGATATGGGACAGGAGAGGCTAGATATGGGATGAGCCATGGACAGGATGGGATGGGCCAGATACTAGATGGCCAGATACGAGACGGACCAGATACTGAATGGGCCTGGCCACATACGGGACTGGCCAGATAGGGATTGGTTGGGTCAAATACGGGACAGGACGTGCCAGAGATGGGAAGGGACAAGGCGGGCCAGATACTGGATGTGATGAGCCAGATAAGGGAAAGCCAGACACGGGACGGGATGGTCAGATACGGGACTAAACGGGTCAGATATGCGACTGGACGGACCAGATACGGGACGGGGCGGGTTAGACATTACAGAACGTGTCATAGACAGGATGGGAGGGGCCAGGGACAGGCTGGGACGGACCAGAGACAGGACCGGACAGGCCAGACACGGGACGGGTCAGATACAGGACTGAGTATACAAAAGGAATGCGTGCACTGTTCCTTTAAGAATCAGGAAGTGCTGCCGCTGCCGCCCTCAACAAGCAGCCAAGACAAATGCACACAGCCCGCATAGGAACATAGTGCGCAGCCTGCATTGGTGGGTAAGTCGGCGGTCTTGCATGGTGTGAGATGGGAAGCCATGCCAGCACGCCGCCATGGATGTTACAATTAAGTAGTGTAGGTCAGGTGTAGAGAAAATGGAAGTTTTGCAAATAAATATTACAACTATTGTTTAATAGGCAAACGTCACATGTAGAGTTTGCATGATATACCTTCCTAGTACTTTATCTAAATTAGAAGCAAATTGTTTGAAGATTACTTCTACCTAAATGGCAGAAAATGCACCTATCTTGGTGATGGATAGGACAGCTTGAGGGGATATGGAGGAGGCTGTTTTTTTGATAGGTGTCATTTAAACATTTTGCTAATAATTTATGGAAAGTATCATATTTTTCTAACTATTGAACTCACCTTAATTTAAAACACACCCCAGGTTAAAGTTCCTTCATGTGTAAATTTGTGGAGGATTTGATAATACTACCTTTAATGGGATGGGCCAGATACAGGATGGGACAGGCCAGATACGGAATGGGCCAGATACAGGATGGGCCAGAGACAGGACGAGACGGGCCAGAGACAGGATGGGACAGGCCAAAGACAGGATGAGACTGGCCGGAGATAGGACGGACCGAGGCGTACCAGAGACAGGACGGGACGGACTAGAGACGGGGCGACAGATACAGGACGGGACGGTCCAGATACAGGACAGTCCCGGGACGGGACGTGCCAGAGCAGGATGGAACTGGCCAGAGGCAGCACAGGACTGGTCGGGCCAGAGACAGGACGGGACGGGCAAGAGAGAGGACGGGACTGGCCAAATAGAGTACGGGACGGGCCAGAGACAGGACGGGATGGGCCAAAGACAGGACGGGACGGACCAGAGATGGGACGGGCAAGAGACAGGATTGGACAGGCCAGAGATAGCACCGGACGGGCCAGAGACAGGACGGGACAGGCCAGAGACAGGATGGGACGGGCCAGAGACAGGACGAGATGGGAAGGTACTGGCCAGATACAGGAAGGGACAGGCCAGATACGGGACAGGACAGGCCAGATGCTGGACGGGCTAGATACAAGATGGAACGGGCCAGATACAGGACGGGACGAGCCAGAGATAGGACAGAACGGGCCAGAAACAGGACTGGACAAGCTATACATTATGGGACGGGAAATAGACAGGATGGGACGGGCCAGAGACAGTACGGGACGTGCCAGATACAGGACAGGACGAGCCAGTGACAGGACGGGACGGGCCAGAAACAGGACGGGACAAGCTATACATTATGGGACGGGCCAGAGACCGGACGGCACAGTCCAGATACAGGAAAAGACGGGCAAGAGACAGGACGGAATGGCCCAGATACAGTGCGGGCCAAATATGGGACGGGCCAGATACAGGATGACATGGGCCAGATACGGGATGGGCCAGATATGGGACAGGACAGGCTAGATATGGGATGAGCCATGGACAGGATGGGATGGGCCAGATACGAGATGGCCAGATACGGAACGGGCCAGATACTGAATGGGCCTGGCCACATACGGGACGGATCAGATAGGGACTTGTTGGGTCAGATACGGGACAGGACGTGCCAGAGACGGGAAGGGACGAGGCGGGCCAGATACGGGATGAGATGGGCCAGATAAGGGACAGCCAGATACAGGACGGGATGGTCAGATATGGGACTAAACGGATCAGATACGGGAAAGGACGGACCAGATACGTGACGGGGCGGGTTAGACATTACAGGACGGGACGGGCCAGAGACGGGACGAGCCAGAGATGGGACGGGTCAGATACAGGACTGGGGACAGATTAGGAATGCGTGCACTGTTCCTTTAAGAATCAGGAAGTGCTGCTGCTGCCACCCTCAACAAACAGCCAAGACACATGCACACAGCCAGCATAGGAACATAGTGCGTAGCCTGCATTGGTGGGTAAGTCGGCTGTCTTGCATGGTGTGAGATGGGAAGCCATGCCAGCACGCCGCCAGGGATGTTACAATTAAGTAGTGTAGGTCAGGTGTAGAGAAAATGGAAGTTTTGCTAATAAATATTACAACTATTATTTAATAGGCAAACATCACATGTAGAGTTTGCATGATGTACTTTCCTGGTACTTTATCTAAATTAGAAGCAAATTGTTTGAAGATTACTTCTACCTAAATGGTAGAAAATGCACCTATCTTGGTGATGGATAGGACAGCTTGAGGGGATATGGAGGAGGCTGTTTTTTGATAGGTGTCATTTTCACTTAAACATATTGCTAATAATTTATGGAAAGTATCATATTTTTCTAACTATTGAACTCACCTTAATTTAAAACACACCCCAGGTTAAATTTCCTGGAGGAGTAAATTTGTGGAGGATTTGATAATACTACCTTTAATAGGATGGACCAGATACAGGACTGGACAGGCCAGATATGTGACGGGATTGGCCAGATACAGAACAGGTGAGAGACAGAACCGGACGGGACGTGCCTGAGAAAGGACGGGAGGGGCCAGAGACGGGGCAACCAGGTACAGGACGGGACGGTTGAGATACAGGATGGGCCAGGGACGGGACGGACCAGAGCAGGACGGGACTGGCCAGAGGCAGGACAGGACCGGTCAGGCCAGAGATAGGACGAGACGGGCCAGATACAGGAAGGGACGGGCCAGAGACGGGACGGGCTCGATTCAACACGGGATGGGCCAGAGATAGGACGTGATGGGTTGGGCCAGATACAGGAAGGGATGGGCCAGATACGGGACGGGACAGATTCACGATGGGACGGGCCAGATACAGGATGGGACCGACCAGATGTAGGACGGGATGGGCCAGAGACAGGACAGAATGTGCTAGAGACATTACGGGACAGGCCATAGACAGGACGGGTCGGGCCAGAGACAGGATGGGACGGGACAGATATATGACGGGATGGGCCAGAAACGTGACGAGCCAGATATGGGACGGTATGGGCCAGATATGGAACAGCCCAGATACATGAAGGGACGGGCCAGGTACGGGATGGGATGGGCCAGATACTGGACGGGTCAGATGCGGGATGGGCCAGATACGGGACAGGACAGATACAGGACTGGCCAGATACGGGATAGGCCGTGCCAGGGACAGGACGTGCCAGATACGGGACAGGCCAGATATGGAACGTGCCAGATACTAGACGGGATGGGCCAGATACCGGGTGGTCCAGATACGGGACGAGACGGGCCAGAGACAGAAAGGGATGGACCAGAGACAGGACGGGACGGGCCAAAGACTGGACGGGACGGGCCAGAGACGGGACGGGCAAGAGACAGGATTGGACAGGCCAGAGATAGCACCGGACGGACCAGAGACAGGACGGGACAGGCCAGAGACAGGACGAGATGGGAAGGGACTGGCCAGATACAGGAAGGGACAAGCCAGATACGGGACAGGACAGGCCAGATGCGGGACGGGCCATATACGAGACGGGACGGGCCAGATATAGGACGGGACGAGGCAGAGATAGGATGGGACGGGCCAGATAAAGGACGGGAAGAGCTATGCATTTTGGGACGGGAAATAGAAAGGACAGGACGGGCCATAGACGGTACGCGATGGGCCAGATACAGGATAGGACGAGCCAGAGACAGTACAGGACGGGCCAGAAACAGGACGGGACAAGCAATACATTATGGGAAGGGACATAGACAGGACGGGACGGGCCAGAGACAAGTCGGAACGGGACAGATACAGGAAAAGATGGGCCAAAGCCAGGACGGGATGGCCCAGATACAGTACGGGACAGGCCAGATACAGGACGGTACGGGCCAAATAGTGCGCAGCCTGCATTGCTGGGTATGTCGGCGGTATTGCATGGTGTGAGATGGGAAGCCATGCCAGTACGCCGCCATGGATGTTACAATTAAGTAGTGTAGGTCAGGCGTAGAGAAAATGGAAGTTTTTCAAATAAATATTACAACTATTGTTTAATAGGCAAACATCACATGTAGAGTTTGCATGATATACCTTCCTAGTACTTTATCTAAACTAGAAGCAAATTGTTTGAAGATTACTTCTACCTAAATGGCAGAAAATGCACCTATCTTGGTGATGGATAGGACAGCTTGAGGGGATATGGAGAAGGCTGTTTTTTTGATAGGTGTCATTTAAACATTTTGCTAATAATTTATGGAAAGTATCATATTTTTCTAACTATTGAACTCACCTTAATTTAAAACACACCCCAGGTTAAATTTCCTGGAGGTTTAAATTTGTGGAGGATTTGATAATACTACCTTTAATGGGACAGGCCAGATACGTGACGGGATGGACCAGATGCAGGACAGGCCAGAGACAGGACCGGACGGGACGTGTCTGAGAAAGGACGGGATGGGCCAGAGACGGGGCGACCAGATACAGGACGGGACGGTCCAGATAGAGGAAGGGCCAGGGATGGGACGGACCAGAGCAGGACGGGACTGGCCAGAGGCAGGACAGGACCGGTCAGGCCAGAGACAGGATTGGACGGGCCAGATACAGGAAGGGACGGGCCAGATACGGTACGGGCCATATTTAAGCCGGGATGGGCCAGAGACAGGACGGGATGGGACGGGCCACATACAAGAAGGGACGGGCCAGACACGGGACGGGCCAGATTCAAGACGGGACATGCCAGATACAGGACGGGAACGACCAGATACAGGACGGGACGGTCCAGATACAGGACGGGCCAGGGACGGGACGGACCAGAGCAGGACGGGACTGGCCGGAGGCAGGACAGGACCGGTCAGGCCAGAGACAGGACGGGACGGGCCAGTTACAGGAAGGGAAGGGCCAGATACGGTACGGGCCAGGTTCAAGACGGGATGGGCCAGAGACAGGACGGGATGGGACGGGCCAGATACAGGAAGGGACGGGCCAGATACGGGACGGGCCAGATTCAGGACGGGACGGGCCAGATACAGGACGGGACCGACCAGATACAGGACGGGATGGACCAGAGATAAGACGGAATGTGCTAGAGACATTACGGGATAGGCCATAGACAGGACGGGTCGGGCCAGAGACAGGATGGGACGGGCCAGATACATGACGGGATGGGCCAGGAACGTGACGAGCCAGATATGGGACGGTATGGGCCAGATATGGGACAACCCAGATACATGACGGGACGGGCCAGATACAGGACGGTACGGACCAGATACGGGACTTGACGGGCCAGATACGAAACGGGTCAGATGCGGGATGGGCCAGATACGGGACCGGCTAGATACAGGACGGGCCAGATACGGGACAGGCAGGGACAGGGACAAGACGTACCAGATACGGGACAGGCCAGATACTGGACGGGATGGGCCAGATACAGGGCGGGCCAGATACGGGACGAGACGGGCCAGAGCTGCGCCAGAGACAGGAAGGGAAGGGCCAGAGACAGGGCAGGACGGGCCAAGGACTGGACAGGAAGGGCCAGAGATGGGACGGGACGAGGCAGAGATAGGATGGGATGGGCCAGAAACAGGACGGTACGAGCTATCCGTTATGGGACGGGAAATAGACAGGACGGGACGGGCCAGAGACGGTACGCGACGGGGTCAGATACAGAACAGGACAAGCCAGAGACAGTACGGTACGGGCCAGAGACAGTACGGGACGGGCCAGATACATGACGGGACGGGCCAGAGCAGGATGGGACTGGCCAGAGGCAGGACAGGACCGATCGGGCCAGAGACAGGACGGAACGGGCAAGAGAGAGGACGGGACGGGCCAAAGAGAGGACGGGATGGACAAGAGATGGGATGGGCAAGAGACAGGATTGGACAGGCCAGAGATAGCACCGGACGGGCCAGAGACATGACGGGACAGGCCAGAGACAGGACGGGACGGGCCAGAGACAGGACGAGATGGAAAGGGACAGGCCAGATACGGGACAGGACAGGCCAGATACGGGACAGGCGAGATACGAGATGGGACGGGCCAGATACAGGACAGGATGAGCCAGAGATAGGACGGGACGTGCCAGAAACAGGACTTGACGAGCTATACATTATGGGACGGGAAATAGACAGGATGGGACGGGCCAGAGATGGTACAGGATGTGCCTGATACAGGACAGGACGGGACGGGCCAGAAACAGGACGGGACAAGCTATACATTATGGGACCGTCCAGAGACCTGACGGGACGGTCCAGATACAGTACAGGACAGGCCACATACAGGACGGTCCAGGCCAAAAATGAGACGGGTCAGATTCAGGACGACATGGGCTAGATACGGGACGGGCCAGATATGGGACAGGACAGGCTAGATATGGGATGAGCCATGGACAGGATGGGATGGGCCAGATACGAGATGGCCAGATACGGGACGGGCCAGATACTAAATGGGCCTGGCCACATACGGGACGGGCCAGATAGGGACTGGTTGGGTCAGTTACGGGACAGGAAGTGCCAGAGACGGGAAAGGATGAGGCGGGCCAGATACGAGATGAGATGGGCCAGATAAGGGATAGCCAGATACGGGACGAGATGGTCAGATACTGGACCAAACGGGTCAGATATGGGACTGGACGGACCAGATATGGGACGGGGCGGGTTAGTTATTACAGGACGGGCCATAGACGGGATGGGAGGGGCCAGGGACAGGCTGGGACGGGCCAGAGACAGGACGGGACGGGCCAGAGACGGGATGGGTCTGATACAGGACTGGGGACACATTAGGAATGCGTGCACTGTTCCTTTAAGAATCAGGAAGTGCTGCCGCTGCCGCCCTCAACAAGCAGCCAAGACACATGTACACAGCCAGCATAGGAACATAGTGCGCAGCCTGCATTGGTGGGTAAGTCGACGGTCTTACATGGTGTGAGATGGGAAGCCATGCCAGCTTGCCGCCAGGGATGTTACAATTAAGTAGTGTAGGTCAGGTGTAGAGAAAATGGAAGTTTTGCAAATAAATATTACAACTATTATTTAATAGGCAAACATCACATGTAAAGTTTGCATGATATACCTTCCTAGTACTTTATCTAAATTAGAAGCAAATTGAAGATTACTTCTGCCTAAATGGCAGAAAATGCACCTATCTTGGTGATGGATAGGACAGCTTGAGGGGATATGGAGGAGGCTGTTTTTTGATAGATGTCATTTAAACATTTTGCTAATAATTTATGGAAAGTATCATATTATTCTAACTATTGAACCCACCTTAATTTAAAACACACCCCAGGTTAAATTTCCTGGAGGTGTAAATTTGTGGAGGATTTGATAATACTACCTTTAGTGGGATGGGCCAGATACAGGACGAGACAGGCCAGATACGTGACGGAATGGGCCAGATACAGGACAGGCCAAAGATAGGACCGGACGGGCCGTGCCTGAAAAAGGACGGGACGGGCCAGAGACGGGGCGACCAGATACAGGACGGGACGGTCCAGATACAGGACGGGCCAGGGAAGGGACGGACCAGAGCAGGACGGGACTGGCCAGAGGCAGGACAGGACCGGTCAGGCCAGAGAAAGGACGGGACAGGCCAGATACAGGAAGGGACGGGCCAGATACGGCACGGGCCAGATTCAAGATGGGATGGGCCAGAGACAGGACAGGATAGGACGGGCCAGATACAGGAAGGGACTAACCAGATACGGGATGTGACGGGCCAGATACGGGACGGGTCAGATGCGGGACGGGCCAGATACGGGACAGGCCAGATACAGGACGGGCCAGATGCGGGACAGGCCGGGCCAGGGACAGGACGTGCCAGATATGGGACAGGCCAGATATGGAACGGGCCAGATACTGGACGGGATGGGCCAGATACGGGATGAGACGGGCCAGACCTGGGCCAGAGACAGGAAGGGATGGGCCAGAGACAGGACAGGACGGGCCAGAGACGGGACGGGCAAGAGACAGGATTGAACAGGCCAGAGATAGCACCGAACGGGCCAGAGACAGGACGGGACAGGCCAGCGACAGGACGAGATGGGAAGGGACTGGCCAGATACAGGAAGGGACAGGCCAGATACGGGACAGGACAGGCCAGATGCGGGATGGGCCAGATACGAGACGGGACGCGCCAGATATAGGACGGGACAAGGCAGAGATAGGATGGGACGGGCCAGAAACTGGACGGGACGAGCTAAACATTATGGGACGGGAAGTAGACAGGACGGGATGGGCCAGAGACGGTACGCGACGGGCCAGATACAGGACAGGACGAGCCAGAGATAGTACGGGACTGGCCAGAAACAGGACGGGACAAGCTATACATTATGGGACGGGCCATAGACAGGACGGGCCAGATTCAGGACGGGACGGGCCACATACACGACGGGACCGACCAGATACAGGACGGGATGGGCCATAGACAAGACGGAATGTGCTAGAGACATTATGGGACAGGCGATAGACAGGACGGGTCGGGCCAGAGACAGGATGGGACGGGCCAGATACATGACGGGATGGGCCAGAAACGTGACTAGCCAGATATGAGATGGTATGGGTCAGCTATTGGACAGCCCATATAAATGACGGGACGGGCCAGATACAGGACGGGACAGGCCAGACACGGGATGGGCCAGATACAGGACGGGCCAGAGACAGGACCGGACGGGCTAGAGACAGACGGGACCGGACGGGCCAAAGACAAGATGAGACTGGCCGAAGATAGGACGGACCGAGGCGTGCCAGAGACAGGACGGGACGGGCTAGAGACGGGGCGGTCCAGATACAGGACGGTCCAGGGACGGGACGGGCCAGAGCAGGATGGGACTGGCCAGAGGCAGGACACGACCGATCGGGCCAGAGACAGGACAGGACGGGCAAGAGACAGGATTGGACAGGCCAGAGATAGCACCGGTCGGGCCAGAGACAGGACGGACGAGGCCAGAGACAGGATGGGACGGGCCAGAGACAGGATGAGATGGGAAGGTACTGGCCAGATACAGGAAGGGACAGGCCAGATAAGGGACAAGACAGGCCAGATGCGGGACGGGCCAGATACGAGATGGGACGGGCCAGATACAAGATGGGACGAGCCGGTGATAGGACGGGACGGGCCAGAAACAGGACTGGACGAGCTAAACATTATGGGACGGGAAATGGACAAGATGGGAACGGCCAGAGACGGTACGGGATGTGCCAGATACAGGACAGGATGAGCCAGAGACAGGATGGGACGGGCCAGAAACAGGACGGGACAAGCTATACATTATGGGACGAAACATAGACCGGACGGGATGGTCCAGATACAGGAAAAGACGGGCCAGAGACAGGACAGGATGGCCCAGATACACTACGGGACAGGCCAGATACAGGACGGTACGGGCCAAATATGGGACCGGCCAGATACAGGACGACATGGGCCAGATATGGGACAGGAGAGGCTAGATATGGGATGAGCCATGGACAGGATGGGATGGGCCAGATACTAGATGGCCAGATACGAGACGGACCAGATACTGAATGGGCCTGGCCACATACGGGACTGGCCAGATAGGGATTGGTTGGGTCAAATACGGGACAGGACGTGCCAGAGATGGGAAGGGACAAGGCGGGCCAGATACTGGATGTGATGAGCCAGATAAGGGAAAGCCAGACACGGGACGGGATGGTCAGATACGGGACTAAACGGGTCAGATATGCGACTGGACGGACCAGATACGGGACGGGGCGGGTTAGACATTACAGAACGTGTCATAGACAGGATGGGAGGGGCCAGGGACAGGCTGGGACGGACCAGAGACAGGACCGGACAGGCCAGACACGGGACGGGTCAGATACAGGACTGAGTATACAAAAGGAATGCGTGCACTGTTCCTTTAAGAATCAGGAAGTGCTGCCGCTGCCGCCCTCAACAAGCAGCCAAGACAAATGCACACAGCCCGCATAGGAACATAGTGCGCAGCCTGCATTGGTGGGTAAGTCGGCGGTCTTGCATGGTGTGAGATGGGAAGCCATGCCAGCACGCCGCCATGGATGTTACAATTAAGTAGTGTAGGTCAGGTGTAGAGAAAATGGAAGTTTTGCAAATAAATATTACAACTATTGTTTAATAGGCAAACGTCACATGTAGAGTTTGCATGATATACCTTCCTAGTACTTTATCTAAATTAGAAGCAAATTGTTTGAAGATTACTTCTACCTAAATGGCAGAAAATGCACCTATCTTGGTGATGGATAGGACAGCTTGAGGGGATATGGAGGAGGCTGTTTTTTTGATAGGTGTCATTTAAACATTTTGCTAATAATTTATGGAAAGTATCATATTTTTCTAACTATTGAACTCACCTTAATTTAAAACACACCCCAGGTTAAAGTTCCTTCATGTGTAAATTTGTGGAGGATTTGATAATACTACCTTTAATGGGATGGGCCAGATACAGGATGGGACAGGCCAGATACGGAATGGGCCAGATACAGGATGGGCCAGAGACAGGACGAGACGGGCCAGAGACAGGATGGGACAGGCCAAAGACAGGATGAGACTGGCCGGAGATACGACGGACCGAGGCGTACCAGAGACAGGACGGGACGGACTAGAGACGGGGCGACAGATACAGGACGGGACGGTCCAGATACAGGACAGTCCCGGGACGGGACGTGCCAGAGCAGGACGGGACTGGTCAGAGGCAGGACAGGACCGATCGGGCCAGAGACAGGATGGGACGGGTTAGAGAGAGGACGGGACGGGCCAAAGAGAGGACTGGATGGACAAAAGATGGGATGGGCAAGAGACAGGATTGGACAGGCCAGAGATAGCACCGGACGGGCCAGAGACATTACGGGACAGGCCAGAGACAGGACGAGACGGGCCAGAGACAGGACGAGATGGGAAGGGACAGGCCAGATACGGGACAGGACAGGCCAGATACGGGACAGGCGAGATACGAGATGGGACGGGCCAGATACAGGACGGGACGAGCCTGAGATAGGACGGGGCGTGCCAGAAACAGGAATTGACGAGCTATACATTATGGGACGGGAAATAGACAGGATGGGACGGGCCAGAGATGGTACAGGATGTGCCAGATACAGGACAGGACGGGACGGGCCAGAAACAGGACGGGACAAGCTATACATTATGGGACCGTCCAGAGACCTGACAGGACGGTCCAGATACAGGATAAGACGGGCCAGAGACAGGACAGGATGACCCAGATACAGTACAGGACAGGCCACATACAGGACGGTCCGGGCCAAAAATGAGACGGGTCAGATACAGGACGACATGGGCCAGATACAGGACGGGCCAGATATGGGACAGGACAGGCTAGATATGGGATGAGCCATGGACAGGATGGGATGGGCCAGATACAAGATGGCCAGATACAGGACGGGCCAGATACTGAATGGGCCTGGCCACATACGGGACGGGCCAGATAGGGACTGGTTGGGTCAGATACGGGACAGGAAGTGCCAGAGACGGGAAAGGATGAGGCGGGCCAGATACGTGATGAGATGGGCCAGATAAGGGATAGCCAGATACGGGACGGGATGGTCAGATACGGGACCAAACGGGTCAGATATGGGACTTGACGGACCAGATATGGGACGGGGCGGGTTCGACATTACAGGACGGGCCATAGACAGGATGGGAGGGGCCAGGGACAGGCTGGGACGGGCCAGAGACAGGACGGGACGGGCCAGAGACGGAATGGGTGTGATACAGGACTGGGGACACATTAGGAATGCGTGCACTGTTCCTTTAAGAATCAGGAAGTGCTGCCGCTGCCGCCCTCAACAAGCAGCCAAGACACATGTACACAACCAGCATAGGAACATAGTGCGCAGCCTGCATTGGTGGGTAAGTCGACGGTCTTGCATGGTGTGAGATGGGAAGCCATGCCAGCTTGCCGCCAGGGATGTTACAATTAAGTAGTGTAGGTCAGGTGTAGAGAAAATGGAAGTTTTGCAAATAAATATTACAACTATTATTTAATAGGCAAACATCACATGTAGAGTTTGCATGATATACCTTCCTAGTACTTTATCTAAATTAGAAGCAAATTGAAGATTACTTCTGCCTAAATGGCAGAAAATGCACCTATCTTGGTGATGGATAGGACAGCTTGAGGGGATAGGAGGAGGCTGTTTTTTGATAGGTGTCATTTAAACATTTTGCTAATAATTTATGGAAAGTATCATATTATTCTAACTATTAAACTCACCTTAATTTAAAACACACCCCAGGTTAAATTTCCTGGAGGTGTAAATTTGTGGAGGATTTGATAATACTACCTTTAGTGGGATGGGCCAGATACAGGACAAGACAGGCCAGATACGTGACGGAACGGGCCAGATACAGGACAGGCCAAAGATAGGACCGGAAGGGCCGTGCCTGAAAAAGGACGGGACGGGCCAGAGACGGGGCGACCAGATACAGGACGGGACGGTCCAGATACAGGATGGGCCAGGGAAGGGACTGAACAGAGCAGGACGGGACTGGCCAGAGGCAGGACAGGAACGGTTAGGCCAGAGAAAGGACGGGACGGGCCAGATACAGGAAGGGACGGGCCAGATACGGCACGGGTCAGATTCAAGACGGGATGGGCCAGAGACAGGACAGGATAGGACGGGCCAGATACAGGAAGGGACGAACCAGATACGGGACGTGACGGGCCAGATACGGGACGGGTCAGATGTGGGACGGGCCAGATACGGGACAGGCCAGATACAGGACGGGCCAGATACGGGACAGGCCGGGCCAGGGACAGGACGTGCCAGATACGGGACAGGCCAGATATGGAACGGGCCAGATACTGGACGGGATGGGCCAGATACGGGATGAGACGGGCCAGACCTGGGCCAGAGACAGGAAGGGATGGGCCAGAGACAGGACAGGACGGGCCAGAGATGGGACGTGCAAGAGACAGGATTGAACAGGCCAGAGATAGCACCGAACGGGCCAGAGACAGGACGGGACAGGCCAGCGACAGGACGAGATGGGAAGGGACTGGCCAGATACAGGAAGGGACAGGCCAGATACGGGACAGGACAGGCCAGATGCGGGACGGGCCAGATACGAGACGGGACGCGCCAGATATAGGACGGGACAAGGCAGAGATAGGATGGGACGGGCCAGAAACAGGACGGGACGAGCTATACATTATGGGACGGGAAGTAGACAGGATGGAATGGGCCAGAGACGGTACGCGACGGGCCAGGTACAGGACAGGACGAGCCAGAGATAGTACGGGACTGGCCAGAAACAGGACGGGACAAGCTATACATTATGGGGCGGGCCATAGACAGGACGGGCCAGATTCAGGACGGGACGGGCCAGATACAGGACGGGACCGACCAGATACAGGACGGGATGGGCCATAGACAGGACGGAATGTGCTAGAGACATTACGGGACAGGCCATAGACAGGACGGGTCGGGCCATAGACAGGATGGGAGAGGCCAGGGACAGGCTGGGACGGGCCAGAGACAGGACGGGACGGGCCAGATACAGGACAGGACGAGCCAGAGATAGTACGGGACTGGCCAGAAACAGGACAGGACAAGCTATACATTATGGGACGGGCCATAGACAGGACGGGCCAGATTCAGGACGGGACGGGCCAGATACACGACGGGACCGACCAGATACAGGACGGGATGGGCCATAGACAGGACGGAATGTGCTAGAGACATTACGGGACAGGCCATAGACAGGACGGGTCGGGCCATAGACAGGATGGGACGGGCCAGATACATGACGGGATGGGCCAGAAACGTGACGAGCCAGATATGGGATGGTATGGGTCAGCTATTGGACAGCCCAGATAAATGACGGGACGGGCCAGATACAGGACGGGACAGGCCAGATACGGGATGGGCCAGATACAGGACGGGCCAGAGACAGGACCGGACGGGCCAGAGACAGATGGGACCGGACGGGCCAAAGACAAGATGAGACTGGCCGAAGATAGGACTGACCGAGGCGTGCCAGAGACAGGACGGGACTGGCTAGAGACGGGGCGACCAGATACAGGACGGGGCGGTCCAGATACAGGACGGTCCAGGGACGGGACTGGCCAGAGCAGGATGGGACTGGCCAGAGGCAGGACAGGACCGATCGGGCCAGAGACAGGACAGGACGGGCAAGAGACAGGATTGGACAGACCAGAGATAGCACCGGTCGGGCCAGAGACAGGATGAACGAGGCCAGAGACAGGATGGGACCGACCAGATACAGGTCGGGACGGGCCAGATACAGGAATGGACGGGCCAGATACGGGACGGGCCAGATTCAAGACAGGATGGGCCAGAGACAGGACAGGATGGGACGGGCCACATACAGGAAGGGACGGGCCAGATACGGGAAGGGCCAGATTCAGGATGGGATGGGCCAGATTCAGGACGGGACCGACGAGATACAGGACGGGATCAGCCAGAGACAGGACGGAATGTGCTAGAGACATGGGATAGGCCATACACAGGACGGGTCAGGCCAGAGACAGGATGGGACGGGCCAGATATATGACGGGATGGGCCAGAAACGTGACGAGCCAGATATGGGACGGTATGGGCCAGATATGGGACAGCCCACATACATGACGGGACGGGCCAGATACAGAACGGTACGGACTAGATACGGGACAGGACGGGCCAAATACGGGACGGGTCAGATGCGGGACGGGCCAGATACGGGACAGGCCAGATACAGGACGGGCCAGATACGGGACAGGCCGGGCCAGGGACAGGACGTGCCAGATACGGGACAGGCCAGATATGGAACGGGCCAGATACTGGACGGGATGGGCCAGATACAGGGCGGGCCAGATACAGGACGAGACGGACCAGAACTGCGCCAGAGACAGGAAGGGATGGGCCAGAGACAGGACAGGACAGGCCAAATACTAGACGGGACGGGCCAGAAACGGGACGGACAAGAGACAGGATTATACAGGCCAGAGATAGCACCGGACGGGCCAGAGACAGGACGGGACAGGCCAGAGACAGGACGAGATGGGAAAGGACTGGCCAGATACAGGAAGGGACAGGCCATATACGGGACAGGACAGGCCAAATGCGGGATGGGCCAGATACGAGACGGGACGGGCCAGAAACAGGACGGGACGAGCTATACATTATGGGACGGGAAATAGACAGGACGGGACGGGCCATAGACGGTACTCGACGGGCCAGATACAGGACAAGACGAGCCAGAGACAGTACGGGACGGGCCAGAAACAGGACGGGACAAGCTATACATTATGGGACGGGCCATAGACAGGACGGGACGGGCCAGAGACAAGACAGAACGGGCCAAATAGTGCGCAGCCTGCATTGGTGGGTAAGTCGGCGGTGTTGCATGATGGGAGATGGGAAGCCATGCCAGCACGCTGCCTTGGATGTTAAAATTAAATAGTGTTGGTCAGGCGTAGAGAAAATGGAAGTTTTTCAAATAAATATTACAACTATTGTTTAATAGGCAAACATCACATGTAGAGTTTGCATGATTTACCTTCCTAGTACTTAGAAGCAAATTGTTTGAAGATTAGTTCTACCTAAATGGCAGAAAATGCACCTATCTTGGTGATGGATAGGACAGCTTGAGGGGATATGGAGGAGGCTGTTTTTTGATAGGTGTCATTTACACATTTTGCTAATAATTTATGGAAAGTATCATATTTTTCTAACTATTGAACTCACCTTAATTTAAGACACACCCCAGGTTAAATTTCCTGGACGTGTAAATTTGTGGAGGATTTGATAATACTACCTTTAATGGGATGGGCCAGATCCAGGACGGGACAGGCCAGATACGTGACGGGATGGGCCAGATGCAGGACAGGCCAGAGACAGGACGGACGGGACGTGCCTGAGAAAGGACGGGACTGGCCAGAGACGGGGCAACCAGATACAGGACGGGACGGTCTAGATACAGGACGCTCCAGGGACGGGATGGACCAGAGCAGGACGCGACTGGCCAGAGGCAGGACAGGACCAGTCAGGCCAGAGACAGGATGGGACGGGCCAGATACTAGAAGAGACGGGCCAGATACGGGACCGGCCAGATTCAAGACGGGATGGGCCAGAGATAGGACATGATGGGACGGGCCAGATACAGAAAGGGATGGGTCAGAGACAGGACAGAATGTGCTAGAGACATTAAGGGACAGGACATAGACAGGACGGGTCGGGCCAGAGACAGGATGGGTCGGGCTAGAGACAGGATGGGACGGGCCAGATACATGACGGGATGGGCCAGAAACGTGACGAGCCAGATATGGGACGGTATGGGCCAGATATGGGATGGTACGGACCAGATACGGGACGGGACGGGCCAGATACGGGACGGGTCAGATGCGGGATGGGCCAGATACGGGTCAGGCCAGATACAGGACGGGCTAGATACGGGACAGGCCGGGCAGGGACAGGACGTGCCAGACACGGGACTGGCCAGATATGAAACGGGCCAGATACTGGACGGGATGGGCCAGATGCAGGGCGGACCAAATACGGGACGAGACGGGCCAGAACTGGGCCAAACACAGGAAGGGATGGGCCAGAGACGGCGCGGGCCAAAGACTGGACGGGACGGGCCAGAGAAGGGACGGGCAAGAGACTGGATTGGACAGGCCAGAAATAGCAACGGACCGGCCAGAGACAGGACGGGACAGGCCAGAGACAGGACGACATGGGAAGGGACTGGCCAGATACAGGAAGGGACAGGCCAGATACGCGACAGGACAGGCCAGATGCGGAACGGGCCACATACGAGACGGGACGGGCCAGATATATGACGGGACGACGCAGAGATAGGATGGGACGGGCCAGAAATAGGACGGGGCAAGCTATACATTATGGGACGGGAAATAGACAGGACGGGACGGACCAGAGAGGGTACGTGACGGGCCAGATACAGGACAGGACGAGCCAGAGAAAGTACGGGCCGGGCCAGAAACAGTTCGGGACAAGCTATACATTATGGGACGGGCCATAGACAGGACTGGACGGGCCAGAGACAAGACGGAACGGGACAGATACAGGAAAAGACGGGCCAAAGAAAGGACGGGATGGCCCAGATACAGTACGGGACAGGCCACATACAGGACGGTACGGGCCAAATAGTGTGCAGCCTGCATTGGTGGGTATGTCGGCGGTCTTGCATGGTGTGAGATGGGAAGCCATGCCAGCACGCCGCCATAGATGTTACAATTAAGTAGTGTAGGTCAGGCGTAGAGAAAATGGAAGTTTTTCAAATAAATATTACAACTATTGTTTAATAGGCAAACATCACATGTAGAGTTTGCATGATATACTTTCCTAGTACTTTATCTAAATTAGAAGCAAATTGTTTGAAGATTACTTCTACCTAAATGGCAGAAAATGCACCTATCTTGGTGATGGATAGGACAGCTTAAGGGGATATGGAGGAGGTTGTTTTTTGATAGGTGTCATTTAAACATTTTGCTAATAATTTATGGAAAGTATCATATTTTTCTAACTATTGAACTCACCTTAATTTAAAACACACCCCAGGTTAAAGTTCCTTTATGTGTAAATTTGTGGAGGATTTGATAATACTACCTTTAATGGGATGGGCCAGATACAGGACGGGACAGGCCAGATACGGAATGGGCCAGATACAGGACGGGCCAGAGACAGGACCGGACGGATCACGCCAGAGACATGACGAGACGGGCCAGAGACAGGACGGGACATTCCAAAGACAGGATGAGACTGGCCGGAGATAGGACGGACCGAGGCGTACCAGAGACAGGACGGGACGGGCTAGAGACGGGGCGACAGATACTGGACGGGACGGTCCAGATACAGGACAGTCCAGGGACAGGACGGGCCAGAGCAAGACGGGACTGGTCAGAGACAGGACAGGACCGATCAGGCCAGAGACAGGACGGGACGGGCAAGAGAGAGGATGGGACGGGCCAAAGAGAGGACGGGATGGACAAGAGATGGGATGGGCAAGAGACAGGATTGGACAGGCCAGAGATAGCACCGAACGGGCCAGAGACATGACGGGACAGGCCAGAGACAGGACGGGTCGGGCCAGAGACAGGACGAGATGGGAAGGGACAGGCCAGATATGGGACAGGACAGGCCAGATGCGGGACAGGCCAGATACGAGATGGGACGGGCCAGATACAGGACGGGACGAGCCAGAGATAGGACGGGACGGGCCAGAAACAGGACTTCACGAGCTATACATTATGGGACGGGAAATAGACAGGATGGGACGTGCCAGAGACGGTACAGGATGTGCCAGATACAGGACAGGACTAGCCAGTGACAGGACGGGACGGGCCAGAAACAGGACGGGACAAGCTATACATTATGGGACCGTCCAGAGACCGGACGGGACGGTCCAGATACAGGATAAGACGGGCCAGAGACAGGACAGGATGGCCCAGATACAGTACGGGACAGGCCACATACCGGACGGTCCGGGCCAAAAATGAGACGGGCCAGATACAGGACGACATGGGCCAGATACGGGACGGGCCAGATAGGGACTGGTTGGGTCACATACAGGACAGGACGTGCCAGAGGCGGGAAGGGACGAGGCGGGCCAGATACGGGATGAGATGGGCCAGATAAGGGACAGCCAGATACGGGACGGGATGGTCAGATACGGGACTAAATGGGTCAGATATGGGACTGGACGGACCAGATACGGACGGGGCGGGTTAGACATTACAACACAGGACATAGACAGAATGGGAGGGGTCAGGGACAGGCTGAGACTGGCCAGAGACAGGACGGGACGGGCCAGAGACGGGACGGGCTAGAGATGGGACGGGTCAGATACAGGACTGGGGACACATTAGGAATGCGTGCACTGATCCTTTAAGAATCAGGAAGTGCTGCCGCTGCCGCCCTCAACAAGCAACTAAGACACATGCACACAGCCAGCATAGGAACATAATGCGCAGCCTGCATTGGTGGGTAAGTCGGCGGTCTTGCATGGTGTGAGATGGGAAGCCATGCCAGCTCACCGCCAGGGATGTTAAAATTAAGTAGTGTAGGTCAGGTGTAGAGAAAATGGAAGTTTTGCAAATAAATATTACAACTATTATTTAATAGGCAAACATCACATGTAGAGTTTGCATGATATACTTTCCTGGTACTTTATCTAAATTAGAAGCAAATTGTTTGAAGATTACTTCTACCTAAATGGCAGAAAATGCACCTATCTTGGTGATGGATAGGACAGCTTGAGGGGATATGGAGGAGGCTGTTTTTGATAGGTGTAATTTAAACATTTTGCTAATAATTTATGGAAAGAATCATATTTTTCTAACTATTGAACTCACCTTAATTTAAAACACACCCCAGGTTAAATTTCCTGGAGGTGTAAATTTGTGGAGGATTTGATAATACTACCTTTAATGGGATGGGCCAGATACGGGATGGGCCAGACACAGGACCGGCCAGATACAGGACGGGCCAGAGACAGGACCGGACGGGACACGCCAGAGACAGGACGAGACGGGCTAGAGACAGGACGGGACGGACCAAATACAGGATGAGACTGGCCGGAGATAGCACGGACCGAGGCGTGCCAGAGACAGGACCGGACGGGCTAAAGACGGGGCGACCAGATACAGGATGGGACGGTCCAGATACAGGACGGTCCAGGGACGGGACGGGCCAGAGCAGAATGGGACTGGCCAAAGGCAGGACAGGACAGGTCGGGCCAGAGACAAGACGAGACGGGCAAGAGAGATGACGGGACAGGCCAAAGAGAGGACGGGACTGGCCAGAGACAGGACGAGACGGGCCAAATACAGGACGGGACGGACCAGAGATGGGACGGGCAAGAGACAGGATTGGACAGGCCAGAGATAGCACAGGACGGGCCATACCATAGACAGGACGGGGCAGGCCAGAGACAGGACGAGATGGGAAGGGACTGGCCAGATACAGGAAGGGACAGGCCAGATACAGGACAGGACAGGCCAGATGCGGGACGGGCCAGATACGAGATGGGACGGGCCAGATACAGGACGGGACGAGCCAGAGATAAGACGGGACGGGCCAGAAACAGGACTGGACGAGCTATACATTATGGGACGGGATATAGACAGGATGGGACGGGCCAGAGACAGAACGGGACGTGCCAGATACAGGACAGGATGAGCCAGAGACAGGACGGGACGGGCCAGAAACAGGACGGGACAAGCTATACTTTATGGGACGGGCCGGAGACCGGACGGGACGGTCCAGATACAGGAAAAGACAGGCCAGAGACTGGACGGGATGGCCCAGATACAGTACGGGACAGGCCAGATACAGGCTGGTACGGGCAAAATATGGGACGGGCCAGATACAGGACGACATGGGCCAGCTATGGGACGGGCCAGATATGGGACAGGACAGGCTAGATATGGGATGAGCCATGGACAGGATGGGATGGGCCAGATACGAGATGGCCAGATACGGGACGGGCCAGATACTGAATGGGCCTGGCCACATACGGGACGGGCCAGATAGGGACTGGTTGGGTCAGATACGGGACAGGAAGTGCCAGAGACGGGAAAGGATGAGGCGGGCCAGATACGTGATGAGATGGGCCAGATAAGGGATAGCCAGATACGGGACGGATGGTCAAATACAGGACCAAACGGGTCAGATATGGGACTGGACGGACCAGATACGGGACGGGGCGGGTTAGACATTACAGGACGGGCCATAGACAGGATGGGAGGGGCCAGGGACAGGCTGGGATGGGCCAGAGACAGGACGGGACGGGCCAGAGACGGGACGGGCCAGAGACGGGACGGGTCAGATACAGAACTGTAGAGTTTGCATGATATACCTTCCTAGTACTTTATCTAAATTAGAAGCAAATTGTTTGAAGATTACTTCTGCCTAAATGGCAGAAAATGCACCTATCTTGGTGATGGATAGGACAGCTTGAGGGGATATGGAGGAGGCTGTTTTTTGATTGGTGTAATTTAAACATTTTGCTAATAATTTATGGAAAGTATCATAGTTTTCTAACTATTGAGCTCACCTTAATTTAATGCACAGAGGACGGCACGGGCCAAAGACCGGATGGGACGGGCCAGAGACCGGATGGGGCGGGCCAGAGACCGGATGGGGCGGGCCAGAGACCGGATGGGACGGGACATATACAGGACGGGACGGGCCAGAGACGAGGCGGGCCAGATACAGGATGGGCCAGGGACGGGCCACTGCAGTACCGGACGAGTCAGAGGCAGGACAGGACGGGTCCGGCCAGAGACAGGACGGGACGGGCCAGAAACAGTACGAGATGGGCCAGAGACAGGACGAGCCAGAGATAGGACAGGACGGGCCAGATACGGGATGGTATGGGCCAGAAATGGGATGGTACGGACCAGATACATGACGGGACGGGACAGATACAGGACGAGACGGACCAGATACGGAACAGGACGGGCCAGATACGGGACGAGCCAGATACGGGACAGGCCAGATACGGGACGGGGCAGATAGGGGACGGGGCAGATAGGGGACGGTACAGATACGGGACGGTCCAGAGATACATGACGGGCCAGAGACAGGAATAGGACGGGCCATAGACAGGACGGGATGGGCCAGAGACGGGACGGGTCAGACACAGGACTGGGGACACATTAGGAATGCGTGCACTGTTCCTTTAAGGATCAGGAAGTGCTGCCGCTGTCGCCCTCAACAAGCAGCCAAGACACATGCACACAGCCAGCAGAGGAACACAGTGTGCAGCCTGGATTGGTGGGTAAGTCGGCGGTCTTGCATGGTGTGAGATGGGAAGCCATGCCAGCACGCCGCCATGGATGTTACAATTAAGTAGTGTAGGTCAGGTGTAGAGAAAATGGAAGTTTTGCAAATAAATATTACAACTGTTGTTTAATAGGCAAACATCACATGTAGAGTTTGCATGATATACCTTCCTGGTACTTTATGTAAATTAGAACAAATTGTTTGAAGATTACTTCTACCTAAATGGCAGAAAATGCACCTATCTTGGTGATGGATAGGACAGCTTGAGGGGATATGGAGGAGGCTGTTTTTTTGATAGGTGTCATTTAAACATTTTGCTAATAATTTATAGAAAGTATCATATTTTTCTAACGATTGAGCTCACCTTAATTTAAAGTACAGAGGACGGCACGGACCAAAGACCGGATGGGGCGGGCCAGAGACCGGATGGGGCGGGCCAGAGACCGAATGGGGCAGGCCAGAGACAGGACGGGACATATACAGGACGGGACGGGCCAGAGACGACGCGGGCCAGATACAGGATGGGCCAGGGACGGGCCACTGCAGTACCGGACGGGTCAGAGGCAGGACAGGAAGGGTCCAGCCAGAGACAGGACGGGACGGGCCTGAGACAGGACGAGATGGGCCAGAGACAGGACGAGCCAGAGATAGGACTGGACGGGCCAGATACGGGATGGTACGGTCCAGAAATGGGATGGTACGGGCCAGATACAAGACGGGACGGGCCAGATACAGGATGAGACGGACCAGATACGGAACAGGACGGGCCAGATACGGGACGAGCCAGATACGGGACAGGGCAGATATGGGACGGGGCAGATACGGGACGGTACAGATACGGGACGGTCCAGAGATACAGGACCGGCCAGAGACAGGAATAGGACGGGCCATAGACAGGACGGGAGGGGTCAGATACAGGACTGGGGACACATTAGGAATGCGTGCACTGTTCCTTTAAGAATCAGGAAGTGCTGCCGCTGTCGCCCTCAACAAGCAGCCAAGACACATGCACACAGCCAGCAGAGGAACACAGTGTGCAGCCTGGATTGGTGGGTAAGTCGGCGGTCTTGCATGGTGTGAGATGGGAAGCCATGCCAGCACGCCGCCAGGGATGTTACAATTAAGTAGTGTAGGTCAGGTGTAGAGAAAATGGAAGTTTTGCAAATAAATATTACAACTATTGTTTAATAGGCAAACGTCACATGTAGAGTTTGCATGATATACCTTCCTAGTACTTTATCTAAATTAGAAGCAAATTATTTGAAGATTACTTCTACCTAAATGGCAGAAAATGCACCTATCTTGGTGATGGATAGGACAGCTTGAGGGGATATGGAGGAGGCTGTTTTTTTGATAGGTGTCATTTTAAACATTTTGCTAATAATTTATGGAAAGTATCATATTTTTCTAACTATTGAACTCACCTTAATTTAAAACACACCCAGGTTAAATTTCCTGGAGGTGTAAATTTGTGGAGGATTTGATAATACTACCTTTAATGAGATGGGCCAGATACAAGATGGGACTAGATGGGCCAGATACAGGATGGTACGGAACGGGCCAGATACAGGAGGGGACGGTCCGAGTACAGGATGGGACAGGCCAGATAGAGAACTGCACGGGATGGGCCAGAGACAGGACGGGACGGGCCAGAGATAGGATGGGACAGGCCAGATACGGGACGGGACAGGAAAGATACGGAACAGGACGGGCCAGATACGAGATGGTACGGGCCAGATACAGGACGGTACGGGCCAGATACAGAACTGTATGGGACGGGCCAGAGACAGGAGGGGATGGGCCAGTTACAGGATGGGACGGGCCAGATACGGAACTGCACGGTACGGACCAGAGACAGGACTGGACGGGTCAGAGACAGGATGGGATAGGCAGATACGGGATGGGGCAGGCCAGATACGGGACAAGACGGGCCAGATACAGGATGGTACGGGCCAGATATGGGACGGTATGGGCCAGATACATGACGGGACGGGCCAGATACAGGACGAGACAGACCAGATACAGAACAGGACGGGCCAGATACGGGACAAGCCAGATACGGGACAGGTCATATATGGGATGGGGCAGATATGGGACGGTACAGATACGGGACGTGCCAGCGACAGGACGGGCCAGATACTGGACGGGATGGGCTAGATACGGGGCGGGCCAGATACGGGACGATACTAGCCAGAGACAGGATGGGACTGGCTAGAGACAGGATGGGATGAGCCAAAGACAGGACGGGTCAGAGACAGGATGGGACGAGCCAAAGACAGGACGGGAGGGGCCAGACACAGGACTGGACAGGCCAGAGACAGAACGGCACGGGCAAGACACAGGACTGGACAGGCCAGAGACAGGACAGGACGGGCCAGATACAGGATGGGACTGGCTAGATACGGGACAGGACCGGCCAGATACTGGACAGGTCAGATACGGGACGGGATGGGCCAGATTCAGGACGGGACGAGATGGGCCAGATACAAGACGGTACGGGACGGGTCAGATACAGGACGGGACGGGATAGATACGGAACGGGCCAAATACAGGACGGAACGGGCCAGAGACAGGATGGGCGGGCTTGACATTACGGGCCGGGCCATAGACAGAATGGGACGGGCCAGATACAGGACGGTACTGCCCAGATATGGGACGGAACGGGCCAGATACGCGATGGGACGGGCCAGATACGGGATGGGCCAGATACGGGACGGTCCAGATATGAGACGGGCCAGATATGGGACAGGACGGGCCAGATACAACATGAGCCAGGGATGGGAAAGGACAGAAACTGAACGGGATGTGCCATTTATGGTGATGGGCCAGATACGTGACACGCTGGGCCATATACGGGACGGGCCAGATACGGGACTGGTTGGGCCATATACGGGATAGGACGGGCTAGATAGTGAAGGGACGAGACGTGCCAGATAAGAGATGGGCCAGATACGGGACTGGACTGGCCAGATATGGGACTGGACTGGCCAGATACGGGACTTGTCGAGTCAGATATGGGACTAAGCAGGCCAGATATGGGACATACGGGCTAGACATTACAGGACGGGCCATAGACAGGAGGGGAGGGGCCAGGGACAGCACGGGACGGGCCAGAGACAGGTCAGTACGGGATGAGCCAAAGACGGGATGGGCCAGATACAGGACTGGGGACACATTAGGAATGCGTACACTGTTCCTTTAAGAAGAAGGAAGTGCTGCCACTGTCGCCCTCAACAAGCAGCCAAGACACATGAACCCAGCCAGTTGAGGAACACAGTGCGCAGCCTGGATTGGTGGGTAATTCGGTGGTCTTACATGGTGTGAGATGGGAAGCCATGCCAGCACGCCTCCAGGGATGTTACAATTAGGTAGTGTAGCACAGGCATAAAGAAAATGAAAGTTTTGCAAATAAATATTACAACTATTGTTTAATAGGCAAACATCACATGTATCGTTTGCATGATATACCTTCCTGGTACTTTATCTAAATTAGAAGCAAATTGTTTGAAGATTACTTCTACCTAAATGGCAGAAAATGCACCTATCTTGGTGATGGATAGGACAGCTTGAGGGGATATGAAGGAGGCTCTTTTTTTGATAGGTGTCATTTAAACATTTTGCTAATAATTTATGGAAAGTATCATATTTTTCTAACTATTGAGCTCACCTTAATTTAAACCACACAGGACGGGACGGGCCAGAGACAGGTTGGGACAGGCCAATTATCGGATGGGACTGGCCAGAGACAGGACGGGATGGGGCTGGCCAGAAACAAGACAGGATGGGCCAGATACATGACGGGGCAAGCCAGATACAGGATGGTCCAGATACAGGATGGGCCAGGGACGGGCCAGAGCAGTGCCGGACGGGCCACAGGCAGGACAGGACGTGTCGGGCCAGAGACAGGACCGGACGGGCCAGAGACATGACAAGACGAGCTTGAGACAGGACGGGACGGGCCAGAGACAGGACGAGTCGGAGATAGGACAGGACGGGCCAGAGACAGGACGGGACTGGCTAGTTACAGGAAGGGACAGGCCAGATACGGGACGGGCCAGATATAGGACGGGATGGGCCAGAGACAGGATGGGACGGGTCAGAGACAGGATGGAACAGGCCAGATATGGGACGGGACAGGCCATATGCGTGACGGGACAGGCCAGATACGTGACGGGACAGGACAGGACAGATATAGGACTGTACAAACCAGATACAGGACGGGCCAGATACAGGACGGGATGAGATGGGCCAGATACAGGATGGTACGAAACGGGCCAGATACAGGATGCTACGGGCCAGATACAGGAGGGGACAGGCCGGGTACAGGATGGGACGGGCCAGATACAGAACTGCACAGCACGGGCCAGAGACAGGACGGGACAGGCCAGAGACAGGATGGGACAGGCCTGATATGTGATGGGACAGGCCAGATACGGGACAGGATGGACCAGATACGGGATGGTACAGGCTAGATACGGGCCAGATATGGGACGGTTCGGGGCAGATATGGGACGGGCCAGATACATGACGGGACGGGCCAGATACATGACGGGACGGGCAAGATACAGGACGAGACGGACCAGATACGAAACAGGACGGGCCAGATACGGGACGAGCCAGATACGGGACAGGGCAGATACGGAACGGAGCAGATATGGGACGGTACAGATACGGGACGGGCCAGATACTAGACAGGATGGGCCAGATACGGGACGATACTGGCCAGAGACAGGACGGGACGGGCTAGAGACAGGACGGGATGAGCCAAAGACAGGACGGGCCAGAGACAGGAAGGGCCAAAGACAGGACGGGAGGGACCAGAGACAGGACTGGACAGGCCAGAGACAGGACTGGACGGGCCAGAGACAGGACTGGATAGGCCAGAGACAGGATGGGACAGGCCAGATACAGGACGAGACTGGGAGGGACTGGCCAGATATGGGACAGGACAGGCCAGATACGGGACAGGACGGGCCAGATATGGGAGCCCTCAACAAGCAGCCAAGACACATGCACACAGCCAGCAGAAGAAGGCAGTGTGCAGCCTGGCTTGGTGGGTAAGTCGGCGGTCTTGCATGGTGTAAGATGGGAAGCCATGCCAGCACGCCGCCAGGGATGTTACAATTAAGTAGGACGGGTCGGGTCGGGCCAGAGACAGGACAAGACGGGCCTGAGACAGGACAGGACTGGCCAGAGACAGGATGGGACGGGCTAGATACAGAAACAGGACGGGCCAGATACAGGACGGGACGGGCCAGATACAGGACGGGACGGGCCAGAGACAGGATGGGACGGGTCAGAGATAGAATGGGACGGGCCAGATACGGGACAGGCCAGATACAAGACTGGCCAGATACAGGACGGGCCAGATACGGGACAGGCCAGATACGAGACTGGCCAGATAGGGGACGGGCCAGATACGGGACAGGCTGGGCCAAATACAGAACGGGACAGGCCAGATACGGGATGGGCCTGATACAGGACGGGACGGGCCAGATACGGGATGGGCCAGACACGGGATGGGCCAAACACGGGACAGGACCTGGCAACTCAGCAGTTGCACAGATCACGCTGAAGGATAGTGTTGCTCAGGCACCTTCCAATGGGTGGAGGTGGTTTAAGTATCCAGTGTCTCATAGCAATAGTCTGGGGACGCATTAGGAATGCGTGCACTGTTCCTTTAAGAATCAGGATGTGCTGCCGCCCTCAACAAGCAGCCAAGACACATGCACACAGCCAGCAGAGGAACACAGTGCGCAGCCTGGATTGATGGGTAAGTCGGCGGTCTTACATGGTGGGAGATGGGAAGCCATGCCAGCACGCCGCCAGGGATGTTACAATTAAGTAGTGTAGGTCAGGCATAGAGAAAATGGAAGTTTTGCGAATAAATATTACAACTATTATTTAATAGGCAAACATCACATGTAGAGTTTGCATGATATACCTTCCTAGTACTTTATCTAAATTAGAAGCAAATTGTTTGAAGATTTTGAAGATTACTTCTACCTAAATGGCAAAAAATGCATCTATCTTGGTGATGGATAGGACAGCTTGAGGGGATATGGAGGAGGCTGTTTTTTGATAGGTGTCATTTAAACATTTTGCTAATAATTTATGGAAAGTATCATATTTTTCTAACTATTGAACTCACCTTAATTTAAAACACACCCCAGGTTAAATTTCCTGGAGGTGTAAATTTGTGGAGGATTTGATAATACTACCTTTAATGCTGTAAGGTAGAATAGTGTGGATAGAGATCTAATGTTAGTGCTTCTCTGCGACATGTATATTATACTCCTATACATTTGCAGCAGGCAATTTATGTCTTTTATACAGCACATACATACACTGTGTTCCAAATTATTATGCAAATAATATTTTCTCAGATTTTCCCAAATTACCTATATGAATTGTAGTCATTGTAATTTTCCAGTCAAATAACTATTAGAGTACAATTGAAAGGTTTTTGTACAAACTGCCTATGATAACAGTATATTTAAAAAAAAATAAAACACTCAAACTGCACTCAAAATGCATGTTCCAAATTATTATGCACAGCAGAGCTTCCAACCTTTTTATTTTATATGTCCTTACATTTAGTTGGGGATTATCTAAATATATGAGTTCGCTTGTTCTTTTTTATTGTGGAATTTAAGTGTATTATTGTTTAATTTTTGTATGTTGTTGTAAAGTTTTGTTATATATTTTTTGTCTTGTTGGTCTACTCTTTTTTTATGTTAATGAGAATTATGTCATTTCCGTGGATCTGTGTATAAATGTCTTGACTGAATGTATTTAACCACAATTGAAAAAAGCCTTGGACAGGCTGAAACGTCTTGTATGAGTTGTGGAATAAATCAACTGATTATCAACACGTGAGTGCCGGGATTTTCTTTTTCTACAGACATTGTTTTCCACGTGCACCACCCTAGCTATACAGAGTGCCGACTATTCCTTTTCTGTTGCTTACATGTGAACTGCCTCCCGCCATCATAGACACTCCTTTTGATGATGCTCCAGAGGTTCTCAATGGGGTTGAGGTCAGGGGAGCATGGGGGCCACACCATAAGTTTGTCCCCTTTTATGCCCACAGCAGCCAGAGATGCAGATGTGTTATGTGCAGCATGAGTCTGGGCATTATCATGCACGAAAATGATCTTGCTGCGGAATGCACGGTTCTTCTTCTTGAACCATGGCAGGAAGTGCTGTTTGAGAAACTCAACATACATTATGGAGTTCATCTTTACCCCTTCAGGGATTCTAAAAGGGCCGACAATCTCTCTCCCCATGATTCCAGCCCAAAACATTACTCCACCTCCTCCTTGTTGGCGCCGTAGCCGTGTTTGCATGGGGTGTCCATCAACCAGCCATCCTCCACTCCATCCATCTGGACCATCGAGATCATTTCATGCATGATAATGCCCCGTCTCATGCTGCACATGACACATCTGCATCTCTGGCTGCTGTGGGCATAAGAGGGGACAAACTTATGGTGTGGCCCCCATGCTCCCCTGACCTCAACCCCATTGAGAACCTCTGGAGCATCATCAAAATGAGTGTCTATGATGGCGGGAGGCAGTTCACATCTAAGCAACAGCTCTGGGAGGGTATTCTGTCCTCATGCAAAACAATTGAAGCAGAAACCATCCAAAACCTGACAAATTCAATGAATGAGAGAGTTCAGAAGCTCCTTTCGAACAAGGGGTCCTATGTGCAAATGTTACATCACCTAGAATAAAGTTTTGAGTTGAAAACTGTTTGATTTCAGTTTGTAATAACCTGCTAATGCTTATAATTTCAAAAATGACCATTTTTTTGTTCTTTATTAAAATGAAAAGGTTGGAAGCTCTGCTGTGCATAATAATTTGGAACATGCATTTTGAGTGCAGTTTGAGTGTTTTATTTTTTTTAAAATATACTGTTATCATAGGCAGTTTGTACAAAAACCTTTCAATTGTACTCTAATAGTTATTTGACTGGAAAATTACAATGACTGCAATTCATATAGGTAATTTGGGAAAATCTGAGAAAATATTATTTGTATAATAATTTGGAACACAGTGTAATCACATCACTGCTGAATGCACAGTACAATGCACATTAAGCTCTGCTATGCATGCACACTGCTCTGCTCCATACATATGTAACACAGGTGCTGGAATGCAACGCACAGAGACACAAAATGGGAACAGTTAGGGATATATATAAAACCACTTTATACAAGTATTATGCAAGAGGGTTAGTAACAGGGATAATGAACAGCAAATTGGAATAACAATGAGAAACAGCTTCAGTGAATAATGGTAAAGTTCTTTGCAAAAGTGTGATGCATCCAGTCGTGGGAGTCACCACGTGAGTTTCTCTTTGTATGGCCGTAGCGGGGGGGTCACCGGTTATTCCCGCTAGGCCGCAAGTCTCTTCCGGATAAAGTCTATCAGATCCCTTTTAGCCTCCCACACACCAACCAGCCCCCTCCCAACCTGAAATCCTAATCGCAACTGTCCCTGGTACCGTGAGTGGAAATTGGAAGTGACGGCCCTGTTCACTTGCGCGATTCCTCCGCTGCTGCTGGCGCGTCTCTCCTGTCACAGTCCTCTCTCAGCTCTTCTCAGCTTGACCGTCGACGGTAGTCTCTCAGGCTTGGGGTAAGGGGATCCAGACCTCGGCTATTGACAGACGGCATCAGTTCCCAGGAATTTACTCTGTGTGGGACGCAGGCCCTGACTCTGGGCCACACATGGAGGGATCAGGTCGCTTCTGTGGGGAGTCCAGAACTTCTCAGGCTGCGTCTGACTCTGATGCAGCACAGGCCTCTGGCTGGGGCCTGGGATCTGTGGTCCCTCTGGAACATGTCTGCTCCACTCTGCAGCATGGCGTCAAATCTCTCTGTGTCTTGGCGCGCTGGGCTTTTATATCCAGGAAATCCTTCCTGGAGGTCACCTGATCAGGTGCAGCATCTGAATCTCTTCCCCCTTCAACTCTTCTGGCATAACTTGATTCTGCTTTATTTCGTCTGGCCAGCAGATGGCAACCTTTCCTCATCTCTGGCACATCCTGCAAGAATCCTCCTTTATTGCACTCTACTACATTCCTCCCACCTCTTTGCTTGCCAGTCCTCGGGCAAGTGGACTTCTTGCTGGGTTGACGTCTCCTTCCAGGCAGCACAAGTTGAGACAAGAGTTGAGCACACTCTTCTGTTTTCTGTTGAATCTGAGACCATATAAACTCCTCTTGGGCAAACCGGTTATTGGGAATTCCGGCATTAGCCCGCCCAGTCTGGCGGAGCTGCTCTTCCAGAGGTGATTCTGGAGGTCCTGAATAATCAATCACTGGGGACTGCAAATCGCCTCCCGATTCATTCTCTGCCCCACTTGAGGATGACACTGGCAACTCTGACAGACTCAACAGTACTGTAGCCCATCCTTCTTCATCCCCCAAGACCCCTGTTTGTGGTGCCTCAGCAACCTCAGTTGGAGATTCAGTCCCATGACAGTCCTCCACTTTGGAAGAGCAGGGCCGCAGCATGTTACGGTGAAACACCCTAGATGTCGTGGTGTCATTCCCTTTGGGTCGGACCTCGTAGACCGGGTTATCTGGGTGGACCTTCTTCACCACTCGATAAGGTATCGCCTCCCAACGGTGACCCAGTTTACTTCCGAGCTGCTTGGCTCGCAATAGCTCACGGTCTCCTGACTGGAGTGGTCCACCCAAGGTCAGGGGCCGACTTGAATGTTCCACTTCCCCGTACTTCTATTCAACCAACCTCCTCAAAGTGTGAAGTCGGCGTCGGTGCACCCGAATCCAGGTACTTGGGCTGCTGCCCGGGCAGGGGTCTTCTGCTTCTAGCTCCAGTTCGGTGATTTATCATCCATTCCTCCCAAACAGCGACATGTAAGGGGTGTAGCCAGTAGTCGCATGTATTCGATTGTTATACACCCACACCAGCTCAGACACAAATTCGGACCACTTCATCTTCTTGTCTTCTTCCAGAGTTGGCAACATCTGCTTCGCAGGCCCCATTCCCCTGGGGGTGATATGGCGTTGCTCGAGACTTATCGATTCCAGAGATACGATACAGCTCATCCATCACTCGCCCCTGGAAGCAGGTCCCCTGGTCGGAATGTATTCGCTTCGGGCACCCATATATTCGAATGAAATCTTGGCAGATGTCCTTAGCCGCAGCTTCTGCTGTCTGGTCTCGAGTAGGAGTCACCACTGCGAACTTGGTCAAGTGGTCAGTCATCACCAAGCAGTACCCGTAGCCATTGTATGAAGTTCCGATCATCAGGTAGTTAATGATCAGGACCTCCAAGGGTGCAGAAGTTCACATGGTCTGAACAGGAGCCCTCTGTTCCGGGGGCTTACTTAGCTCACACTGGCGACATTTTCGGCAAACTCCCTCAACTTCCTGCCACAGTTAAGGCCAGTACAGCAGTTGTTGTAACCACCGGAAGGTTTTCTCCACACCAAAGTGAGCGCCCCTCTCATGAGCTTCTTTGGTCAGCTGTACCACTAGTGCCTCTGGAACCAGTACTTGCCAGGTAACGTCGAACTCTCGAGGTAGTTGGATCCTTTGGCATACCAAGCCATCCCTCAGAAAGAGCCTTTCCCACTGGCCCAAGATTTGCAGGGTAGTTGGGAGCAAAGCAGCCCTGGCCTTCTAATCTGGCTTTTTCCCCAGGGCGACCCATTCTCTAAGTTTCGCCAGATCTGGGTCAGACTGCTGTAGATGTATCCTCTCGTCTCTTGATCGTCCTAGAATTTGAGTGGGTCTAGGCTCTTCTCCAGACTCCTGAGCGTCTACTACAGCAGCGGCAAGCTAACTGAAATCCGGGATCTCGTCGCCTTCAAGCTCTTCGTCTATATCTCTCTTTGGTCCCGCTTGGGTGACTCGGGACAAGGCGCCTGCATGCATGTTCAGGGCCTTAGACCGATATGCGATCTTGTACTGGTACTTAGACATCCTCGCGACCCACCGCTGTTCCAACGCACCCAACTTCGCATTCTCCAGGTGGGCCAATGGGTTGTTGTCTGTTCGCACTTGTACTTCTGATCCCGACAAGTACTCCGCAAATTTCTCTGTCATGGCCCACACCAATGCCAGCAACTCCGGTTTGAACGAACTATAGTTGTCTGGGTTCTTCTCTGTATCCCGTAGTGACCGACTAGCATATGCGATCACCCTCTCTCTTTCTTCCTGTACTTGTGCCAACACTGCTCCCAGACCATGCAAGCTTCCATCGGTGTACAACACGAAGGGCTGTGAAAAGTCAGCGTAGGCTACAATTGGAGCATCCGTTAGCGCCATCTTTAATGCTCAGAAGGCTTCCTCTTGTCGTGGGCCCCACTAAATAGGTTGTCACTTGGCTCCCACCGCTGTTCCTCTCAGGAGCTCATTGAGCGGTACCGCAATCTTAGCAAAGTCTTTCACGAATCGGCGGTAATATCCGACGAGCCCCAGAAATGCCCTCAGTTCCCTCAGGTTGGTGGGTGTGGGCCACCTCTGTACCGCAGCTACTTTCTCTGCAGTGGGGGTGCACTCCTGCACTGGACACAGTGTGTCCCAAATAGTCAATCTCCTGCTTGAATAAATGACACTTGCGAGGCTTGATCTTCAATCCATGTCTCCGAAGTCGCTCTAACGCTTGTTCCAGCTGGCGGAGATGATCTTCAAACGTTGCATCCTGCCGACTACGCCAAATATAACACAGGTGCCTGAATGCAACGCACAGAGACACAAGACGGGAACAGTCAGGGATATATATAAAACGACTTTATATGTATAACAAGTATTATGCAAGGGGGGTTAGTAACAGGGATAATGAACAGCAAATTGGAATAACAATGAGAAACAGTTTTAGTGAATAACGGTAAAGTTCTTTGCAAAAGTGTGATGCACCCAGTCGTGGGAGTCACCACGTGAGTTCTCTTTGTATGGCCCTAGCGGGGGTCACCTGTTATTCCCACTAGTCTGTAAGTCTCTTCCGGATAAAGTCTATCAGATCCCGTTTAGCCTCCCACACACCAACCGGCCCCCTCCCAACCTTAAATCCTAATCCCAACTGTCCCCAGTACCATGAGTGGAAATTGGAAGTGACAGCCCTGTTCACTTGCGCGATTCCTCCGCTGTTGCTCTCTTGTCGCAGTCCTCTTTCGGTCCTCTCGGCTTGACCGTCGACAGTAGTCTCTCACGCTTGGGGTAAGGGGATCCAGATCTCGGCTCTTGACAGATGGCGTCCGTTCCCAGTAACTTACTCTGTGTGGGCGCAGGTCCTGACTCTGGGCCACACGTGCATGGCTCAGGGCGCTTCTGTGAGGAGTCCAGATCTTCTCAGGTGGCTTCTGACTCTGATGCAGCACAGGCCTGGGATCTGTGGTCCCTCTGGAACATGTCTGCTCCACTCTGCAGCATGGCGTCAAATCTCTCTGTGTCTTGGCGCGCTGGGCTTTTATATCCAGGAAATCCTTCCTGGAGGTCACCTGATCAGGTGCAGCATCTGAATCTCTTCCCCCTTCAACTCTTCTGGCATAACTTGATTCTGCTTTACTTCGTCTGGCCAGCAGATGGCAACCTTTCCTCATCTCTGGCACATCCTGCAAGAATCTTCCTTCATTACACTCTACTACACATTCACACAGTTCAGTGGCACACAGCTGACTTACATACACATATCTCTGCTACATACATACACACACCCCTGCAGCATGCACACAGCTCAGCTACATGAAAACACACAACTCTCATACATTCACAGACATAGCTTTCCTATATACACACATGTCTCATATATACACATACAGCTCCACTATGTACACTCGCACACACAGATATATATATATACGGTTGTGCTCAAAAGTTTACATACCCTGGCTGAATTTTTGCTTTCTTGGCCTTGTTTCAGAGAATATGAATGATAAAAAAAAACTTTTTCTCCACTCATGGTTATCGGTTGGGTGAAGCCATTTATTGTCAAATTACTGTGTTTTCTCTTTTTAAATCTTAATGACAACCAAAAACATCCAGATGACTCTGATCAAAAGTTCACATACCCCAGGTCTTAATACCGTGTATTGCCCCCTCTAACATCAATGACTGCTTGAAGTCTTTTGTGGTAGTAGTGGATGAGGTTCTTTATTTTCTCAGAATGCGCACTTGAGATCTCCCCAGAGTCTCTCAATGATATTGAGGTAAGGAGACTGAGATGGCCACTCCACAACCTTCACTTTGTTCTGCTGTAGCCAATGACAGGTCGACTTGGCCTTGTGTTTTGGATCGTTGTCATGTTGGAACGTCCAAGTACGTCCCATGCGCAGCTTCCAGGCTGATGAGTGCAAATTTGCCTCCAGTATTTGCTGATAACATGCTGCATTCATCTTTCCTTCAACTTTTACCAAGTTTCTTGTGCCTTTGTAGCTCACAAATCCCCAAAACATCAGCGATCCACCTCCGTGCTTTACAGTAGGAATGGTGTTCCTTTCATCATAGGCCTTGTTGACCTCTCTCTAAATGTAACGTTTATGGTTGTGGCCACAAAGTTCAATTTTGGTCTCATCACTCCAAATTACCTTGTTCAAGAAGTTTTGAGGCTTGTCTCTGTGCTGTTTGGCGTATTGTAGGCAAGATACTTTGTGGCATTTGCACAGTAATGGCTTTCTTCTGGCGACTCCACCATGCAGCCCATTTTTCTTCAAGTGCCTCCTTATTGTGCATCGTGAAACAGCCAACCGCTAGTTTTCAGAGAGTCCTGAATTTCAGCTGATGTTATTTGTGGGGTTGTCTTTGCATCCTGAACAATTTTCCTGGCAGTTGTGGCCTAAATTTTTGTTGGTCTACCTGACCGTGGTTTGGTTTTTACAGAGCCCCTGATTTTCCATTTGTTAGTCACGGTTTGAACTCTGCTGACTGGCATTATCAATTCCTTAGATATCTTTTTGTATCCCTTTCCTGTGTTATACAGTTCAACTACCTTTTTCCGTAGATCCATTGACAATTCTTTTTCTTTTCCCCATGACTCACAATCCAGAAACGTCAGTGGCTGGATAAAAGATGCAAGAGTCTGTCTGGATCCCAGAAACTCACTCAGCTTTTATGCACACACACTGATTACAAGCAAACAGGTCACAGGTGAGGATGTTACCTTTAGTAGCCAAATTCTGAGCATGTTATCAGGACAAAATTACCAGGGTATATGAACCTTTGATCAGGGTCATTTGGATGTTTTTTGGTTGTCATTAAGATTTAAAAAGAGAAAACACACTAGTTTGACAATAAATGGCTTCACCCAACCAATAACAATGAGTGGAGAAAAAGTTTTTTTGTTATCATTCATATTCTCTGAAACAAGGCCAAGAAAGGAAAAATTCTGCCCTGGTATGTAAACTTTTGAGCACAACTGTATATATACACAAACGCACATAAAACAGACATACACACAACAACTGTATACATTACCACATTTTGAAATTCCTTTCAGGAATGTGACTTATCACATGATGTGAAATGTCCTTCTGCTAAACTGGAACGTGCAGTATCCTTACAGGTCCCAGTATCTTTCCTGTACCGCACCGATCAGATAGATCAGTGAAGGACAAGCACAGAGAGCATAGTTCTCTCAGTGATCAGGAAAGATGCTGTCATCACTCTCCTCGTGCAGAATAATCTGCCTCCAGACTGTAAGACGCATACACTTTTTAGCAAGTTTTTTCATTGCTAAAAAGTGTGTCTCATGTCTAATAGATACTGGTGGTAAAATTTACATTTGTTTACAACGCATTTTTGCCATGTATGTTATCATGGGTCAAAACCAAGAGTTTTAGCATGCTGAGTGAGTTCTCTTGTGGTGCCTTTAGCACTGATAAGTTGTCACACTCTTGCCTATAATTTTAATATTCTTCCAGTAAATTTTAGAACCCCTTCTTGAAGAAGCCCGTACGAAACGTACGTAAAGGGGGATATCCTTACGTGGCTGACCGCCGACTACTGATAGCTGATTGCTGACTGCGCTTTGTTTGGTAATTATGTTTTAATAGGATATTTAATGAATTTATGAAGATCCATAGTGAATTTGTTCAAAGGGATGGTGCCTTTTAGACATGGGTTTACTCTGTTATGAGGTGCTAAGTTACATTTGAGGTTTAAGGCCCTTTTGACACCATCAATATGCCAAATGATGGATGGACATATATTATTTAGCAAGTTGTATTAAAGAGGTAATTTCTCTATTTATTTATTAAATGTAAAACTTGCTGCTTGTCGCCATTAGATGGCGATATTGTAACACCATCCCTTGGCATTCTTTCACTATAGAGATCTATGTACTGTTTATCCTGTCTTCTGAATAAAGATGCAATTCAGTGTTTGGTCATGCCATGTGATGCCTATTTATGCTATACTTGTATGCCTTTTTTAATAATTTTTTTCTGTTGTTTTTTATTGTGAATGAAATAAAGAATTGTTATTTTTTAAGAAACCTCGATCTGTGTTCATTGGTTTCAGTAAACTTTATAAGCCTGACAGTCTTTCTAGAAGACATATTGAGATGCATTTAAGTACTTGGGGTCCGTTAAATATAATTGATGGTGCCCAGTTCAGGAGATGTATGGATGCTATAGGTGAAGGCCATGTCATTATGTTCCACTACCTACTAAAAAAAATAAGTAGTGTAGGTCAGGAATTGAGAAAATGGAAGTTTTGCAAATAAATATTACAGCTATTATTTAATAGGCAAACATCACATGTAGAGTTTGCATGATATACAGTACAGACCAAAAGTTTGGACACACCTTCTCATTTAAAGTTTTTTTTGTATTTTCTTGACTATGGAAATTGTATATTCACACTGAAGGCATCAAAACTATGAATTAACACATGTGGAATTATATACTTAACAAAAAAGTGTGAAACAACTGAAAATATTTCTTATATTCTAGGTTTTTCAAAGTAGCCACCTTTTCCTGATGACTGCTTTGCACACTCTTGGCATTCTCTTGATGAGCTTCAAGAGGTAGTCACCGGAAATGGTCTTCCAACAATCTTGAAGGAGTTCCCAGAGATGTTTAGCACTTGTTGGCCCTTTTGCCTTCACTCTGCGGTCCAGCTCACCCCAAACCATCTTGATTGGGTTCAGGTCTGGTGACTGTGGAGGCCAGGTCAGCTGGCGTAGCACCCCATCACTCTCCCTCTTGCTCAAATAGCCCTTACACAGCCTGGAGGTGTGTTTGGGGTCATTGTCCTGTTGAAAAATAAATGATGGTCCAACTAAACGCAAACCGGATGGAATAGCAATGCTCTGTAAGATACTGTGGTAGCCATGCTGGTTCAGTATACCTTCAATTTTGAATAAATCCCCAACAGTGTCACCAGCAAAGCACCCCCACACCATCACACCTCCTCCTCCATGCTTCACGGTGGGAACCAGGCATGTAGAGTCCATCCGTTCACCTTTTCTGCGTCGCACAAAGACACGGTGGTTGGAAGCAAGGATCTCAAATTTGGACTCATCAGACCAAAGCACAGATTTCCACTAGTCTAATGTCCATTCCTTGTGTTCTTTAGCCCAAACAAGTCTCTTCTGCTTGTTGCCTGTCCTTAGCAGTGGTTTCCTAGCAGCTATTTTACCATGAAGGCCTGCTGCACAAAGTCTCCTCTTAACAGTTGTTGAAGAGATGTGTCTGCTGCTAGAACTCTGTGTGGCATTGACCTGGTCTCTAATCTGAGCTGCTGTTAACCTGCGATTTCTGAGGCTGGTGACTCGGATAAACTTATCCTCAGAAGCAGAGGTGACTCTTGGTCTTCCTTTCCAGGGGCGGTCCTCATGTGAGCCAGTTTCTTTGTAGCGCTTGATGGTTCTTGCAACTGCACTTGGGGACACTTTCAAAGTTTGCCCAATTTTTCGGACTGACTGACCTTCATTTCTTAAAGTAATGATGGCCACTCGTTTTTCTTTACTTAGCTGCTTTTTTTCTTGCCATAATACAAATTCTAACAGTCTATTCAGTAGGACTATCAGCTGTGTATCCACCTAACTTCTGCACAACACAACTTATGGTCTCAACCCCATTTATAAGGCAAGAAATCCCACTTATTAAACCTGACAGGGCACACCTGTGAAGTGAAAACCATTTCCGGTGACTACCTCTTGAAGCTCATCAAGAGGAATGCCAAGAGTGTGCAAAGCAGTCATCAAAGCAAAAGGTGGCTACTTTGAAGAATCTAGAATATAAGAAATATTTTCAGTTGTTTCACACTTTTTTGTTAAGAATATAATTCCACATGTGTTAATTCATAGTTTTGATGCCTTCAGTGTGAATGTACAATTTTCATAGTCATGAAAATACAGAAAAATCATTAAATGCGAATGTGTGTCCAAACTTTTGGTCTGTACTGTACCTTCCTGGTACTTTATGTAAATTAGAAGCAAAATTGTTTGAAGATTACTTCTACCTAAATGGCAGAAAATGCACCTATCTTGGTGATGGATAGGACAGCTTGAGGGGATATGGAGGAGGCTGTTTTTTGAAAGGTGTAATTTAAATATTTTGCTAATAATTTATCGAAAGTATCATATTTTTCTAACTACTGAACTAATCTTTAAAACACACCCCAGGTTAAACTTCCTGGAGGTGTAAATTTGTGGAGGATTTGATAATACTACCTTTAATGCTGTAAGGTAAAATAGAGTGGATAGAGATCTAATGTTAGCATTTCTATGCAGCATGTATATTATTCTCATACATGTGCAGCAGGCAATTTATATGCATTCTATGCAGCACACACATACTCGCATCACTATGAATGCATAGTACATGCAAATTAAGCTCTGGTATTCATGCACACAGCTCTGCTACATACATACCCATAACTCAGTTACACACAGCTGTCTTACATACACACATCCATCTTTGTTACATACATTCCCACACCCCTGCAGCATACACACAGCTCAGCTACATACAAACATACAACTCTCCTACATTCACATACATAGCTTTCCTATATACACACATCTCTCATATATACACATACAAAGTACACTCACACACACCTCTTTTGATGTGCCTTTAGCACTAATAAGTTGTCACACTCTTGCCTATAATTTTAATATTCTTCCAGTAAACTTTATAAGCCTGACAGCCTTTCTAGAATACATATTGAGATGTACCATATTTTTCGGACTACAAGATGCACTGTTTTCCTCCAAAATTTTGGAGGGAAGTGGGGGGGTGCGTCTTTTAGTCTGAATATATACATATATGCTGTGGGTGGTAGTGGGTGTGGGGGGAGCAGGTGCGGCGGAGGAGCGGGGCACAGGAGGCAGTAGCCAGCTGCTGCATCCTACACTGTGCCCGCTGCTAAAGAAAATTAATATTCACTGCTCCCCACGCCCATGGGTGTGTAGAGCAGTGAATATTCATTTTCCTTAATAGCGGGCATACTGTACTCGCAGCGCAGCTCCTCGGCGGTCATGTGTGCCCGCTATTAAAGACCATGAATATTCACTACAACCCACTTCCATGGGAAAGGTCCCAGTATCTTTCTCTCCTGTACCGCACTGATCAGATAGATCATTGACCTGCCTCCGGACTTTAAGACGCATACACTTATTAGCAAGTTTTTTCATTGCCAAAAAGGGCGTCTTATTATCTAATAGATACTGGTGTTAAAAATTACATTTGTTTACAATACACACAGCCATTGTATACATTACCACATTTTGAAATTCCTTTCAGGAATTTCTGGTTAAATAACCCTATAGGACTTTCCCATTGTCTTTGGAATTATATTGTCGTTTGAAATCCCAGTAGGACTTGCACACATAGACTTGCATTGAATAAAAAGCAAGAAAAAAATCAGACAGCACACGAACCGTGCATATGCTGGCCTATTTTTATGCACACATCTCAAAGGAACCACAAAAATTCCTCAGCCAAGTACAATGAATTCACAGCCAGAAACATCAGGATGGATAGAATAAACAAATGTTCTGTATTTTTATATATAATTTCACAAGCCCCCTACATTTAATAAACTTGCACCCTTAGGTGACTTTCATGTGGCTCTAAAGGGTGTTCAGCCTGGTTTATCCTAATAAATAATTGTAAAAAATTACGTGGGGTTCCCCCTATTATTGATAATCAGCAAAGGTAAAGCAAACAGCTGTGGGCTGATACTATGAGTCTGAGAAGGTCCTTTCTTTATTGGACACTTCCCAGCCTAAAAATACCAGCCCGCAGCCGCTCTACAAGTGGCGCATCACATGAGATACCCCAATTCTGGCGCTTTGCCTCACTCTTCCCAATTGCCCTGCTGTGGTGGCAATTGAGGTAATGGTACTTGGGGTTTATGACAGTGGTGATTTGTCAAAAATCACAGGCCAATATTGAGTCAATGGGCAGCTAATGGTACCCACGTTCCGGTGCCGTTTCTCACCCTGTGAAGGTCCTATTCATACCAAACTTTCACGGTGAACAGAGCTCATCTACACCTACACAAAGCTGGTTCGGGTACCAGGTTAGGCCAAAATCCGGTAACGTTTACTTTGGTACTGAGGGTCCAATCTGAAACCTGAGATAATCATTTTGTAACACTAGATCTCCTGTTTCCACAGACACATCACATGTACTTTTCTTAGTACTACAACCAGCTTATGTTAACCAAGTAGCAGTCAGGGGTATACCGTCCATAGCGGCAGCCCGCGCAGTGGCTATGGGGCCCTTGAGACAGGGGGGCCCGATGTTAAAACAGTATCAGACCCCTCCATCCGCCCCCATCACAATTTCAACAGTATCTGCATCCTTGGGATGCAAACACAGTTGAAAACAAACAGGCTTGGTCAGAACCACCGGAGGATTCCGTGGCCCGGAGTCGGGTGAAAGATCTACCTCTGCTCCTCTGGCTGCACTGCTCTGAAAGTGCAGGAGAGGAGGCTCCTCCCACCAGCCCCAGGCTCCAGCAGAGTTGCTGCCTACAGCATGGCCCCTACTCTCCTGGATGTGTCCCCTGCTGCTTACTTCTCCGTTCTCCTCCTCCTGCCTTCACCCCTACAATTAAAGCAAGATAGCTCTGCAGTCGGGCCCTGGGGGATGGGAGGCTGCACCAGAGAGAAATACATCATGTGCAATCATCTGCAGAGAGGTTAAGTTCATGTGTAATGTGTGTGTGTGTGTGTGTGTGTGTGTGTGTGTGTGTGTGTGTGTGTGTGTGTGCTTACGTGTGTGTACAGGTGCTTCTCACAAAATTAGAATATCATCAAAAAGTTAATTTATTTCAGTTCTTCACTACAAAAGGTGAAACTCATATATTATATAGAATCATTACAAACAGTGTGATCTATTTCAAGTGTTTATTTCTGTTAATGGTAATTATGGCTTGCAGCCAATGAAAACACAAGTCATTATCTCAGTAAATTAGAATACTTTATAACAGCTTGAAAAATGTTTTTAAAATCCGAAATGTTGGCCTGCTGAAATGTATGTTCAGTAAATGCCCTCAATACTTGGTCGGGCTCCTTTTGCATCAATTATTGCATTAATGCGGCGTGGCATGGAGGCGATCAGCCTGTGGCACTGCTGAGGTGTTATGGAAGCTCAGATTGCTTTGATAGCAGCCTTCAGCTCGTCTGCATTGTTGAGTCTGGTATCTCTCATCTTCCTCTTGACAAGCGGACATAGATTCTCTATGGGGTTAAGGTCAGGCGAGTTTGCTGGCCAATCAAGCACAGTGATACTGTTGTTTTTAAACCAGGTATTGGTACTTTTGGCAGTGTGGACAGGTGCCAAGTCCTGCTGGAGAATGACATTTCCATCTCCAAAAAGCTTGTCGGCAGAGGGAAGCATGAAGTGCTCTAAAATTTCGTGGTAGACGGCTGCGCTGACTTTGGTCTTGATAAAAGACAGTGGACCTAAACCAGCAGATGACATGGCTCCTCAAACCATCACTGATTGTGGAAACTTCACACTATTCCTCAAGCAGCTCGGATTGTGCGCCTCTCCACTCTTCCTCCAGACTCTGGGACCTTGACTTCCAAATGAAAATTGGAACTCTGGGACCTTGTGGAGTGTGTCAATGACTGCCTTCTGGACATCTGTCAAGTCAGCAGTCTTACCCATGATTGTGGAGCCTACTGAAACAGACTAAACAACCTGTTTTTTTGTTAATTATTCTAATTTACTGAGATAATGACTTTTGTGTTTTCATTGGCTGTGAGCCATAATCATCAACATTAACAGAAATAAGCACCTGAAATAGATCACTCTGTTTGTAATGACTCTATATAATATAGTTTCACTTTTTGTGTTGAAGAACTGAAATAAATGAACTTTTTGATGATATTCTAATTTAGATGCACCAGGTGACAGCTGATGTAATCAGCCATCATGTGCCTTAACAGCCATGGGTGTGTATTGCTAATAAAAATATGGATATCTTATAGCCTACATATTGTAACATATTGTTTATATGCTTTGATAAAGTGTGGTCATTAGACCAAGTGTGGAATGTACTGCAAATATGGTTGTCTGAATCCAAGCACTATAATATTGCAATATACTGCAGTATAATATTGATATACTCTGATACTGAGAAACTAGTTCTTTCACATGAACTGTCCTTGATGCATGCTATCCACAAAGTGTTTGCTAGGTGTCAATACAGTAAGACAATGTTAATTGTTCTATGGTCTATGAAGTTGTGTGTTTCAAAGATTCATTATCCTGATTTGTACACAAGTGACCACTGTGATATTTGCTTTGACAAATAGTGTTATTGTAACCAAAATACTGATTCAAATAATGTGTGTACACTTACCATTATGTTCCATGAGAAATACATAGATCTATTGTCTAAAACAATGTTTATAAGTAAACTTCTTGAAATTACAGAACCTGGCCAATTCGGTATTATCGACGAATCATACTTATAAACATTAACCAGCTTTATGCTTCCATTGTCTAAACCTTATAAAAGTCACTGGAATCATGATACAGACATAAGCTTTCTTGTGTAGACTTCTCAGGGGTTCTCTGTCAATTAGACAGATGATGCTCATAAACTCCTAGATGAAGAAGCCATAAGTTGTACCTGCACTGATGTGTAGTGTTGTATGTACCTGCCCATGCAGTGTTGTGTAGACTTCCAGCGATTTCTCTGTCTTGGTGAAATTTCTTCTCTGATCTTCCAGACGGATGATGTTTAAAAGCTCCTTGGTGATGAAGTGAATACATATATATATGTACTTAACCTTTGTATTATAACATGTACAAAAGTGTATGCAATATCAGCATATCATACTATTCCTTTAATTATATATTTTACGTTTTATATCGACTATTATAAATAAAATTGCGTTATATTGCAAAGGGTTGCCTTCTTTAAAGCCGTATCCGAACCTTAGTGTCAAAACTATTGGCAAAACATTTGGCGTAGTCGGCAGGATACGCAGAAGGCTCAGAAGTTCTTTTTGTTAAAAATTACAATCATCTTGAATTTATAAGGACTCTGTGTGATAAGGTGTGATAGAGTGATATTGCAGTGATATTGCGTAAAGCATGCCTTTCTTTAAGAGAAAGGTAGGTGTGAGTCTATTGAGATTCCTGGTTGGGAACAGACTCCCTTTAATATTTTGGCAACCAAATGGTCCCACAGTGTTGGTTTGAGTGAACCATGAGACAAATGTCAGAAGGATGCGGAACCTGATGATGTGGTTTCATGCTTGCAGAAAGTGAAAGTAGAAAAAGGTAAAGAGTTGGGTGCTGTTGGCAGGCGTGGATGTGTTAAGGGAGGGCAATAACCCTTCACGGTTGACCAAGTGAGTGTCAAAATTATTATGTTGATTGGCAATCCACAGAAAACCAAACGGAGGCAATGTGTGCTCTGTATTGGGAGGATGCAAAGAATCTCTGATCCCGTTTATTTTGCTTAGCATTTTATATTGTTTTGAGTACATCAAACAGCCAATCAACTCTACAGCCATACTACAATACTATAGGCTAACTGATGTTAGTACAATTATTACGGAAAACACATATATGGTCATATTATCATTGTTAGTTTGAAGCACTATGGAAATTTTACAAGGTCAAACCTGGCCTAAACAAGTTAGATAACAGAGTGTCTGACAAAATGTTCTCTTGAGAAAAAGTTAGTGTGAGATAAGTTCCATGGGAAGAAAAAGAAAGAATGTATGTTATGCAAGGAGTGATAATAATAACATGATTTTAAAGCAAGCAGCCAAAATGGAGTTGCTCTAGCATGAGTATCAATATGTCCTTTACATTCCCCCCTAAAAGTTATGTTATTATCAACAATAAAGGTGCTTTCCCAGGGTCATGGTTTGAGCCTGAGGGACATTGGTCTTCACCCAATTAGTGCCCTTGTTACCAATTGGGGCTGTCGCGGCATGTCCACCCCCCCTTGTTTGTTGATATAATCATAAAGTTCAGATCTGAAATTGGTTGGGGCAAGCGGGTAAAGGTCATCATTCCCTTGTCATCCAGGTCCTCAATGCTGGTTACATCTGGGAGGTCCGTGTACAGTAGCACTGGATGTCGGTTAACAGTGTCCTCCTTGCTCTCTGATGACTGGCAGGTTTTCCTCATGCAAAATGGGATACAATAAAAGACTAGTTTTAGTAAAACATATATTAACAAGCAAGCAACAATATGCAACACTCTTTGGTCAACTCGTTATGTTTGTTATACTCTTCCCTGAGTTTCCTAATGTCTCCATTTTAGTCTTTAACCGTATGGTAGAGTCGGGGTCAATATATGGGTCAATATAGTGACAACAGGCTGGGCCTACAACCTGACACACATCCCTCCTTGAGCTGCTGTCAAATAGTCCAGCACTAACGTATGTTGATTAGCCACTATAATAAGCTGATTCTGCACTGCAACAGTAGTATTAATTACTTCCAAAATATTCCAAATCTGGTCATCTAAGTAGTCAGTGACTTCCACTAACTTGTCCCACATTTATGTAACCATAGGGTAGAGGAAGACGGTACTGGCTATCTTATTGGGTACACTCATTTGTACTAAATGAGGTCTTCCTGATGGTCGTGGGGTGTTGTCTTTGGCACGTTTATAACGTTTATAGATGGTATGAAGAGGGATGGCTCTCATATCTACTTTACTATGGGTAATAAGATAAGTGGCTGAAGTTAGCCGGCCCAACGTACAAGTCCCCCCTACTCTGACTGGGAGCCATTTATACGCATTATTCCCACAGACCCAATATGTGGCTGATGGCAAATCCCATAAAGCAGAGTGCTGTAATACTAATTTATGTACCAAATTGATTAAAACGGTGTTATTTGATAACATACACCATGAAGACATTTGTCCCAGGGGGCTACAATATCCAACATCCGGATTGCCACATGTTGAATCACTAGGCTTATATTCAGAAGATTCATTACAAGGGACGTTACCAGATATTTTATAACGTGTCATCGGTACCTTTTATAAACAGATTTGCATGTACCCATGAGTGATTATGAATGTATCTTTCCAATAATGATGGTCTGGGACGGACCGCCAGAAAGGGCATACTAGCGGCTGAAACTGGTGAGTGAGTACATATCCAACAGTCACTGATCTGGTTGTTTTCTAATTGTCTCAATTCTTGTACCAAAATCTGATGGTCAGTAATGAACTTATTATTAAAGGGGTCAGTACTCTGTTGTAGGCTATTCCAGGTATTGACTAGTTTAACCATACATATTATCATAAAACATCTCAGCTGTTGGGATTGTCAGGAGCACTTGGTATGATCCGTCATACAATGGTTCTAGTCCGTGTTTCCGAACATGCTTCTTCACATACACATAATCTCCAGGCCTGAGGGTATGACAACCTTCTGCATCAGCTGGATCTGGAATAGAAGATGATACTAACGCATGGGTGTTAGTTAAGGCTTTGGCAAACTGAATCACATATTGCACAACATAATCTGTTTCTTCTGATAATTGTTGTGGGGTAAATCTAGCTATAGCTGGTTGTGACCTAAATAGTATCTCATAGGGTGACAGTTTGTGTTTCCCTATGGGGGTGGTGCGTATGTGATATAGTGCAATGGGAAGGAGCTCAGGCCACTGGGCCGTAGTCTCCTGCATCATTTTGGTTAACTGCCTTTTCAGTGTGCCATTCAATCTCTCCACCTTGCCACTTGACTGTGGATGGTAAGGAGTATGTAACATCACTGTTGATCCGATCATGGTAAGTATTTCTTGATATACGCATGAGGAAAAGCCTGGTCCTTCATCACTTTTGATAACTTCTGGGACTTCATACCGGCAAACAACTTCAGAGACCAGCTTCTTGGCGGTAGTCTTGGCAGTCATGTTTGGAACGGCGAATGCTTCTGGCCAACTGGAAAACATATCCACTACCCCTAAGCAGTCCATGGGCCCAGGCCGCAATGGCTGGATACAGGAGTCGAGGCAAACAGTACAGTTGTTTCTTCTTCCATAGCCCATCTATCAACTTAGCACTAGAGATGAGCGTTGTTCTACTCGAACTGTTCGCCAATCTCAAATTCGAGCTGTTTTGGGCGGTGTTCGAGCCGGTCGGCGAACACGAACAATTTGAGAAAAATTCGGCTGTTCGAGGTTATGTTCGATAACTGTTCGTGCACCAAAATCATAACTGGATTTTTTCTCAGTAATGATGAAAATTAATGTTAATACGCAGTTTGAGTGTACAGCGGGGCGGGGGGAGGGGCAGGGGATGGATCTCTGCAGGAACAATGAAGATCTCCATTTTTTTTTCTCTTGCCCGCATTTGCAGTGGGGAGGTGCAATCTGTCAGCCTATCAGCAGCGCACACACGGAGCGAAGTGCTTTTTTTCACACAAGCAAGGGCATGTGTCATTGGCAGTGTATGTCACATGTCCTTGCCCTATAAGACCAAGCCATTTTCCCCGTCGCCACCATTTTCTCACTGCTGCAGCTGCGTGTTAGACGGCACCGCTGTTGCTGTGTGCGCTATACCTTGTTAATTTCAAGCCAATTTTCGCACAAATATACAGATAGCTTGGGAGTAGGGAATAGTTGTGATTGCAGTCCTTTTAAGGACTAGGTTACATCATTTCCTACGACTTTTATCAGGCAGGTCTGTGCTCTTAAATAGATAGATTGTGGGAGTAAAGACTAATTGTAATTGGAGTCCTTTTCAGGACTAGGTTACATCAGTTCCTATCAGTTTTTGCCAGGCAGGTCTGTGCCAGTGCTGTGCAAGTTTTTTCACAGCATTTGGCTGAATCTAGCAAAGCTAATCCTTTTTGGCCTATTGCAGAGTGTGTTAGTCAGTGGAGTAGCCTATCTGTGTTGCAAGATATACCACCTGTGTATAGAATACCAATTTTTTTACTGCACCTAGTGAAGTAAAATCTTTTGGGCATAGCATCATTCTATTAGTCCATCTATACTGACCTCCATCAGGTTGCAAACTGAATATAATTTTTTTCTGCATCTAGCTCTGAAAAAATATTTGGGCTTCTAGCAGTGTGTGGGACTTGGTCTATTAGTCCATCTATACTGACCTCCATCAGGTTGCAAATTAAAAATAATTTTTTTCTTCATTTAGCTCTGAAAAAATATTTGGGCTTCTAGCAGTGTGTGGGACTTGTTCTATTAGTCCTTCTATACTGACCTCCAGCAGGTTGCAAATTGAATATAATTTTTTTCTGCATCTAGCTCTGAAAAAATATTTGGGCTTCTAGCGGTGTGTGGGACTTGGTCTATTAGTCCATCTATACTGACCTCCATCAGGTTGCAAATTAAAAATAATTTTTTTCTGCATCTAGCTCTGAAAAAATATTTGGGCTTCTAGCAGTGTGTGGGACTTGGTCTATTAGTCCATCTATACTGACCTCCATCAGGTTGCAAATTAAAAATAATTTTTTTCTGCATCTAGCTCTGAAAAAATATTTGGGCTTCTAGCAGTGTGTGGGACTTGGTCTATTAGTCCATCTATACTGACCTCCATCAGGTTGCAAATTAAAAATAATTTTTTTCTGCATCTAGCTCTGAAAAAATATTTGGGCTTCTAGCAGCGTGTGGGACTTGTTCTATTAGTCCATCTATACTGACCTCCATCAGGTTGCAAATTAAAAATAATTTTTTTCTGCATCTAGCTCTGAAAAAATATTTGGGCTTCTAGCAGTGTGTGGGACTTGGTCTATTAGTCCATCTATACTGACCTCCATCAGGTTGCAAATTAAAAATAATTTTTTTCTGCATCTAGCTCTGAAAAAATATTTGGGCTTCTAGCAGTGTGTGGGACTTGGTCTATTAGTCCATCTATACTGACCTCCATCAGGTTGCAAATTGAATAAAAAAAATTTCTGCATCTAGCTCTGAAAAAATATTTGGGCTTCTAGCGGTGTGTGGGACTTGGTCTATTAGTCCATCTATACTGACCTCCATCAGGTTGCAAATTAAAAATAATTTTTTTCTGCATCTAACCCAGCCAATAGTTTTGGCCTAATACCACAGTTTGGCCACTCAGCTCTGCTCGGTTACCATCCATTGTTTTTTTGTGCAAACAACTCCAGAGTTGTGAATTAGTTAACCACCAAAATGAGTGGAAAAAGGCCTGCTGCTGGTGGAAAGGGGAATAGGCGTGTTGGGAAGGGGAAAAAAGGTTGTGTCCGTGGGGTAGGTGCAGAAGAAAGACCATCTTCCAGCCAAACTAAAATGTCTACTTCTTTTAGCGGACAATGTGATAAGATCCCTTTCTTACGGCCACGCCAATCGCTACAAATTCCAGATGAGGCACAAAAACAGCAGGTGCTTCAACGGATATCAAGTGCTCCTTTAAGTGGGCTCTCCTCCACATCAACTTCAACATCACAAATACTCCAGTCCTCAAAGGTGTCACCCAAATCGCACTTGCTTCCTCACAGCTCCCAAATCTCCAGCTGCCCGTCTGAGTATGAGGTAGAACAGATGGTTGAGTCTGCAGAGCTGTTTACTCATACTATAGCCTGGGAATCAGAGGTCGACTCCAGCGCTTCTGTGAATCCAGACGAGGAAATGATCTGCACTGATGCCCAGAATCTTTATGAGTCGGATCCAGGACCAGACGCAGAAGGTTCTGACCATAATGTAGACCCTCATTCCCAAACTGTAACTCCTGTTGGTGGAGACAATGAGGAAGACGATGATAAGACTCAAATACCTGATTGGAGCGACAACTTTAGTTTTTTGTCAGGGCAGGAACAGGTTGGCTCTGAGGACGATGGGTGTGATAACGCACAGGGTGATGATGATGAGGTCGGAGATCCCACTTACTGTCAACCCACAGTCAGCCAAGAGATGAGGTCAGCAGAGGAGGTGGAGGAAGATGCTAGTGACGACGAGGTCAGGTTGCGCCTTCCTGGACAGAGACGTAGTACTGGAAGCACGTCAACAACTGCATCCTCAAACACAACTCTGCCTCTCACCACAAGTCGTGGTGGCTCTTCAGGTCGCATGGGTGCTAAGCCTTGCATAGCCTGGGCATTTTTTCAGATCGATAAAGATGACCCAACTCGTGTTATCTGTAACATTTGTCAGCAAAAGCTAAGTAGAGGCCAAAAAATACATAGTTTGAGTACTTCATGCATGAACCGGCACATGGACATGAAGCATAAGTTGCAGTGGGAAGCTCAGTGTGCTACAATGCGGTCTAGCCGGCCGGGCCAACCACCGTCTGCCATATCTTGTGCATCCGCGGCCTCTTCATCCTCTGTGACTGGGGGGACAGCAGTCACACCTGTTTTGGGGCGCAGACCTGCCACCTCTTTACCCGCAACAGCCAGCGTGATTGGCAGGTCATCATTTTCTTTGGAGGTGGTAACACCAGCTGGTCTTGAGCGCTGTCCGACATCGATAGCACCACCTTTGGATCAAGGCAACCTAACATGTCCGCCTGCATCTTCCTCACAGACCGGCAGTTTGCCGGGGACACCCTTATCAACCCCGTCTAAGCACAATAGCCAGCCCTCGGTCCCTCAGATGTGGACAAGTAAAAGACCATTTCCTCCTAGCCATGAGAAAGCTAAGAGGTTGAATTTCACCATCTGCAAGCTCTTGGCTACAGAAATGCTGCCTTTCCGCCTGGTGGACACAGAGGATTTTCAAGACCTTATGTCCGTCGCAGTGCCCCAGTACCAGATGCCCAGTCGGCACTACTTCTCAAAGAAAGGTGTGCCTGCGCTCCACCAGCATGTCGCACACAACATCACCGCTTCTTTGAGAAACTCTGTGTGTGACAGGGTGCATTTCACCACAGACACTTGGACGAGTAGGCATGGACAGGGGCGTTACATGTCGCTGACTGGGCACTGGGTAACTATGGTGACAGCAGGACAAGGGGCTGCTGTCCAAGTCTTGCCGTCCCCACGAGTTGTGCGTCAATCCTCTTTATGTCATTTTTCCTCCACTGCTTCTGCCTCCTCAACCTCCTCTCGGTCTTCCACCTGCACCCAAAGCCTGTCTGGTCATGCCACAAGCTTTCTAACTGCGCAGAAGGGATCCTGCACACCTCCTTACTATGCTGGCAGTAGGGCTCAACGTCATCAGGCGGTTTTTACATTGAAATGTCTGGGAAATGTGAGTCACACAGCTGAGGAGTTGTGGTCAGCTCTGGAGAACCAATTTCATGAATGGTTGTCTCCACTGGACCTGAAACCAGGGAAGGCCGTGTGCGACAATGCTGCAAACCTGGGTGCGGCCCTTCGCCGGGGCAATGTCACACACGTGCCTTGTATGGCTCACGTGTTGAACCTGGTTGTCCAGCAATTTTTAGCCCACTATCCCAGACTAGATGGCCTTCTGCAGAGGGCACGGTCGCTGTGTGCTCACTTCCGCCGTTCGCATCCCGCAGCTCAGCGACTTACATCTCTACAGAAGTCGTTGGGCCTGCCACTTCACCGGCTAAAATGCGATGTGCCTACCCGGTGGAATTCAACTCTGCACATGTTGCAGCGACTGTGGCAGTACCGACAAGCCCTGGTGCAATACGTTCTGACGTATAGCCTGGGCCAACGAGATTCAGAGGTGGGGCAAATCACGCTGGAGGAGTGGTCTCAGATCAGGGACCTATGCACCCTTCTGCACAGTTTTGAAATGGCGACGAAGATGTTTAGTGCTGACGATGCCATTATCAGCATGACTATTCCGGTGATTTACATGCTGGAGCACATGTTAAACAGAATTCGGAGTCAGGTGGTGGCACAAGAGGAGGTGGAGGAAGTAGAGGAGGAGGAGTTGTATGCGGAAGGGCTAACATCTGCAAGGTCCAGACGGTCGGCAGCACCAAGGCGGCAGGCATGTGAGGGTGGGGGAGATGATTTTACCAGGGCGCATGGTAGCAGCCAAACTAGTGAGGAAGGTGCAGGAGCCCAGGAAGAAGTGGAGGACGAACTGATGGAAGACTCATCAGATGAGGGAGACCTTGATCACATTTCTGTTGTGCGAGGTTGGGGGGAGAGGACAGAGGAAGGAAGCATGATTGCTACCTCGCCACCAACACAACAGGGACTTGGTGCTCCTGGATGCGCAACACACATGAGTGCCTTCTTGCTGCACTACCTGCAACATGACCCTCGAATTGTGAGAATTAGAAATAATCCTGACTACTGGGTTGCCACACTGTTAGATCCCCGGTACAAAAGTAAATTTGCAGAAATTATTCCTGCCATAGAAAGGGATGCACGCATGCAGGAGTATCAGCAGAGACTGTTGCAGAATCTTACATGTGCTTTTCCACAAAATACCAGTGGTGCACGTAGTGAATCTCACAGTTCCAACTTGCCAACCGTGGGACCGTCAAGTGTTCAGCACTCAAACCGTAACAGAACCACAGTATCTGCTGGTAACATCAATTTTGCGGAATCATTTCACCACTTTTTTAGCCCATCCTTTGCAAGGCCACAGGAGACAAGAAGTCTGACACATAGTCAACGCCTAGAGACGATGGTACAGGAGTATCTCCAAGTAAACATTGAAGCCACGACTGTGTCACTGGACCCTTGCTCTTTTTGGGCTTCCAATCTGGATAAATGGCCGGAGCTAGCCACTTACGCCTTGGAGATCTTGTCATGCCCCGCAGCCAGCGTTCTGTCTGAACGTGTGTTCAGCGCTGCTGGTGGTGTGCTGACAGATAAGCGCACGCGGCTCTCCACTGATAATGTAGACAGACTCACGTTCATAAAGATGAACAAATCATGGATCCGAAACGACTTTTCTACCCCTGTGTCATCCTGGGGAGAGTAAAAGCTTGATGATTGGTTAAAATCACCCTACCAACCGTTTTAAGCTTTCAAATTACTAATCATGTTTATCTGTATCTTGACTGGAAAATAATTTGGGCTTTGTAGCAGTGTGCAGCACTGATCCTATTAGGCCATCTATAATAAGCTTCACCAGATTTAAAATTAAAAATAATTTTTAGCTGCATCTAGCCCGGAAAATAATTTTGGGGCTCCGAGATGCGCAAGACACATAAGTGCCTTCTTGCTGCACTACCTGCAGCATGACCCTCATATTGTCAGAATTCTAAGTAATCATGACTACTGGGTTGCCACACTCTTAGATCCCCCAAACTTTTCGATCAACCTTTTCATTTTAATAAAGACCAAAAAAATGGTCATTTTTGAAATTATAAGCATTAGCAGGTTGTTAGAAACTGAAATCAAACAGTTTTCAACTCAAAACTTTATTCTAGGTGATGTTACATTTTCACATAGGACCCCTTGTTCGAAAGGAGCTTCTGAACTCTCTCGTCCATTGAATTTGTCAGGTTTTGGATGGTTTCTGCTTCAATTGTTTTGCATGAGGACAGAATACCCTCCCAGAGCTGTTGCTTAGATGTGAACTGCCTCCCGCCATCATAGACACTCCTTTTAATGATGCTCCAAAGGTTCTGAATGGGGTAGAGGTCAGGGGAGCATGGGGGTCACACCATAAGTTTGTCCCCTTTTATGCCCATATCAGCCAGAGATGCAGATGTTTTATGTGCAGCATGAGATGGTGCATTATCATGCAGAAAAATGATCTTGCTGTGAAATACACGGTTCTTCTTCTTGAACCATGGCAGGAAGTGCTGTTTGAGAAAATCCACATACATTATGGAGTTCATCTTTAGCGCCTTCAGGGATCCTAAAGGGGCCGACAATCTCTCTCCCCATGATTCCAGCCCAAAACATTACTCCACCTCCTCCTTGTTGGCGCTGTAGCCGTGTTTGCGTGGGGTGTCCATCAACCAGCCATCCTCCACTCCATTCATCTGGACCATCGAGCGCTGCACGGCACTCATCCGTGAACAAAACAGTTTTGAAATCAGTCTTCATGTAATGTTTGGCCCACTGGAGCCGTTTCTGCTTGTGTGAAGTGGATAGAGGAGGTCGACAGGATGGCATATGCACAGCTGCAAACCTCTGAAGGACCCTGCATCTTGTTGTTCGGGGGACGTTGGAGGCACAAGCAGCTTCAAAAACTTGTCTGCTGCTATGACAAGGCTTTTTTGCCGCTGCTGTTTCAACCTGACGTAATTGCCTGTAGGAAAGAGTCCTCAATTTGCCCTTATCAGCACGCACACGTGTGTACTGTGAATCAGCTACATACTTCTTGATTGCCAAGACACTTCATCCTGATCATCGCACAATGTTGATTGTAGTCATGCCTTGACCTAAACACTCCACAATTTGTTGCTTCTCAGCAGCCGACACATCCTTTTTCTTTCCCATTTTGGCAGAAAATGTAGGCTGCTTAATAATGTGAGAGAGCCTTCTTAAGTAGTCTTGCCTTTCATTGGACACACCTGCCAAACTAATTAGCACAGGTGTCTGCAATTGCTTACAGTGATATAAAGAGCCCTGACACACATCACCATCAATGAGTTTAACTGACAAACAAACAAATTCTTCCCTTATCACTCCTAAACACTTTTTGCATAATAATTTGGAACGCGGTGTACATGTGCTTTTCCACAAAACACCAGTGGTTCACGTAGTGAATCTTACAGTTCTAACTTGCCAACCGTGGTCTGTATGGAATTGTTCAATAAAGGGCCCAAAATTAAGATAACATAGATGGGAGAGGTCTCTATGAATAGGAATTCCTAAGTATTTGATACCCTGTGAGGGCCAGGCAAAGGGAAAGTTGGACTGGATGGAATCCTATATGGATTTGGGGAGGGAGACATCGAGGGCCTCAGACTTCGCTGCATTGATTTTAAAATTTGACCATGTAACAAAGTGATCTATTTCAGCCATAACAGCATGGATGGATATATGTGATTGAGTGATATATACTAGGACATCATCAGCAAATAGAGAGCACTTGTACTCGGTGCCTCCCACCTCAATCCACCTAATATTGGGGTTATGGCGAATTGATGAGAGCAGGTGCTCCGTCACTAGGATGTATAAGAGAGGGGACAGAGGACATCCCTGCCTTGTCCCATTGGTGATTGTGAAAGGTGATGAAAATGTTCTGACGCACCCCCTGGGCCTTGGGACACCCGGAGCCGGACCCTTTTTGGTGGATGCTGGTGGTTGTAGTCTTCGTGGCGGCGATCCGGTTCCGTGGCTCAGGGCGGTCAAACCAGTGGCGGAACTATTTATGTGGTTTTGATGTTTAAATGTCCGACTACGCCACCCGTGGATTGCGGTCAGAGTGAACCGCCGCTACAGGGCAGACCGCTAAGGCTGGTGTTGTGGGTGCAGCAGAGCGTAGCATAACTCCCCACGGGAGGAGTATAGCCTCAGGGCAGTGTATGCGGAGGATGGGGGTGATGGTGCAGGGCAGCAGCAGTAACGACACGGAGTCAGTGATGCAGTTCAGGGCCTTTACTCGCAGTTCTTATTATCCAGACCACGTCTGCAGGTAACGGCTGCCCACGTCGTACTGTGCTCACCAGGTGAGGGGCTCAGACAACTCCCAGATAACTTTGGAGCGCTTCACAGGACCCCCTTTGTGTGTCCTTTGTCTGGCCTTTCTTACCAACACTTCTGTCCGGCTGCCTCGGGCCTCCTCTTGGTAAACTTGGCGCCAGTTTCCCTGACCCTATGTGGTGCCTTCCTAGCGGGTGGAGCAAGGGGCTGCGCCACATAAAATGTCAGAGCCTCCGGTTTCTAGCTGAGGGTCGTTTCCTGCCTCCACTAGTTCGGGGACCGGTCTCCCCCTTTGGCCTGACCCCTCCACGCAGGTGGATTCGGGCGTGCGGTGGCGACTCGCCCGTCCGCACCCCTGGGATCCCTTCATTCCTCGTTCCTGGAGCCTTCTCCGCTCCTCTTCCTTCCTTCTCCCTCTTGCAGGCCTGGGCCTCTGTTACTAGGCCCGCCTCCGGAGCAGAGCTCATGCAGAGCCCCTGCTCCCTGCCACTTCTGCTCAGACTTCTCTGCACTGAACTAAGATGGTGCCCACCTTTTATACTCCCTTCTCAATGCACCCAGGAACTGCTTCCTCCCTGCTCCTGCACTGCAGGGTTCCCCTTCCTCAGTGTTCCCTCCCCCCACTCCAGCCAGGGACAGGGACTGTCGTGCCCATCTCAGGGGCATATTGGTCGCCCTGCCCCACGGCAATGTGGTGTAATGCATGCAGGTGTCGGGTCCTGATCCACACTCCATCCTTATCTGAGAGTGAGATATCACACCTCTGGGTGAGGTGCAATACGTCTGTAGCAACCGAGCCCTCGGTGCTACAGTTCCATTTATCTTCAGCCTAGGTGACGTATTGTGATACAGGGCCGTGATTTTGGCTATAAAAGGGTCCCCTAGACCCCTACCCCAAGCTTTTTAAGAGAATCATATATGGCGTGCCAGGAGACTCTATGGAATGCTTTCTCAGCATCCAACGAGAGTATCTACTTACAAATTTTTAACTGCATCTAGCCCAGGAAATACTTTGTGCCTAGTAGCAGTGTCTGCTAGTCAGCGGATTATCCCGGCTGTTAAGCAAGCTACACCACCTGTAGTTTGGACACTTAATTTTTTCAAAGGAAATGCTTCGGGACCACGGGATACTTAGTGAAGAGCATCAGGAGGCACCCCAAGGCATAGGGGCTGGGACTGGCACTAGGATGCCTTGCGGTGGACAGCCGAGCTCGATCCTTATAAAAGCTTTTTAACTGCAGCAGCTTTAGTGGACGCTACTGGAGCTGGAATTACGCGGCTGCTGGCATGAGACTTGCCCTCCAATAGATCCTTGTAAATGGATTTAAAGTGTATTCATTCAAATTAGAGGGACAATTTAAATTAAAAAGCTTAGAGCTGCCTCCACCACAGGGGGGCTCTCTCGACCCACCAGCGGACAGGCACCAGTATTGGGAGAGGGGGGCTGGCCGTCAGGGTTCACCGCGGCTCTGGCACAAACCCGGCGACACGGAGGTGGCACGGGCAGGAGCGGACTGGCCGTCTCGGCTTCTCACTTTTTGGATTTTAGAAGGGCATGACATGCCTATATCTGTGTCTCCCCCTCCTTTTACTCCTCCACCTCTTTTCTTTTCGCATGACTATATGTACTTGTCACTTTTCCATGTGTTAGTTGTGTCTTCTGAGCAGTTTGTCAGCTTTTGGACACCTTTGAAGGTGTTTTCTATGTGTTTCTATGTGTTTTTGTTTGCCTGCCATTGGTTTTAACGGTGTTCGAAGGTGTTCGACGAACAGTTCGACGAACAGTTCGACGAACACACGGGTGTTCGACGAACCGAACCGAACTCGAACACTACGGGGGTGGCTCAACACTACTTAGCACCCACCTCCTTCTACGACTGGCGTTCTTCTTTAGCGCGTAGAGCGTGTGGAGCGTAGCTTTGTGATTGGAGGGACCGGTTGATGCTCTTCTGCAGGTTGATCCTGGGTTGGCACGGAATTTAGCTGTTTGGCCTGTTGCCGTGTAAGAGCCATGGACATGGATGTCAGAAGAAGAGCTGCTCGCTTAGCATGGAGATGAGCAAGTGCATTACCTCTTGCTTCAGGGGCATCTGGTCGGGTATGAGCTTTTACCTTTACGACAGCCAACTGTCTTGGTAGTTGCACCACTTCCATCAATTGTCTGATGCTTTCAGCATTTTTCACAGTCTGCAGTCAGAGCTTTGAGCTCTGCTTCTTGTGCTGACATACTGGGAGGTAAGACTGCTGCCTCTACCAATGTATCTTCAGTTGTGACAGCATATCCAGTATGAAACCTGCCAGAGGTGTCAACATATCTGGATCCATCCGTATATAACGTAAGTTCTGGGTCATCCAAGGGTACTTCCCCCACTAGAACAAGTGGAGTTGACTCCGCAGTAATTTGTTCCAGACAATCATGCGGTGGAGCCTTTTTCCCCTCTCCTTCAGGTGCTGGTAGCAGGGTGGCTGGGTTGATGGTGGTGTAACTTCACATTTTCTGGCAAAATCAACGAACACTGCAGCCACAGGTGTCTCTGTGTAGACAGATGTTTAGGTTGCTGTGTGGCGTGAACCGCTCGTAGACAGCTGGGGGAGAGATGCGCTAGGTAATAAACGACTGGGCGCTGCTTTGTACAGTGTCTCTGCGTGAGTACTCCGGCTGCATGTCCTCCTGTCTCAGAGGCATACAAATGGAAAGGTTGAGCATAGTCCAGATTTCCAAGGGCAGGGGCTGTTATTTTCCTTGACTTTAGTTGCTCAAAGGCTTGTTGCAGCTGTTCTTGGTGGTCCTTGTTGTTGACATCAGCCAGAGTGTCTTCTTTTAATGCATCTTAGAGGGACGGCTGCATGAGACGTGAGGCGTCTGGGATCCATTGTCTGCAGTATGTACATAGTCCGAGGAACCGTTGCAGCTCTATGGGATCTTTTGGGAACGGTAGTGCGTAGATGACCGTCTTCCTTTCTTCTGTGAGATGTCTGGCACCCTGAGTAAGGCAATGGCCTAAGAAGACCACTTGCCGGGCCAAAACTGAAGTTTCGAGGCTGAGACTCGACAATTCAGTTTTGCTAGATGCTTGAGGAGACTAACACTGGCCCTGATGGACATTTGCTCCGTGTAAATGTAATATGTAATGTAATATGTAAATGCAAACAGAAACTGACAGTCTTTGTGTAGTGGAATGCTAATAAAAAAACAAAAACGTTTGCTAAATCAATTACTGTAAACCAGACAACGTGTATGTGCATCTATTAGAAACTTAAGGATACATGACCATCTAGAGAATTAGTTTACATCACCATATTTTAGCCCTAATGTCAAAGTGGACATAAATATGTGCTGTTGAGGGTAGTGGATTGATTAGCCAACTTATCCTGAGCCCATATTTTAAGGGCTTGACAGAAGTTAAACCCACTCTCATATGTATTGGCGTCTAATGCTCTGTCACACACTGATTATGATGATCTTCCTCATACACATTCTGGGTGTAGTGTGTATTGCTGCCTGTATTCTGGGTGTGCCAAGATGGCCGCAACCAGAAGGAAGCATACTACAGGAAGGGTGCACCAAGATGGCCACCACCAAAGGGACATTTGGTCAGAGACCGGAGGTGATGCAATGGGTGTAGCAACATGGCCGCTGCAGGAAGGGTTGGAACTTTGGGCGGACATAGGTATAACAGATGAGGATGGGGCACTAGAAGTGGCTTGGGTAGTAGCGAGGGGAGTGCGTGACATGCAACACAGTAATCTACTGACAATGGATTCTGCTGGCCACAATTAGAACATTCCCAACAATTCATTACTCCGCCATTATCGGAGAGCAGTATCTTTGTAATACACATAACATAGCATCGTGTTTCCCTTATTGTCTGCATTTTCTTCCTCCATTCACCTTTTTTTTTTTTCCTGCTCTGTATCAAGCCAAGGCCGTTTTGCTATGCTAGCAGCTGTAACTGGGCGCTTATCTGGCAGCGTGCATATTTCAGTTAACCATTTAAGTTTTTCCACATATCCACATACTTTTTCCTTCTGTCAACAAACTCAGCGCAACCTTTTTTTTTCACATGCATTTACTTTTCAACATTTCAACATCCCATTATCTTCCTTGCTGCATTTAACATCTTGTACTGTAATCTTACACAATGACATTACTCTTTTGGTTTTCTCTACATGTATAACAAAATGACATGATAGCTGTCCGGCTCTTGTAGCCATCACCTCTCCTTCTCTTAACGGGCCATGGTCACGGATGTAATCATTAGATGCAGCTTGTATTGTAGGTCCCCCAATACGACATATCTCTGCAGCTAGTCCCCACCCATGCTGCAGTTTCGCATTTGCTGCGTTTACAATGATCCCAACCTGCTGTTGTGGTATACTCCCCATACCTATTCTCAGTATAGTAGAGAATTCTGAAGGACCATTTAGTAAATCAGACGCCACCTCCTCATACTAGCGTCCATGTTCTATTTCCCCAGTTTGGGAGAGGGTGAATAGGGAAGAGTTCAGAGGACCCTGGGTCCCTCTGAATGGAATATGATGGTAGGGGCAGGTGGGGGTAGTGATTCATAATACCCCCCGTCAGCGTTAAGTAATGGGTAGGTTGGTGCTACAACACCGGGTTTACATGCGTGCTTCACAATTATAGCATGTCCTGCGCCATCCTGGATTAGTGACCCAACACACATTACAGAGCCAACCGTCTGGGTTATATGATGGTGGCTGGCTCTCAGTGGGAAGTGCAGGGTATTTAATCTCATAAGGTATAAATTGCTCAGTTTCCGGATTCAGGGGCTGGGGTATTGCTACATTTGTGGGAGATGCTTCTTTAGGGGCTCTAGATTTGGATTGTGGACACATAAGTTGGGAAGGGGGGGACCTACTTCCTCCTGTACTTTTTCAACATATCCTTCATCACAAATCTCATGTGTCACTTTCCTAAAGTTTTCAGCATCTTCCAACAATCCACAGCAGTCAACTAATCTACCCCTTTGCTGCCGGATGCCTTCATCCCACAACACAGGCTGAAGCCTCCCCTCCACAGGAAAATTTAACACCTTAAACACTTTTGGCACGTGCTTAAATGATCTTTTCCCTTCTCGACTGATCATGATATTCATCACATCCTCCCTCTCCTTCGGGGGAGACAAATTCTTTCTGCTCCACAGAAACATTGATTATTCACTACAACTGACAAAAAGATCCTTAATTTGTGCACAGCGGAGTCTGGCCAGAGCTCCCAGCTGTTCCACTACTAACTCACCCCTCCCGTCGGGGGAATTCTTTCACACAACAAATGAAAGGAGGTGCACTTCTGCTGCTATGCAGCTTTGCAGCGCACCAGACACTCGATATACGTATATCTACTTGCGTGTCCTACCCAATCTTCGATCACCTGCCGCGACTGAAACTAACAATGTTCAGTCTCTCCTAAGGATTTTTGTCCAAAGCTGAGAAAGATTCACACAATATTCACTTGTAAATCCGAGGTGATACTGCTTTGAAGTTAAATAATATCAGACCCCTAATGAGACTACACCCCTTATAGTCTCACCTTTGACTATATCCAACCAGGACACCCGGAGATACTGCAAACAACCACACACTACGTGGAAACCACGCCAAACGGTCAGTGTCACTAGTAAAGAACTGGTGCACTTACCGTGGCTTTTTGTGGGGGATGATCAGTCCCAATTCCAGTGGGGGAGGCTGAAGGCAGGTCTCTCTTTGTGGTCGTCCAGAGGTGGAGGGGCGTCCCTGGTTAGGGATCCGAGTCACGGCACCAGCTGTTAAGGGAGGGCAATAACCCTTCACGGTTGACCAAGTGAGTGTCAAAATTATTATGTTGATTGCGCAATCCACAGAAAACCAAACGGAGGCAATGCGTGCTCTGTATTGTCGGGATTCAAAGAATCTCTGATCCCGTTTATTTTGCTTAGCATTTTATATTGTTTTGAGTATATCAAATAGCCAATCAACTCTACAGCCATACTACAATACTATAGGCTAACTGATGTTAGTACAATTGTTACGGAAAACACATATATGGTCATATTATCATTGTTAGTTTGAAGCACTATGGAAATTTTACAAGGTCAAACCTGGCCTAAACAAGTTAGATAACAGAGTGTCTGACAAAATGTTCTCTTGAGAAAAAGTTAGTGTGAGATAAGTTCCATGGGAAGAGAAAGAAAGAATATGTTATGCAAGGAGTGATAACATGATTTTAAAGCAAGCAGACAAAATGGAGTTGCTCTAGCATGAGTATCAATATGTCCTTTACAGATGGATCCTGCTGTCTGCATATAGAAAACAGCATGAGGAAAGAATACGTATATTAACAAAAGTTCAGGAATTGGAAAGACAGTTGTGTGAGGCCCAGAATGCATTGATTATAGCACAGTGTCAGAATAAGTTATTAATGGACAGATGTGATGGATATCAGCATGTTGCAGAAAAGGCTGCTGTATGTGTAGCGCAGTATAAATACAAAAGGAGGTGAGGGAAGGTTAATAACAAGAAAGTAGCTTTGGCCATAGCCAAAGCAGGGATAGAGTGGAGCCCTGATCAGTGGGATGGGGATGTATGGGATTCAACTGACTCTAAAAACATCACCAATCCAGAGACTGAGGATGAATATTTCAATGGAAAGAGAGAAATTGATCCTCCTCTTAACCCAGTGAAAGTTCATCCTATATATCGGAGACGGATTGTAGAGACTGCTGCAGGTAAACAGAATAAGAATGCAGTAGAGGATTACAGTCAGCAGGAGCTTAATGACCTTCATGATTGTTTCTCTCAAAAGCCAAATGAATCTTTAGTAGCTTGAGCTGTCAGATTATGGGAGATGGGGGGCTCATGGAGTGCAGGTGGATGCTGTGGATGGCCAAAAATTTGTCCAATTCAGTCATGAACCTGTAGTGAAGGAGGCCTTTCGTACCTTGACAATTCAGCAGCCACATGTGGTGTGTAGTATGCTTGATGTGGCCATGGCATTGCAGCATAAATACCCATCCGAGGCGGACTGGCCGCCCAATGAAAAACCATGGTTTACATTGAAAGATTGTACTCAGAGGTTGAAAGAGGAGGTCATGAAAAATGCTATTTCGGCAAGCTCTTATGATGATTATATGCAAGTTGTTGTGAGTGTATCTGTTAGAAATCGTATCATTAGAAATGCCCCTGCAGCCTACAAGCATATCATGATGACGCTAATGATAAATCAGACTGGGAAAACTATCGCCAATACATTGGAGGCAATTAGACAGTTAGGGGATCTGGGAGATTGGGGTCCCAAACAAAAGGGTAATTTTCCCTCTGAAGAGCAGCATGACAATGTCAAAAGTAACTACAATCCTAGATCTTGTATTACCCGTAAAGATATGTTTATGGCCCTGATAAAGGATGGTGTCCACAGGGATAAAATAGACGGGATTGGTACTAACGAGATGTGGAAATTGTATCAAAAGAGAGGACTTAATAAAAAGTCAGGGTTTCACATAATAGAAAGGTTACAGTAAAAGATTCTGAATCCCCACAGCAGGGGCCGGGCAGGACACAGGGAGAGAGAGGGCCAACTCCCTCCTCGTCGCCAGCAAAGCCCACAGCACAGGGGTTTGAGGATCTTTATGCTGAAGTTAAATCCTTGATACAGGAATTCAAAGCCCAACAGAAGGGGGCATCATTTTCTCCTAATATGATGTCTTCATCTGAAATGGAGGATCGATGGAGGGAGACAGATAAAAGTGATTGACATGCTGGCCATACCCCACAAATGTTGGTAGATACAGGGGCGGAGGCCAGTTTGATTAAGGGAACTCCAAAACAATTCAGTGAGTGCAAGGTTATAACTACAGAATTAGGAGGAAAGCAAATTGAGGCAATTCAGGACAGAGCAAAACCAGGAGTTAGTGGAATCTCCACATTGCATGAGAAGTTAGGCAAAGTCCCTATGGGACTTCAGGAGCAGGAGATATCCTTTGAACAATTGATTCCTGAGCAGAGGAAACAAGCGTGGTTTACAGAAGGGTCAGCTAGGTACCAAGGTAACAACCGTGTGTGGAACGCAGTGGGCTATCAGACTACAAGTATACATAGCAAAGAAGTATGGGGAAAAGAGTTGTGGCAAGATATCTGGGCAATTGTACAAATAATTAAAGTGACTGTGTTTCATGTTGATGCTATTTGTGCTTCAGATACCCTGGAAAGATTCAACTCAGTAGCAGACTAACAGTCCGAAATATCAGTCACTGAATCCAGTAAAGACTGATACCTCTGAGGAGCTGCTTGGACTGACTCAATGGGCACAGACCAGAGGGGTGCCCATCAGGTTAGAGTTCATAAAGGAAACCGTCATTAAGTGTCAATATTCACAACAGAGACCAATCCCTCATGTGGTGAGAGGCCAGAAAGCTCAAGGAAAACTTCCTGGGCAAATTGACTACATTGGCCCTCCTCTACATGATGGAGGATGTGTATGCGTATGCACAGCTTTGTATGCATATTCTGGGTTTACGTTGATTTGTACCTGTAAAATGGCCAATGCTAACAATACTATTAAGACTTTGGAAACAATGGTATTGTACTGTATCCCAATACAGATTCAAAGTGACAATGAAAGTCACTTCAAAGAAGTTGTAAAGAAAATCAGGACTGCTATAGGCTTGCAAATGCCACCTGAGCATTTTTGTCTTATAACCTCAAGGTCAGGCTTGGCCTTAAAGGGTATTCAGGTAATGGGAGGAGTGATAGACCAGGATTATCAGGAAGAAATTAAAGTACTTTTAATGAATGATGAAGAAAAAGTCATGATAATACAGAAGAGAGATAAGATAACTCAGTTACTGGTACTGTCTATTTCTAAAACGAAGGTGGTCAGAGTAAGGACCCCTGCAGTTGTGACAGTCAGAGGAGGTGAAGGATTTGGATCCTCAGATCCTATCAATGATGGTGCAAAAATCTGGTTGAAACAACTGGGTGACAAAGGTCCTCCAGAACCTGCAGAGGTAATTGTTCAAGGAGCAGACAATGTGTTGATAGTTATGAAACCCGGGCAAAAGAAAGGGGAACACGTCCCAACTGACCGGGATTTTGTGCAGAGAATAATATGTGTTTTCCCTTTAGATCAAAATCTGGAAATGATGACCCAAGCAATCTTCAGACCGAAAATCGAGAGGCCAACCGTGGAAAATGTGGCGTCATGGAAAACCAAACAGAATCTATAGATTTACTTGGCTCAAATGATGAACACTAGCCATTTTTGCGTGACAAAGGTTACCACTGCTATCAATATATTTGAGACTTGGTGGCAGTACTGACCCCCTCTACAGTTATGGACAAAGCTTATAGGGGTAGCTACTCAAGATGAGGACACAGAAGGAGAAGCTGTGACACAGAACTTCACGTGCAATCCATGTTGTGCCTGTGTGAACTGCATTGGGGAAAGTTTTTTGGCAGAGGAGATGATTGAATCATAGAATCATAGAATGGTAGAGTTGGAAGGGACCTGCTGGGTCATCTGGTCCAACCCCCTGCTCAAAGCAGGATTCACTAAATCATCTCAGACAGATGTCTGTCCAGCCTCTGTTTGAAGACGTCCATTGAAGGGGAACTCACCACCTCTCGTGGCAGCCTGTTCCACTCATTAATCACCCTAACTGTCAAAAAGTTTTTTCTAATATCTAATCTGTGTCTCCTCCCATTTAGTTTCATCCCATTGCTTCTAGTCTTTCCTTGTGCAAATGAGAATAAAGATGATCCTTCTACAATGTGACAGCCCTTGACATATTTGTAGACAGCTATTAAGTCTCCTCTCAGTCTTCTTTTTTGCAAGCTAAACATTCCCAAATCCTGCAACCGTTCCTCATAGGACATGGTTTGCAGACCAGTCACCATTCTGGTCGCTCTTCTCTGAACTTGCTCCAGTTTGTCTATGTCTTTTTTAAAACGTGGTGCCCAAAACTGTACACAGTATTCCAGATGAGGTCTGACCAAAGAGGAGTAAAGACTGATAATGACTTCACGTGATCTAGACTGTATGCTTCTGTTAATACATCCCAGAATTGTATTTGCCTTTTTTGCTGCTGCATCACACTGTTGACTCATGTTCAGTCTATGATCTATTAGTATACCTAAGTCTTTTTCATATGTACTGTTGCTTAGCTCTATTCCTCCCATTCTGTATATGCTTTTCATTTTTCATTTTTATTGCCCAGATGTAGTACTTTGCATTTTTCCCTGTTAAAAACCATTCTGTTGGTTGCTGCCCACTGCTCCAGTTTATTTAGGTCTTTTTGAATCCTCTCTCTCTCTTCTCTAGTATTAGCTATCCCTCCTAGCTTTGTGTCATCAGCAAATTTAATCAGTTTACCCTCAATTCCTTCATCTAAATCATTGATAAAGATGTTGAACAATACAGGTCCCAGGACGGAGCCCTGTGGTACCCCACTTGAGACATTCATCCAGCTGGATGTGAAGCCATTTACAACCACCCTTTGAGTCCGATCACTAAGCCAGTTATGAATCCACCTAACAGTTGCCTGGTCCATTGCATACTTGGTCATTTTTTCAATAAGGATGGTGTGAGATACTTTGTCAAATGCTTTGCTGAAGTCAAGATATACTATATCTACAGCATTTCCCTGATCCACCCAGTCAGTGATTATGTCATAGAAGGAAATTAAGTTAGTCTGACATGACTTGTTAGTTACAAACCCATGCTGACTCTGGTTAATCATTTCATTCTTATCCATGTACTTACATACATGTTGTTTAATAATTTGTTCAAAGATCTTTCCTGGTATAGAAGTCAGACTCACCGGCCTATAGTTCCCTGGGTCCACCTTCTTCCCCTTTTTGAAGATAGGAACAACATTTGCTCTTCTCCAGTCTTCTGGGACTTCTCCTGTTCTCCAAGAATTTTCAAAGATTATGGAGAGTGGTTCTAAAATTTCTTCTACGATCTCCTTCAGTACTCTGGGGTGTAATTCATCTGGACCTGGAGACTTGAACTCATTTATGTTAGCTAAATATTCCCTCACAATCTTTCTGTTTACAGATAACTTGGATTCCTCTATTCCTTTAAAAGGACAGTGAAGATCAGTTGATGTTACATTTTCTTTCTGAGAGAAAACAGATGCAAAATAGGAATTAAAAAGTTCGGCCTTCTCAGCATCCTCTCTTACCATTTCTCCATTTTCATCCTGTAAAAATCCTATAGCATCTTTGACTTTTCTTTTACTTTTGACATACCCCCAAAATCCTTTTTTATTGCTTTTGACATCTCTTGCAAGCCTTAATTCATTGTCAGCTTTAGCTAACCTGATACGTGCCCTACAGGATCTGCAGACTGCATTATAATCTTCTTTAGATATGCCTCCCTCTTTCCATTTAATAAACATTTCTTTCTTTCTTTTTAGCATGTGTTTAAGTTCTGTGTTCATCCATCCTGGTTTCCTTAAATGCTTCCCATTCTTCCTACTTTTCGGGATTGTTAACGATTGTGCTTTGAGAATCTCATTTTTAAAAATTTCCCATACTTCCTGGACATTTTTGTCCTTAAGGACATCCAGCCATTGGATCCCTCCTATTCTCTTTCTGAGTCTCTTAAAATCTGCCTTTCTAAAATCTAACCTTGAAGTTTGAGTCTTCACATGTCTTCCTCCTCTAGTTATCCAAAATTCTATAATAGCATGATCGCTGCCTCCTAGGGTCCCAGCCACCTTTACCTCCTCAACCATTTCCTCCCTGTTTATAAGGATTAGATCCAAAGTAGCAGATCCCCTTGTTTTCTCCCCTACCTTTTGGAAGATAAAGTTGTCAGCAAGAGAGGATAAGAATTTGCTTGACCTGTTAGTTTTACTTGAGAGAGATTCCCAACAAATGTCTGGATAGTTGAAATCTCCCATGACCACTACGTCATATTTTTTGGAGAACTTGGTCATTTGATACATAAAGAGTTCATCCATATCTTCAGCTTGCCCAGGTGGCCTGTAGTAAATGCCTACAATGGTGTCCTTTCCGTTGTTCTCTCCTTGTATTCTTACCCAAACAGTTTCCACAGAACTCCCAGTCTCTGAAGCTTCAATCTCTTTGCAGATATACGCTTTTCTAACATACAATGCGACACCTCCTCCTCGCTTATCAAGTCTGTTTCTTGCAAATAAGTTGTATCCTTTTAGCCTTTTATTCCAATCATGTGTATTGTCCCACCAAGTTTCAGTGATTCCAATGACATCATATTTCTTTTCCTGCATTAGTAGTTCCAATTCTCCTTGTTTGTTGCCCATGCTTTGTGCATTTGTATAAAAACATTTTAGTTTGTGATTGGTTTCTCTTCCTCCCATATTTTTATTATTTAAATTGTTTTGTCTTTGTTCTTCCTTTCCACTTCCAGTAGCAGAGATCTCAATAGTATTTGTCAGCTGTATGGCTTTTTCTGGCCTTTTGCTTCCCTTCCCACATTGTTCTAGTTTAAAGCTCTCCTGATGAGTGTAGCAAGGCGACTTCCAAATACATGTTTTCCAGTCTTCGTAAGGTGTACCCCATCTCTAGCAAGTAGTCCATCGTATAGGTAATTCATTCCGTGATCCAGAATTCCAAATCCTTGTTGACGGCACCATCGACGTAGCCAGTTGTTCACCTGTAGAATCTTATTCCACCTCATTGTTCCATGGCCATCCACTGGGAGGATTGCCATGAAGACTTTGAGTATTAGGCCAGCTGATTTATTTTTTGCTATAATTTGTTCATGCATTGCTTTGTGTTGTTGTACACAGTGTACACTTCCATTATTATTTTTATGGCAATCATCCGCTAAAACCATCCCCTTTGGATAGGGTGCTTTGTGTAAATAATGTGTGGCTATAAGATATCCAAATGTGGATTGTATTGCTAATAAAAATATGGATATCTTATAGCCTACATATTGTAACATATTGTTTATATGCTTTGATAAAGTGTGGTCATTAGACCAAGTGTGGAATGTATTGCAAATATGGTTGCGTGAATTCAAGCACTATAATATTGCAATATACTGCAGTATAATATTGATTTACTCTGATACTGAGAAACTAGCTCTTTCACATGAACTGTCCTTGATGCATGCTATCCACAAAGTGTTTGCTAGGAGTCAATACAGTAAGACAATGTTAATTGTTCTATGGTCTATGAAGTTGTGTGTTTCAAAGATTCATTATCCTGATTTGTACAAAAGTGACCACTGTGATATTTGCTTTGACTAATAGTGTTATTGTAACCAAAATATTGATTCAAATAATGTGTGTACACTTACCATTATGCTCCATGAGAAATACACAGATCTATTGTCTAAAACAATGTTTAAAAGTAAACTTCTCGAGATTACAGAATCTGGCCAATTCGGTATTATCGACGAATCATACTTATAAACATTAACCAGCTTTATGCTTCCATTGTCTAAACCTTATAAAAGTCACTGGAATCATGATACAGACAGAAGCTTTCTTGTGTAGACTTCTCAGGGGTTCTCTGTCAATTAGACAGATGATGCTCATAAACTCCTAGATGAAGAAGCCATAAGTTGTACCTGCACTGATGTGTAGTGTTGTATGTACAGTACAGACCAAAAGTTTGGACACACCTCATTTAAAGATTTTTCTGTATTTTCATGACTTTGAAAATTATACATTCACACTGAAGGCATCAAAACTATGAATTAACACATGTGGAATTATATACTTAACAAAAAAGTGTGAAACAAGTGAAAATATGTCTTATATTCTAGGTTCTTCAAAGTAGCCACCTTTTGCTTTGATGACTGCTTTGCACACTCTTGGCATTCTCTTGATGAGCTTCAAGAGGTAGTCACCGGAAATGGTCTTCCAACAATCTTGAAGGAGTTCCCAGAGATGTTTAGCACTTGTTGGCCCTTTTGCCTTCACTCTGCGGTCCAGCTCACCCCAAACCATCTTGATTGGGTTCAGGTCTGGTGACTGTGGAGGTCAGGTCATCTGGCGTAGCACCCCATCACTCTCCATCTTGGTCAAATAGCCCTTATACAGCCTGGAGGTGTGTTTGGGGTCATTGTCCTGTTGAAAAATAAATGATGGTCCAACTAAACACAAACCGGATGGAATAGCATGCCGCTGCAAGATGCTGTGGTAGCCATGCTGGTTCAGTATGCCTTCAATTTTGAATAAATCCCCAGCAGTGTCACCAGCAAAGCACCCCCACACCATCACACCTCCTCCTCCATGCTTCACGGTGGGAACCAGGCATGTAGAGTCCATTCGTTCACCTTTTCTGCGTCGCACAAAGACACGGTGGTTGGAACCAAAGATCTCAAATTTGGACTCATCAGACCAAAGCACAGATTTCCACTGGTCTAATGTCCATTCCTTGTGTTCTTTAGCCCGAACAAGTCTCTTCTGCTTGTTGCCTGTCCTTAGCAGTGGTTTCCTAGCAGCTATTTTACCATGAAGGCCTGCTGCACAAAGTCTCCTCTTAACAGTTGTTGAAGAGATGTGTCTGCTGCTAGAACTCTGTGTGGCATTGACCTGGTCTCTAATCTGAGCTGCTGTTAACCTGCGATTTCTGAGGCTGGTGACTTGGATAAACTTATCCTCAGAAGCAGAGGTGACTCTTGGTCTTCCTTTCCTGGGGTGGTCCTCATGTGAGCCAGTTTCTTTGTAGCGCTTGATGGTTTTTGCAACTGCACTTGGGGACACATTCAAAGTTTGCCCAATTTTTCGGACTGACTGACCATCATTTCTTAAAGTAATGATGGCCACTCCTTTGTCTTTACTTAGCTGCTTTTTTCTTGCCATAATACAAATTCTAACAGTCTATTCAGTAGGACTATCAGCTGTGTATCCACCAGACTTCTGCACAACACAACTGATGGTCCCAACCCCATTTATAAGGCAAGAAATCCCACTTATTAAATCCCACTTATTAAACCTGACAGGGCACACCTGTGAAGTGAAAACCATTTCCAGAGACTACCTCTTGAAGCTCATCAAGAGAATGCCAAGAGTGTACAAAGCAGTCATCAAAGCAACAGGTGACTACTTTGAAGAACCTAGAATATATGACATATTTTCAGTTGTTTCACACTTTTTTGTTAAGTATATAATTACACATGTGTTAATTCATAGTTTTGATGCCTTCAGTGTGAATGTACAATTTTCATAGTCATGAAAATACAGAAAAATCTTTGAATGAGAAGGTGTGTCCAAACTTTTGGTCTGTACTGTATGTACAGGAGTGGATTAAGAGTAGTAAGAGTAGCCAGGGCACTGGGTAGTTTAGAAGGTGTGCCCCCCCCCCTCAGGTACTGGATGTATCACGTGACTTGTCACATGATCCCCTTTGATAGATCATGTGATTCTATCTACACATGTGCATCAAAGGTTCTGTGAGTAACACACAGACGCTTTGATGCACATGTGTAGATGGAAAATGTGCAGCACTTTAGCACTTTGCATAACATAGCACTATATATAATAGAGCAAGAGTGGGCGATTAATTTTCCCAAGGGACAACATGGGAGACCGTGACAGTTGTGGAGGCTGCACCAATAGGCTGAAATTAATTCTGCTCAATATTAATATTAACATTAATTTTATTTTATTTTTTTATATTAATTGTATGCAGCATCGGGCTGCAGAACCTTGGATCCCCAGAGTAAATCATTCATGGGGCCCACTATGCTGCTGTAGCAACAATATAGAAATAATACAAGACCACCAATTGTATAATAAAATATGCCAATATGTTTCCGTAATATAAAACACAATGGGCTCGATTCATCAAGACCGGCGTTGTTCACAGCAATCTTGATGAGGGGCATGCTGGAGTCGGATGATCCTGATTCATGAAGAGGTGCTCAACTACAGCGTCCAGTTTAGGACATGACAGATATCAAAGTCAAACATCAGAATAATGTCAGTTTGAGGCTAAATACCTTGTCTGAGAACTGACTTTGATATGTGACTTTGATAAGTGACTTAGACATCTGACTTTCACAACTGATGAAAATAATAATAAAAAGTTCACTGTATGCTGCTGGGAATTGAACCCAAAACTCTATGTCTAGAAGCCAGTACACTTACCATTGACTTAAACACTCAGTTGAAGAAACTTAAGCATTCGATTTGGTTATGTGATTTTCAGTGCAAACTTGTCTGAAACGCATTGGGACTTTCACACAGACCTCCTCCAGGCCAAATTCAAATGATGTGTGATTTTGATATGTGACTGATATCTGACTTTCTTCAAATATTAGAATCAGAATCACAATGACTTTTAGATACCAGTTTGATCTCATAAGCCAAGAAAAACTAGCAGTCACTATCACTTGACCCTATGGCTGTATGGTAACTCTTCAGCCTCATTTTTTCTTTCCATCCAGCAAGAAATGACTGCAAACTCCAAACGACTAGGGGTTTCAACTGCCTGCTAAGCATGGTCCTTCTCTAGCAGCAAAAACAGGCATGATAAGGGGTTGTCCTGTCCAAACCGATAAGTCTGCAGTCACTCTGTGTGTGTCACGCAATGTGTGGGAAAGACTTAGTGCAACACAAAGGGAAGAGGGAAAGGGAGCCCAGACTCTAGGGAAAGGGGGAAGTGGAGACATCCTAGGCTGATCTAATATCACCCTGTCTCCACTAACGTCCCTATATTGGTTCTTCACCAATTGCTGCACGCGAACCTCGCCCTGTCTTTCCATGGTGTTAAGCCCTGGCTAGGGAAGGGAGGGGGATGAGCGACCAACAGCAGGGCGACTGTCACTTCTGACACACCCGTGACAGTACACCCCTCTCTACGAGTGGCCTCCGGACACTCAGGACCGGGTTTCTCAGGATAAGAGGTGGGGAATGAATGAACCCACCTGGGAGCATTCATCTCTGATGCTGAAACCCACATCCTCTCCTCTGGACCATAACCTTTCCAGTGCACCAAGTATTGTAGAGAACGACGTTGGAGACCAGAATCTACAATACTCAAAATCTGGAACTCCAGATTACCACAACCATTACTGGGGGTGGTGGTAGAGGTGAGGGCTCAAGAGGTTCCACATACTTCTTGAGTAAGGACCTATGGAACACGTAGTGGACTTTAAGGGCCAGAGGAGGTTCAAGACGAAACGCTGATGGGTTAATGACGGCGGTTATTTTATAGGGACCAATAAGCCTAGGTCCCAGCTTCCAATAAAGAACTTTCAATCTTATATTCCTGGTAGACTACCATATAAAGTCATTCACATTCAGCTCCAGACCTGGCTGGCTGTCAGCCATACATTTATACATGTGGTACCCCAGGGGTCTGGTTGCCACAGTGATAGAAATATCACGCCTGAGAGCAAGTGGGAGGTTTCCTGGTCAGGAGCCCTTAAACATGCAACAGCTCCTGTCCCAGGCCAGATAGGGGAGGAACCTGCCCTACATAAACTGGGTCTGGGGCGGGGTTAGTCAGTCTAAGAGTCTAGAGAGGAGAAAGACAGGGAAAGCAACAGCTAGGAGCTCTGTAGGAGCAGGAGCTGAAGACCAGGGGCTGGAGCTAAGCAGAGTTCGCCCTGGCAGAAGAATATAAGAACCGGACACCAGAGTCCGAGGCTGCGGGGATCTTTAAGTCCAGCAGCAGAAACCAGCCGGCAGGGGATTCCAGGTCCTCTGGCCTTAGAAGCCCGGAGGCTCAGTCACAAGGAAGGGACCAGCACCGCCATCGAGGAGCGAAGGCTATCAGAAGGCCCCAAGTCACCAGCCATACGGGTGAGCACCACACGGTATACTCAGGGACGTGGGCTACTTCCACACGCTTACAGCAAGGTAGCCAGGAAGAGTGCAGATAGACGGGGAGGCCTACAACTCCACCTGGCCAGGGGAACTCCTGTTTGTTCACAGACTGACCAGGCCCCTTATGCTAGCCAGTACTCCCGGGAGGGTCTGCCTTAATATCATCAGTAAAGACCCTGAACTGCACTGCAAAGACTCTGAGTCGTTCCTGCTTTCTCACCGCATACAGCACTACTAATACTAGGACGCCCGTGCACCATCACTCCCATCATCCACATTCCCTGCCCTGAGGCTATACTCTTCCCGTGGGGAGTTATCCCATCCTTTGCTGCGCATACCACACCAGCCTCAGTGGTCTGCCTCGCAGCGGCGGTACACCCTGACCGCAACCCATGGGTGGCGTAGTCGGACAATTAACCTAAAACTTATACTATACCGCCACTGGTTTGACCACCCTGAGTCACGGGACCGGGTCGCCGCCACGGAGACTACAATCCCCAGAGACCCGGCTCCGGGTAACCCACTACATGTGTACACTAGGCCCAGGGGGCGCGTCAACTTTGGCGTAGTCGGCAGGATTTCGTGCCCGCAACCACCGTGTACTGCGCGCCTTCAAAAGACTGTCACACCTGCCGTGGTGAAGGTCCCCGCCATCCGGAGCCATTTCCCGCCATCCGGAGCCGTTTCCCGCCATCTTCAGCTGTTTTCCCGCCATCCGCAGTCGTTTTCCCGCCGTCGGACGCCATCTTCAGGACGCCGCGCGGGAAGAAGAGGGGTGTGGACGCCGAAAGCGCGCGAGACCTGAAGCTCCGCCCTACGCACCGACGCTGCGCAAGGTCCTGGAAGGAGAGGGAGTGACGCTGACGTCACCAGAGCGCGATGCATGGTCCTCCACCCTGACGATCGTCTGCGGAGCCGCGGCAAACGGAGAAGAAGCAACAGAAGGTAGGCCACGCTTAACTAGGGGGGAGGATACGGAGGGACCCTCTACCACCAGCGTGGCCGCTGCCGCAGTAATGCCGTTCACCATGCCTTACATCCCCGGATACTCAGGGGAGTCGCATACCCTAAGCGACTTTAAAGAGAGACTGTACAGCCTGTTTAAAGTATACCCCCTGACGGAGGGACAAAAAGTGAGCATATTGGTAGGCCAGTTAACCGGCGCAGCCCAACGTGAAGTAAAGTCCTGGTCAGTCAGGGACAAGGAGACCGTGAAGGAGATCTTAGCCCGTCTGAGGGACACGTTTGATACCCGCACCTCTGCAGAGATCAAAATGAAATTTTATGGGTGCAAGCAGCGGGCCCAAGACAGTATAAGAGACTATGCTTTGAATTTGCAAGAGGCCCTGGGAGCCATTAAACAGGCAGACCCTGACAGTGTGCGGAATGCAGATGAACTGTTGACTGAGCAATTCATTGAGGGTCTGCTGTCCAACGCCCACCAAACCCAGTCACATGCAATGGCCTTGCAGAACCCTGGGTTAGACTTTGCAAAGTTCAAAGACAGGGCCATCCGGGTGCTCCGAGAACCGGCACCGGGTAGCTCTGTAACCCACTGGCGCCCTGCTATTACCTATCACCAGGAGGCGGCGCCCTTGTCTACAGAGTCTGTAGGAGATGGTGCGCAGGCTTTGGATAACAACCCGGCTACAGCCTTGCACCATCAGGTCCAAGAACTGACCAAAAGCGTAGCCGCGCTAACCAGAACTGTGCAGTCTTTACAGGTCTCTCCTCCAGGAAAGATCCAGCTGGAATCCGGACCGGAGGACGTCCCATGGCGCCGACAGAGGAGGATCCCGCCGTCCAGAGGAAGACCCAGCGACCGCTACAACGAGGACGGACAGCCCATCTGCCGCCGCTGCAATCAACCCGGACATATGGCAAGGTACTGTCATTTAAACGGGCACAACCTGGGGTAGAGGGCCAACCCCCAGGCATAAGATCATCAGGCCCATCGAACTGGCGTGATAAATACGTAGGGGGACGTCCAGTCTTGCCTGTGGTACTGGATGGCATTCCTATGAGTGCCCTACTAGACACTGGGTCACAGGTGACTACCATCCCGTACGTGCTCTTTAAGCGGTACTGGAATGACTCGGACATAACCCGCTACCCAGATGATGACCTGAGTATCATCGCCAGCAATGGTCAGCCCGTGCCGCAGGTGGGGTTCAAAGAGGTGACCATTAAGATCGGTAAAGTCGAACTGGCGGCACAAGGACTGATTATTGTGGACATTGACCGTCATGAGAGTCACCCTAAAATAACCTTGGGAACTAACGTAATTGAAAATTGTCTTGCAGAGGTAATTCTCATTTTGCAGCAGGTTACCAAGAACGCCAGTTCCAGCCAGCAGCGTGTTCTCCAAAAAGAGATCCGGGCACTGATGAAACGGCAACAAGTGGAACTATCTGGTGGTGAGATTGGTAGCGTGAGAATGTGTGACCCGTTCCCTATTGCCATGCTCCCGAAAAGTGAGATGATGATCTGGTGCCGGGCAGCTATTGGTCTAAGAGGTAGAGACTACCAAGCAATGGTAGAACCCGTCTACTCAGACAGTAGGCCCACCATTTTGACAGCACGGGGGGTGGTCGATGTACGCCATGGGAGGGAGCCCGTCCGCATCATAAATATCGGGGGGAGAGAAGTATACCTGCCCCGGTATGCCACGCTAGCCAAATTGTTCACCATAAACCAAAATTCTGTAAGGGCCGTGGAACCCTTGCCTCCATCTCAACCAGAGGAAGGTAACGGCTCTAAGAAACAAATGGAGGACTGGTGTCAGCAACTGCATGTGGGTACTACCTCCACTCCCTCACACCAAAATCAGGGAGTCTACCGGGTGGTTCGGGAGTATGAAAGAGTCTTTAGTAAACACCCGCTAGACTTCGGGCGAGTAAAGGGGGTAGAACATCACATCCCCACAGGAGACCATCCACCCATAAAGGAAAGATACCGACCTGTACCCCCTGCACACTATCAGCATGCAAAGGGGATGTTGCGGGACATGAAGGAGGCTGGGGTAATCAGGGACAGCTGTAGCCCCTGGGCAGCTCCACTAGTTCTAGTGAAAAAGAAGGACAACACAATGAGAATGTGTGTAGACTACAGAAAGGTCAACCGTATCACACACAAAGATGCGTACCCGTTACCTAGAATAGAAGAATCTTTAGCTGCATTAAAATCTGCTAACTTCTTCTCCACTTTGGATCTTACTAGCGGGTACTGGCAGGTTCCTGTAGCAGAGGCAGACAAGGAGAAGACTGCATTCACCACTCCGATGGGTCTCAGCGAATTCAACTGTATGCCGTTCGGACTCTGCAATGCACCAGGAACCTTCCAGCGGTTGATGGAATGCTGTCTGGGACACCGGAATTTCGAGACGGTCCTGTTATACCTGGATGATGTCATCGTTTATTCCAAAACCTACGAAGACCATCTGAAACACCTGGCAGAAGTGTTTGATGCCCTGGCAAGCTACGGCCTAAAGGTGAAACCCTCCAAGTGTCACCTCCTGAAACCAAAGGTGCAGTACCTGGGACATGTGGTGAGTGCTGACGGAGTGGCTCCTGACCCCGATAAGATCACCGTGATTAAAGACTGGCCAAGACCCTCCAGCATAAAGGAAGTGCGGCAGTTCCTCGGGTTGGTAGGCTACTACCGAAGATTCATTCCCGGTTTCACCAAAATGGCAGCCCCTATGCAGGACCTCCTGATAGGTCAATCCAGGAAGGCCAAAAACCAGAAGCCGCCCTTCAGGTGGGAAAAGCTGGAAGAGGAGTCCTTCCGCCAGCTGAAGATGGCCCTCACGGGGGATGAAATCCTGGCGTACCCTGATTACGGCCAGCCCTTTATCCTCCACACGGACGCGAGCAACATCGGGCTAGGAGCCATACTGTCCCAGATCCAGCAGGGGAAAGAACGGGTAATCGCTTACGCCAGCCGAAAACTACGGCCCACAGAGAGAAACCCTGAGAATTATAGCTCATTCAAGCTAGAGTTCCTGTCAGTGGTGTGGGCAGTGACCGAACGTTTCAAGCATTACCTTGCCTTTTCCAAGTTCACCGTGTACACGGATAACAACCCGTTGACACACCTGGACACTGCAAAACTTGGTGCCCTGGAGCAGAGATGGATGGCCCGCCTGTCCAACTATGAATTCACCATCAAATACCGGGCGGGACGCTCGAATGCCAACGCGGATGCCCTGTCCAGAATGCCAAACTAACCGGACGTAGGGGAAGATCCAGAAGAACTGGAAGAAGTCGAACTCCCTGCGTTCCACCGTCATGGGATTACCCTGTATTCCCACCGTGTGAGGGACAGGCGCTCTGCTACGTTCAATCCCTTACCCCACTACAGCTGGGCGGAGACACAAGACAGTGATCCCGCAGTCCGTCTGGTGAAGGAAATGCTGACACAGGCCGATGCCCGTCTTGACCCAGATGCTCCAGAGGAGACCAAGCAACTGTGGAAGGAGAAACGTAAGCTGTTTCTCTACAAGGAGAAGCTGTGCCGGAGAGTGGTCAACTCTAGAACACATGAGCTGACCTGGCAGGTAGTGGTCCCAAGACGAGACGCGGCTATGGTTCTGGAGGCATACCACGATGGAGCAGGACACTTCGGATGGAAGAAGCTGGAGTTCCTGTTGCGTGGATGGTTCTACTGGGTAGGCATGAGAGGAGCCATCGAGAGATGGTGCAGAGACTGTGGCCCGTGCAACCTAAGAAGAAAGGACCGTGCCAGCCAGAAGACTCCCCTGCAGTCCATCATCACCAGGCAGCCACCGGAACTGGTAACCCTGGACCATGTGAAACTGGCTCCAAGCAAATCTGGGTAAGTCTACGCCCTCACCATCGTAGATCACTACTCCCGGTTCCTGGTGGTGGTCCCTGTCAAAGACTTAACAGCTCAAACAACAGTCAGAGCCTTCCAGCTGCACTTCTGCCGTCCACACGGGTATCCGGAGCAAGTGTTGACGGACCAAGGACCAGCCTTCGAAGCGGAGGTCTTCCAGGAGTTCTGCAACCTGTATGGCTGCAGGAAGATAAGAACAACGCCTAATCACCCTCAGACCAATGGACTATGTGAGAAAATGAACCAGGTGGTGATAGACTTGCTAAAAACGTTGCCCCTGGAAGAACGCAGTCTGTGGCCTGAAAAACTGCCTGATCTGGTGGACTTGTATAATCACATCTCCGTAGGTTCCACCAACTGTACCCCGGCTTACCTAATGAGAGCAAGACCTGGTAAGCTGCCTATTGACCTGGATATGGGAGTCCTGACACCTGAGGACACCTCGCCAGAGGCAGACTGGGATACAGAACGGCAGCAGCAGTATTGGAAAGTACAGGAGAGCGTCGAGCGAAGTCTGTCTCAAGCAAGAGAAAGGCAAGAGAAGGCTTATAACTAGCATGCTCCCGCTGTTCCCCTGGTACCCGGAGAGCAGGTCTTGAAGAGAAAGAGGCGGCTCCACAAGTTGGACGACCAGTGGGAGAAGGACCCGTACACCGTGCTGCCCTCAAGCCATGAGAACCCAAAAGTGTGTGTCATCAGTAAGGATGGAGGAGAGACCACAGCCATTGTCTCCAGAGACCACCTGAAAAAGTGTCCCGAGCTGCTGCAAAGCCCTGAGGAAGATCAAGAGAACCCTCAACCCGCAGAGGAAAGGGAAGAAATGATCAGTACCGTACTCGGAGACTTTCCCCGGTCATGGACTCAAATCAACAACGCAGTCGTGGTACCCATCCTCACCTTTCTCCAGCCAGCCCCTCAAGGGCCTACAGAAGAACAGGAAGTGTCGGGAGAGCAACCAGCCCAGGAGGCAGAAGAATCCATACCAGCAGACCAGGAGAATCAACCCTCTGCTAGTAGTGAGCCTGCCGTGCCCCTAGTAAGCCAAAGAGAACGCAGAAAGCTGCCAGGCCTACCCACAACACCTCCTACACCCTGTAGTTCAGAACCAGATAGTGGCTTACGTAGGTCCACCAGGAGCACTAGAGGACAGATGCCCGCGCGCTGGAGAGTCTAATGCCAAGTATATATTTACCTGTACCTACGTAAATGCTGAAAAAGGTTTATGTTTTTGTTGCCTGTTTATTGATTATGTTTCTCTAGTTACCCTGCAGGTTTATTTGGACTGACAGGTTATGGACGCTGAATAACCGGAACTACAATGTAGATAGTTGCACCTTGGTGCCTCTTGCGAAGATGGCCGCGGAAGAGAAAAACCTGTCTGGCATGGCCTCCTTGTGGCCCAAAGTAGCTAGCCTCAGCCTTGCAGCCACACCCAGGGCCAACGTTTGGGGTTTGCTTTGGACAGGTCCCCTACTCTGTTCCAAGACTTCACCTTGTTGGGTGACATGGACACCCGGTTACGGACACGCCGTGACCTCTAAAGACTAAAACTTCTTGTATATATGTTGAAATGTTATTGTTTATGCCCTGTATGTGTTTTCTTGAAAATGTGTTTAGTCCTGGAGTGCTAAAATTCACTAGGGGGGAATGTGACACCCCAGGGGTCGGGTTGCCACAGTGATAGAAAAATCACGTCTGAGAGCAAGTGGGAGGTTTCCTGGTCAGGAGCCCTTAAACATGCAACACATCCTGTCCCAGGCCAGATAGGGGAGGTACCTGCCCTATATAAACTGGGTCTGGGGCGGGGTTAGTCAGTCTAAGAGTCTAGGAGAGGAGAAAGACAGGGAAAGCAACAGCTAGGAGCTCTGTAGGAGCAGGAGCTGAAGACCAGGGGCTGGAGCTAAGCAGAGCTCGCCCTGGCAGAAGAATATAAGAACCGGACACCGGAGTCCGAGGCTGCGGGGATCTTTAAGTTCAGCAGCAGAAACCAGCAGGCAAGGGATTCCAGGTCCTCTGGCCATAGAAGCCCGGAGGCTCAGTCACAAGGAAGGGACCAGCACCGCCATCGAGGAGCGGAGGCTATCAGAAGGCTCCAAGTCACCAGCCATACGGGTGAGCACCACACGGTATACTCAGGGACGTGGGCTACTTCCACACGCTTACAGCAAGGTAGCCAGGAAGAGTGCAGATAGACGGGGAGGCCTACAACTCCACCTGGCCAGGGGAACTCCTGTTTGTTCACAGACTGACCAGGCCCCTTATGCTAGCCAGTACTCCCGGGAGGGTCTGCCTTAATATCATCAGTAAAGACCCTGAACTGCACTGCAAAGACTCTGAGTCGTTCCTGCTTTCTCACCGCATACAACACTACTAGTACTGGGACGCCCGTGCACCATCACTCCCATCATCCACATTCCCTGCCCTGAGGCTATACTCTTCCCGTGGGGAGTTATCCCATACTTTGCTGCGCATACCACACCAGCCTCAGCGGTCTGCCTCGCAGCGGCGGTACACCCTGACCGCAATCCACGGGTGGCGTAGTCGGACAATTAACCTAAAACTTATACTATACCGCCACTGGTTTGACCACCCTGAGCCACGGGACCAGGTTGCCGCCACGGAGACTACAATCCCCAGAGACCCGGCTCCGGGTAACCCACTACACGTGTACACTAGGCCCAGAGGGCACGTCATACATGTCTCCCATGATCTTTAAATTACTCAGAACACCCTGTTACACTGAGGAGAGCGACGAAGCAAACTGTTCCCCCTCAGGAACTCCCGAAGCTCCTCCCCCACTAAAGGTACCAAATTGTGGGTGATAACCGTATGCACCGAAGAAAGGTGACCTGCCAGTGGATTCTTGACAATGATTATTATTAATGGCAAATTCTGCCAGCGGTAAGTAGGATGTCCAAACCTCCTGATTTTCGGAGATGAAACACCTGAGCTAGGTCTCCAAATTCTGAATGATACACATGGTCTGTCCATTCGACTGAGGGTGGAAGGCAGAGGAAAAGGACAGCTGCACCCCCAGTCAAGAACAGAATGCCTTCCAGAGCTTGGAAACAAACTGGGTTCCCCGATCTAACACCACATCGGAGGAATATCTGTGAAGCTTCATGATCTCATTTATAAGCACCTGAGCAAGTGTCTTGGCATTTGGAAGTGCAGGTAATGCGGCAAAGTGAACCGTTTTACTGAACCTATCTACAACCACCAAAACTACCGTTTTGCCTGCAGAAGCTGGTAGGTCAGTATTAAAATCCATGGACAAGTGTGCCCATGGCCTACTAGGGATAGGTAGCAGAAGAAGAGTACCAGACGGCCAGGTATGCGAAGCTTTAGAACGCGTGCAAATACTACAAGCAGAAACATGTTCAATCACATCCTGATGCAACCCCAGCCACCAAAAACGACGAGAGAGGAGGTCCGCGGTTGCCTTACCATCTGGATGCCCAGCAAGCAGAGTTGTGATGTTCCTTAATAACTTTGCGGCGCAGATTAGATGGTACAAATAACCTTGCTTAAGGGCAGAAGGCAGGAGCGTCCCCCTGAGCCTCCAACATCCCACCCTCCAGTTCAGGATACAGTGCCGAAATGACTACCCCTTTCCGTAATATCGAGGCAGGGTTCTCATGATCACCACCACCAGGGAAGCTCCGGGACAAAGCGTCAGCCTTGACAAAGCATCAGCCTTGACATTTTTGACCCCTGGACGAAAAGTGACAACAAAATTGAACCTAGTAAAAAACAGGGACCATCTGACTTGCCTAGGGTTGAGACGTTTAGCTGACTGGAGATATGACAGGTTATTATGGTCAGTAATAGAATGGACTGCCCCCTCCAACCAATGTCACCATTCTTCGAACGCCAATATGATCGCCAAAAGTTCACTATTACCCACGTCATAATTTCTCTCAGTCGAAGACAATTTTTTAGAAAAGAAGGCGCATGGATGCCATTTACCAGGGGACGGACCCTGAGACAACACAGCCCCAACCCCCGACATCCGACGCATCAACCTCCACAATAAAGAGTTGGGAAATATCGGGTTGACTGAGTATAGGTGAAGTGGCAAAATGATTCTTTAAGGAAGAAAAAGCCTGGAGGGAGGCATCCGACCATTTGGAAAAATTGGACCCCTTCTTAGTTCTTAGTCATGTCAGTAAGGGGTTGCACAATTACAGAGTAATTTTGGATGAATTTCCGGTAAAAATTAGTAAAGCCCAGAAAACATTGAAGAGCCTTAAGGTTCTTGGGACAGTCCCTATCAAGGATTGCAAGGATCTTCTCCGAATACATCCGAAAACCCGAAGATGACATCAAGTACCCAAAAAACTGCACCTCCTTAACAGTGAAAACACATTTTTACAGTTTGGCATAAAGTTTGTTATCCCTTAATATCTGGAGCACCTTCTTAACATGCCCCCGATGTGTCTCAAAATCAGGTGAGTAAACCAAAATCTCATCCAGATAGACCACCACAAACCTCCCCACCAAATGATGGAAAATATCATTTATGAAATGCTGGAATACCACAGGTGCATTGGTCAAACTGAAAGGCATAACCAGACTCTCGAAATGCCCTTCAGGGGTATTGAATGCTGTTTTCCTTTCGTCCCCTTCTCTGATTCTAACCAGATTGTAGGCTCCCCTTAAATCAATTGGAGAATACCTTAGCTCATACAACCTGGCTGAACAAATCAGGAATAAGGGGATATGGATCACAGATGGTAATTTGATTTAATTCCCGGAAATCTAAACAGGGACGTAGACCGTCATCTTTTTTCTTCACAAAGAAAAACCCTGCCGCCACGGGCGAAGATGATGGTCTGATATGTCCCTTTTCCAGACTTTCCGCAATGAAATCCTTCATGGCTTGTCTCTCAGGGCCAGAAAGATGATACAGTCTGGACTTTGGTAGTTTAGCTCCGGGGGTCAGGTTAATAGGACAGTCATATGCACGATGAAGAGGCAAATCCTGATACCCCCTCTCAGAAAAATACATCCTCAAAACCAGGCAGAAAAGCAGGTAATATTTCCGTAGAGACAGTAGCAAGGGAAATATCTAAACCGTTCTCATGGCAGTAATCCGTCCATTCAATAATCTCCCCGGTTTGCCAATTCACCAACGGATTATGTTTAACAAGCCAAGGAATACCCAAAACAATAGGTATGGAAAGACTGTCCAGGACATAGCAAGGGATTTTTTCACAATGAACTGACCCCACTCTCAGTTTTACATTATGTACAATCTGAGTAAATGCTCTCTGTGCAAGTGGCGCCGAGTCGATGGAGAAGATTGAACTAGGTTTAGCTAAAGTACAGCAAGCAAGTTTATGAGTTTTCACAAACTCAGCATCAACCATCAACGGCTCCACTGTCAACAAACACAGAAATTTTCTCGGTTTTGCTCTCTAGCACCACCTCTGCTGTCAGGACCAACCGGGAACTGCAGGTTGGCAACAAATTCACCCCTTGTTTATCCAACTCCAGACTACCAAGAGTTAATCGAGTCTCCTTTTGTTTGGACAGGTCCCAAGAATATATCCCTTTTTTCCACAAAAAAAACATACGCCTTTTTTTTGCAAATCTCCTGGGAAATGTATGATGCAGAGACACCCCCTAACTGCATGGGTTCCTCCACCTCCCGTAGTACTGGTTCACTGCCAGACCGCTCCCCCTGCAGAGGTACATAACCCCGACAAGAAGGCTCCGGAGAAGGTGGTCTCACCCACCTACCCCGAAGGCATCTATTAAGACGTATGACCAACGACATGGCCGCCTCCAAGGACTGAGGGGTTCCATATACTACCAAGGAATCTTTCAACCTTTCAGTAAGACCCTTACAAAATTGACTTCTAAGGGCTGAGTCATTCCATTTGGAATCCGTTGCCCATCTACGGAATTCCGGACTGTACGTTTCCACTGACCGAAAAACCCCTCCACAGACAGGAGACAAACCGAGTCCTGTGGTAAAGAAAACGTCCACGACTGAGGATCTCCCTGCAGTAGAGAGATCACAATTCCAACCCATTGCTCTTCATTTCCAGAGGGGTAAGGACAAAGTTTAAAATACAGTTTGCAGGCCTCATTGAATACAAAAAACTTGTCTCTACCTACTGAAAACCTTTCCGGGAGGGCAACCTTGGGTTCAGGCTGGATAGGCCTACCTGCAGAGACCCCCACATTGGCGACCAGTAGCCGCTAATGCTGCTGCTGAACCTCACAACGGATGTCATTCACCTCCAGAGACAGACTGCACAGCCGCTCTGTGAGCTCTGCAACTGAACCCATACCAAGGAGAAAGGAAAAAAAAAACACGCCCAAAAAACACACACACACACAAAAAAAAGTGTCAATTTTTTTTTCCTTTTCAAAATGTGCTCGGCCGGTGATAATGTCACACAAGATGTGGAAAGACTTAGGGTAACACAATGGGAAAGGGAGCCCAGACTCTGGGGTAAGGGGGGAGTGGAGACCTCCTAGGCTGATCTAATATCACCCTGTCTCCACTAACATCCCTATATTGGTTCTTTAACAATCGCCGCACGCGAACCTCGCCCTGTCTTTCCCTGGCGTTAAGCCCTGGCTAGGGAAGGGAGGGGGATGAGCGCTAATCGATCTCCACTGACAACTAAAGACAACAAGGGGGAACAAACAAGGGAAGATAGCTTAGCTTTAAGTTGACTTCAGAGAGATAAACACCCTTCCTCATTGCTCCAGAGAGGAAGAAGTAATGCACTTGCTCCGAGCCTTCACAAGGGATAATGTGAGTATCGCCGGCACCTCCCTCTAGCAGACAGCAGGTATTTAAACACCCAGGCCAGGGTGTTAATTAGCCAGAGGAAGGTAGCCCCTGGGTCCTAGAGACACAGCCTCTAAGAAGGACAGCGGTGCCCAGTAAGATGGCGCTACCCATTTTTGTAATCATTTGCAGCTGTGGAATTGTCAATATAAAACTCCCACATCCCCTCACACCACACTCCCTGATGAAGCAGGAGCGAAGCGGCATTGGAGTGGTGTGAGGGGGTTGTGGTATGTCCCTATTACTAACATCTGGATGTTTATTGCACTTTTGGCCATTTTTTCTTATTTGTATTATGTTAAGGCACTCTGCACTTTTATCATTGGGATACCTCACTTGAGAATTTTATAAGCTGAGTTGCTTTATTTACTGAGATTTTACTGACCTCTAGTGGTGTATATATATGTGTCACCCAGGGAGATAAAGGGGACTCGGTACCCTGGCCTTTTACCTTGTTTAGGAGGTCACGGCAGTCGGCTCCCGGGCCCGTACTCTGGGTCTCTCTTTAAAAAGGGGTTTTAGTGTACAGTTTGTCTCGTGACGCCACCTGTGGTTTCCGGTAATGGTTACCGGCGCTGCTGCAGACCTCCGGGGGGGTGGGGGGGGGTGATAGGATGGCAGCTGGGATGTTTCTGCTCCCCACAGGCAGAGCGGGCCCCCGGGGCAGTGTAGGTGTAGATCGTGGTGATGCTGGGGCTTGTGGTGCAGGAGAGATGGCGCAGTGGAAATAACTGACGGAGGCAGTGCAGTCATCTGAGTTTTACTCACAGTTCTTGTTCAAGTTTCTCAGGTACACTGCACGGGTGTCAGCCTCCGCGTCGCACTGCGTCCACCTGGTAAGGGGTCCAGCACTTTCTCAAGTATATCAGGAGCGCTTGACGGAACCCCACTTTCTTTATGTTCCTTACTAGACCGACTTCTCGCGCCGGGTCTTCTCCCTCCTGCCCTGCGCTTTCCCACACACAGTCCTGATCGGGTGCTCTGAAGTCCGCCTGGGCAACCTGGGGTTCCCGGACCTACTTGATGCCCTTCACGGTGACTAGGGTGAGACTGTGGCAACTGCACCATGAAAGTGCAGAAGCCTCCAGTTTTCCAGCCGAGACCTGGAGTAACACGGTTGGTCCAGGGACTGGTTCCCTTCTTGCGGCCTGGTCCCTCCGTCACTTGACAGATTAGAGTGTACGGGTGGCTTCCTGCTCCTTCCGTACCCCTGGTACCCCTTCAGTTACCGGAGCCTTCATCCTCTGCTCCCCTCCTGGGCCTCTGTTACTAGGCCCCACTTGTGGAGCAGAGCTCCTGAAGAGACTCTGCTCCCCTCCTCTCCTTACTACTCACTGACTGACTGTCCTCACTGACCTGCCACCCTAAGATGGCTTCCCTTTAAATACCTCCTACAATGGTGCTCCCCTACACTACATCCTCCACCCACACCCACTACTGGTTCCCCCTCTCTTTGGTTCCCCCCACTCCAGCCAGGGACAGGGCTCAGCAGAGACACAATGCATCTTGCCCTTCCAGCTGGCATGGAGTAGTGTAGTGTTGTGTGCGGGTGTTGGGGGTTCCGGGCAGCACTCCCTCCTTACCTGAGAGAAGGAGGCACTACACCTCTGGGTGAGGGGCAGTACCTCTGTGGCGACTGAACCCTCAGGGGCGCCACATATACTATTTCTGTGGTCCAGCTTTCTGATGTAATATAATACAACATGTCAGCATTGCACTTGATCTTAAAGACATCGGCATTATTTACTATATCTGAATGACTAAACTATATGTGTTCATTATGATTTAACTTGGAATTGACCATCCATATTAAATATATAGCTGTGTATGTACATAAATTACGGACCTAGTGTATTCATCTTTTGTTGTATAATCATGAAGTGCAATTATTAATTTATCTATTGCGGACATGCTCATCCCCCCTCTTATATTAATTTTTAATTTGTTTGTTGCATTTTTAATGTCCTTGCCTGTGTGTATTTTTTAATCTTTTTTGTATAATAAAGGTTATTGCATTATATAAAGCCTGTTGGGTACTCTTTATAAGGTCTTTGGTTAGTTGGGTAACTAACTTTAATTATTGGCATTTCCTTCATTGATAGGATTTCTAGCCTCTAAGAAGGTGTCTGTAATACCAAACGAAGAGATCTCCTGCAACCAACATCAAGGCGACTGTCTGTCACTTCTGACACACCCGTGACAGTGTGACTGCAGACTTATGAATTTGCAGCCAGTGGTCTGGAGTTTGCAGGCAGTTCTTTTGTGGATGGAAAGAAAAATTTACAAAAAATAAATTTGGTCATTAGACCCTTTCTTAAGAAGCTCGGCAAACGTACAGTCACATGGAAATTGATATATAGTAAATTAGTGCCTCCTAATTTACTTTGGCTACGTGATTTATCATGCAAATAGACAGCGTGTCTGAAACTCTTTCTTAACATGGCAGGATGACAATCAAAATGTCAGATATTAAAAGTAAAATATCACTGTAGTTTGTGTCCTAACCAGCATAATTAAAAAAAAAAAAATATATATATATATATATATATATATATATATATATATATATATATAGTACAGACCAAAAGTTTGGACACACCTTCTCATTCAAAGATTTTTCTGTATTTTCATGACTATGTAAATTGTACATTCACACTGAAGGCATCAAAACTATGAATTAACACATGTGGAATTATATAGTTAACAAAAAAGTGTGAAACAACTGAAAATATGTCTTATATTCTAGGTTCTTCAAAGTAGCCACCTTTTGCTTTGATGACTGCTTTGCACACTCTTGGCATTCTCTTGGCACCCCCAATCCTGGTATGCATGGCACCCCTCACCCCCAATCCTGGTATGCATGGCACCCTTCACCCCCAATCCTGGTATGCATAGCACCCCTCACCCCCAATCCTGGTATGCATGGCACCTCTCACCCCCAATCCTAGTATGCATGGCACCCCTCACCCCCAATCCTGGTATGCATGGTACCCAATCCCTATCCTGGTATGTATGGTACCCCTCATCCTGGTATGGATGGTACCCCTCATCCCTGTCCTGGTATGGATGGCACCCCATCCCTCTTCCTGGTATGCATGGTACCCCTCATCCCTATCCTGGTATGCATGGCCCCTCATCCGAATCCTGGTATGCATGGCCCCCCACATCCCTATCCTGGTATGCATGGTACCCCTCATTCCTATGCTGGTATGCATGGCCCCCTCATAACCAATCCTGGTATGTATGGCACCCCTCATTCCCAATCCTGCTATGCATGGCACCCCTAATCCCCAATCCTGCTATGCATGGCACCCCTCATACCCAATCCTGCTATGCATGGCACCCCTCATCCCCAATCCTGCTATGCATGGCACCCCTCATCCCCAATCCTGGTATGCGTGACACCCCTCATCCCCAATCCTGCTATGCATGGCACCCCTCATCCCCAATCCTGCTATGCATGGCACCCCTCATTCCAAATCTGGTATACATGGCACCCCTCATCCCCCAATTCTGGTATGTATGGTACCCAATCCCTCATCCTAGTATATATGGCACCACTCATCCCCCAATCCTGGTATGCATGGCACTCCATCCCTCATCCTGGTATGTATGGTACCCCTCATCCCTATCCTGGTATGTATGGTATCCCTCATCCTGGTATGCATGGCATCCCATCCCTCATCCTGGTATGCATGGCACCCCATCCCTCATCCTGGTATGCATGGTACCCCTCATCCCTATTCTGGTATGCATGGTACCCCTCATCCCTATTCTGGTATGCATGGCACCCCTCACCCCCAATCCTGGTATGTATTGCACCCCATTCCTCATCCTGGTATGCATGGCACCACTCATCCCCCAATCCTGGTATGTATGGCACCCCTCATCGCCCAATCCTGGTATGTATGGTACCCCTCATCCCCCAATCCTGGTATGTATGGTACCCTTCATCCCCCAATCCTGGTATGTATGGCACCCCTCATTCCCCAATCCTGGTATGTTTGGTACCCCTCATCCCCCAATACTGGTATGTATGGCACCCCTCATCCCCCAATCCTAGTATGTATGGCACCCCTCATCCCCCAATCCTGGTATGTATGGTACCCTTCATCCCCCAATCCTGGTATGTATGGTACCTCTCATCCCCCAATCCTGGTATGTATGGTACCCCTCACCTCCCAATCCTGGTATGTATGGTACCCCTCATCCCCCAATCCTGGTATGCTTGGTACCCCTCATCCCCCAATCCTGGTATGTGTGGGCCCCTCATCCCCAATCCTGGTAAGTATGGTACCCCTCATCCCCCAATGCTGGTATATGTGGCCCTTCACCCCCTAATCCTGGTATGCATGGCACCCCTCATCCCCCAATCCTGGTATGTGTGGCCCCCTCATCCCCAATGCTGGCATGCATGGCACTTCTCACCCCCCAATCCTTGTATGCATGGTACCCCTCATCCCTAGCATGGTGTGTATGGTCCCCTCACCCCACAATCCTGGTATGTATGACACCCCTCATCCCTTTTACGCTGCCCACATATAAAAAAATAAACACTTATACTCACCTTTCTTCCCTGTGCTCCAGCGCTGCGGTGTCCTTTTCTGCCAGAGGCCGGGGATGGAGTGTGGCTCCGGAGTACGCACGTGCCCATACCGCGCTGTCCGCCGCCATTTTGCTGCGAATGTATCTTCAGTAAAATGGCGGCGGATAGCGCTATGCACATGCGCCGATTCCGACGCCTTCACTCCTGCCCCGGTCTCCGGCAACGCTCCTCCCGGTCAAGTAAGTATGTAAGCATGGCGCCGGAGTTCGCGGTATGCACTCAGTGTCTACGCATACCGTGATCTCCGGCGCCATACACACTCCTCTTACCTGTAATGGCTCCATGCGTGCTTCTGTTTGGAGCCAGACTGCGCAGGCGTGTCGCGCTTGTGCAGTCTATAAAGGCTTCAGACAGAGGTACGCATCTCCCGTTATTTTATAGATATACAGTGGGGAAAAAAATATTTAGTCAGCCACCAATTGTGCAAGTTCTCCCACATAAAAAGATGAGAGGCCTGTAATTGACATCATAGTTAGACCTCAACTATGAGAGACAAAATGAGAAAACAAATCCTGAAAATCACATTGTCTGATTTTGAAAGAAATTTGTTTCAAATTTTGGTGAAAAATAAGTATTTGGTCAATTACAAAAGTTAATCTCAATACTTTGTTATATATCCTTTGTTGGCAATGACAGAGGTCAAACGTTTTCTGTAAGTCTTCACAAGGTTGGCACACACTGTTGCTGGTATGTTGGCCCATTCCTCCATGCAGATCTCCTCTAGAGCAGTGATGTTTTGGGAATGTCGCTAGGCAACACGGACTTTCAATTCCCTCCAAAGGTTTTCTATAGGGTTTAGATCTGGAGACTGGCTAGGACACTCCAGGACCTTGAAATGCTTCTTACGAAGCCACTTCTTCGTTGCCCTGGCGGTGGCTTGGGATCATTGTCATGTTGAAAGACCCAGCCATGGTTCATCTCCAATGCCCTTGCTGATGGAAGGAGGTTTGCACTCAAAATCTCACGATACATGGCCCCATTCATTCTTTTATGTACATGGATCAGTCTTCCTGGTCCCTTGGCAGAGAAAAAGCCCCAAAGCATGATGTTGCCACCCCCATGCTTCACAGTAGGTATGCTGTTCTTTGGATGCAACTCAGCATTCTTTCTCCTCCAAACATGATGAGTTGTGATTCTACCAAACAGTTCAACTTTGGTTTCATCTGACCATATGGCATTCTCCCAATACTCTTCTGGATCATCCAAATGCTCTCTAGCAAACTTCAGACGGGCCAGGACATGTAATTGTGGCACCCCAGGGGTCTGGTTTCCACAGTAACGGCAATGTTATGTCTGAGAGCAGGTGGGAGGTCTCTTGGTCAGGGATCCTGTGCATGCCACACCTCCTGCCCAGTCCCTGGGAGGGGAAGAACTTCCCCTATATAAACCTAGGGCTGAGGCAGGGTTAGTGAGTAGAGAAGAAGTAGAGACAGAGAAGAGAAGCAGATATAGGAAAAGAACATCAGGAGCTCTGTGGGAGCAGTGCTACAAGGAGTCAGGGGCTGGCAGCTGCAGAGCTCGCCCTGACTGAGAAGTTATCACCGGACCCGGAGTCCGAGGCTGTGGGGACTAACTCCTATCCAGCAGCAGAAACCGACCGGCAGGGGATTGCAGGTCCTCTGGCCCAGAAACCCGAAGGCACGGTCACACGCGTGGGACCAGCACCGCCGTCGTGGAGCGGAAGCTACTAGAAGGCCCCGAGTCACCGGCCATACGGGTGAGCACCACACGGTACACTCAGGGACGTGGGCTACTTATACCCGCTACTAGCAAGGTAGCCAGAAGAGTATCGTTAGTTTGGGAGGCCTACAACTCCGCCTGGCCAGGGGAGATCCCATCTGCTCAAGGACTGACCAGGCCCCAATCGCTAGCCAGTACTCCGGGAGGGTCTATCGTTGTCACCAGTAAAGACCCTGAACTACACCGTACCGTCTCCGAGTGGTTCCTGCTACCCCCATCATCCACGTCGGCTGCCCTGAGGCCATACCCCTCCCGTTGGGGGTTATACTATCACGCTGCACAATCCTACCACCGGCCTCAGCGGTCTGCCCTGCAGCAGCAGCTCCTTAGCTGTACTCAACGGGTGGCGTAGTCGTCCAACATCTACCGCTAATACAGCGCCACTTAGTCTGACTCCCTGGGCACGGATCGGATCACCGCCACGAGACTACAACCCTCAAGAGATCCGGCTCTGGGTAAGCTCCCGCGTGCGCAACGCAGCGCGACACAGGCCCAGGGGCGCGTCAACTTTTGGCGTAGTCGGCAGGATCTCGTGCCCGCAACCACCGGGTACTGCGTGCCTGAAAAAGACTGTTCAAACTTACCTGTGGTGAAGATTCCCGCCATCCGGCGCCATCTTCCGCTTCCTTCCCGCCATCGGTGGAGTTTTCCCGCCATCCGGCGCCATCTTCAGCCTTCTTCCCGCCATACGTGGAGTTTTCCCGCCATTGGACGCCATCTTGAGGACGCCGCACGGGAAGTAGAGGGGCGTGGACTCCGAAAGCGCGCGAGAACTGAAGCCCCGCCTCACGTCCGGACGTTGCGTAAGGTCCTGGAAGGAGCCCAGCAGACGCCGACGTCACAGGAGCGCGACGGAAGGTCCTCAACCCTGACGATTCACTGCGGAGCCGCGGCCTACGGAAGAGGATCATCGCAAGGTAGGCCACGGTCCACTAGGGGGGAGAAGGATGCCGGATACGGAGGAGAGCTTCACCGCTTCAACCCCCGCCAGCGCCACCGCTGTTGCGGTCATGCCTTTCACCATGCCCTATATCCCGGGGGCAGCCTGGCTACCCCAGTACTCAGGGGAGTCACATACCCTGCATGACTTTAGAGAAAAGCTGGATAGCCTCTTCCAGGTGTACCCCCTCACAGAGGAGCAAAAAGTGAGCATCCTGGTGGCCCAATTAACCGGGGCAGCCCAAAGGGAGGTAAAGTCCTGGCCACCTGGGGGGAGGACTGTCGCAGGGATACTAACCCGGCTGAGGGACACCTTTGATACCCGCACCTCAGCCGAGATCAAGCTTAGATTCTACGGGTGCAAACAGCGGGCACATGAGAGTATAAGGGACTATGCCCTGAACCTACAAGAGGCCCTGAGAGCCATTAAGCAGACCGACCCTGACGGCGTGGGAGACGAGGACAGGCTGTTGACTGAACAATTTATAGAGGGTTTATATTGCAATGCCCACCGAACCCAGTTGCGGGCAATGGCCTTACAGGACCCTCATCTGGGATTTGCACAGTTCAAGGACAGAGCCATCCGGGTGCTTCGAGAACCGGCACCAGGTGGCGTTGTGACCCCCAGACGCCCCACTACCACTTACCACCAGGAGGCGGCGCCCTTGTCGGCAGGGCCTGTGGGAGCTAATGCGCAGGCTTTGAACAATGACCCGGCTCCAGACCTGCACCATCAGGTCCAAGAGCTAGCTAAACGCGTTGCTGCGCTAACCCGAACTGTGCAGTCTTTACAGGTTTCCACTCCAGGGAAGATCCAGCTGGCATCCGGACCGGAGGACATCCCGTGGCGTCGACCAAGGAGGACCCCACCGGCCAGAGGAAGACCCAGCGACCGATACAACGAGGACGGACGACCCATCTGCCGCCGCTGCAATCAACCCGGACATATGGCAAGGTACTGTCCTTTAAACTGGCACAACCTGGGGTAGAGGGCCAACCCCCAGGAAAAAGATCACCAGGCCCATCGAACTGGCGCGACAAATATGTGGGAGGACGTCCAGTCTTACCCGTGGTACTGGATGGCATTCCTATGAGTGCCCTACTGGACACCGGGTCACAGGTCACCACCATCCCGTACGTGCTCTTCAAGCAGTACTGGAATGACTCGGATATCACCCGCTACCCTGACGACGACTTGAGTATCATCGCCAGCAATGGTCAGCCCGTGCCACAGATTGGATTTAAAGAGGTGACCATTAAAATCGGTAGAGTCGAACTGGCAGCACAGGGACTGATCATTGTAGACATTGACAAACACGAGAGTCACCCAAAGATAACTCTAGGAACTAATGTAATTGAAAATTGTCTTGCAGAGGTGATTTTCCTTTTACAGCAGGTTGCCAAGAACGCCAGCTCCGGCCAGCAGCGAGTGCTCCAGAAAGAGATCCGGGCACTGATGCGACGGCAACAGCTAGAACTCTCCGGTGGTGAGATTGGTAGCGTGCGAATGTGTGACCCTTTCCCTATTGCCATGCCCCCGAAAAGTGAAATGATGATTTGGTGCCGGGCAGCTATTGGTCTGAGAGGTAGAGATTACCAGGCAATGGTAGAACCAGTTTACTCAGACAGTAGGCCCACCATTTTGACAGCACGGGGGGTGGTCAATGTACGCCATGGGAGGGTGCCCGTTCGCATAATAAATATCGGGAAGAGGGAAGTGTACCTGCCCCGGTATGCCACGCTAGCCAAATTGTATACCATCAATCAAGATTCCATACAGTCCGTAGAACCCTTGCCTCCATCTTCCCCGGAGGAAGGTAACGGCTCTCAGAAAACAATGGAGGACTGGTGTCAGCAACTACATTTGGGTACTGACTCCACTCCCTCACACCAGAAACAGGGAGTCTATCGGGTGGTTCAAGAGTACGAGAGAGTGTTTAGTAAACACCCGTTAGACTTCGGGCGAGTCAAGGGGGTAGAACACCACATCCCCACGGGAGACCATCCTCCCATAAAAGAGAGGTATCGACCCGTACCCCCTGCACACTACCAACACGCCAAGGGGATGCTTAGAGACATGAAGGAGGCTGGGGTGATCAGGGATAGCTGTAGCCCCTGGGCAGCTCCACTAGTCTTAGTCAAAAAGAAAGACAACACCATGAGGATGTGTGTAGATTACCGGAAAATCAACCGTATCACAAACAAGGATGCGTACCCCTTACCAAGGATAGAGGAGTCTTTGGCTGCTTTAAGATCTGCTAACTTCTTCTCTACCTTGGATCTCACTAGTGGGTACTGGCAGGTTCCTGTAGCAGAGGCGGACCGGGAGAAGACCGCATTCACCACCCCGATGGGACTTAGCGAGTTTACCTGCATGCCGTTCGGACTCTGCAATGCACCAGGAACCTTCCAACGATTAATGGAGTGCTGTCTGGGCCACAGAAACTTCGAGACGGTCCTGCTGTACCTGGACGATGTCATCGTATATTCCAAGACGTATGAGGACCACCTGAAACACCTGGCGGAAGTGTTCGAAGCTCTGGCAAGCTACGGCCTAAAGGTGAAACCCTCCAAGTGTCACCTCCTGAAACCAAAGGTGCAGTACCTGGGACACGTGGTGAGCGCTGATGGAGTGGCTCCCGACCCTGCTAAGATCACCGCAATTAAGGAATGGCCAAGTCCCTCCAGTGTAAAGGAAGTGCGGCAGTTCCTCGGGTTGGTAGGCTATTACCGCAGATTCATCCCCGGTTTCACCAAAAAGGCAGCTCCTATGCAGGACCTCCTGATAGGCCAGTCCCGGAAGGCCAAGAACCAGAAGCTACCCTTCAGATGGGAGAAGTTAGAAGAAGAGTCCTTCCGCCAGCTGAAGATGGCCCTCACGGGGGATGAAATCCTGGCGTACCCTGATTACAGCCAGTCCTTTATCCTCTACACCGACGCAAGTAACATCGGGCTAGGAGCCGTGCTATCCCAGATCCAGCAGGGGAAAGAACGAGTAATCGCTTACGCCAGCCGAAAACTGCGACCCACCGAAAGAAACCCTGAGAATTACAGCTCATTTAAGCTAGAGTTCCTGGCAGTGGTGTGGGCAGTCACCGAACGCTTTAAGCACTACCTCGCTTCTTCCCGGTTCACCGTGTACACGGATAACAACCCGTTGACACACCTGGACACGGCAAGACTCGGTGCCCTAGAGCAGAGATGGATGGCCCGTCTGTCCAACTACGAGTTCACAATCAAATACCGGGCAGGACGCTCCAATACCAACGCGGACGCCCTGTCCAGGATGCCAAACCTACCGGACGTAGGAGAAGATCCAGAGGGACTGGAAGAAGTCGAACTCCCCGCGTTCCACCGTCATGGGACTATCCAGTATTCCCATCGGGTAAGGAGTAAGCAAGCCGCTACGTTTAACCCCTTGCCTCACTACAACTGGGAGGAAACGCAAGACAGTGACCCTGCCGTCCGGCTGGTGAAGGAGATGCTGACTCGGCCAGAGGCTCGCCTTGACCCAGACGCTCCGGAGGAAGCCAAGCAACTGTGGGCTGAGAAGAGTCGACTGTTCCTTTACAAGGGGAAGTTGTGCCGCAGAATGGTTAACTCCCGGACGCATGAACTAATCTGGCAAGTAGTGGTGCCACGGAGAGACGCAGCCATGGTGATGGAAGCATACCACGACGGGGCTGGACACTTCGGATGGAAGAAGCTGGAGTTCCTGCTGCGTGGGCGGTTCCACTGGGTAGGCATGAGGGGAACCATCGAGAGGTGGTGCAGAGACTGTGGCCCATGCAACCTAAGAAGGAAGGACCGTGCCAGCCAGAAGACTCCCCTGCAGTCCATCGTCACCCGGCAGCCGTTGGAACTGGTAGCCTTGGATCATGTAAAACTGACCCCAAGCAGAAGTGGCTACGTCTACGCGTTAACCATTGTGGATCATTACTCCCGGTTCTTGGTTGTCGTCCCCGTTAAGGACTTAACGGCTCAAACAGCAGCTAGAGCCTTCCAGCAGCACTTCTGCCGTCCACACGGGTACCCGGACCAAGTGCTGACGGACCAGGGACCTGCCTTTGAAGCGGAGGTCTTCCAGGAATTCTGCAATCTGTATGGCTGCCGGAAGATAAGGACGACACCCTATCATCCGCAAACTAATGGACTTTGTGAGAAAATGAACCAGGTGGTAATGGATCTCCTGAAAACGTTGCCCCTGGAAGAACGCAGTCTGTGGCCTGAGAAGCTGCCCGATCTAGTGGACCTATACAACCACATCCCGGTAGGTTCCACCAACTGTACCCCGGCTTACCTAATGAGGGCGAGACCTGGTAAGTTACCTGTTGACCTGGAAATGGGAGTCCTGACACCCGAGGACACTTCACCAGAAGCAGACTGGGACACAGAGAGGCAGCAGCAGTACCGGAAAGTACAGGAGAGCGTGGAGCGAAGTCTCTGTCAGGCTAGGGAAAGACAAGAGAAAACTTACAACCAGTATGCTCCCGCTGTTCCCCTGGTACCCGGAGAGCAGGTCTTGAAGAGGAAAAGACGGCTCCACAAGTTGGACGACCAGTGGGAGAAGGACCCGTACACCGTACTGCCCTCAAGCCACGAGAACCCGAAAGTCTGTACCATCAGTAAAGACGGAGGGGAGACCATAGCCATTGTATCCCGGGATCACCTGAAGAAGTGTCCTGAACAGCTACGGAACCCTGAAGAGGAACAGGAAGACCATCAACCCGTAGAGGAAAGGGAAGATATGGTTAGTACTGTGCTCGGAGACTTCCCTCGGTCCTGGACTCAAGTCAATGGTGCAGTTGTGGTACCCGTCCTCACGTTCCTCCAACCAGCATCCCAAGTGCCTACGGAGCAACAGGTAGAGCTGGAAGAGCAGCCGGTCCAGGAGGCAGAAGACTCCACACAAGCAGAACAGGAGGATCAACCCTCTGCTTATAGTGAGCCTGCCGTACCCCTAGTGAGTCAAAGAGCCGGTAGACAGCTGCCCAGTTTACCCTTGACAGCTCCTACACCCTGTAGTTCAGGGCTAGACAGTCAGCTCCGTAGGTCCACTAGGGCCACTAGAGGCCAGTTACCCGCACGTTGGAGGATTTGAAGTGTATAAATTGTTTTATTTGTGGTTACCTGTTTTTCTTGTTGCTTGTGTATAATTATGTGTTTCTAGTTATTTATAGGAGTCCTTGGTGGATTTACCGGGAATCCTTTGTGTATAGTTGGAGCGTAACCCAGGACGGACTAAAGACTGTTAAGGACTCGGGGCAGGACAGACCCCTACCTGGTTACGTCTCCCTGTTTTGGTGAAATGGACACCTTGCTTTTCTTCAAAGACTGCGCCCGGTTGCGGACACGCCGTAACCATCTTTATGTGTTTTTCTTATTGTATTATTATTGTTATTATCTTGTTATGTTTTTCTAAAAATATGTTTAGTCCCGGAGTACTAAATTTCACTAGGGGGGAATGTGGCACCCCAGGGGTCTGGTTTCCACAGTAACGGCAATGTTATGTCTGAGAGCAGGTGGGAGGTCTCTTGGTCAGGGATCCTGTGCATGCCACACCTCCTGCCCAGTCCCTGGGAGGGGAAGAACTTCCCCTATATAAACCTAGGGCTGAGGCAGGGTTAGTGAGTAGAGAAGAAGTAGAGACAGAGAAGAGAAGCAGATATAGGAAAAGAACATCAGGAGCTCTGTGGGAGCAGTGCTACAAGGAGTCAGGGGCTGGCAGCTGCAGAGCTCGCCCTGACTGAGAAGTTATCACCGGACCCGGAGTCCGAGGCTGTGGGGACTAACTCCTATCCAGCAGCAGAAACCGACCGGCAGGGGATTGCAGGTCCTCTGGCCCAGAAACCCGAAGGCACGGTCACACGCGTGGGACCAGCACCGCCGTCGTGGAGCGGAAGCTACTAGAAGGCCCCGAGTCACCGGCCATACGGGTGAGCACCACACGGTACACTCAGGGACGTGGGCTACTTATACCCGCTTCTAGCAAGGTAGCCAGAAGAGTATCGTTAGTTTGGGAGGCCTACAACTCCGCCTGGCCAGGGGAGATCCCATCTGCTCAAGGACTGACCAGGCCCCAATCGCTAGCCAGTACTCCGGGAGGGTCTATCGTTGTCACCAGTAAAGACCCTGAACTACACCGTACCGTCTCCGAGTGGTTCCTGCTACCCCCATCATCCACGTCGGCTGCCCTGAGGCCATACCCCTCCCGTTGGGGGTTATACTATCACGCTGCACAATCCTACCACCGGCCTCAGCGGTCTGCCCTGCAGCAGCAGCTCCTTAGCTGTACTCAACGGGTGGCGTAGTCGTCCAACATCTACCGCTAATACAGCGCCACTTAGTCTGACTCCCTGGGCACGGACCGGATCACCGCCACGAGACTACAACCCTCAAGAGATCCAGCTCCGGGTAAGCTCCCGCGTGCGCAACGCAGCGCGACACAGGCCCAGGGGCGCGTCATAATGGCTTAATCAGGGGGACACGTCTGGCACTGCAGGATCTGAGTCCCTGGCGTCGTAGTGTGTTACTGATGGTAGCCTGTGTAACGTTGGTCCCAGCTCTCTGCAGGTCATTCACTAGATGCCCCTGTGTGGTTCTGGGATTTTTGCTCACCGTTCTTGAGATCATTTTGGCCCCACGGGTGAGATCTTGTGTGGAACCCCAGATCAAGGGAGATTATCAGTGGTCTTGTATGTCTCCCATTTTCTAATTATTGCTCCCACAGTTGATTTCTTCACATCAAGCTGCTTGCCTATTGCAGATTCAGTCTTCCCAGCATGGTGCAGGGCTACAATTTTGTTTCTGGTGTCATTCGCAGCTCTTTGGTCTTCACCATAGTGGAGTTTGGAGTGTGACTGTTTGAGGTTGCGGACAGGTGTCTTTTATACTGATAACAAGTTCAAACAGGTGCCAGTGCTACAGGTAATGAGTGGAGGACAGAGGAGCCTCTTAAAGAAGATGTTACAGGTCTGTGAGAGCCAGAAATCTTACTTGTTTGTAATTGACCAAATACTTATTTTCCACCAAAATTTTAAAAAAAATTCTTTCAAAATCAGACAATGTGATTTTCAGGATTTGTTTTCTCATTTTGTCTCTCATAGTTGAGGTCTAACTATGATGTCAATTACAGGCCTCTCTCATCTTTTTAAGTGAGAGAACTTGCACAATTGGTGACTGACTAAATTCTTTTTTCCCCACTGTGTATATACAGTACAAACCAAAAGTTTGGACACACCTTCTCATTTAAAGATTTTTCTGTATTTTCATGACTTTGAAAATTGTACATTCACATTGAAGGCATCAAAACTATGAATTAACACATGTGGAATTATATACTTAACAAAAAAGTGTGAAACAACTGAAAATATGTCTTATATTCTAGGTTCTTCAAAGTAGCCACCTTTTGCTTTGATGACTGCTTTGCATACTCTTGGCATTCTCTTGATGAGCTTCAAGAGGTAGTCACCGGAAATGGTTTTCACTTCACAGGTGTGCCCTGTCAGGTTTAATAAGTGGGATTTCTTGCCTTATAAATGGGGTTGGGACCATTAGGTGTGTTGTGCAGAAGTCAGGTGGATACACAGCTGATAGTCCTACTGAATAGACTGTTAGCTGCTTTTTTCTTGCCATAATACAAATTCTAAGTAAAGAAAAATGAGTGGCCATCATTACTTTAAGAAATGAAGGTCAGTCAGTCTGAAAAATTGGGCAAACTTTGAATGTGTCCCCAAGTGCAGTTGCAAAAACCATCAAGCGCTACAAAGAAACTGGCTCACATGAGGACCGCCCCAGGAAAGGAAGACCAAGAGTCACCTCTGCTTCTGAGGATAAGTTTATCCGAGTCACCAGCCTCAGAAATTGCAGGTTAACAGCAGCTCAGATTAGAGACCAGGTCAATGCCACACAGAGTTCTAGCAGCAGACACATCTCTACAACAACTGTTAAGAGGAGACTTTGTGCAGCAGGCCTTCATGGTAAAATAGCTGCTAGGAAACCACTGCTAAGGGCAGGCAACAAGCAGAAGAGACTTGTTTGGGCTAAAGAACACAAGGAATGGACATTAGACCAGTGGAAATCTGTGCTTTGGTCTGATGAGTCCAAATTTGAGATCTTTGGTTCCAACCACCGTGTCTTTGTGCGACGCAGAAAAGGTGAACGGATGGACTCTACGTGCCTGGTTCCCACCGTGAAGCATGGAGGAGGAGGTGTGATGGTGTGGGGGTGCTTTGCTGGTGACACTGTTGGGGATTTATTCAAAATTGAAGGTATACTGAACCAGCATGGCTACCACTTCATCTTGCAGCGGCATGCTATTCCATCCGGTTTGAGTTTAGTTGGACCATCATTTATTTTTCAACAGGACAATGACCCCAAACACACCTCCAGGCTGTGTAAGGGCTATTTGATCAAGAAGGAGAGTCATGGGGTGCTACGCCAGATGACCTGGCCTCCACAGTCACCAGACCTGAACCCAATCGAGATGGTTTGGGGTGAGCTGGACCGCAGAGTGAAGGCAAAAGGGCCAACAAGTGCTAAGCATCTCTGGGAATTCCGTCAAGATTGTTGGAAGACCATTTCCGGTGACTACCTCATGAAGCTCATGAAGAGAATGCGAAGAGTGTGCAAAGCAGTCATCAAAGCAAAAGGTGGCTACTTTGAAGAACCTAGAATATAAAACATATTTTCAGTTGTTTCACACTTTTTTGTTAAGTATATAATTCCACATGTGTTAATTCATAGTTTTGATGCCTTCAGTGTGAATGTACAATTTTCAAAGTCATGAAAATACAGAAAAATCTTTAAGGCTATGTGCCCACGATGCAGAAATGCTCAGGATTTTTTCCTGAGCGTTTCTGCATCTCCCTGGCAGAAAAAAACGCATGCGGATTGTACATGCGTTTTCCTGCCAGGGACATGCGGAAATGAAGCGTTCTTCACTTGCATTTCCGAATGCGGGTGTCAAGCGCTTTCCAAGCGATTTTAGCATCACTTGGAAAGTGCTTGACAACTCGGTCACACTATATAAATCCATGCAACCGGCATGGATTTATATAGTGTGACCCGAGAGAATGTTAAAAAATAAAAAATAAACCTATACTTACCTTCCGATGGCCCCTGCAGACTCGCTGCGCTCCTGTGCTGGCTGCCGACAGACCGCGGTACGCTGTACTGAAGGACCTGCCGTCACATGACTGTGACGTCACCGCAGGTCCTTCAGTCCTGCGCGATCTATGGGCAAGCACAGGGAAGGAGTCCGGGGGTCGTCGGAAGGTGAATATAATCTTTATTTTTTATTTTATTCTTTTTTTTACAGCTTTTATAATGGTACCTGGGTGTGGAGGAGAGTCTCCTGTCCTCCACACCCGGGTAGCATCCGCACATTATAACGCGCCAATTACGCAAGTACAGATGCAGTCTTGCGGAATTGGCGCATTGCAATGCAAGTCAAGGCGGCGAAAACGCAGCACTTCCGCAAAATAATTGGTAGTGCTGCGTTTTTTTCCGCAATGATAATCCGCAGCGAAAATCTCCGCAGAATGTGCATAGCACATGCGGATTATCATTGGGGGACATGGCAGGCCTTCTACCATGCTTTTTTTTAGCGTTTCTGCAGCGTTTTTGCCGCTGCAGAAACGCTTAAAAACGCATCGTGGGCACACAGTCTAAATGAGAAGGTGTGTCTAAACTTTTGGTCTGTACTATATATACAGTACAGACCAAAAGTTTGGACACACCTTCTCATTTAAAGGTTTTTCTGTATTTTTATGACAATGAAAATTGTACATTCACACTGAAGGCATCAAAACTATGAATTAACACATGTGGAATTATATAGCTAACAAAAAAGTGTGAAACAACTGAAAATATGTCTTATATTCTAGGTTCTTCAAAGTAGCCACCTTTTGCTTTGATGACTGCTTTGCACACTCTTGGCATTCTCTTCATGAGCTTCAAGAGGTAGTCACCGGAAATGGTCTTCCAACAATCTTGAAGGAGTTCCCAGAGATGCTTAGCACTTGTTGGCCCTTTTGCCTTCACTCTGCGGTCCAGCTCACCCCAAACAATCTCGATTGGGTTCAGGTCTGGTGACTGTGGAGACCAGGTCATCTGGCGTAGCACCCCATCACTCTCCTTCTTGGTAAAATAGCCCTTACACAGCCTGGAGGTGTGTTTGGGGTCATTGTCCTGTTGAAAAATAACTGATGGTCCAACTAAACGCAAACCGGATGGAATAGCATGCCACTGCAAGATGCTGAGGTAGCCATGCTGGTTCAGTATGCCTTCAATTTTGAATAAATCCCCAACAGTGTCACCAGCAAAGCACCCCCACACCATCACACCTCCTCCTCCATGCTTCACGGTGGGAACAAGGCATGTAGAGTCCATCCGTTCACCTTTTCTGCGTCGCACAAAGACACTGTGGTTGGAACCAAAGATCTCAAATTTGGACTCATCAGACCAAAGCACAGATTTCCACTGGTCTAATGTCCATTCCTTGTGTTCTTTAGCCCAAACAAGTCTCTTCTGCTTGTTGCCTGTCCTTAGCAGTGGTTTCCTAGCAGCTATTTTACCATGAAGGCCTGCTGCACAAAGTCTCCTCTTAACAGTTGTTGTAGAGATGTGTCTGCTGCTAGAACTCTGTGTGGCATTGACCTGGTCTCTAATCTGAGCTGCTGTTAACCTGCGATTTCTGAGCTGGTGACTCGGACAAACTTATCCTCAGAAACAAAGGTGACTCTTGGTCTTCTTTTCCAGGGGCGGTCCTCATATGAGCCAGTTTCTTTGTAGCGCTTGATGGTTTTTGCAACTGCACTTGGGGACACTTTCAAAGTTTTCCCAATTTTTTGGACTGACTGACCTTCATTTCTTAAAGTAATGATGACCACTCGTTTTTCTTTACTTAGCTACTTTTTTTGCCATAATACAAATTCTAACAGTCTATTCAGTAGGACTATCAGCTGTGTATCCACCAGACTTCTGCACAACACAACTGATGGTCCCAACCCCATTTATAAGGCAAGAAATCCCACTTATTAAACCTGACAGGGCACACCTGTGAAGTGAAAACCATTTCCGGTGACTACCTCTTGAAGCTCATCAAGAGAATGCCAAGAGTGTGCAAAGCAGTCATCAAAGCAAAAGGTGGCTACTTTGAAGAACCTAGAATAAAAGACATATTTTCAGTTGTTTCACACTTTTTTGTTAAGTATATAATTCCACATGTGTTAATTCATAGTTTTGATGCCTTCAGTGTGAATGTACAATTTTCTTAGTCATGAAAATACAGAAAAATCTTAAAATGAGAAGGTGTGTCCAAACTTTTGGTCTGTACTGTATATATATATATATATATATATATATATACAGTTGAAACCAGAAGTTTACATACACTATATAAAAAGACACATATGCATGTTTTTCTCAATATCTGGCATGAAATCAGAATAAATCTTTCCCGTTTTAGATCAATTAGGATCGCAATAAGTTTTAATTTTGCCAAATGCCAGAATAATGAGAGAGAGATAATGTTTTAAGGCATTTACATACAGTACATGTAAACTTCTTGTTTCAACTGTACTGTATATATATTCTTCTGCTTCTGGGATTTGAACCCAGAAGCTCCACTAAATGAGCCTGAAGCTTTAAATTTCAACCATAGGGTCAAATGATAGGGACTGGTAGTTTTTCTTGGCTTATGGGATCAACCCTGAAAATACTCAGGGTGTTTAAAAGTCATTGTGATTCTGATTCTGATGTTTGAAAAAAGTGAGATATCAGAGTCACATATCAAAGTCACACATCATTTGAATTCGACATGGACGAGGTCTGTGTAGAAGTCACAATGACTTTCAGACAGATTTGCACTGAAAATCACAACCAAATAGAATGCCTAAGTTATTTCAACTGAGTGTATAGCTCAATGGTAGGTGTACTGGCTTCTAGACAGAGTTTTGGGTTCAAGTCCCAGCATCGTACAGTGAACTTTTTTTTTATTATTATCAGTTGTAAAAGTCAGATGTCAAAGTCACATATCAAAGTCACATGTTAAAGTCAGTTCTCAGACAGGGTATTTAGCCTCAAACTGACATTATTCTCATGTTTGACTTTGATATCTGATCATGTCCTAAAATGGACACTGTACACACCTCTTCATGAAATCTGCAGTGTCTGACAAGTGTCACTGCTGAGTAGTCTTGCTGATTGACAGTCAACTTCCCCCATCTAGGCAGCGGGGAGCTGGCTTTCCTTCTAAATGACGTCGGCAGTGGTGCTTCGCCGACAGAGCAGGATGAAAGAGTAGGAGCTGCTCTTTCAATGTGACGTCACAGGCAGCAGGAGAATCGTCAGCAGGAGATACAGTATATACTACACAACACAGGACAGCTGACAGATCCTCTATACTACAAAACACAGGAGAGCTGACAGATCCTCTATACTACACAACACAGGAGAGCTGACAGATCCTCTATATACTACACAACACAGGAGAACTGACAGATCCTCTATATACTACACAACACAGGAGAGCTGACAGATCCTCTATACTACACAACACAGGAGAGCTGACAGATCCTCTATACTGCACCACACATGAGAGCTGACAGATCCTGTATATGCTACACCAGGGTTCCCCAACTCCAGTCCTCAAGGCCCACCAACAGGTCATGTTCTCAGGATTTCCTTAGTATTGCACAGGTGATGGAATTATTGCCTGTGCAGGTGATGCAATTATCACCTGTGTAATACTAAGGAAATCCTGAAAACATGACCTGTTGGTGGGCCTTGAGGACTGGAGTTGGGGAACCCTGTGCTACACCACACAGGAGAGCTGACAGATCCGCTACATACTACACCCCACAGGAGAGCTGACAGATCCTCTATATACTAGACCACACAGGAGCGCTGACAGATCCTCTATATACTACACCACACAGGAGAGCTGACAGATCCTCTATATACTACACCACACAGGAGAGCTGACAGATCCTCTATATACTATACCATATAGGAGAGCTGACAGATCCTCTATTAACTACCTATATACTACACCACGCAGGAGAGCTGACAGATCCTCTATACTGCACCACACAGGAGAGCGGACAGATCCTCTATATACTACACCACACAGGAGAGCTGACAGATCCTCTATATACTACACCACACGGGAGAGCTGACAGATCCTCTATATACTACACCACACAGGAGAGCTGACAGATCCTCTATATACTTCACCACACAGGAGAGCTGACAGATCCTCTATGTAATACACCACACAGGAGAGCTGACAGATCCTCTATATACCACACCACACGGGAGAGCTGACAGATCCTCTATATACTACACCACACAGGAGAGCTGACAGATCCTCTTTATACTTCACCACACAGGAGAGCTGACAGATCCTCTATGTAATACACCACACAGGAGAGCTGACAGATCCTGTATATACTACACCACACAGGAGAGCTGACAGATCCTCTATATACTACACCACACAGGAGAGCTGACAGATCCTCTATATACTACATCACACAGGAGAGCTGACAGATCCTCTATATACTACACCACACAGGAGAACTGACAGATCCTCTATATACTATACCACATAGGAGAGCTGACAGATCATCTATTAATTACCTATATACTACACCACGCAGGAGAGCTGACAGATCCTCTATACTGCACCACACAGGAGAGCGGACAGATCCTCTATATACTACACCACACAGGAGAGCTGACAGATCCTCTATATACTACACCACACAGGAGAGCTGACAGATCCTCTATATACTACACCACACAGGAGAGCTGACAGATCCTCTATATACTACACCACACAGGAGAGCTGACAGATCCTGTATATACTATACCACATAGGAGAGCTGACTGATCCTCTATATACTACACCACACAGGAGAGCTGACAGATCCTCTATTAACTACCTATATACTACACCACACAGGAGAGCTGACAGATCCTGTATATACTACACCACACACGAGAACTGACAGATCCTCTATATACTACACCACACAGGAGAGCTGTCAGATCCACTATATACTACACCACACAGGAGAGCTGACAGATCCTCTATATACTATACCACATAGGAGAGCTGACTGATCCTCTATATACTACACCACACAGGAGAGCTGACAGATCCTCTATATACTACACCACACAGGACACATTCTCTATATAATACACCACACAGGAGAAATTATATATCCTGTATATACTACACCACACAGGAGAGCTGACAGATCCTCTATATACTATACCACATAGGAGAGCTGACCGATCCTCTATATACTATACCACACAGGAGAGCTGACAGATCCTCTATATACTACACCACACAGGACACATCTATATATATAATCGTCTTATCCCGTCTGTCTGTCTTTCTGTCTGTGCAGGAAATCCCGCGTCGCTCATTGGTCTGGCAGCGGCCAATCAGCGCCGCGGGATTTCTGAAAAAAGATGGCGGCCGTTAGCGGCTCATCTGCGGGACGGAGATGCAGCAGGGAGATGACCGGCGCAAGGTGCTCATCTCCCGGCCGATAGCAGCAGAAGGACCTCGACCGCCGGCGCTGCTGACCTCCATGCGGCTAGGGTGTCAAGGGAGAACCGGGGAGCGGCGCTGCGGGTCGGGATACTTCTGCTGCGAGCAGCCACTCATCTCCCGGCTTCTTGCAGCGGAAGTAGCCGCACAGGCAGCGGCGCTGACATCCATGCGGCTAGGGTGTCAAGGGAGGACCGGGGAGCGGCGCTGCGGGTCGGGACACTTCTGCTGCGAGCAGTCGCTCATCTCCCGGCTTCTCGCAGCGGAAGTACCCGCACAAACAGCGACGCTCCCCGGTCCTCACCAATACGATTCCGCTCCCCGGTCCTCACCAATACGATTCGCTGATTGGTCGCGCTCTCCTGCCGCGACCAATCAGTGATCTTGGCGCAAAAGTTAAAACCGCTGTGCAGATTGGTCGCGGCCACTGCACGCGTCCAATCAGCGATCTTGGAGCCACATTTAACCCCTTAACAACATCTGACGTACTAATACGCGTCTGTGCCCTGGGACTTAAGAGCCAGACCTGTATTAGTACGTCATGGCGATCGCGCGCGCGCACACAGGCTGTGCGGGCGTGATCGCCGCCGGGTGTCAGCTGATTTTCACAGCTGACACCCGATACTATGTGCAGGGAGCGGTCCTGCACCGCTCCCAGCACATTAACCCCCGCGATGCTGCGATCGAAGTCGATCGAAGTCGATCGCAGCATTGCGGGGGGAAGGGGAGGTGATCGCAGATACTCACCTCCTCTTCCGACTTCCAGCGCTGTCTGCAAAGGCTTCCCGGGTGTTGCCATGACGACCCGATGTCGTCATGACAACATCCGGGTCACCAGACAGCAGGAAGATTGTTTGGACATGCGCAGTGCATCTCCAAACAATCTTCTCCCTGTCCAGCGCTGATAGCCTGCATGACACAGGGATGGTGCTTCATTCCTGTGCCATGCAGGCGATCAGAGAAAAAAAAGTGAAAGTCCCAGAGTGGGACAAAGTAATAAAATATAAAAACTGTCAGAAAGTGAAAAAAAAAAAAAAAATTGCAAAAATATAAAAAAAAAAAAAAAAAATTAATCCACCAAAAATAAAAATATAATGTACCCATCAATAAATATTATTATAAAAAAAAAACAAAAAAACAAAAAGAGTACACATATTTGGTATCGCCGCGTCCGGAACAACCTGACCTATAAAACTGTCCCACTAGTTAACTCATTCAGTGAACACGGTAAAAAAAAAAAAAAAAAAACGAAGCAAAAAACAATGCTTTTTTTTTTCACTTTTTCATTTTTACGAATCAATTTGTGAAGTACCTGGGGGTTCCAAGTGCTCACTATGCATCTAGATAGGTGCCTTGGGGGGTCTAGTTTCCAAAATGGGGTCACTTGTGGGGGAGCTCCAATGTTTGGGCACACAGGGGCTCTCCAAATGAAACATGATGTCCGCTAACAATTTGAGCCGACAATTTGTTAGCGGATACCATGTTGCTTTTGGAGAGTCCCTGTGTGCCCAAACATTGGAGCTTCCCCACAAGTGACCCCATTTTGGAAACTAGACCCCCCCAAGGCACCTATCTAGATGCATAGTGAGCACTTGGAACCCCCAGGTGTTTCACAAATTGATTCATAAATATGAAAAAGTGTTTTTTTTTTCACTTTTTCATTTTTACAAATCAATTTGTGAAGCACCTGGGGGTTCCAAGTGCTCACTATGCATCTAGATAGGTGCCTTGGGGGGTCTAGTTTCCAAAATGGGGTCACTTATGGGGGAGCTCCAATGTTTGGGCACACTGGGGCTCTCCAAACACAACATGGCGTCCGCTAATTATTCAAGCAAATTTTACAATCAAAAAGTCAAATGACGCTCCTTCCCTTCTGAGCCCTGCCGTGCGCCCAAACAGTGTTTTTTCCCCACATATTGGGTATCTGCGTGCCCAGGGTAAATTGCACAACAAATTTTGGGGTCCATTTTTTCTTGTTAACCCTGTGAAAATAAAAAAAAATGGGTCTAAAGTAACATTTTTGTGAAAAAAGTTAAATGTTCATTTTTTTCTTCCACATTCAAAAAATTCCTGTGAAGCACCTGAAGGGTTAATAAAGTTCTTGAATGTGGTTTTGAGCACCTTGAGGGGAGCAGTTTTTAGAATGGTGTCACTTTTGGGTATTTTCTGTCATAAAGACTAGTGTTGAGCCACCCCCGTAGTGTTCGAGTTCGGTTCGGTTCGTCGAACACCCGTGTGTTCGCCGAACTGTTCGTCGAACTGTTCGTCGAACACCTTCGAACACCGTTAAAACCAATGGCAGGCAAACAAAAACACATAGAAACACATAGAAAACACCTTCAAAGGTGTCCAAAAGCTGACAAACTGCTCAGAAGACATAACTAACACATGGAAAAGTGACAAGTACATATAGTCATGCGAAAATAAAAGAGGTGGAGGAGTAAAAGGAGGGGGAGACACAGATATAGGCATGTCATGCCCTTCTAAAATCCAAAAAGTGAGAAGCCGACACGGCCAGTCCGCTCCTGCCCGTGCCACCTCCGTGTCGCCGGGTTTGTGCCAGAGCCGCGGTGAACCCTGATGGCCAGCCCCCCTCTCCCAATACTGGTGCCTGTCCGCTGGTGGGTCGAGCGAGCCCCCCTGTGGTGGAGGCAGCTCTAAGCTTTTTAATTTAAATTGTCTCTCTAATTTGAATGAATACACTTTAAATCCATTTACAAGGATCTATTGGAGGGCAAGTCTCATGCCAGCAGCCGCGTAATTCCAGCTCCAGTAGCGTCCACTAAAGCTGCTGCAGTTAAAAAGCTTTTATAAGGATCGAGCTCGGCTGTCCACCGCAAGGCATCCTACTGCCAGTCCCAGCCCCTATGCCTTGGGGTGCCTCCTGATGCTCTTCACTGAGTATCCCGTGGTCCCGAAGCATTTCCTTTGAAAAAATGAAGTGTCCAAACTACAGGTGGTGTAGCTTGCTTAACAGCCGGGATAATCCGCTGACTAGCAGACCCTGCTACTAGGCACAAAGTATTTCCTGGGCTAGATGCAGTTAAAAATTTGTAATTAGATACTCTCGTTGGATGCTGAGAAAGCATTCCATAGAGTCTCCTGGCACGCCATATATGATTCTCTTAAAAAGCTTGGGGTAGGGGTCTAGGGGACCCTTTTATAGCCAAAATCACGGCCCTGTATCGCAATACGTCACCTAGGCTGAAGATAAATGGAACTGTAGCACCCTGAGGGCTCGGTTGCTACAGAGGTATTGCACCTCACCCAGAGGTGTGATATCTCACTCTCAGGTAAGGATGTAGTGTGGATCAGGACCCGACACCTGCATGCATTACACCACATTGCCGTGGGGCAGGGCGACCAATATGCCCCTGAGATGGGCACGACAGTCCCTGTCCCTGGCTGGAGTGGGGGGAGGGAACACTGAGGAAGGGGAACCCTGTAGTGCAGGAGCAGGGAGGAAGCAGTTCCTGGGTGCATTGAGAAGGGAGTATAAAAGGTGGGCACCATCTTAGTTCAGTGCAGAGAAGTCTGAGCAGAAGTGGCAGGGAGCAGGGGCTCTGCATGAGCTCTGCTCCGGAGGCGGGCCTAGTAACAGAGGCCCAGGCCTGGAAGAGGGAGAAGGAAGGAAAAGGAGCGGAGAAGGCTCCAGGAACGAGGAACGAAGGGATCTCAGGGGTGCGGACGGGCGAGTCGCCACCGCACGCCAGAATCCACCTGCGTGGAGGGGTCAGGCCAAAGGGGGAGACCGATCCCCGAAACTAGTGGAGGCAGGAAACGACCCTCAGCTAGAAACAGGAGGCTGTGACATTTTATGTGGCGCAGCCCCTCGCTACACCCGCTAGGAAGGCACCACATAGGGTCAGGGAAACTGGCGCCAAGTTTACCAAGAGGAGGCCCGAGGCAGCCGGACAGAAGGGTTGGTAAGAAAGGCCAGACAAAGGACACACAAAGGGGGTCCTGTGAAGCGCTCCAAAGTTATCTGGGAGTTGTCTGAGCCCCTCACCTGGTGAGCACAGTACGACGTGGGCTGCCGTTACCTGCAGACGTGGTCTGGATAATAAGAACTGTGAGTAAAGGCCCTGGACTGCATCACTGACTCCGTGTCATTACTGCTGCTGCCCTGCACCATCACCCCCATCCTCCGCATACACTGCCCTGAGGCTATACTCCTCCCGTGGGGAGTTATGCTACGCTCTGCTGCACCCACAACACCAGCCTCAGCGGTCTGCCCTGGAGCGGTGGTTCACTCTGACCGCAATCCACGGGTGGCGTAGTCGGACATTTAAACATCAAAACCACATAAATAGTTCCGCCACTGGTTTGACCGCCCTGAGCCACGGAACCGGGTTGCCGCCACGGAGACTACAACCACCAGCATCCACCAAAAAGGGTCGGGGTGTCCCAAGGCCCAGGGGGCGCGTCAGAACATTTTCATCACCTTTCACAATCACCAATGGGACAAGGCAGGGATGTTCTCTGTCCCCTCTCTTATACATCCTAGTGACGGAGCACCTGCTCTCATCAATTCGCCATAACCCCAATATTAGGTGGATTGAGGTGGGAGGCACCGAGTACAAGTGCTCTCTATTTGCTGATGATGTCCTAGTATATATCACTCAATCACATATATCCATCCATGCTGTTATGGCTGAAATAGATCACTTTGTTACATGGTCAAATTTTAAAATCAATGCAGCGAAGTCTGAGGCCCTCGATGTCTCCCTCCCCAAATCCATATAGGATTCCATCCAGTCCAACTTTCCCTTTGCCTGGCCCTCACAGGGTATCAAATACTTAGGAATTCCTATTCATAGAGACCTCTCCCATCTATGTTATCTTAATTTTGGGCCCTTTATTGAACAACTCCATACAGACCACGGTTGGCAAGTTAGAACTGTAAGATTCACTACGTGAACCACTGGTGTTTTGTGGAAAAGCACATGTACACTGTGTTCCAAATTATTATGCAAAAAGTGTTTAGGAGTGATAAGGGAAGAATTTGTTTGTTTGTCAGTTAAACTCATTGATGGTGATGTGTGTCAGGGCTCTTTATATCACTGTAAGCAATTGCAGACACCAGTGCTAATTAGTTTGTCAGGTGTGTCCAATGAAAGGCAAGACTACTTAAGAAGGCTCTCTCACATTATTCAGCAGCCTACATTTTCTGCCAAAATGGGAAAGAAAAAGGATGTGTCGGCTGCTGAGAAGCAACAAATTGTGGAGTGTTTAGGTCAAGGCATGACTACAATCAACATTGTGCGATGATCAGGATGAAGTGTCTTGGCAATCAAGAAGTATGTAGCTGATTCACAGTACACACGTGTGCGTGCTGATAAGGGCAAATTGAGGACTCTTTCCTACAGGCAATTACGTCAGGTTGAAAGAGCAGCGGCAAAAAAGCCTTGTCATAGCAGCAGACAAGTTTTTGAAGCTGCTTGTGCCTCCAACGTCCCCCGAACAACAAGATGCAGGGTCCTTCAGAGGTTTGCAGCTGTGCATACGCCATCCTGTCGACCTCCTCTATCCACTTCACACAAGCAGAAACGGCTCCAGTGGGCCAAACATTACATGAAGACTGATTTCAAAACTGTTTTGTTCACGGATGAGTGCCGTGCAGCGCTCGATGGTCCAGATGGATAGAGTGGAGGATGGCTGGTTGATGGACACCCCACGCAAACACAGCTACAGCGCCAACAAGGAGGAGGTGGAGTAATGTTTTGGGCTGGAATCATGGGGAGAGAGATTGTCGGCCCCTTTAGGATCCCTGAAGGCGCTAAAGATGAACTCCATAATGTATGTGGATTTTCTCAAACAGCATTTCCTGCCATGGTTCAAGAAGAAGAACCGTGTATTTCACAGCAAGATCATTTTTCTGCATGATAATGCACCATCTCATGCTGCACATAAAACATCTGCATCTCTGGCTGATATGGGCATAAAAGGGGACAAACTTATGGTGTGACCCCCATGCTCCCCTGACCTCTACCCCATTCAGAACCTTTGGAGCATCATTAAAGGGAGTGTCTATGATGGCGGGAGGCAGTTCACATCTAAGCAACAGCTCTGGGAGGGTATTCTGTCCTCATGCAAAACAATTGAAGCAGAAACCATCCAAAACCTGACAAATTCAATGGACGAGAGAGTTCAGAAGCTCCTTTCGAACAAGGGGTCCTATGTGAAAATGTAACATCACCTAGAATAAAGTTTTGAGTTGAAAACTGTTTGATTTCAGTTTCTAACAACCTGCTAATGCTTATAATTTCAAAAATGACCATTTTTTTGGTCTTTATTAAAATGAAAAGGTTGATCGAAAAGTTTGGGGGATCTAAGAGTGTGGCAACCCAGTAGTCATGATTACTTCGAATTCTGACAATATGAGGGTCATGCTGCAGGTAGTGCAGCAAGAAGGCACTTATGTGTCTTGCGCATCTCGGAGCCCCAAAATTATTTTCCGGGCTAGATGCAGCTAAAAATTATTTTTAATTTTAAATCTGGTGGAGCTTATTATAGATGGCCTAATAGGATCAGTGCTGCACACTGCTACAAAGCCCAAATTATTTTCCAGTCAAGATACAGATAAACATGATTAGTAATTTGAAAGCTTAAAACGGGTGGTAGGGTGATTTTAAACAATCATCAAGCTTTTACTCTCCCCAGGATGACACAGGGGTAGAAAAGTCGTTTCGGATCCATGATTTGTTCATCTTTATGAACGTGAGTCTGTCTACATTATCAGTGGAGAGCCGCGTGCGCTTATCTGTCAGCACACCACCAGCAGCGCTGAACACACGTTCAGACAGAACGCTGGCTGCGGGGCATGACAAGATCTCCAAGGCGTAAGTGGCTAGCTCCGGCCATTTATCCAGATTGGAAGCCCAAAAAGAGCAAGGGTCCAGTGACACAGTCGTGGCTTCAATGTTTACTTGGAGATACTCCTGTACCATCGTCTCTAGGCGTTGACTATGTGTCAGACTTCTTGTCTCCTGTGGCCTTGCAAAGGATGGGCTAAAAAAGTGGTGAAATGATTCCGCAAAATTGATGTTACCACCAGATACTGTGGTTCTGTTACGGTTTGAGTGCTGAACACTTGACGGTCCCACGGTTGGCAAGTTGGAACTGTGAGATTCACTACGTGCACCACTGGTATTTTGTGGAAAAGCACATGTAAGATTCTGCAACAGTCTCTGCTGATACTCCTGCATGCGTGCATCCCTTTCTATGGCAGGAATAATTTCTGCAAATTTACTTTTGTACCGGGGATCTAACAGTGTGGCAACCCAGTAGTCAGGATTATTTCTAATTCTCACAATTCGAGGGTCATGTTGCAGGTAGTGCAGCAAGAAGGCACTCATGTGTGTTGCGCATCCAGGAGCACCAAGTCCCTGTTGTGTTGGTGGCGAGGTAACAATCATGCTTCCTTCCTCTGTCCTCTCCCCCCAACCTCGCACAACAGAAATGTGATCAAGGTCTCCCTCATCTGATGAGTCTTCCATCAGCTCGTCCTCCACTTCTTCCTGGGCTCCTGCACCTTCCTCACTAGTTTGGCTGCTACCATGCGCCCTGGTAAAACCATCTCCCCCACCCTCACATGCCTGCCGCCTTGGTGCTGCCGACCGTCTGGACCTTGCAGATGTTAGCCCTTCCGCATACAACTCCTCCTCCTCTACTTCCTCCACCTCCTCTTGTGCCACCACCTGACTCCGAATTCTGTTTAACATGTGCTCCAGCATGTAAATCACCGGAATAGTCATGCTGATAATGGCATCGTCAGCACTAAACATCTTCGTCGCCATTTCAAAACTGTGCAGAAGGGTGCATAGGTCCCTGATCTGAGACCACTCCTCCAGCGTGATTTGCCCCACCTTTGAATCTCGTTGGCCCAGGCTATACGTCAGAACGTATTGCACCAGGGCTTGTCGGTGCTGCCACAGTCGCTGCAACATGTGCAGAGTTGAATTCCACCGGGTAGGCACATCGCATTTTAGCCGGTGAAGTGGCAGGCCCAACGACTTCTGTAGAGATGTAAGTCGCTGAGCTGCGGGATGCGAACGGCGGAAGTGAGCACACAGCGACCGTGCCCTCTGCAGAAGGCCATCTAGTCTGGGATAGTGGGCTAAAAATTGCTGGACAACCAGGTTCAACACGTGAGCCATACAAGGCACGTGTGTGACATTGCCCCGGCGAAGGGCCGCACCCAGGTTTGCAGCATTGTCGCACACGGCCTTCCCTGGTTTCAGGTCCAGTGGAGACAACCATTCATGAAATTGGTTCTCCAGAGCTGACCACAACTCCTCAGCTGTGTGACTCACATTTCCCAGACATTTCAATGTAAAAACCGCCTGATGACGTTGAGCCCTACTGCCAGCATAGTAAGGAGGTGTGCAGGATCCCTTCTGCGCAGTTAGAAAGCTTGTGGCATGACCAGACAGGCTTTGGGTGCAGGTGGAAAACCGAGAGGAGGTTGAGGAGGCAGAAGCAGTGGAGGAACTTTGACATAAAGAGGATTGACGCACAACTCGTGGGGACGGCAAGACTTGGACAGCAGCCCCTTGTCCTGCTGTCACCATAGTTACCCAGTGCCCAGTCAGCGACATGTAACGCCCCTGTCCATGCCTACTCGTCCAAGTGTCTGTGGTGAAATGCACCCTGTCACACACAGAGTTTCTCAAAGAAGCGGTGATGTTGTGTGCGACATGCTGGTGGAGCGCAGGCACACCTTTCTTTGAGAAGTAGTGCCGACTGGGCATCTGGTACTGGGGCACTGCGACGGACATAAGGTCTCGAAAATCCTCTGTGTCCACCAGGCGGAAAGGCAGCATTTCTGTAGCCAAGAGCTTGCAGATGGTGAAATTCAACCTCTTAGCTTTCTCATGGCTAGGAGGAAATGGTCTTTTACTTGTCCACATCTGAGGGACCGAGGGCTGGCTATTGTGCTTAGACGGGGTTGATAAGGGTGTCCCCGGCAAACTGCCGGTCTGTGAGGAAGATGCAGGCGGACATGTTAGGTTGCCTTGATCCAAAGGTGGTGCTATCGATGTCGGACAGCGCTCAACACCAGCTGCTGTTACCACCTCCAAAGAAAATGATGACCTGCCAATCACGCTGGCTGTTGCGGGTAAAGAGGTGGCAGGTCTGCGCCCCAAAACAGATGTGACTGCTGCCCCCCCAGTCACAGAGGATGAAGAGGCCGCGGATGCACAAGATATGGCAGACGGTGGTTGGCCCGGCCAGCTAGGCCGCATTGTAGCACACTGAGCTTCCCACTGCAACTTATGCTTCATGTCCATGTGCCGGTTCATGCATGAAGTACTCAAACTATGTATTTTTTGGCCTCTACTTAGCTTTTGCTGACAAATGTTACAGATAACACGAGTTGGGTCATCTTTATCGATCTGAAAAAATGCCCAGGCTATGCAAGGCTTAGCACCCATGCGACCTGAAGAGCCACCACGACTTGTGGTGAGAGGCAGAGTTGTGTTTGAGGATGCAGTTGTTGACGTGCTTCCAGTACTACGTCTCTGTCCAGGAAGGCGCAACCTGACCTCGTCGTCACTAGCATCTTCCTCCACCTCCTCTGCTGACCTCATCTCTTGGCTGACTGTGGGTTGACAGTAAGTGGGATCTCCAACCTCATCATCATCACCCTGTGTGTTATCACACCCGTCGTCCTCAGAGCCAACCTGTTCCTGCCCTGACAAAAAACTAAAGTTGTCGCTCCAATCAGGTATTTGAGTCTTATCATCGTCTTCCTCATTGTCTCCACCAACAGGAGTTACAGTTTGGGAATGAGGGTCTACATTATGGTCAGAACCTTCTGCGTCTGGTCCTGGATCCGACTCATAAAGATTCTGGGCATCAGTGCAGATCATTTCCTCGTCTGGATTCACAGAAGCGCTGGAGTCGACCTCTGATTCCCAGGCTATAGTATGAGTAAACAGCTCTGCAGACTCAACCATCTGTTCTACCTCATACTCAGACGGGCAGCTGGAGATTTGGGAGCTGTGAGGAAGCAAGTGCGATTTGGGTGACACCTTTGAGGACTGGAGTATTTGTGATGTTGAAGTTGATGTGGAGGAGAGCCCACTTAAAGGAGCACTTGATATCCGTTGAAGCACCTGCTGTTTTTGTGCCTCATCTGGAATTTGTAGCGATTGGCGTGGCCGTAAGAAAGGGATCTTATCACATTGTCCGCTAAAAGAAGTAGACATTTTAGTTTGGCTGGAAGATGGTCTTTCTTCTGCAGATGTTACTGTTGCTTTAACACCTACCCCACGGACACAACCTTTTTTCCCCTTCCCAACACGCCTATTCCCCTTTCCACCAGCAGCAGGCCTTTTTCCACTCATTTTGGTGGTTAACTAATTCACAACTCTGGAGTTGTTTGCACAAAAAAACAATGGATGGTAACCGAGCAGAGCTGAGTGTCCAAACTGTGGTATTAGGCCAAAACTATTGGCTGGGTTAGATGCAGAAAAAAATATATTCAGTTTGCAACCTGATGGAGGTCAGTATAGATGGACTAATAGAGAAAGTCCGACACACTGCTAGAAGGCCAAATATTTTTTCAGAGCTAGATGCAGAAAAAAATTATATTCAGTTTGCAACCTGATGGAGGTCAGTATAGATGGATTAATAGAACAAGACCCACACACAGCTAGAAGCCCAATATTTTTTCAGAGGTAGATGCAGAAAAAAATATATTCAGTTTGCAACCTGATGGAGGTCAGTATAGATGGACTAATACAACAAGTCCCACACACAGCTAGAAGCCCAAATATTTTTTCAGAGGTACTGTAGATGCAGATAAAAATTATTTTTAATTTGCAACCTGATGGAGGTCAGTATAGATGGACTAATACAACAAGTCCCACACACAGCTAGAAGCCCAAATATTTTTTCAGAGGTACTGTAGATGCAGATACAAATTATTTTTAATTTGCAACCTGATGGAGGTCAGTATAGATGGACTAATACAACAAGTCCCACACACAGCTAGAAGCCCAAATATTTTTTCAGAGGTACTGTAGATGCAGATAAAATTATTTTTAATTTGCAACCTGATGGAGGTCAGTATAGATGGACTAATAGAGAAAGTCCGACATACTGCTAGAAGGCCAAATATTTTTTCAGAGCTAGATGCTGAAAAAAATTATATTCAGTTTGCAACCTGATGGAGGTCAGTATAGATGGATTAATAGAACAAGACCCACACACAGCTAGAAGCCCAATATTTTTTCAGAGGTAGATGCAGAAAAAAATATATTCAGTTTGCAACCTGATGGAGGTCAGTATAGATGGACTAATACAACAAGTCCCACACACAGCTAGAAGCCCAAATATTTTTTCAGAGGTACTGTAGATGCAGATAAAAATTATTTTTAATTTGCAACCTGATGGAGGTCAGTATAGATGGACTAATACAACAAGTCCCACACACAGCTAGAAGCCCAAATATTTTTTCAGAGGTACTGTAGATGCAGATACAAATTATTTTTAATTTGCAACCTGATGGAGGTCAGTATAGATGGACTAATACAACAAGTCCCACACACAGCTAGAAGCCCAAATATTTTTTCAGAGGTAGATGCAGAAAAAAATATATTCAGTTTGCAACCTGATGGAGGTCAGTATAGATGGACTAATACAACAAGTCCCACACACAGCTAGAAGCCCAAATATTTTTTCAGAGGTACTGTAGATGCAGATAAAAATTATTTTTAATTTGCAACCTGATGGAGCTCAGTATAGATGGACTAATACAACAAGTCCCACACACAGCTAGAAGCCCAAATATTTTTTCAGAGGTACTGTAGATGCAGATAAAAATTATTTTTAATTTTCAACCTGATGGAGGTCAGTATAGATGGACTAATACAACAAGTCCCACACACAGCTAGAAGCCCAAATATTTTTTCAGAGGTACTGTAGATGCAGATACAAATTATTTTTAATTTGCAACCTTATGGAGGTCAGTATAGATGGACTAATACAACAAGACCCACACACAGCTAGAAGCCCAAATATTTTTTCAGAGGTAGATGCAGAAAAAAATATATTCAGTTTGCAACCTGATGGAGGTCAGTATAGATGGACTAATACAACAAGTCCCACACACAGCTAGAAGCCCAAATATTTTTTCAGAGGTACTGTAGATGCAGATAAAAATTATTTTTAATTTGCAACCTGATGGAGGTCAGTATAGATGGACTAATACAACAAGTCCCACACACAGCTAGAAGCCCAAATAATTTTTCAGAGGTACTGTAGATGCAGATACAAATTATTTTTAATTTGCAACCTGATGGAGGTCAGTATAGATGGACTAATAGAGAAAGTCCGACACACTGCTAGAAGGCCAAATATTTTTTCAGAGCTAGATGCAGAAAAAAATTATATTCAGTTTGCAACCTGATGGAGGTCAGCATAGATGGATTAATAGAACAAGACCCACACACAGCTAGAAGCCCAAATATTTTTTCAGAGGTAGATGCAGAAAAAAATATATTCAGTTTGCAACCTGATGGAGGTCAGTATAGATGGACTAATACAACAAGTCCCACACACAGCTAGAAGCCCAAATATTTTTTCAGAGGTACTGTAGATGCAGATAAAAATTAGTTTTAATTTGCAACCTGATGGAGGTCAGTATAGATGGACTAATAGAATGATGCTATGCCCAAAAGATTTTACTTCACTAGGTGCAGTAAAAAAATTGGTATTCTATACACAGGTGGTATATCTTGCAGCACAGATAGGCTACTCCACTGACTAACACACTCTGCAATAGGCCAAAAAGGATTAGCTTTGCTAGATTCAGCCAAATGCTGTGAAAAAAACTTGCACAGCACTGGCACAGACCTGCCTGGCAAAAACTGATAGGAACTGATGTAACCTAGTCCTGAAAAGGACTCCAATTACAATTAGTCTTTACTCCCACAACCTATCTATTTAAGAGCACAGACCTCCCTGATAAAAGTCGTAGGAAATGCTGTAACCTAGTCCTTAAAAGGACTGCAATCACAACTATTCCCTACTCCCAAGCTATCTGTATATTTGTGCGAAAATTGGCTTGAAATTAACAAGGTATAGCGCACACAGCAACAGCGGTGCCGTCTAACACGCAGCTGCAGCAGTGAGAAAATGGTGGCGACGGGGAAAATGGCTTGGTCTTATAGGGCAAGGACATGTGACATACACTGCCAATGACACATGCCCTTGCTTGTGTGAAAAAAAGCACTTCGCTCCGTGTGTGCGCTGCTGACAGATTGCACCTCCCCACTGCAAATGCGGAAAAGAGAAAAAAAATGGAGATCTTCATTGTTCCTGCAGAGATCCATCCCCTGCCCCTCCCCCCACCCCGCTGTACACTCAAACTGCGTATTAACATTAATTTTCATCATTACTGAGAAAAAATCCAGTTATGATTTTGGTGCACGAACAGTTATCGAACATAACCTCGAACAGCCGAATTTTTATCAAATTGTTCGTGTTCGCCGAACGGCTCGAACACCGCCCAAAACGGCTCGAATTTGAGATTGGCGAACAGTTCGAGTAGAACAACGCTCATCTCTAATAAAGACCTCTCAAAGTGACTTCAAATGTGATGTGGTCCCTAAAAAGATGGTTTTGTAAATTTTGTTGGAAAAATGAGAAATCGCTGCTCAACTTTTAACCCTTATAGCTTCCTAACAAAAAAAAATTTTGGTTCCAAAATTGTGCTGATGTAAAGTAGACACGTGGGAAATGTTATTTATTAACTCTTTTGCGTGACATATCTCTCTGATTTAAGGGCATAAAAATTTAAATTTTGAAAATTGCTAAATTTTCAAAATTTTCGCCAAATTTCCATTTTTTTCACAAATAAACGCAAGTGATATCGAAGAAATTTTACCACAATCATGAAGTACAATATGTCACGAAAAAACAATCTCAGAATCAGGGGGATCCGTTGAAGCGTTCCAGAGTAATTACCTCATAAAGTGACAGTGGTCAGAATTGTAAAAATTGGCCTGGTCATTAACGTGCAAACCACCCTCGGGGCTTAAGGGGTTAAACACTGATGTGCTGATTTTAGCGCCACATTTAAACACTGCTGTGCTGATTGGTCGCGGACGCTGCCCGCTACCAATCAGCAATTTTGGCGCCACATTTAAACACTGCTGTGCTGATTGGTCGTGGACGCTGCCCGCGACCAATCAGCGAGATTGGCGCCAAATTTAAACACCGCTCTGCTGATTGGTGGCGGCCACCAGCCGCGACAAATCAGCGAGATTGGCGACAAATTTAAAAAACGCTCTGCTGATTGGTCGCGGCCGGCGACCGCGACCAATCAGCAATATTGGCGCCAAATTTAAACACCCCTCTGCTGATTGGTCGCGACCGCCAGCTGCGACCAATCAGCGATATTGGCGCCAAATTTAAACACCGCTCTGCTGATTGGTCACGACCGCCAGCTGCGACCAATCAGCGACATTGGCGCCAAATTTAAACACTGCTCTGCTGATTGGTCGCGGTCGCCGGCAGCGACCAATCAGCGATTTTGGCGCCAAATTTAAACACACTCTCCAGTCCTCACTAACACGGTTCGCTGATTGGTCGTGGCCGCCACCCGCAAACAATCAGCAATATTGGCACCAAATTTAAACCCTGCTCTGCTGATTGGTCGCGGTCGCCGGCCGCGACCAATCAGCAGTATTTATGAAAATACTATACTATACTATACTATTTTTAATGGTGTTTTATTTGTTTGTCGGTTTGTCATTTTGTGTATATGTGTCAGGAATTATTTGTATTCAATAAATTGATATATTTTTATGGATCTTTGTTGTTATTGATAATTATTTGGTTACTTTTTGACTATTTGGGTGATCACTGCTAGTTTGCATCTCTTCTTTTTGCTGTTTTCATACTTACTATTTTATGAGATGCTGCAGGTAGATCCCGTTTATTAGATGGTGCCCTCCTCATTGTTTGGTGGTTCACCAATCAGCAGTATTGGCGCCAAATTTAAACACTACTCTGCTGATTGCTCGCGGTCGCCGAACTTGACCAATCAGCATTATTGGCGCCAAATTTAAACACCGCTTTGCTTATTGGTCGCGGTGGCCGGCCGCGACCAAGCAGCGATATTGGCGCCAAATTTAAACACCGCTTTGCTGATTGGTCGCGGTGGCTGGCCGCGACCAAACAGCGATATTGGTGCCAAATTTAAACACCGCTCTGCTGATTGGTCGCGGTCGCCGAACTTGATCAATCAGCATTATTGGCGCCAAATTTAAACACCGCTTTGCTTATTGGTCGCGGTGGCCGGCCGCGACTAATCAGCATTATTGGCGCCAAATTTAAACATCGCTTTGCTGATTGGTCGCGGTGGCCGGCCGCGACCAAACAGCGATATTGGCGCCAAATTTAAACACCGCTCTGCTGATTGGTCGCGGTTGCCGGTCGCGATTAATCAGCATTATTGGCGCCAAATTTAAACACCGCTCTGCTGATTGGTCGCGGCCATGAACAATCACCATTATTGGCGCCAAATTTAAATACCGCTCTGCTGATTGGTCGCGTTCGCTGGCAGCGACCAATCAGCATTATTGGAGCCAAATTTAAACGCCGCTCTGCTGATTAGTCGCGACCACCGGCCGTGAACAATCAGCGATATAGGCGCCAAATTTTAACACCGCTTTGCTGATTGGTCACGGTTGCCGGCCACGACCAATCAGCGATTTTGCTGCCAAATTTAAACACGCTCTCCAGTCCTCACTAACACGGTTTGCAGATTGGTCGTGGCCGCCGCCTGCGACCAATCACCGATATGGCCGCCAAATTTAAACACTGCTTTGCTGATTGGTCGCGGTTGCCGGCCGCGACCAATCAGCGATTTTGGCGCAAGATTTAAACACCGCTCTGCTGTATGCACCCGGTCGGCCGCATACATATTTTAGAATACCCGATGTGTTAGAATCGGGCCACCATCTAGTATAATATAATGATCCCACAGACTCACATATAATATAATGTTACCACAGACCCACAAATAATATAATGACCCCACAGACTCACATATAATATAATGTTACCAAAACCCACAAATAAAATAATTACCCCACAGACCCACATATAATATAATGTCCCCACAGACCCACATATAATATAATGTCACCAAAGACCCACATATACAGTGCTGGCCAAAAGTATTGGCACCCCTGCAATTCTGTCAGATAATACTCAGTTTCTTCCTGAAAATGATTGCAATCACAAATTCTTTGGTATTATTATCTTCATTTAATTTGCTTGCAAGGAAAAAACACAAAAGAGAATGAAGCAAAAATCAAATCATGGATCATTTCACACAAAACTCCAAAAAAGGGCCGGACAAAAGTATTGGCACCCTCAGCCTAATACTTGGTTGCACAACCTTTAGCCAAAATAACTGCGAACAACCGCTTCCGGTAACCATCAATGAGTTTCTTACAATGCTCTGCTGGAATTGTAGACCATTCTTCTTTGGCAAACTGCTCCAGGTCCCTGATATTTGAAGGGTGCCTTCTCCAAACTGCCATTTTGAGATCTCTCCACAGGTGTTCTATGGGATTCAGGTCTGGACTCATTGCTGGCCACCTTAGAAGTCTCCAGTGCTTTCTCTCAAACCATTTTATTGTGCTTTTGGAAGTGTGTTTTGGGTCATTGTCCTGCTGGAAGACCCATGACCTCTCACACTGGGCCCTACATTATGCTGTAAAATTTGTTGGTAGTCTTCAGACTTCATAATGCCATGCACACAGTCAAGCAGTCCAGTGCCAGAGGCAGCAAAGCAACCCCAAAACATCAGGGAACCTCCGCCATGTTTGACTGTAGGGACCGTGTTCTTTTCTTTGAATGCCTCTTTTTTTTTCCTGTACACTCTATGTTGATGCTTTTTCCCAAAAAGCTCTACTTTTGTCTCATCTGACCAGAGAACATTCTTCCAAAACGTTTTAGGCTTTCTCAGGTAAGTTTTGGCAAACTCCAGCCTGACTTTTTTATGTCTCGGGGTAAGAAGTGGGGTCTTCCTGGGTATCCTACCATACAGTCCCTTTTCATTCAGACGCCGACGGATAGTACGGGTTGACACTGTTGTACCCTCGGACTGCAGGGCAGCTTGAACTTGTTTGGATGTTAGTCGAGGTTCTTTATCCACCATCCGCACAATCTTGCGTTGAAATCTCTCGTCAATTTTTCTTTTCCGTCCACATCTAGGGAGGTTAGCCACAGTGCCATGGGCTTTAAACTTCTTAATGACACTGCGCACGGAAGACACAGGAACATTCAGGTCTTTGGAGATGGACTTGTAGCCTTGAGATTGCTCATGCTTCCTCACAATTTGGTTTCTCAAGTCCTCAAACAGTTCTTTGGTCTTCTTTCTTTTCTCCATGCTCAATGTGGTACACACAAGGACACAGGACAGAGGTTGAGTCAACTTTAATCCATGTTAACTGGCTGCAAGTGTGATTTAGTTATTGCCAACACCTGTTAGGTGCCACAGGTAAGTTACAGGTGCTGTTAATTACACGAATTAGAGAAGCATCACATGATTTTTCAAACGGTGCCAATACTTTTGTCCACCCCCTTTTTTAGGTTTGGTGTGGAATTATATCCAATTTGGCTTTAGGACAATTCTTTTTGTGTTTTTTTCATTGAAGACAAATTAAATGAAGATAATAATACCAAAGAATTTGTGATTGCAATCATTTTCAGGAAGAAACTGAGTATTATCTGACAGAATTGCAGGGGTGCCAATACTTTTGGCCAGCACTGTAATATAATGTTCCCAAAGACCCACATATAATATAATGTTACCACAAACCCACATATAATATAATGTCCCCACAGTTCCACATATAATATAATGTCCCCACAGACCCATAAATAATATAATGTCCCCACAGACCCACATATAATATATTGACCCCACAGACCCACATATAATATAATGGCACCAAAGACCCACATATAATATAATGTTCCCACAGACCCACATATAATATAATGTTCCCACAGACCCACATATAATATAATGTTACCACAGACCCACATATAATATAATCACCCCACAGACCCACATATATTATAATGTTACCACAGACCCACATATAATATAATGTTACCACAGACCCACATATAATATAATGTTCCCACAGACCCACATATAATATAATGTTACCCCAGACCCACATATAATATAATGACCACACAGACCCATACATAATATAATGTTACCACAGACCCACATATAATATAATGTCCCCACAGACGCACATATAATATAATGTCACCAAAGACCCACATATAATATAATGTTCCCACAGACCCACATATAATATAATGTCCCCACAGACCCACATATAATATAATGTCCCCACAGACCCACATATAATATAATGTCCCCACAGACCCACATATAATATGTTACCACAGACCCACATATAATATAATGTCCCCACAGACCCACATATAATATAATGTCCTCACAGACCCACATATAATATAATGTCCCCACAGACCCACATATAATATAATGTCCTCACAGACCCACATATAATATAATGTCCACACAGACCCACATATAATATAATGTCCTCACAGACCCACATATATAATGTCCCCACAGACCCACATATAATATAATGTTACCACAGACCCACATATAATATAATGTCCTCACAGACCCACATATAATATAATGTTACCACAGACCCACATATAATATAATGTCCCCACAGACCCACATATATTATAATGTCCTCACAGACCCACATATAATATAATGTCCTCACAGATCCACATATAATATAATATCCTCACAGACCCACATATAATATAATGTCCTCACAGACCCACATATAATTTAATGTCCTCACAGACCCACATATATGTTACCACAGACCCACATATAATATAATGTCCCCACAGACCCACATATAAATATAATGTCCCCACAGACCCACATATAATATAATGTCACCAAAGACCCACATATAATATAATGTTCCCACAGACCCACATATAATATAATGTCCCCACAGACCCACATATAATATAATGTCCCCACAGACCCACATATAATATGTTACCACAGACCCACATATAATATAATGTCCCCACAGACCCACATATAATATAATGTCCTCACAGACCCACATATAATATAATGTCCCCACAGACCCACATATAATATAATGTCCTCACAGACCCACATATATAATGTCCCCACAGACCCACATATAATATAATGTTACCACAGACCCACATATAATATGTCCTCACAGACCCACATATAATATAATGTTACCACAGACCCACATATAATATAATGTCCCCACAGACCCACATATAATATAATGTCCTCACAGACCCACATATAATATAATGCCCTCACAGATCCACATATAATATAATATCCTCACAGACCCACATATAATATAATGTCCTCACAGACCCACATATAATTTAATGTCCTCACAGACCCACATATAATATGTTACCACAGACCCACATATAATATAATGTCCCCACAGACCCACATATAAATATAATGTCCCCACAGACCCACATATAATATAATGTCCTCATAGACCCATATATAATATAATGTCCTCACAGATCCACATATAATATAATGTCCTCACAGACCCACATATAATATAATGTCCCACAGTCCCAAATATAATATAATGTCCCCACAGCACCACATATAATATGTCCCACAGTCCCACATATATATTGTCCCCACAGACCCACATATAATATAATGTCCCCACAAACCCACATATAATATAATGTCCCCACAGACCCACATATAATATAATGTCCTCACAGACCCACATATAATATAATGTTACCACAGACCAACATATAATATATTGTCCCCACAGACCCACATATAATATAATGTCCTCACAGACCCAAATATAATATAATGTCCCCACAAACCCACATATAATATTTTACCACCGACCCACATATAATATAATGTCCCAACAGCCCCACATATAATATAATGACCCTACAGACCCACATATAATAAAATATCACCAAAGACCCACATATAATATAATGTTCCCACAGACCCACATATAATATAATGTTACCACAGACCCACATATAATATAATGTCCCCACAGACCCACATATAACATAATGTCCTCACAGACCCACATATAATATAATGTCCTCACAGACCCACATATAATATAATGTTACCACAGACCCACATATAATATAATGTCCCCACAGACCCACATATAACATAATGTCCTCACAGACCCACTTATAATATAATGTCCCCACAGACCCACATATAATATAATGTCCTCACAGACCCACATATAATATAATGTCCCCACAGACCCACATATAACATAATGTCCTCACAGACCCACTTATAATATAATGTCCCCACAGACCCACATATAATATAATGTCCCCACAGACCCACATATAACATAATGTCCTCACAGAACCACATATAATATAATGTCTCCACAGACCCACATATAATATAATGTCCTCACAGACCCACATAAAATATAACTAGCTTTTACCCGCGGCTTCGCTCACATTTCGTGACAGATCATTTTAATAGTAAAAAAAAAAAAAATCTTAATAGTAAAAAAAAATAATCTTAATAGTAAAAAAAAATAATCTTATTTAGTTACTCGTACATCCAAAATTTCAGATGTCTAACTTCAAAACTGACTGATTCCATACAATCTTTGAACCCCTATAATATTAAGAGGGAAACTCTTGAGGGTGGAATTATCAAAATTCCTTTCTTAGTGCTCATTTAAGCTATAATAGAACCTATCTGCAAATTTCAAGATGCTAAGTTCAGTGGTTTCGGCTGTGCGTTGACCGCTAGTTGTGTCAGTCAATCAGGTTTACAGTTTTATATAATCTTCGCCTGTATGGTGTGTTTATAAAAAGTAGCCCTATGTCCTTCCCCAGGCTTGAAATTATCCATATCAAATTTCATCACAAACGGATTACTAAACACTGATTAATAAACAGGTCGGACTGAAGTTACTTGCATTTAATATTGTTCGTGTTAGTAAAGAATTAGTATGTAATTGGAATAATGGACATCTGCAGGTAATTTATCTATGTGTTTTTACTGCAATATACTCCTGTAAACTATGTTATTTGATTTCTTTTGTTCAGCGAAAATATGTAGATTTTGCGATTTAGAAACACGTGAGCAAGCTACGTATAGCTGACCGTGGGAAAAACAGGGCGTGCCTAAATGTATCCCCGCTACCTTCAAAGTTTGCCCTTGCGATTTATTGATGGTCATTGAAAATGCAACTTTAAGTGGGAACTGCAAACGTTTGAAATTAAAGGGTAAGTTATTGGGTATTATTGGGATGCGCGGTATAAGAATATTTTCACCCTTAGCTTCTCCAGTTAAAATTGTGGCCTTTACAATGTGCCTGCCTAGTTCAGTGACTCGCAATCTAGTGCCATTACATAATCTTGGGGCGTCCAAGTTGCGCATTAACAAAACGGGTATACCGACCTTTAATTCGAGCTTATGAGATGGGACCCCGGATAGCTCCAAAGAGTTAAGAAACTCCACGGGGTAGCGCGTACAGTCTTCAGATGACATGACTGTGTCGGAGTTGTAGGTTGTTGCATCGCTGGTTACTTGGTCCAAGATAATTTTATTGATTTTCGCAACTGTTTCATTTCTTGGTGCTAGTATAGTTCTTTCACATAGCCAATTTTCATCGTGGATGTTTTGTTGCAAATTTGGAAAAACTTGAGCAATAAGTGCGCCTTCCGAATCCACAACATGACAAAATTGGTTAGTGAATAGAACCATACCTTCTTCGTCAGTTTCGATTCGACCTTCACCGATCTCGAGCAGTTTCTCAGCGTACGCACCCGACTCTAGATCACTGAATAACTGGACACGCATGTTGGTGGTGAGGTGCAACTTTTCAACTTTGGTCCATAAATATGAGGATTTCAGACATGCGTTAATTCCGTCTGCTGCAGTGCCTCGCTCGATGACAGGCAAAGTTTGCCTAAAGTCCCCAGCCAATAAAACAACCACACCACCCATTATTGTTTGTTTACTGTGTAAGTCTTGTAGACAACGATCAAGAACTTCGATGGCGCGTTTGTGTGACATTGTGCACTCGTCCCACACGATTAGTTTGCACTGTTGCAACAGGAGGCCACGGGCACTGCTCTTGCTGATATTACACGATGGGGTTTCTTCGTTCACCAGATTAAGAGGTAATTTAAAGACTGAATGTGCCGTCCGTCCACCGCTTAGCAATGTTGCAGCAATTCCAGAGGAAGCCACAGCTAATGCAACGTTATGACCGCTACGAATTTTTGCTAAAAGTAAATTAAGCAAGAAAGTTTTTCCTGTACCACCCGGGGCATCAAGGAAAAAAAGTCCGCCTTCACCATTCTCAACTCGTCCTACTATTTTGTGATAAATCTCTCTTTGATTTCCCAGTGGTTATCATCTTCCAACAACCCCATCTTCTCACACACCTGCCGAAAAGTTGCAAGTTCTTGACCTTCAAATGTTTTTAAATCCGAGAAGTTGGTTGGACCCCTTATTACATTCAGCAGCATACGCAAGCAATAACATTCAAAATTGCTAACGTGCACCGTGTAAATGCGACCTAGAGCGTCTCCTGCCTTCACACCTGGCCAACCATCGACAGGTGTTCCTTGTAAATGACGTTTCCATTGCTTCCGTGCCACATTCCAAGTATAGTAGCGAGGCACGTCAATGTAATGTTTTTGCAAACGTATCACTTTGGCACAACAGGAAAAATGCAGTTAGTGTAGTTTTAGGTGGTGCTTCTAATCTCTCTCTAAAATTATTTTCCGTAAAGTAAACCCTCTCGCCATTGGGTAAATGAATCGCGAGATGAGTGACGGTTGGGTGTCTCTCGTGCAGAGGCAGACCTAAGATCCGCCACTCTGCTTCGTTACTACTAACATATCGGCCGGTTCTAAAGGTCTGCACCTCATCTCTTGGGTCAATGTTAACATTCCCTTGCTGGCGGATGTTAAAAATAGCCTGGTCGCTACCCTTATTAATATATTTACAAATATATTTTATCGCCTGTACCGTATTACAGAACTCTACATTTAAATGAGAATTAACATTTTTTGATAAGAGTGGAGAATATGGGACCACCCAGCTATTGTCCACCAATATTTCCTGTGTTCCTCTACGGGTTTTTATAATCGTCGTGCGTCCATCATTCTCTGGTGCTCTGCGCCTGTACAAAGGATAACCTTTGTCATTGGTTTGAGTATCTTTTAAAAGCTTCCTCGGATATTTTTTGGTACATTTTCCTTCCTTCATGCATGGCGATGAAGAATTGAATGTACCACATGGCCCGTGAATCATATTCTTTGTCACTGTATCATAGAGCTTTTGATCAGTTTCTGGGTTTGGTATCTCAGCACATATGATTTCGTCAATTTGGTTCGGATGCAATTTTTCCTTTAACCACAGCAGTAAGTGCACATGAGGCAAACCTCGCTTTTGCCACTCGATCGAGTACATGAAGCATTGCATATCACCAAATATGTTACCTTTTGTAAGTAGAGCTACCAACTTCTGTACTTTTATTCTAAATACTCCGGCTGTTAAGTCATGTCTGTCCGTTGAATTTTGACCAGCCATAAGCTCTTTGGTGATTTCTGGCCAAGCGGGGTTGCAAGTCATTGTAATAAATTAATCAGGCCTCCCATAATTACGTACGTATGTGAACGCATCTTGTGTATATTCGTGTAGGTATCTCGGGCTATTTACAAATGATGACGGGAGAATCACCATCTGACCTAAGTTATTTGGATCCAAATCCGCATCATTTCTTATTGCATCTTGCAAGTGAATTTAATTTTCTGCGCGCAGTTTTTTTTTATTTAAAGAAATGAACCTTAAGCGCTCACTTTCCATCTTTACATACATGTCGACCAGAAACTGATGAAGTAGGAGCCTACACTTAAGCATCAAATTAAAATCGCTGCGACGGACCATCAAGTGAAAGGCATAAAAATCTTTGCAGGACACCTTTTTGCTTGGCATTGCTTGTTTGGTAATTGGATTTATCTGAGGAATATCAATGCTGTACCCCTCTTGTCCTTTCCAAAAAATTATTGGGTACTCGAGAGCGTCATAGAATCTATGTGTATCGGGAATCATAGTGAGCATGCCATCGCGCGGCTGCACAACGATGTCCCGAGACATAGTTTGTTCGCTACTAACTATTACAGCAGCTATTTCATTTGTAGTAGGGGCATTGAATCGTCTCTCATGTTGACCACGTGGTACACGGTCTGGGTGAATCACTACTTTGAAATGATCGTCATTGATCATTCTGTCTCTAGCCGTTTTAAATTCATGCACCAAAATGTTGTGGTTGTGAAGTACTCGTTGTAATTTTTTAACTATGTTTCTATCTACGCTTTGCACGCACTCAGTACGCCTGTTGATTTGTTCTTCTTCGTCACCTATGAAATAAACTTGTAAAAATTGTGGTTGCGAAATGGACATAGGAATTAAAGAACCGATACGGTGGTATACTTGTATTGTAAAGGTCGGGCAAAACCCTGGCATTGAGACAATTTGATCTGCTCCAGAAGACGTCATATGAAAGCACATGTTGTATTTTCTTATATTATTTAGAAAAAGGCGAGATTCATCAGTTTCATTAGAGATAAGCTCTTTTAAAGGTTGAACTGGCTCGTCTATATAAGGAAGAGCTACTTTCCCGCCCAAACAACACATACCTGCTGCTTCCTCTTTCCACTTAACCGCTTCCCGACCGCCCACTGTAGATAAACGTCCGCGCTGCCTGGGCTCTGTGCAGCACGGACGTTTAAAAACGGTGGGTGGTCTCGCAGTGCTCAGGACCCCCTGGGTCCTGCAAGCGCTGTGAGAGCGGTGCAGAGCGTTAGCTCTGACAGGGAACATCATCGGGACCTGATTAGATCAGGTCCCAGTGATGTTAACCCTTTGCTGTCTTCTATATGCTGCGATCTATAGTGATCGCGGCATATAGGAGACAGCAGGAGAGGGGGTCGTCCACTTACCTCTCCGACGACCCCTTGATTGCTTTCAGGACCTGGCGTTGCTATGGCAGCTGGAGGTCACATGACCGCCTCCAGCTCTGCCATATATGGTGTCCTTCCTGTCTGGCTTCAGCCTGTAGCTGATGCCAGACAGGAGACTGTGAAACAGTCAGTGAAGATCTCATATAATGTAATATATGTCTATTACATTACATGAGATCAGGGATCAGAAAAATAAAAATTAATGTCCCATACAGGGACTAAGTAAAAATGTAAAAAAAAGTAAAAAAAAATGTTTTGAAACTGTTAAAAAAAAATACAAAATAAATAAAAATAAATAAATAAAATATTAAACCGATAAATCCATATAGTTATGCAAAAATAAAAAAAGTACACATATTTGGTATTGTCGCGTCCGAAACAACCCGAGCTATAAAACTGTCACACTAATTAACTCCTTATGTGTACACCGTAATAAAAATAAATAAAAAACGGAGCAAAAAACTATGCTTTTTCCTCATATCGCCAAACAAAAAGTGGAAAAAAATGCGATCAAAAAGCAAAATGGAAATAGAAATGGTACCGCTGAAAAAGTCATCTTGTTCCACAAAAATCAAGCCGCTATACAGCTCCATCAGCCAAAAAATAAAAAAGTTATACCTCTCAGAATAAAGCAATGCAAAAAAAATATTTTTTCTATAAAATTGTTTTATTGTGTAAAAGCGCCAAAACATAAAAAAATATACAGTAAGTGTAGTATCGCTGTAAACGTACTGACCCGAAGAATAACGCTGCCTGATCACTTTTACCACACGCAGAACGGCATAAAAAAAAACCTCAAAAAACAATTCCTGAATTGTTGGTTTTTGTTAATTTTACCTCCCAAAAAAACGGAATAGAAAGCGATCAAAAAATGTCACGTACCCACAAATGGTACCAATAAAAATGTCAACTCGTCCCGCAAAAAACAAGCCATCACATGACTGTCGGCCGAAATATGGAAAAATTATAGCTCTCAAAATATGGCGATACAAAAACTAGATTTTGCAAAAAAAAAAGCGTCTCTTAGTGTGTGACAGCTGTCAGTCATAAAAACCCGATATAAATCTGGTATCTCTGTAATTGCACCGACCCGAAGAATAAAGTAATCTAATCAGTTATATCACACTAGGAACGGCGTAAAAAAATAAATAAAACCAATTCTTCACCTGCTACTGATTTGTTTATTATGTCTCCCAAAGATCTGGCTCGGCACACATTTATCCTGCGCTCTGCGCTGAGCACTTACGCCAGAGTTTCCATGTAAATCTCTGAAATATGTGATTCAGCCGGAACCCATGACGGAAGATTCCCTGTAATGAGGCAGATATAGGCCACTGTGGATGCCGTCTGGCCTGTGATCCCACGGTGTCATTTGTTTTAGGCGTGCATAAAAGTGCGGTTGGCCACAGTTTTGTGCACTTCTGAAAAAAAGGACACCGCTAAACAGAGGCCAGACGGAGTCCAGAGTAACTCTGCTGCCTCATTACAGTGAATGGATCCCGCAGGGGTTTCATCTGAATTACAGGTCCGTCATCTGTTAAAAATATAAGGGACTTACAAGTTACTGGTAGCAGAAAGGCTCTGGAAAAGCGAAATGGCCCTTGCCCCCCAAAAGAAATTCAAAAAATTTTGTGCTCCCAAATCTAAATGCCTATTCTACAATAATTTGTTCTCCAATTGTCAAATAGCACTCTGTCCCCCCCAGATCTCGCCATATGGCTGAGTGGTACGATACAGCCACATATGGGGTATTGCCACTTTTAGAAGAAATTGTGTGACACATTTCGGCACCATTTTTACCCATTGCCCTGTGTGAAAATGTAAAATCTGAGGGTAAAACATTTTTTTGTGGTAAAAATATAATTATGCTTTTTTCACTGCCCAATGGTATAAATTTAAAAATTAAAAAATACTCACTACTTCCCTAGATGAATTCCTTGAGAGGTGTAGTTTACAAAATGGGGTCACTTGTGGGGGTTTCTGCATGTCAGCGACTCTTCAAATGTGACACGGTGTCTGCTGCCTATCCCAGCCAACATAGCGCTCCTTTCTCTTCCGAACCCTGCCGTACACCAAAGCAGTGGTTTTCCCCCACATATGGGGTATCGGCGTGTTCAGGAGAAATTGAACAACAAATTTCATGGTGCAATTTATCCTGTTACCCTTATGATAGTACAAAATTAGGGAAAGGAAAACATTTTTTGTGGGAAAAATGTGAAAATTTTATTTTTATGGCTCAATATTATAAACTTCTGTGAAGCAGCTGGGGGTGCAAGGTGCTCACCACATATCTAGATAAGTTCCCTAAGGGGTCTAGTTTCCAAAATGGTGTCACTTGTGGGGGGTTTCCACTGTTTAGGCACATCAGGGGCTCCCCAATTGCAACATGGCGTCCGCTAATTATTCAAACAAATTTTACATTCAAAAAGTCAAATGGCGCTCCTTCCCTTCCGAGCCCTGCCGTGCACCCAAACAGTGGTTTGCCTCCCCATATGGGGTATCGGCGTGTTCAGGAGAAATTGCACAACAAATTTCATGGTGCAATTTATCCTATTACCCTTATGATAATGCAAAATTAAGGGATGAAAAACGTTTTTTTGCGGGAAAAATGTGAAAATTTTATTTTTACAGCTGATTATTATAAACTTCTGTGAAGCACGTTGGGGTTCAAGGTGCTCACCACACATCTAGATAAGTTCCCTACGGGGTCTAGTTTCCAAAATGGTGTCACTTGTGGGGGGTTTCCACTGTTTAGGAACATCAGAGGCTCTCCAAACACAACATGGCGTCTGCTAATTATTCAGACAAATTTTACATTCAAAAAGTCAAATGGCGCTCCTTCCCTTCCAAACCCTGCAGTGCGCCCAAACAGTGGTTTTCCCCCACATATGGGGTATCGGCGTGTTCAGGAGAAATTGCACAACAAATTTCATGGTGCAATTTATCCTATTACCATTATGATAATGGAAAATTAAGGGATGAAAAACGTTGTTGTGGGAAAAATGTGAAAATTTTATTTTTACAGCTCAATATTATAAACTTCTGTGAAGCACCTTGGGGTTCAAGGTGCTCACCACACATCTAGATATGTTCCCTAAGGGGTCTAGTTTCCAAAATGGTGTCACTTGTGGGGGGTTTCCACTGTTTAGTCACATCAGGAGCTCTCCAAACGCAACATGGTGTCTGCTAATTATTCAGACAAATTTTACATTCAAAAAGTCTAATGGCGCTCCTTCATTTCCGAGCCCTGCCGTGCGCCCAAACAGTGGTTTTCCCTCACATATGGGGTATCAGCACGCTCAAGAGAAATTGCACAAAAAATTTTGGGGTCCATTTTTTCCTGTTACCCTTGTGAAAATAAAAAAAATTGGGTCTAAAGCAACATTTTTGTGAAAAAAGTTAAATGTTCATTTTTTTCTTCCACATTCCAAAAATTCCTGTGAAGCACCTGAAGGGTTAATAAAGTTCTTCAATGTGGTTTTGAGCACCTTGAGGGGTGCAGTTTTTAGAACGGTGTCACTTTTGGGTATTTTCTGTCATAAAGACCCCTCAAAGTGACTTCAAATATGATGTGGTCCCTAAAAAAATGTTTTTGTAAATTTTGTTGGAAAAATGAGAAATCGCTGGTCAACTTTTAACCCTTATAGCTCCCTAACAAAAAAAAATTTTGGTTCCAAAATTGTGCTGATGTAAAGTAGACATGTGGGAAATGTTATTTATTAAGTATTTTGTGTGACATATTTCTCTGATTTAAGGGCATGAAAATTCAAAGTTTGAAAATTGCAAAATTTTCGCCAAATTTCCGATTTTTTCACATATAAACGCATGTGATATCAAAGAAATTTTACCACTATCATGAAGTACAATATGTCACGAAAAAACAATCTCAGAATCAGGGGGATCCGTTGAAGCGTTCCAGAGTAATTGCTTCATAAAGTGACAGTGGTCAGAATTGAAAAAATTGGCCCGGTCACAAAGGCAAAAACAGGCTCTGGTGCGAAGTGGTTAAGAGCTCCGCAATATTTGCAATCTATGGTCATTGCTTCTATTTTTATAAGCTTGTGAGTTTCATAATCAAGAGTCTCGTCATACTCAAATGCAGCTTTATTAAACAATATCCATGTATTTCTTGTAAATGTTTGACGTCGCTGTGCTGCCCTTTCAGCAACAGTGCGTCTGCGAGATTCGGCCATTTCATAAGTTTCAGTGGCTCTTTGGGACGCCATGTAAGTCGCTTGCTGCTGACGTCGAGCTTGGGACTGTTCTGGAGTTTCAGCAGCCCGCTGAGACGCCAGATACTCCGCATGCTGTTCACGTCGGGCTTGGGACTGTTCTTGAGTTTCAGCAGCCCGTTGAGATGCCAAAAACTCCGCATTCCGTTCACGTCGGGCTTGGGATTGTTCTGGAGTCTCTGCAGCTCTATGTGCCGCACAACGCACCGCCTGCTCAAGCCTTCGTTGCTCAGCTTGTTGAGACGTCTCATCACGTCTAATTATTTTCATAGCTCGGGCTTTATTAGAGCTTTGCAAAATGTTAGACTTACGCTTTCGCGGCATTTTTATAAGTACTAATTACAAAATAGGTACTTAGTAAAGTTCAAACAAAATACTAAAACAATCTAATTAGTTATATTACGATCGCTGTACAGACGATATCAGTTGTATATGACTGGTCTATGAGGAGCAGCTGTGGCGCGGTTACCCATAGCAACCATTCCCAGTGCTCTGTGGGAGCTGAGAGCAGCCTGCTGGTGCTGTGGGTGACATGCTGCGCTGCACACACACAGGGCTGTGCTGCACACAGGAGGGGAGGACGCCATTTGTGTAGCGCTGCTGCCGGTGCTGTCAGGCTGCAGTGTGTGCATCCTCCATGGAGCCGCGCTCAGGTTACTGCCCCTCCCCGTGTGTGAGTCACTTCCCCTCCGCCCAGGTGAGGCGCTCGGAACTTTCCCGGCTGCAGCAGCTGGCGCAGGTGAGCGCATGTTTTATTATACGGTGTTATGTGGAGGGACAATGGCGGCGGGGACCCCCTGTGTGAGGACAATGACGGCCCGGTGCCGCCGGGCAACCTGCAGGAGGAAGCCTCACACTCCCCCCGGGCTGTGGGCGCGGGCAGGCCGTCCTGGGACGTGTAGTTCCCTAGTAACCTGTTCCTGACATATGGGCTGTTTTCTGGGCTATTTTTTTTTTTTTTTTTTTAAGTCTGAGAAAATGTCATAAATTATCCTTCTCCTTCAGCTGTTTCCAGAGTGTAATGTATCAGGGTGAGCTCATGACTGACAGCTGCCAAAGTTTCTAGGAAATGTCAGTCCCTGGGGGTCGTGTGTGAACCCCCTGTGCCACACTTGTACCTGGCCACGGTATATGATCACCCCTGTATTCTGACTGTGGACAGGCGGCAACTGTGACCTCACTATACAATGATCCAATATGGGCAAATTATTGTATTATCAATCTCTTCTGACTTCTGTAAATCAGCCATTTAAACATCACCTGTGTATGTGTGTATATAAGAGTTTGATAAATATACTAAAAAGTTTGATAAATATACTAAAATGTGCATTGTAAAATTGTAAAATAGTATCTAATTTAATTAAATTTATGGTTCACAATTTTGGTCATAGTGGCTTCCACATAAAAGGTAGATATAAGCTGTCGCGGACTTTTATTTAGAACTATTCAAGACAAACAATTCTACGGTACATCATCTTTGTGTAACTCCAACGGTTTAGGCAGCGTACGCCAAGATAGCTCTCAGAGGCCAGATTTTTTTCCGACTTAATTGACATGTATCGTTATATTACGACCAAAATTACATAAAATCATTAGAAATTGTAGCCTATATGTTATTCCGATGTATAATCTATATTACTGTAAAGTTTCATGCAAATCCGTCCAGTAGTTTTTTCGTGAAAGAGTAACAAACATACATACTCACAAACTTTCGCATTTATAATATTAGTAGGATGTTCCCTCAGACCCACTTATAATATAATGTTACACAGACCCACATATAATATAATGTCCCCACAGTCCCACATATAATATATTGTCCCCACAGACCCACATATAATATAATGTCCCCACAGACCCACATATAATATAATGTCCCCACAGACCCACATATAATATAACGTTACCACAGACCCACATAAAATATACGAGTCTTCACAGACCCACATATAATATAATGTCCCTACAGATCCACATATAATATAATGTACCCACAGACCCACATATAATATAATGTCCTCACAGACCCACATATAATATAATGTCCTCACAGACCCACATATAATATAATGTCCTTAGACCCACATATAATATAATGTCCTCACAGACCCACATATAATATAAAATGTCCCCACAGACCCACATATAATATAATGTCCTCACAGACCCACATATAATATAATGTCCTCACAGACCCACATATAATATAATGTCCTCACAGACCCACATATAATATAATGTCCCTACAGATCCATATATAATATAATGTCCTAACAGACCCACATATAATATAATGTCCTCACAGACCCACATATAATATAATGTCCCCACAGACCCACATATAATATAATGTCCTCACAGACCCACATATAATATAATGTCCTCACAGACCCACATATAATATAATGTCCCACAGACCCACATATAATATAATGTCCCCACAGACCCACATATAATATAATGTCCTCACAGACCCACATATAATATAATGTCCCCACAGAGCCACATATAATATAATGTCCTCACAGACCCATATATAATATATTGTCCCCACAGACCCACATATAATATAATGTCCTCACAGACCCACATATAATATAATGTCCCTACAGAGCCACATATAATATAATGTCCTCACAGACCCATATATAATATATTGTCCCCACAGAGCCACATATAATATAATGTCCTCACAGACCCACATATAATATAATGTCCCCACAGAGCCACATATAATATAATGTCCTCACAGACCCACATATAATATAATGTCCTCACAGACCCACATATAATATAATGTCCTCACAGACCCACATATAATATAATGTCCCTACAGATCCACATATAATATAATGTACCCACAGACCCACATATAATATAATGTCCTCATAGACCCACATATAATATAATGTCCCCACAGACCCACATATAATATAATGTCCTCACAGACCCACATATAATATAATGTCCTCACAGACCCACATATAATATAATGTCCTCACAGACCCACATATAATATAATGACCCCACAGACCCACATATAATATAATGTCCTTAGACCCACATATAATATAATGTCCTCACAGACCCACATATAATATAATGTCCCCACAGACCCACATATAATATAATGTCCCCACAGACCCACATATAAATATAATGTCCCCACAGACCCACATATAATATAATGTCCTCATAGACCCACATATAATATAATGTCCTCACAGACCCACATATAATATAATGTCCCCACAGACCCACATATAATATAATGTCCTCACAGACCCACATATAATATAATGTCCCCAAAAACCCATATATAATATAATGTCCTCACAGACCCACATATAATATAATGACCCCACAGACCCAAATATAATATAATGTCACCAAAGACCAACATATAATATAATGTTCCCACAGACCCATAAATAATATAATGTCCTCACAGACCCACATATAACATAATGTCACCAAAGACCCACATATAATATAATGTTACCACAGACCCACATATAATATAATGTTCCCACAGACCCACATATAATATAATGTTACCACAGACCCACATATAATATAATGACCCCACAGACCCACATATAATATAATGTTACCACAGACCCACATATAATATAATGTTACCACAGACCCACATATATTATAATGTCCGTACAGACCCACATATAATATAATGTTACCACAGACCCACATATAATATAATGTTACCACTAGTGTTGAGCATTCCGATACTGAAATATCGGGTATCGGCCGATATTCGCGGTATCGGAATTCCGATACTTAATTCCGATACTTTTGCAATATCGTATACTGGAATCGGAAGTTCCCATAATGCAATGAGCCATTTTCATTTTATTCAGCCAATGAGGATCCTAAGAAGTGTGGGCACATCCTGTTAGGCATGTAGGCATCTTAACTAATGGCATGGCTGTGATTGGCTGCTGTAATTATGTCATGATGCACTATAAAAGCCGCCGACATTTTGAGCTCACTCTGCTGTGAATTCAGTTAGGGATAGGACGCTGTTGTTCTGAGGGACAGTTTTAGCTACCTATTTGGTCTATTCTGCTTTACCCAAGCTACTTTATAAATCGCTGTGCCTTGCAGTGCTAGTGCACAGTTCTCTGTGCTGTTCACCGCTTTCTGCAAGGTCTGGTGTGTGAGTGCAGCTCACCCCGTAGTGTGTGCTTCAGCCACGTCTGGTTATAGTGCACTCAGTGTGTGTCACTGCCTCATACATTGTCCTTTTTTGCCAATTCATAATTTTTCCTGATATCTCCTATTAGTGTGGTGGTTCCATCCGTATTCAGCTAAATTGGTCCCAAACACACTATATAGGAGTAGATAGAGACATTTTTTTGGTCTTGCAGTGCTAGTGCACAGTGCTCTGCATCTGTACTGTTCACCGCTGTCTGCAAGGTCTGGTGTGTGAGTGCAGCTCACCCTGTAGTGTGTGCTTCAGCCATGTCTGGTTATAGTGCACTCAGTGTGTGTCACTGCCTCATACATTGTCCTTTTTTGCCAATTCATAATTTTTCCTGATATCTCCTATTAGTGTGGTGGTTCCATCCGTATTCAGCTAAATTGGTTCCAAACACACTATATAGGAGTAGTTAGAGGAGCCTTTCTGCAGCATTGGGCCCTGCAGCCCCAGCCAGATTAGTATTAGCCTATTTTTTGTAGCCTCACCTATTGCATTGTAGGTTACCTTCCTACATTGTAATAGCTACAAAAAGTTTGTGATACTATCGTTATTACATCTTTAGGCACATCCAGTGTCTTTTTGTGACAAAAAAAACCTAAATAAAGTTCACCAAACACTCCACTTTACAGTTGTGTAGGCCACATTAGCTCATATTAAAGTCTAGCCAACACTTTATAAAATTAGTGTTTCTTATACCTGTTAGCAGCTGTTCAGGAATAAGCACACTAAGCCCTTAGTACTTTTCTGCCTATCTTTATCAGTCTACCAAGATGAAGAAGGCAGGGAGTAAGGCATGTGGTCGTGGGCGTGGAGTTTCTGCAGGGAGAGGACGTGAGGATTCTTTGCCTGCAGGGAGAGGACGTGGGGATTCTGTGCCTGCTGCGGGCACCAGTGATTCAGCATCCCCCAGTTTTACCAGGGAACAGTCCTTTATGCACAGCTTTGTAGGAGCTAGCCGTACCCCACTGCTGCGGGAGGACCAAATTGAAGCCGTTGTCGGATGGATGGCAGCTAATGCATCGACTTCAATTAGTTCCAGATCCTCTCAGGTCCTGAGCACTGAAGAGCACCCATCTGTCTCTTCACCACCTGCCAAATTGCCCAGGCAGTCAGAGAGCCCTGGACAGGAGCCATCTCTACTTCTGTTCTCTGAATCTCTTGGCTTGGAAAGAGGGGGCCAGCCAAGCAGAATTCGAGAATTTGAAGAAGAGGTAGTATGCAGCGATGCGCAACAGTTTTGTCTCTCTGAATCTGAAGAGGCGGGTGGGCCAGTGCCTATGGTCAGCAGCACACCTCAGTACGCATCTGATGATGAGACTCAGGTGCCACTTTCTGGTGCGTACTGTGCTGTCGAGACTACCCAGGAGAAGCAGTTGTTTGAAGAGGGTGGTGTAGATGATGAGGTCCTTGACCCATCATGGCGTGAGGGACAGGAAGGTGGTGGGAGCAGCTCTGAGAAAGAGATTCCCCGAACAGCCCAAAAAGGAGGGAGAGGGAGGGGGAGGACTTGGTTGCCTGTAGCCTCCACTTCGGCACCCATTAGGAGCATGGCTCTTCCAAAATCCAAACCGGGCGCTCCCAAGACTTGCAGTGCCTGGTCCTTTGTTGACACAGTTGCAGATGACATTTGCTTTGTCAAATGCAGGCTGTGTAATCAGAAGGTGAAAAGAGGGAAAAGTGTCAGCAACCTCAATACCACAAATATGTGGAAACATGTGCGGACCAAGCACGTGGTGGAGTTACAAAAACACACTGAAGACCTAGGCCAACCTACAGCGCCACCTACCACCTCTTCAGCTCGTGTTGTAGCCTCTTCCTCCAGCTCACACACAGCTGGTTCGGCTTCCTCACAGGATCGCCATGGAAGAATCTCTGGCACTGTTGTACAGAGACACAGTGTAATTCCACCCACAGCACCACTTTCCCAGTCATCCTCACACTCCCAGGCCAGTCTACAGCCATCATTAGCACAGGCATGGGAGAAAAGGCGCCCATACTCGGCAAACCACCCCCGAGCACAGGCTCTGAATGCTGGCATTGCTAAACTACTGGCCCTTGAAATGCTATCAGTCAGGCTGGTGGACACTGACACATTCCGTAACTTTATGGCATTGGCAGTCCCACAATACAACGTGCCCAGCCGCTTTTATTTCAGCAGGCAAGCCGTCCCTGCCCTGCAACATCATGTGGAGGGAAAAATTAAACATGCGCTACAAAACGCCGTCAGTAGCAAGGTCCACCTGACCACCGATGCGTGGACCAGTAAGCATGGACAGGGACGATACCTTTCCCTCACTGCCCATTGGGTAAATGTTGTGGAGCCGGGTACAGATCTTGAGAGTGGCGTTGTACGTGTTCTGCCAACTCCAAGGATTGCAGGAATCCAGTCTGTACACATTGACTCCTCCTCATACTCCAGTTCCTCTGAATCAGCGCTGCAGGAGCCGTCACGGTCTACCTCCACATCGACCCGTGAACGGTTACCTGTTATGGTGACCAATATGAGCACAGCCGTGGCCAAACGTCAACAGGCCGTATTAAAATTAATTTCTTTGGGGAATCGAAGCCACACAGCGCAGGAGCTCTGGAATGCCATCAAGCAGCAGAGCGACGTGTGGTTTGTGCCAGCGAATCTCCAGCCAGGCATGGTAGTGTGTGACAATGGCCGAAATCTGGTGGCAACTCTGGGCATAGGCAACCTCACTCACATCCCATGTCTGGCACATGTGCTCAACTTGGTCGTGCAGAGTTTTTTGAGGGACTATCCGGATCTTGATGCACTGCTTCACAAGGTCCGCATAGAGTGCGCTCACTTGCGGCGTTCCAGCAATGCAAGATCACGCATTGCAGCTCTGCAGCGCCGATCACGTCTTCCGGAACATCGCATCATATGTGACCTACCCACCAGGTGGAATTCAACGTTACATATGTTGGAGAGGTTGTGTGAGCAGCAGGCAGCAGTAATGGAGTACCAGCTGCAGCAGGCGCAAACAAGTCGCAGTGCGCGCCGTTCACACTTCACCACCACTGAGTGGGCCTCTATGAAGGACATTTGCCACGTTTTGCGTGCCTTCGATTATTCCACGCGGATGGCGAGTGCAGATGATGCACTAGTCAGCATGACTATCCCCCTTATCTGCCTGCTTGAAAAAACACTGCAAGCACTAAGGGACGAGGTTTTGGAAGAGGTGGAGGATGAGGAGTCACAAATGCCATCTGCTTCTCTACAGTCTGCGCAACGTGGTTCCTCACAAAGGCCTAGGCAGGGGACACTTTGTGAGGAGAATGAGGAGGAGTGAATGGATGAGGAAGACATCTGTCCAGAGGAGGGAGGTAAACAATGCTCTAGTAGTCAGTATCTAGAGCGAGGGTGGGGTGATGCAGAGCAGGCAGAGATCACGCCTCAAGCAGGGGACAGCGTTTCTTGGCCAGTTGGCAGTCTGCAGCACATGGTTGATTTCATGCTGCAGTGCCTGAGAAACGACCGCCGCATCGCCCACATTCTCAACACGGCTGATTATTGGGTGTCCACCCTCCTAGATCCTCGCTACTGGGACAACTTACAAAGCCTCATAACACCGTTGAACCGGGAGCGTAAAATGCGGGAGTAACAAGACGCACTGGTGCATTCCATCATGTTCTCCATTCCAACCGAGAGCAGTGCTGCTAGTGCTTTACAAAGAAGCTCAGTGCGTCGAGGCAGTGGAGGAAGCTCTGCACAAAGAGGGAGCAGAAGGAGCGCCTCAGCACAAGGCAAGACCAGTATGGCCGAAATGTGGCAAAGTTTTGTGTCCCCGCCACCACAAATGTCTACACCATCACAGACGGCTCCAGTCAGCAGAAGGCAACGTTTCCGTCAGATGGTGACAGACTACATGTCTTGCCCTCTTAGTGTACTCCCAGACGGCTCTTCTCCCTTCAAGTTTTGGGTCTGTAAGCTGGATACATGGCCAGAGCTTAGTCAGTATGCATTGGAGGTGCTAGCTTGCCCTGCTGCTAGTGTATTATCGGAACGCGTCTTTAGTGCCGCAGGTGGTGTACTAACAGACCGTCGCATGCGACTATCCTCCGATAACGTTGACCGGCTTACTTTTCTCAAAATGAACAAGGCCTGGATCTCTCATGAATTTGCCAGTCCTCTTCCAGAATAAATAATTGGTTGGCAACAGTATCCAGGTCTCCTGTTCTGTTCATGTTTCTACCACCTGAACTGTAATCCCTGAGCTCCAACACCGCCAGTTGGCGCTCGGAAGTGCCGTCTGCACAGTCAACACTTGCTGCCGTGTCATTGGGGTTCAGTAACGTCAGCTGTTCCCCTGCTGTGCGGACGGCAATTTCTCCTGCTCTGTCCACATTCTCACTACTACAGATTTTAAAGTTGCTCCAATTACACCTCTGGCTCCTCTGTTTTCAGTATTATCCCTGAGCTCCAACACCGCCAGTTGGCGCTCGGAAGTGCCGTCTGCACAGTCAACACTTGCTGCCGTGTTATTGGGGTTCAGTAACGTCAGCTGTTCCCCTGCTGCGCGGACGGCAATTTCTCCTGCTCTGTCCACATTCTCACTACTACAGATTTTAAAGTTGCTCCAATTACACCTCTGGCTCCTCTGTTTTCAGTATTATCCCTGAGCTCCAACACCGCCAGTTGGCGCTCGGAAGTGCCGTCTGCACAGTCAACACTTGCTGCCGTGTTATTGGGGTTCAGTAACGTCAGCTGTTCCCCTGCTGTGCGGAAGGCAATTTCTCCTGCTCTGTCCACATTCTCACTACTACAGATTTTAAAGTTGCTCCAATTACACCTCTGGCTCCTCTGTTTTCAGTATTATCCCTGAGCTCCAACACTACCAGTTGGCGCTCGGAAGTGCCGTCTGCACAGTCAACACTTGCTGCCATGTTATTGGGGTTCGGTAACGTTAACTGTTCCCCAGCTGTGCGGACGGCAATTTCTCCTGCTCTGTCCACATTCTCACTACTACAGATTTTAATGTTGCTCCAATTACACCTCTGGCTCCTCTGTTTTCAGTATTATCCCTGAGCTCCAACACCGCCAGTTGGCGCTCGGAAGTGCCGTCTGCACAGTCAACACTTGCTGCCGTGTTATTGGGGTTCAGTAACGTCAGCAGTTCCCCTGCTGTGCGGACGGCAATTTCTCCTGCTCTGTCCACATCCACTGTACTACTGATTTAAAACCTCCTCCAAATACACCTCTGGCTCCTCTGTTTTCAGTATTATCCCTGAGCTCCAACACCGCCAGTTGGCGCTCGGAAATGCCGTCTGCACAGTCAACACTCGCTGCCATGTTATTGGGGTTCAGTAACGTCAGCTGTTCCCCTGCTGTGCGGACGGCAATTTCTCCTGCTCTGTCCACATTCTCACTACTACAGATTTTAAAGTTGCTCCAATTACACCTCTGGCTCCTCTGTTTTCAGTATTATCCCTGAGCTACAACACCGCCAGTTGGTGCTCGGAAGTGCCGTCTGCACAGTCAACACTTGCTGCCGTGTTATTGGGGTTCGGTAACGTCAGCTGTTCCCCTGCTGTGCGGACGGCAATTTCTCCTGCTCTGACAACATTCTCACTACTACAGATTTTAAAGTTGCTCCAATTACACCTCTGGCTCCTCTGTTTTCAGTATTATCCCTGAGCTCCAACACCGCCAGTTGGTGCTCGGAAGTGCCGTCTGCACAGTCAACACTTGGTGCCGTGTTATTGGGGTTCAGTAACGTCAGCTGTTCCCCTGCTGTGCGGACGGCAATTCCTCCTGCTCTGTCCACATCCACTGTACTACTGATTTAAAACCTCCTCCAAATACACCTCTGGCTCCTCTGTTTTCAGTATTATCCCTGAGCTCCAACACCGCCAGTTGGCGCTCGGAAGTGCTGTCTGCACAGTCAACACTTGCTGCCATGTTATTGGGGTTCAGTAACGTCAGCTGTTCCCCTGCTGTGCGGACGGCAATTTCTCCTGCTCTGTCCACATTCTCACTACTACAGATTTTAAAGTTGCTCCAATTACACCTCTGGCTCCTCTGTTTTCAGTATTATCCCTGAGCTCCAACACCGCCAGTTGGCGCTCGGAAGTGCCGTCTGCACAGTCAACACTTGCTGCCGTGTTATTGGGGTTCAGTAACGTCAGCTGTTCCCCTGCTGTGCGGACGACAATTTCTCCTGCTCTGTCCACATCCAGTGTACTACTGATTTAAAACCTCCTCCAAATACACCTCTGGCTCCTCTGTTTTCAGTATTATCCCTGAGCTCCAACACCGCCAGTTGGCGCTCGGAAGTGCCGTCTGCACAGTCAACACTTGCTGCCATGTAATTGGGGTTCAGTAACGTCAGCTGTTCCCCTGCTGTGCGGACGGCAATTTCTCCTGCTCTGTCCACATTCTCACTACTACAGATTTTAAAGTTGCTCCAATTACACCTCTGGCTCCTCTGTTTTCAGTATTATCCCTGAGCTCCAACACCGCCAGTTGGCGCTCGGAAGTGCCGTCTGCACAGTCAACACTTGCTGCCGTGTTATTGGGGTTCGGTAACGTCAGCTGTTCCCCTGCTGTGCGGACGGCAATTTCTCCTGCTCTGTCCACATCCACTGTACTACTGATTTAAAACCTCCTCCAAATACACCTCTGGCTCCTCTGTTTTCAGTATTATCCCTGAGCTCCAACACCGCCAGTTGGCGCTCGGAAGTGCTGTCTGCACAGTCAACACTTGCTGCCATGTTATTGGGGTTCAGTAACGTCAGCTGTTCCCCTGCTGTGCGGACGGCAATTTCTCCTGCTCTGTCCACATTCTCACTACTACAGATTTTAAAGTTGCTCCAATTACACCTCTGGCTCCTCTGTTTTCAGTATTATCCCTGAGCTCCAACACCGCCAGTTGGCGCTCGGAAGTGCCGTCTGCACAGTCAACACTTGCTGCCGTGTTATTGGGGTTCAGTAACGTCAGCTGCTCCCCTGCTGTGCGGACGGCAATTTCTCCTGCTTTGTCCACATCCACTGTACTACTGATTTAAAACCTCCTCCAAATACACCTCTGGCTCCTCTGTTTTTAGTATTTACCCTGGGCTCCAATACCACTAGTTGATGCTCAGAAGTGCCGTCTGCACAGTCAACGCTTGCTCCAGTGTTATTGGGGTTCAGTAACGTCAGCTGATCCCCAGCTGTGTGTCCGGCAAATTCTCCTGCTTTGTCCACATCCACTGTACTACTGATTTAAAACCTCCTCCAAATACACCTCTGGCTCCTCTGTTTTTAGCATTTACCCTGGGCTCCAATACCGCTAGTTGCTGCTCAGAAGTGCCGTCTGCAGTCAACGCTTGCTCCAGTGTTATTGGGGTTCAGTAACGTCAGCTGATCCCCAGCTGTGTGTCCGGCAAATTCTCCTGCTTTGTCCACATCCACTGTACTACTGATTTAAAACCTCTTCCAAATATACCTCTGGCTCCTCTGTTTTTAGTATTTACCCTGGGCTCCAATACCGCTAGTTGCTGCTCAGAAGTGCCGTCTGCACAGTCAACTCTTGCTCCAGTGTTATTGGGGTTCAGTAACGTCAGCTGATCCCCAGCTGTGTGTCCGGCAAATTCTCCTGCTTTGTCCACATCGACTGTACTACTGATTTAAAACCTCCTTCAAATACACGTCTGGCTCCTCTGTTTTTAGTATTTACCCTGGGCTCCAATACCGCTAGTTGCTGCTCAGAAGTGCCGTCTGCACAGTCAACGCTTGCTCCAGTGTTATTGGGGTTCAGTAACGTCAGCTGTTCCCCTGCTGTGTGTCCGGCAAATTCTCCTGCTTTGTCCACATCCACTGTACTACTGATTTAAGACTTGCTCCAATTACACCTCTGGCTCCACTCTATTTTTAGTATTTACCCTGGGTTCCAGCACCGCCAGCTGGTTCTCGGTAGTTCCATTTGCTCTTGTACCTTCTACTACCCATCCGGGTTCCAGTACCGTCAGCTGGTTCTCAGCAGTGCCTTTGGATTAGGTGCCTCCTTCTCGGTATCCAAGTTCCACCAACGTCTGCTGGTTCTTGGTAGTGCTTTCTGGCACAGGTACCTCCTGCTTACTAACCGAGTTCCAGTACCGTCAGCTGGTCTTCGGCAGTTCCATTGGCTCTTGTACCTTCTGCTACCCATCCGGGTTCCAGTACCGTCAGCTGGTCCTCGGTAGTTCCATTCGCTCTTGTACCTTCTACTACCCATCCGGGTTCCAGTACCGTCAGCTGGTTCTCGGCAGTGACTTTGGCACGGGTACTCCCTCCTGCCCAGCCTGGTTCCAGCACGCCAGCTGTTTCTGGGTAGTGTCAAAGTCACTTTGCCTCCAATGCGTTGTCCTGTCGTGTTGCGGTCGGGTTAGCCGACTCTATGGTGCCTGCAGTTTAGGTGACTCCTATGTGGGCTGCGGGATCTGGCAATGAAGGCTGGTTCCATAGTGCCAATAGGACAAGCACCCCCTGTAGGACTGTGAGTTTTGGTAACTGCGGCCGGCTCGCGGCCTTGAACTTTTTTTTACATGGGTACATTCTGCTACCCATCCGGGTTCCAGTACCGTCAGCTGGTTCTCGGCAGTGCCTTTGGATTAGGTGCCTCCTTCTCGGTATTCAAGTTCCACCAACGTCTGCTGGTCCTTGGTAGTGCTTTCTGGCACAGGTACCTCCTGCTTAGTAACCGAGTTCCAGTACCGTCAGCTGGTCTTCGGCAGTTCCATAGGCTCTTATACCTTCTTCTACCCATCCGCGTTCCAGTACCGTCAGCTGGTCCTCGGTACTTCCATTTGCTCTTGTACCTTCTACTACCCATCCGGGTTCCATTACAGTCAGCTGGTTCTCGGCAGTGTCTTTGGCACGGGTACTCCCTCCTGCCCAGCCTGGTTCCAGCACGCCAGCTGTTTCCGGGTAGTGTCAACGTCACTTTGCCTCCAATGCGTTGTCCTGTCGTGTTGCGGTCGGGTTAGCCGACTCTATGGTGCCTGCAGTTTAGGTGACTCCTATGTGGGCTGCGGGATCTGGCAATGAAGGCTGGTTCCATAGTGCCAATAGGACAAGCACCCCCTGTAGGACTGTGGGTTTTGGTAACTGCGGCCGGCTCGCGGCCTTGAACTTTTTTTTACATGGGTACCTTCTGCTACCCATCCGGGTTCCAGTACCGTCAGCTGGTTCTCGGCAGTGCCTTTGGATTAGGTGCCTCCTTCTCGGTATCCAAGTTCCACCAACGTCTGCTGGTCCTTGGTAGTGCTTTCTGGCACAGGTACCTCCTGCTTAGTAACCGAGTTCCAGTACCGTCAGCTGGTCTTCGGCAGTTCCATTGGCTCTTGTACCTTCTGCTACCCATCCGGGTTCCAGTACCGTCAGCTGGTCCTCGGTAGTTCCTCAGCTTTCTTGTACCTTCTGCTACATTTCGAATTTCAAGCTTTTTGAAATGGTTCTTGGTAATCACTCTGGATCTCCCTGACGAGGACGCTGAAGACGAGGACCCTGAAGACCAACCCTAAGAAGACGAGGACCCCGAAGACGACGACCCTGAAGACGAGGACCCTGAAGACCACCCCGAAGAAGACGAGGACCCTGAAGACCACCCCGAAGACGAGGACCCAGAAGACCAACCCGAAGAAGACGAGGACCCCGAAGACGAGGACCCCCGAAGACGACGACCCTGAAGACCACCCCGAAGAAGACCAAGAAGATGACCCTGAAGAAGTTGACCAAGAGGACAAAGAAGAGAAGACAAGCACCAAGATACAGAAGAACAAGAGACAGAAAACCAAGAAACAGAAATACAAGAAGCTGCAGAACAAAAAGCGGAAGAACATTAAGCATAAGACTAAAAATCAGAGCAAAAGATAATATCTAAATTATAAGCAGAAGATGACTAAGCAGTGTATGGGGGTGAGTCCGTTCCTCCTCGTGGTGCCCCTGGAAAAGGCCTGCTACTGCAGGCCAAACTGAACGCGGACAAATCCTGTTGTAAATCTTTTGTGACGGGCAGAACGAAAGGTGTAATGTCCAACCTTTTATAGATAACAGCTACAGGAATGCCTGTCACAAATAAGAATATGATGAAGAAGAAGAATATGAAGAAGATGAAGAAGTAGAATATGAAGAATGTAAAAAAAAAGAATAATACGAAGAAGGTGAAGAAGAAGAAGATGAAAAAGGTGAAGAAGAAGTGGATGAAAAAGATGCTGAGGATGATGAAGGAGAAAGTGTGGGAGAAGTAAAAAAGAAGGTGAAGAGCATGGAAGTAGTGAAACATAAATATCTGACAAAATATAAAAATACTTAACATAGTCAATATTTCCGTAACTCAGAACGTCTTAAAAAAAATATTAATTCCTGCTATTCCATTTGATTGGGCTAAACCTCTATGCCTTTATTGTCTCCCCCACCTCCCCCAATACATTCTACATTATTCTTAGTTGTTTTCCTTCATGTAGAATTAACCTACAAGGAAAGAAAGGGTTTATTTTCATTCCGATATTTCTGTCCCATTGACTTGCATTGGTTTCCGGTATTGGAATCGGCGATATCCGATACTTTTTCGGTATCGGTCCGATCCAATCCGATCCGATATTTCCCGATATCGGAAGGTATCGCTCAACACTAGTTACCTCAGACCACATATAATATAATGTTCCCACAGACCCACATATAATATAATGTTATCCCAGACCCACATATAATGTAATGACCCCACAGACCCATATATAATATAATGTTACCACAGACCCACATATAATATAATGTTATCCCAGACCCACATATAATGTAATGACCCCACAGACCCACATATAATATAATGTTCCCACAGACCCACATATAATATAATGTTATCCCAGACCCACATATAATGTAATGACCCCATAGACCCATATATAATATAATGTTACCACAGACCCACATATAATATAATGTTACCACAGACCCACATATAATATAATGTTCCCACAGACCCACATATAATATAATGTTACCCCAGACCCGCATATAATGTAATGACCCCACAGATCCACATATAATATAATGTTCCCACAGACCCACATATAATATAATGTTACCCCAGACCCACATATAATGTAATGACCCCATAGACCCATATATAATATAATGTTACCACAGACCCACATATAATATAATGTTACCACAGACCCACATATAATATAAGGTTCCCACAGACCCACATATAATATAATGTTACGCCAGACCCACATATAATGTAATGACCCCACAGATCCACATATAATATAATGTCCCCACAGACCCACATATAATATAATGTTCCCACAGACCCACATATAATATAATGTCCCCACAGACCCACATATAATATAATGCCCTCACAGACCCACATATAATATAATGTCCCAGAGTCCCACATATAATATAATGTCCTCACAGACCCACATATAATGTAATGACCCCACAGACCCACATATAATATAATGTCCCCACAGACCCACATATAATATAATGACCCCACAGACCCACATATAATATAATGTCCCCACAGCCCCACATATAATATAACGTCCCACAGTTCCACATATAATATATTGTCCCCACAGATCCACATATAATATAATGTCCCCACAGACCCACATATAATATAATGTTCCCACAGACCCACATATAATATAATGTCCCCACAGACCCACATATAATATAATGTCCTCACAGACCCACATATAATATAATGTCCCCACAGACCCACATATAATATAATGTCCTCACAGACCCACATATAATATAATGTCCGCACTGACCCACATATAATATAATGTCCTCACAGACCCACATATAATATAATATCCTCAAAGACCCATATATAATATAATGTCCTCACAGACCCACATATAATATAATATCTTCACAGATCCACATATAATATAATGTCCTCACAGACCCACATATAATATAATGTCCTCACAGACCCACATATAATATAATGTCCTCACAGACCCACATATAATATAATGTACCCACAGACCCAAATATAATATAATGTCCCCACAGACACACATATAATATAATGTCCTCACAGACCCACATATAATATAATGTCCCCACAGACCCACATATAATATAATGTCCTCACAGACCCACATATAATATAATGTACCCACAGACCCACATATAATATAATTTTCTAAAGTGAACAATCACAAGCTGGTTGCAGTTCAACATCTTATCATTAAATAATGATGTAATTAGGTCCTCCGTATTTTCATTGTATTTTAAATCTTTGCATTGTTTAACATACTGTTTGTTTATGAAAAGATAGCATATGTATATGTAGCACCCTGAGGACTCGGCTGCTACAGGGGTATTGCACCTCAAGCCAGAGGTGTGATATTCCACTCCCGGGTAAGGATGGAGTGTGGAACTGAGCTCAGTAGGCTGCATGCACTACACACATCCCATTTCCGGGGGACAGACCGATGGTACTCCCACTAGAGAAATGTGCAGGTACGACAGTGTCTGTCCCTGGCTGGAGTGGGAGGGGGGGTGGAACATCCCAGTAGTGTAGGGGCAGATAGGGGGAGCAGTCTGGGTAATGCTAGGAGCTCATTGGGTGCTGGTCACCTGAGCTCACACATAGAGGGAGTATATAAGGTGGGAACCATCTTAGATCAGGGTCAGACAGGCAGACAGTTTTCAGTCAGTCTGTTGTAGAGGGTCAAGCAGTCCTGAAAGAAGAGAGAGAGGAGAAGAGAAGGACCCAGAGGGGGAGAAGAAGGAACTCCAAGAACCCAAAATTAGACCAGAGGGTGAAGAGTTGGCACAAGGGTACCGGATCCCAAGCTGGTGGAGGGCACTAATCCTCAGCCAGAGACCGGAGGTCGTGGGCAGGATTTGCCACGATCCCCCACTAAATCCACCCGGAAGGCAAACCGAGAATAGGGTCAGGGAACCCAGAGACAAGGGTTTTACCCAACAAGAGGCCCGAGGGAGCCGGACATAGGTGGATCCCTGGTGGGGTAGGCCAGAGGAAAGGAACGTCAGAAAGGGAGCTCAGGACCACGCTCCAGAATTACTTGGGGGTTGGCCGAGTCCAGGACCTGGTGGACGCAGCACGGCTCGGACGGTCACTCAAGGCCAGAGTGACCACAAGAACAGCAGTAAGTAAAGACCCTGAACTGCACAGCCCGACTCTGAGTCTTCTTACCGTCCACACTGCACCACCACAACCACCATCCTCTACACCTGACCCCCTGAGGCTATACCCCTCCCGTTGGGGGTTATACTACCAGAGCTGCACACACACCACCAGCCTCAGCGGACCCTGCTGCAGCGGCGGCCGTATTGACCGCAAATCAACGGGTGGCGTAGTCGACACTAAAGAACATCCAGTAACATCTGTAGGACTGCCACACACTGAGCTTGACACCCTGGGCACGGACCGGGTCACCGCCACTCGGAGACTACAACCCCCATCTGATCCGGCTCCGGGTATCCCCCAAACAACACTGGCCCAGGGGGCGCGTCAACTTTGGCGTAGTCGGCAGGATCACGTGCCCGCAACAACCGGGTACTGCGTGCCTGAAGAAAAGTTCACCGTTACCTCAAAAAGAAGTCTCCCGCCGGTTCCGGAGGGTCCCCGCCAACGGACCCCATCACAGGTCGTTTCCCGCCGGTTGTCCGCCATTTGCAGCTTTTTCCCGCCATCCATGGAGTTTCCCGCCACTGGGAGACGATTCCCGCCATTTCCAAAGATTTCCCGCCTTGGAAGAGCGGACGCCATTATGGGCGTGCCAGAGGGTGGCAAGAGGCCACCTCCCATCGTGGGCCAGGTCGAAGAATGGCGCCAAAAGCGGAAACCGCGCCCACCAACAGAGACTGTGATGCTAGAAGTGTCCATCAGCGTGAAAGAACTGCCCCTGGAACTGACAAGCACCAAGTTGCCCCGGGACCACCCTCAATGTGGGCGGAGACAGAACAAAAGAGCAAAGATGGGTGCCGCCTTGAGCAGTCTGGAGAGAACACACCCGGAGATGGAGGGAGAGACAGGCAGCACCGACCCAGTGGTCAGGAGCCTGCTGCAAGCAACAACCCCACTAGGCCTAGTGGAGGTCCTGGCACAGCTCCCCCGAGACCGGGAGTGTGCACAGACCGCGCTGGAGGGCCTCGCACGGAGGATGGCCCAGGTGCAGCGAGAGACGTTGGCGGAGTGGAGCCGTGAGATGGCCCAGCAGACCGAAACCCGTCAGCGGAGCACGCCACCCGAGACGAGGAGACAGACCGCCTCTGAGGATGGTACAGGAGGACCCAAGGCCGGAGACGGCGCCGAGAAGGGAGCCGAACGAACGGAGGCAGGTAAAGGGGACGTCTCTACCCCGAGCCGGGAAACCGCGTGCCTGCCCCAGCTCCCCGTCGCAGAGCCCGAAATTCCCCCTGCCGTGCCCGTCGCTGCATCGTCACCGTGCCGGACTAGGCCTCAAGTAGAAGCCGCGGCCGCGACCCCTGTGACGTCACACGCCTCGACCCTGAGCGCGACCAAACAGGAAATACCATCGGCCTGGTCGCAAGGCCTAGTACCCCCCCGGGCGCCGCAATTCCAACAGCGCCCCCTACCTCCGCGGAGCCACCGGCCTGGTCGCAGGGCCGAGTAACCCCGGGCACCGCCGTCCTTACGGTGCCCTTTACCTTTAGGGTGCCCCAAGCCTGGTCGCAAGGCCTGGTCAACCCGGGCGCCGCTACCATCAACGCGCCCTCAACATCTAGAGTGCCGCACCTGGGCGAAGATCTATTTGCCCAGCACACGTGCCCGGATGGGCAGCCCTTTGTATGGCCCCAGGAGTACTACCAACTGGAACTCCAAAGAGCAAGGCCCCTGTGCGATCCCCTGATTCCGGCTCCGAAGCCCGTCAGGAGAACCCCGCTCCCGCTAGAAGAAGCACAATTCGAGTGGGACCCCACCGGAGGAGACCTCATGGGGTTCACTCAAGAAACGCGGGCAGCCGCAGCAGAGCGAGTGGAGTGCTGCCGCCAGCAGTTGGCAGCCTTCGAGCAAGAGCGGAAAGAGAGGCGGATCCGTGAGCAGCGGCTGCAGGAACAGAGCGCAGGGCAGAAGAGCCGGACCAGGAGGAACCCCCGTGCAGCTCATGGTCCCCGTACCACCGGGACTGTGATTAAATTCAACCTGCAGCATGGGTGGGGCTTCATAAGAGACCATCACACCCCCGGCGACGTCTTTGTCACCCGCAGAGACGTAGAAAGCCATCTGCCGGAGGGACACAGAGGTCGTGACCTGTACGTAGGGGACGAGGTCACGTTCACCCGGCACAAGTGTGCCAAAGGACCCTACGCCCTCCATGTGCATCGCCTGACGGAGGAGGAGCAAGAGGACCCGGACGGGTCTGAAGATAAAGAAGGAGCAGGAGGACGCCGTCGTTAAAGAGACTGTAAATAGTTACCCATCGGGGTACAGTGAACTGTTGCTGCTTTAAACATGTTCCCCGTTGGAACAAAGTGTGAACTGTTACCCGTGTGTCCCTATTTCAATTACCCGGCCGAGGACTGAGAGCGGCCACTTTCCCCTTGTATATAGTTGCGCTTTCTAAGGCGCCCCCTACTGGTTTTATAAGGAAACCGTTTTTCTACAAGAGACTGTCGCACTTTACCCGGTCACAAGTTGCACCGTGGCCGGAGGAACAAGAAAGTATTGCTGCTAATGTACATATATAATGTTTGATATGTTTTATATGTTGATGTTTTATGAAAAAAATTTGTATGTTTGGATGTTTTATTATCTTGCAGCCCGAGGACGTGCTGTGATTTACCAGGGGGGAATGTAGCACCCTGAGGACTCGGCTGCTACAGGGGTATTGCACCTCAAGCCAGAGGTGTGATATTCCACTCCCGGGTAAGGATGGAGTGTGGAACTGAGCTCAGTAGGCTGCATGCACTACACACATCCCATTTCCGGGGGACAGACCGATGGTACTCCCACTAGAGAAATGTGCAGGTACGACAGTGTCTGTCCCTGGCTGGAGTGGGAGGGGGGGTGGAACATCCCAGTAGTGTAGGGGCAGATAGGGGGAGCAGTCTGGGTAATGCTAGGAGCTCATTGGGTTCTGGTCACCTGAGCTCACACATAGAGGGAGTATATAAGGTGGGAACCATCTTAGATCAGGGTCAGACAGGCAGACAGTTTTCAGTCAGTCTGTTGTAGAGGGTCAAGCAGTCCTGAAAGAAGAGAGAGAGGAGAAGAGAAGGACCCAGAGGGGGAGAAGAAGGAACTCCAAGAACCCAAAATTAGACCAGAGGGTGAAGAGTTGGCACAAGGGTACCGGATCCCAAGCTGGTGGAGGGCACTAATCCTCAGCCAGAGACCGGAGGTCGTGGGCAGGATTTGCCACGATCCCCCACTAAATCCACCCGGAAGGCAAACCGAGAATAGGGTCAGGGAACCCAGAGACAAGGGTTTTACCCAACAAGAGGCCCGAGGGAGCCGGACATAGGTGGATCCCTGGTGGGGTAGGCCAGAGGAAAGGAACGTCAGAAAGGGAGCTCAGGACCACGCTCCAGAATTACTTGGGGGTTGGCCGAGTCCAGGACCTGGTGGACGCAGCACGGCTCGGGCGGTCACTCAAGGCCAGAGTGACCACAAGAACAGCAGTAAGTAAAGACCCTGAACTGCACAGCCCGACTCTGAGTCTTCTTACCGTCCACACTGCACCACCACAACCACCATCCTCTACACCTGACCCCCTGAGGCTATACCCCTCCCGTTGGGGGTTATACTACCAGAGCTGCACACACACCACCAGCCTCAGCGGACCCTGCTGCAGCGGCGGCCGTATTGACCGCAAATCAACGGGTGGCGTAGTCGACACTAAAGAACATCCAGTAACATCTGTAGGACTGCCACACACTGAGCTTGACACCCTGGGCACGGACCGGGTCACCGCCACTCGGAGACTACAACCCCCATCTGATCCGGCTCCGGGTATCCCCCAAACAACACTGGCCCAGGGGGCGCGTCATATATATACAGTATTGCTAGAACGGAGTTAATTATATTAGTCCGGCCCTCTAAAACCATCCCAATTTCTCTTGCGGCCCCCTGGCAAAATTAATTGCCCACCCCTGCCACAGACCCAAATATAATATAATGTCCCCACAGACCCACATATAATATAATGTCCTCACAGACCCACATATAATATAATGTACCCACAGACCCAAATATAATATAATGTCCTCACAGACCCACATATAATATAATGTCCTCACAGACCCACATATAATATAATGTCCCCACAGACCCACATATAATATAATGTCACCACAGACCCACATATAATATAATATTACCACAGACCCACATATAATATAATGTCCTCACAGACCCACATATAATATAATGTCCCCACAGACCCACATATAATATAATGTCCATACAGACCCACATATAATATAATGTCCCCACAGACCCACATATAATATAATGTCACCACAGACCCACATATAATATAATATTACCACAGACCCACATATAATATAACGTCCTCACAGACCCACATATAATATAATGTCCCCACAGACCCACATATAATATAATGTCCCCACAGACCCATATATAATATAATGTACCCACAGACCAAAATATAATATAATGTCCCCACAGACACACATATAATATAATGTCCTCACAGACCCACATATAATATAATGTCCCCACAGACCCACATATAATATAATGTCCTCACAGACCCACATATAATATAATGTACCCACAGACCCAAATATAATATAATGTCCTCACAGACCCACATATAATATAATGTCCTCACAGACCCACATATAATATAATGTCCCCACAGACCCACATATAATATAATGTCCTCACAGACCCACATATAATATAATGTCCCCACAGACCCACATATAATATAATGTCCTCACAGACCCACATATAATATAATGTCCCCACAGACCCACATATAATATAATGTCACCACAGACCCAAATATAATATAATATTACCACAGACCCACATATAATATAATGTCCCCACAGACTCACATATAATATAATGTACCCACAGACCCAAATATAATATAATGTCCCCACAGACACACATATAATATAATGTCCTCACAGACCCACATATAATATAATGTCCCCACAGACCCACATATAATATAATGTCCTCACAGACCCACATATAATATAATGTCCTCACGGACCCACATATAATATAATGTCCCCACAGACCCACATATAATATAATGTCCTCACAGACCCACATATAATATAATGTCACCACAGACCCACATATAATATAATGTCCTCACGGACCCACATATAATATAATGTCACCACAGACCCACATATAATATAATGTCCTCACAGACCCACATATAATATAATGTCACCACAGACCCACATATAATATAATGTCCCCACAGACCCACATATAATATAATGTCCTCACAGACCCACATATAATATAATATCCTCACAGATCCACATATAATATAATGTCCTCACAGACCCACATATAATATAATGTCCCCACAGACCCACATATAATATAATGTCCTCACAGACCCACATATAATATAATATCCTCACAGATCCACATATAATATAATGTCCCCACAGACCCACATATAATATAATGTCCTCACAGACCCACATATAATATAATGTCCTCACAGACCCACATATAATATAATGTCCTCACAGACCCACATATAATATAATGTTACCACAGACCAGCATTTAATATATTGACCCCACAGACCCAAATATAATATAATGTCCCCACAGACCCACATATAATATAATGTCCCCACAGACCCACATATAATATAATGTCCTCACAGACCCACATATAATATAATGTCCTCACAGACCCACATATAATATAATGTCCTCACAGACCCACATATAATATAATGTCACCACAGACCCACATATAATATAATGTCCTCACAGACCCACATATAATATAATGTCCTCACAGACCCACATATAATATAATGTCCTCACAGACCCACATATAATATAATGTCCTCACAGACCCACATATAATATAATGTTACCACAGACCAGCATTTAATATATTGTCCCCACAGACCCACATATAATATGTCCTCACAGACCCACATATAATATAATGTCCTCACAGACCCACATATAATATAATGTCCTCACAGACCCACAAATAATATAATGTCCTCACAGACCCACATATAATATAATGTCCTCACAGACCCACATATAATATAATGTCCTCACAGACCCACATATAATATAATGTCACCACAGACCCACATATAATATAATGTCCTCACAGACCCACATATAATATAATGTCCTCACAGACCCACATATAATATAATGTTACCACAGACCAGCATTTAATATATTGTCCCCACAGACCCACATATAATATGTCCTCACAGACCCACATATAATATAATGTCCTCACAGACCCACATATAATATAATGTCCTCACAGACCCACATATAATATAATGTACCCACAGACCCACATATAATATAATGTCCTCACAGAACCACATATAATATATTGTCCCCACAGACCCACATATAATATAATGTCCCCACAGAGCCACATATAATATAATGTCCTCACAGACCCACATATAATATAATGTCCCCACAAACCCACATATAATATAATGTCCCCCAGTCAGAGACCAAATAATATAATGTCCCCACATATAATATAATGTCCCCACAGAGCCACATATAATATAATGTCCCCACAGACCCACATATAATATAATGTCCCCACAGACCCACTTACAATATAATGTCCTCATAGATCCACATATAATATAATGTCCCCACAGAGCCACATATAATATAATGTCCCCACAGCCCCACATATAATATAATGTCCTCATAGATCCACATATAATATAATGTCCCCACAGACCCACATATAATATAATGTCCCCACAGACCCACATATAATATAATGTCCTCACAGACCCACATATAATATAATGTCCCCACAGCCCCACATATAATATAATGTATCCACAGACCCACATATAATATAATATCCTCACAGACCCACATATAATATAATGTCCTCACAGACCCACATATAATATAATGTTACCACAGACCAGCATTTAATATATTGTCCCCACAGACCCACATATAATATAATGTCCCCACAGCCCCACATATAATATAATGTCCTCACAGACCCACATATAATATAATGTCACCACAGACCCACATATAATATAATGTCCTCACAGACCCACATATAATATAATGTCCTCACAGACCCACATATAATATAATGTCCTCACAGACCCACATATAATATAATGTCCTCACAGACCCACATATAATATAATGTCCCCACAGACCCACATATAATATAATGTCCTCACAGAACCACATATAATATATTGTCCCCACAGACCCACATATAATATAATGTCCCCACAGAGCCACATATAATATAATGTCCCCACAGACCCACATATAATATAATGTCCCCACAGACCCACATATAATATAATGTCCTCACAGACCCACATATAATATAATGTCACCATAGACCCACATATAATATAATGTCCTCACAGACCCACATATAATATAATGTCCTCACAGACCCACATATAATATAATGTCCTCACAGACCCACATATAATATAATGTCCCCACAGACCCACATATAATATAATGTCCCCACAGACCCACATATAGTATAATGTTCCCACAGACCCACATATAATATAATGTCCCCACAGACCCACATATAATATAATGTCCCCACAGACCCACATATAATATAATGTCCTCACAGACCCACATATAATATAATGTTCCCACAGACCCACATATAATATAATGTCCCCACATATAATATAATGTCCTCACAGACCCACATATAATATAATGTCCTCACAGACCCACATATAATATAATGTCCCCACAGACCCACATATAATATAATGTCCTCACAGACCCACATATAATATAATGTCCCCACAGACCCACATATAATATAATGTCCTCACAGACCCACATATAATATAATGTCCCCACAGACCCACATATAATATAATGTCCTCACAGACCCACATATAATATAATGTCCTCACAGACCCACATATAATATAATGTCCTCACAGACCCACATATAATATAATGTTCTCACAGACCCACATATAGTATAATGTCCCCACAGACCCACATATAATATAATGTCCTCACAGACCCACATATAATATAATGTCCCCACAGACCCACATATAATATAATGTCCCCACAGACCCACATATAATATAATGTCCTCACAGACCCACATATAATATAATGTCCTCACAGACCCACATATAATATAATGTCCTCACAGAGCCACATATAATATAATGTTCTCACAGACCCACATATAATATAATGTCCTCACAGACCCACATATAATATAATGTCCTCACAGACCCACATATAATATAATGTCCTCACAGACCCACATATAATATAATGTCCTCACAGACCCACATATAATATAATGTCCCCACAGACCCACATATAATATAATGTCCTCACAGACCCACATATAATATAATGTCCTCACAGACCCACATATAATATAATATCCTCACAGACCCACATATAATATAATGTCCTCACAGACCCACATATAATATAATGTCCCCACAGACCCACATATAATATAATGTCCCCACAGACCCACATATAATATAATGTCCCCACAGACCCACATATAATATAATGTCCTCACAGACCCACATATAATATAATGTCCTCACAGACCCACATATAATATAATGTCCTCACAGACCCACATATATAATGTCCTCATAGACCCACATATAATATAATGTCCCCACAGACCCACATATAATGTCCTCACAGACCCACATATAATATAATGTCCTCACAGACCCACATATAATATAATGTCCTCACAGACCCACATATAATATAATGTCCTCACAGACCCACATATAATATAATGTCCTCACAGACCCACATATATAATGTCCTCATAGACCCACATATAATATAATGTCCTCACAGACCCACATATAATATAATGTCCTCACAGACGCACATATAATATAATGTCCTCACAGACCCACATATAATATAATGTCCTCACAGACCCACATATAATATAATGTCCTCACAGACCCACATATAATATAATGTCTTCACAGACCCACATATAATATAATGTCCTCACGGACCCACATATAATATAATGTCCTCACAGACCCACATATAATATAATGTCTTCACAGACCCACATATAATATAATGTCCTCACAGACCCACATATAATATAATGTCCTCACAGACCCACATATAATATAATGTCCTCACAGACCCACATATAATATAATGTCCTCACAGACCCACATATAATATAATGTCCTCACAGACCCACATATAATATAATGTCCTCACAGACCCACATATAATATAATGTCCCCACAGACCCACATATAATATAATGTCCTCACAGACCCACATATAATATAATGTCCTCACAGACCCACATATAATATAATGTCCTCATAGACCCACATATAATATAATGTCCCCACAGACCCACATATAATATAATGTTCTCACAGACCCACATATAATATAATGTCCTCACAGACCCACATATAATATAATGTTCTCACAGACCCACATATAATATAATGTCCTCACAGACCCACATATAATATAATGTCCTCACAGACCCACATATAATATAATGTCCTCACAGACCCACATATAATATAATGTCCCCCAGTCAGAGGCCAAATAATATAAGAATAAAAATGAACTCTCTTCTCCTCCGTCTTCCAGGCTCCGGGTCACCGCAGCCTCCGCCTCCTCTTCTATCACGTCTCACAGTCAACGCTTGTCGGTGCCATGCAGTGACGTCATCGCGCTGACCGACGTCCCCTGCGTAACACCGGCTCCAACGGCATGAAGTATCCTGCGTCCTGCTGAGGTAACAAGCGCAGCCTCATCTCCTGTCCCGGGCGGCGCTGACAGAGCTGGGAGGTACCGACGGCCGGGGGCGGGCAGAGGGCGGTGTTGGAGGCCGTCACTGTGCTTTATGCCGGAGGAAGGACCCTGGAGGCGGCGCTGGCGAGCTACAGTTGGTGATTTTATTTATTCCTTTTTTATCAAATTGCGCCCTCTACCGCCCGGTAATTGTATACATAGGACATGTAATGTGCGGCTTTATGCTGCTCGCTCTTGCGCTCCCTCTACTGGTGAATGCAAGTATTGGTTATTTCACTTTCTGTGCCAGGATGTCCATATTTATAGATTACATCAAGTGCACAATAGCAGTGATTCCGGGGCCCATCCTGTGCTGTGTATGGTGGGGGTGGTTGTTCTATCACAGAGAAGCCTCTGCATAAAGATTTATTCCAGATTACAAAAAACATTAAGCTGTGAAAATAATGAATTGCTGTAGGAGCTATTGCTGTGCTCGTCCTGGGCTTCTCTCTGCTCTTATGACATCATCACCTTTTCTTCCTTTATGACATCATCGTTTTCTCCCTTATTACATAGCTCAATCCCCCACTCACACCAGTTGCAGCCGATCACTGGAGCAGAGCAGTCGTCTCACCGGCAGATGTGTCCTCCCCTCCGATTACAAGCAAGACCAGCATTTTCTCCAGGCCACAGATGGAAGATGGCGATTACTAAGTGACGGATAAGTATGAATGATCCCTTTCCGTGTTCCTCCTTCCACTGTCTTCCCTGGGGTATAACTTTCTAGGACCCCAGTACAGCGGCCGCAGTACTTCAGGATACAAGGATTGCAGCAGGTATCACCCCTCGCCCCGGGGTCCGATCTGTGCGGCTGAAGCTGCAGGGACTGTGGGAGAAATGATAAGAACACGATCCCATATTACTGCGCATCCTGGGGACAGGCCAGAGATAGCACCGGACGGGCCAGAGACAGGACGGGACAGGCCACAGACAGGACGAGATGGGAAGGGACTGGCCAGATACAGGAAGGGACAGGCCAGATACGGGACAGGACAGGCCAGATGCGGGACGGGCCAGATACGAGATGGGACGGGCCAGATATAGGACGGGACGAGGCAGAGATAGGATGGGACGGGCCAGAAACAGGATGGGACGAGCTATACATTATGGGACGGGAAATAGACAGGATGGGACGGGCCAGCGACGGTATGGGTCGGACCAGATACAGGACAGGACGAGCCAGAGACAGGACGGGGTCGGGCCAGAAACAGGACGGGACAAGCTATACATTATAGGACGGTCCAGATACAGGAAAAGATGGGCCAGAGACAGGACGGGATGCCCCAGATACAGTACGGGACAGGCCAGATACAGGACGGTACGGGCCAAATATTGGACAGGCCAGATACAGGACGACATGGGCCAGATACGGGACGGTCCAGATATGGGACAGGACAGGCTAGATATGGGATGAGCAATGGACAGGATGGGACGGGCCAGATACTGAATGGGCCTGGCCATATACGGGACGGGCCAGATAGGGACTGGTATGGTCAGATACGGGACAGGACGTGCCAGAGACGGGAAGGGACGAGGTGGGCCAGATACGGGATGAGATGGGCAACATAAGGGACAGCCAGATACGGGACTAAACAGGTCAGATATGGGACTGGATGGACCAGATACGGGAAGGGGCGGGTTAGACATTACAGGACGGGCCATAGACAGGATGGGAGGGGCCAGGGACGGGCAAGAGACAGGACGGGATGGGCCAGAGACCGCGACGGGCCAGAGACCGGGACGGGTGAGATACAGAACTGGGGACACATTAGGAATGCGTGCACTGTTCCTTTAAGAATCAGGAAGTGCTGCCGCTACCGCCCTCAACAAGCAGCCAAGACACATGCACACAGCCCGCATAGGAACATAGTGCGCAGCCTGCATTGGTGGGTAAGTCGGCGGTCTTGCATGGTGTGAGATGGGAAGCCATGCCAGCACGCCGCCAGGGATGTTACAATTAAGTAGTGTAGGTCAGGTGTAGAGAAAATGGAAATTTTGCAAATAAATATTACAACTATTGTTTAATAGGCAAACATCACATGTAGAGTTTGCATGATATACCTACCTGGTACTTTATCTAAATTAGAAGCAAATTGTTTGAAGATTACTTCTACCTAAATGGCAGAAGATGCACCTATCTTGGTGATGGATAGGACAGCTTGAGGGGATATGGAGGAGGCTGTTTTTTTGATAGGTGTCATTTAAACATTTTGCTAATAATTTATGGAAAGTATCATATTTTTCTAACTATTGAACTCACCTTAATTTAAAACACACCCCAGGTTAAAGTTCCTTTATGTGTAAATTTGTGGAGGATTTGATAATACTACCTTTAATGGGATGGGCCAGATACAGGACGGAACAGGCCAGATACGGAATGGGCCAGATACAGGACGGGCCAGAGTCAGGACCGGACGGGACGATCCAGAGACATGACGAGACGGGCCAGAGACAATACTGGACGGGCCGGAGATAGGACGGACTGAGGCGTGCCAGAGACAAGACTGGACGGGCTAGAAACGGGGCGACAGATACAGGACAGGACGGTCCAGATACAGGACAGTCCAGGGATGGGACGGGACAGAGCAGTACGGGACTGGTCTGAGGTAGGACAGGACAGGTCGGGCCAGAGACAGGAGGGGACGGGCAAGAGAGAGGACGGGACGGGCAAAAGAGAGGACGGGACGTTCCAGAGACAGGACGTGATGGGCCAAAGACAGGACGGGACGGACCAGAGATGGGACAGGCAAGAGACAGAATTGGACAGGCCAGAGGTAGCACCGGATGGGTCAGAGACAGGACGGGACAGGCCAGAGACAGAACGGGACAGGCCAGAGACAGGACGAGATGGGAAGGGACTGGCCAGATACAGGAAGGGACAGGCCAGATATGGGACAGGACAGGCCAGATGCGGGACGGGCCACATACGAGATGGGACGGGCCAGATACAGGACGGGACGAGCCAGAGATAGGACAGGACGGGCCAGAAACAGGACTGGACGAGTAATACATTATGGGACGGGAAATAGACAGGATGGGACGGGCCAGAGACGGTACGGGACGTGCCAGATACAGGACAGGACGAGCAAGTGACAGGATGGGACGGGCCAGAAACAGGACAGGACATGCTATACATTATGAGACCGTCCAGAGACTGGACGGGACGGTCCAGATACAGGAAAAGACGGGCCAGAGACAGGATGGGATGGCCCAGATACAGTACGGGGCGACCAGATACAGGACGGGACGGTTCAGATACAGGACGGGCCAGGGACGGGACGGACCAGAATAGGACGGGACTGGCCAGAGGCAGGACTGGACTGGTCAGGCCAGAGACAGGACGGGATGGGCCAGATACAGGAAGGGATGGGCCAGATACGGGACGGGCCAGATTCAAGACGGGATGGGCCAGAGATAGGACGTGATGGGACGGGCCAGATACAGGAAGGGACGGGCCATATACTGGACGTGCCACATTCAGGACGGGACGGGCCAGATACAGGACGGGACGGGCCAGATACAGGATGGGACCGACCAGATACAGGACGGGATGGGCCAGAGACAGGACGGAATGTGCTAGAGACATTACGGGACAGGCCATAGACAGGACGGGTCGGGCCAGAGACAGGATGGGACAGGCCAGATTCATGACGGGATGGGCCAGAAACGTGACGAGCCAAATATGGGATGGTATGGGACAGATATGGGACAGCCCACATACATTACGGGACGGGCCAGATACGGGACGGGTCAGATGCGGGACGGGCCAGATACGGGACAGGCCAGATACAGGACGGGCCAGGGACAGGACGTGCAAGATACGGGACAGGCCAGATATGGAACGGGCCAGATACTGGATGGGATGGGCCAGATACAGGGCGGGCCAGATACAGGACGAGACGGACCAGAGCTGCGCCAGAGACAGGAAGGGATGGGCCAGAGACAGGACAGGACGGGCCAAAGACTGGACCGGACGGGCCAGAGACGGGACGGGTAAGAGACAGGATTGGACATGCCAGAGATAGCACCGGACGGGCCAGAGACAGGACGGGACAGGCCAGAGACAGGACAAGATGGGAAGGGACTGGCCAGATACAGGAAGGGACAGGCCAGATACGGGACAGGACAGGCCAGTTGCGGGACGGGCCAGATACGAGACGGGATGGGCCATATATAGGACGGGATGAGGCAGAGATAGGATGGGACGGGCCAGAAACAGGACGGGACGAGCTATACATTATGGGACGGGAAATAGACAGGACGGGACGGGCCATAGACGGTACGCGACGGGCCAGATACAGGACAGGACGAGCCAGAGACAGTACGTGACGGGCCAGAAACAGGACGGGACAAGCAATACATTATGGGACTGGCCATATACAGGACGGGACGGGCCAGTGACAAGACGGAACGGGACAGATACAGGAAAAGACTGGCCAAAGACAGGACTGTACGGGCCAAATAGTGCGCAGCCTGCATTGGTGGGTAAGTCGGCTCTCTTGCATGGTGTGAGATGGGAAGCCATGCCACAACGCCGCCATGGATGTTACAATTAAGTAGTTTAGGTCAGGCATAGAGAAAATGGAAGTTTTGTAAATAAATATTACAACTATTGTTTACTAGGCAAACATCACATGTAGAGTTTGCATGATATACCTTCCTAGTGCTTTATCTAAATTAGAAGCAAATTGTTTGAAGATTACTTCTACCTAAATGGCAGAAAATGCACCTATCTTGGTGATGGATAGGACAGCTTGAGGGGATATGGAGGAGGCTGTTTTTTGATAGGTGTCATTTAAACATTTTGCTAATAATTTATGGAAAGTATCATATTTTTCTAACTATTAAACTCACCTTAATTTAAAACACACCCCAGGTTAAATTTCCTGGAGGTGTAAATTTGTGGAGGATTTGATAATACTACCTTTAATGGGATGGGCCAGATGCAGGACAGGCCAGAGACAGGACCGGACGGGACGTGCCTGCGAAAGGACGGGACGGGCCAGAGACGAGGCGACCAGATACAGGATGGGACGGTCCAGATACAGGACGGGCCAGGGATGGGACGGATCAGAGCAGGACGGGACTGGCCAGAGGCAGGACAGGACCAGTTAGGCCATGACAGGTCGGGACGGGCCTGATACAGGAAGGGACGGGCCAGATACGGGACGGGCCAGATTCAAGACAGGATGGGCCATAGACAGGACAGGATGGGACGGGCCTGATACAGAAAGGGACGGGCCAGATACGGGACGGGCCAGATTCAGGATAGGACGGGCCAGATACAGGACGGGACCGACCAGATACAGGACGGGATGGGCCAGAGAGAGGACGGAATGTGCTAGAGACATTAAGGAATAGGCCATACACAGGACGGGTCGAGCCAGAGACAGGATGGGACGGGCCAGATACATGACGGGATGGGCCAGAAACGTGACGAGCCAGATATGGGACGGGACGGGCCAGATACAGGACGGTACGGACCAAATACGGGACGGGACGGGCCAGATACGGGACGGGTCAGATGCGGGACGGGCCAGATACGGGACAGGCCAAATACAGGACGGGCCAGATACGGGACAGGCCGGGCCAGGGACAGGACGTGCCAGATACGGGACAGGCCAGATATGGAACGTGCCAGATACTAGACGGGATGGGTCAGATATGGGACAGCCCAGATACATGATGGGACGGGCCAGATATGGGATGGGATGGGCCAGATACGGGACGGGTCAGATGCGGGATGGGCCAGATACGGGACAGGACAGATACAGGACGGGACAGATACGGGACAGGCCGGGCCAGGGACAGGACGTGCCAGATACGGGACAGGCCAGATATGGAACGTGCCAGATACTAGACGGGATGGGCCAGATATCGGGCGGGCCAGATATGGGACGAGACGGGCCAGAGCTGGGCCAGAGACAGGAAGGGATGGGCCAGAGACAGGACGGGACGGGCCAAAGACTGGACCGGACGGGCCAGAGACGGGACGGGCAAGAGACAGGATTGGACAGGCCAGAGATAGCACCAGACGTGCCAGAGACAGGACGGGACAGGCCAGAGACAGGACGAGATGGGAAGGGACTGGCCAGATACAGGAAGGGACAGGCCAGATACGGGACAGGACAGGCCAGATGCGGAACGGGCTATATACGAGACGGGACGGGCCAGATTTAGGACGGGACGAGGCAGAGATAGGATGGGCCAGAAACAGGATGGGACGAGCTATGCGTTATGGGACGGTAAATAGAAAGGACGGGATGGGCCAGAGACGGTACGCGATGGGCCAGATACAGGACAGGACGAGCCAGAGACAGTACGGGACGGGCCAGAAACAGGACAGGACAAGCAATACATTATGGGACGGGCCATAGACAGGACGGGACGGGCCAGAGACAAGACGGAAGGGGACAGATACAGGAAAAGACGGCCAAAGACAGGACGGGATGGCCCAGATACAGTACAGGACAGGCCAGATACAGGACGGTACGGACCAAATAGTGCACAGCCTGCATTGGTGGGTAAGTCGGCGGTCTTGCATGGTGTGAGATGGGAAGCCATGCCAGCACGCCGCCATGGATGTTACAATTAAGTAGTGTAGGTCAGGCATCGAGAAAGTGGAAGTTTTGCAAATAAATATTACAACTATTGTTTAATAGGCAAACGTCACATGTAGAGTTTGCATGATATACCTTCCTAGTACTTTATCTAAATTAGAAGCAAATTGTTTGAAGATTACTTCTACCTAAATGGCAGAAAATGCACCTATCTTGGTGATGGATAGGACAGCTTGAGGGGATATGGAGGAGGCTGTTTTTTGATAGGTGTCATTTAAACATTTTGCTAATAATTTATGGAAAGTATCATATTTTTCTAACTATTAAACTCACCTTAATTTAAAACACACCCCAGGTTAAATTTCCTGGAGGTGTAAATTTGTGGAGGATTTGATAATACTACCTTTAATGAGATGGGCCAGATACAGGACGGGACAGGCCAGATACGTGACAGGATGGGCCAGATACAGGACAGGCCAGAGACAGGACCGGACGGACCGTGCCTGAAAAATGACGGGACGGGCCCGAGACGGGGCGACCAGATACAGGACGGGACGGTCCAGATACAGGACGGGCAGCGAAGGGACGGACCAGAGCAGGACGGGACTGGCCAGAGGCAGGACAGGACCGGTCAGGCCAGAGACAGGACGAGACGGGCCCGATACAGGAAGGTACGGGCCAAATACGGGACGGGCCAGATTCAGGATGGGATGGGCCAGAGATAGGACGTGATGGGACGGGCCACATACAGGAAGGGATGGGCCAGATACAGGTCGGGTCAGATTCAGGACGGGACGGACCAGATACAGGACGGGACCGAACAGTTACAGGACGGGATCGGCCAGAGACAGGACGGAATGTGCTAGAGACATTACGGGACAGGCCATAGACAGGACGGGTCGGGCCAGAGACAGGACGGGACGGGCCAGATACATGACTGAATTTGTCAGAAACGTGACGAGGCAGATATGGGACGGTATGGGCTAGAAATGGGACAGACCAGATACATGACGGGACTGGCCAGTTACAGGACGGTACGGACCAGATATGTGACGGGCCAGATACGGGACGATTCATATGTGGGACGGGCCAGATACGGGACAGTCCAGATACAGGACGGGCCAGATACGGGACAGGCCGGCCCAGGGACAGGACATGCCAGATACGGGACAGGCCAGATATGGAACGGGCCAGATACTGGACGGGATGGGCCACATACAGGGCGGGCCAGATTCGGGATGAGACGGGCCAGAGCTGGGCCAGAAACAAGAAAGCACGGGCCGGAGACCATACGGGACGGGCCAAAGACGGGACGGGACGGGCCAGAGACGGGACGGGAGAGACAGGACGAGACAGGCCAGAGACAGGACGAGATGGGAAGGGACTGGCCAGATACAGGAAGGGACAGGCCAGATACGGGACAGGACAGGCCAGATGCGGGACGGGCCAGATACAATGTGGGACGTGCAAGATATTGGACGGGACGAGGCAGAGATAGGATGGGACGGGCCAGAAACAAGACGGGACGAGCTATACATTATGGGACGGGAAATAGACAGGACGGGACGGGCCAGAGACGGTACACGACAGGCCAGATACAGGACAGGACGAGCCATAGACAGTACGGGACGGGCCAGAATCAGGACGGGACAAGCTATACATTATGGGACGGGCCATAGACAGGACGGGACGGGCCAGAGACAAGACGGAAGGGGACAGATACAGGAAAAGACGGCCAAAGACAGGACGGGATGGCCCAGATACAGTACAGGACAGGCCAGATACAGGACGGTACGGACCAAATAGTGCACAGCCTGCATTGGTGGGTAAGTCGGCGGTCTTGCATGGTGTGAGATGGGAAGCCATGCCAGCACGCCGCCATGGATGTTACAATTAAGTAGTGTAGGTCAGGCATCGAGAAAGTGGAAGTTTTGCAAATAAATATTACAACTATTGTTTAATAGGCAAACGTCACATGTAGAGTTTGCATGATATACCTTCCTAGTACTTTATCTAAATTAGAAGCAAATTGTTTGAAGATTACTTCTACCTAAATGGCAGAAAATGCACCTATCTTGGTGATGGATAGGACAGCTTGAGGGGATATGGAGGAGGCTGTTTTTTGATAGGTGTCATTTAAACATTTTGCTAATAATTTATGGAAAGTATCATATTTTTCTAACTATTAAACTCACCTTAATTTAAAACACACCCCAGGTTAAATTTTCTGGAGGTTTAATTTTGTGGAGGATTTGATAATACTACCTTTAATGGGATGGGCCAGATACAGGACGGGACAGGCCAGATACGGGATGGACCAAATACAGGACGGGCCAGAGACAGGACCGGACGGGACACGCCAGAGACAGGACGAGACGTGCCAGAGACTGGACGGGACGGGCCAAAGACAGGATGAGACTGGCCGGAGATAGGAAGGACCGAGGTGTACCAGAGGCAGGATGGGACGGGCTAGAGACGGGGCGACCAAACACAGGATACAGGATGGTCCAGGGACGGTATGGACCAGAGCAGGACGGGACTGGCCAGAGGCAGGACAGGACGGGCAAGAGAGAGGATGGGACGGGCCAAAGAGAGGACGGGACGGGCCAGAGACAGGACGGGACGGGCCAAAGACAGGAAGGGACGGACCAGAGATAGGTCTGGCAAGAGACAGGATTGGACAGGCCAGAGACAGCACCAGACGGGCCAGAGACAGGACGGGACAGGCCAGAAACAGGACGGGACGAGCCAGAGACAGGACAAGATGGGAATGGATTGGCCAGAAACAGGAAGGGACAGGCCAGATACGGGACAGGTCAGGCCACATACGGGACGGGCCAGATACGAGATGGGATGGGCCAGATGCAGAACGGGACGAGCCAGAGATAGGACGGGACGGGCCAGAAACAGGACTGGACGAGCTATACATTATGGGACGGGAAATAGACAGGATGGGATGGCCCAGAGATGGTATGGGACGGTCCAGATACAGGAAAAGACGGGCCAGAGACAGGACGGGATGCGCCAGATACAGTACGGGACAGGCCAGATACAGGACGGTACGGGCCAAATATTGGACAGGCCAGATACAGGACGACATGGGCCAGATACGTGACGGGCCAGATATGGGAAAGGACAGGCTAGATATGGGATGAGCCATGGACAGGATGGGATGGGCCAGATACGGGACGGGCCAGATACTGAATGGGCCTGGCCACATACGGGACGGGCCAGATAGGGACTGGTTGGGTCAGATACGGGACAGGAAGTGCCAGAGACGGGAAGGGACGAGGCGGGACAGATACGGGATGAGATGGGCCAGATAAGAGATAGCCAGATACGGGACGGGATGGTCAGATACGGGACCAAACGGGTCAGATATGCAACTGGACGGACCAGATACGGGACGGGGCGGGTTAGACATTACAGGACGGGCCATAGACAGGATGGGAGGGGCCAGGGACAGGCTGGGACGGGCCAGAGACAGGATGGGACGGGCCAGAGACGGGACGGGCCAGAGACGGGATGGGTCAGATATAGTACTGGGGACACATTAGGAATGCGTGCACTGTTCCTTTAAGAATCAGGAAGTGCTGCTGCTACCGCCCTCAAAAAGCAGCCAAGACACATGCACACAGCCCGCATAGGAACATAGTGCGTAGCCTGCATTGATGGGTAAGTCGGCGGTCTTGCATGGTGTGAGATGGGAAGCCATACCAGCTTGCCGCCAGGGATGTTACAATTAAGTAGTGTAGGTCAGGTGTAGAGAAAATGGAAGTTTTGCAAATAAATATTACAACTATTGTTTAATAGGCAAACGTCACATGTAGAGTTTGCATGCTATACCTTCCTAGTACTTTATCTAAATTAGAAGCAAATTGTTTGAAGATTACTTCTACCTAAATGGCAGAAAATGCACCTATCTTGGTGATGGATAGGACAGCTTGAGGGGATATGGAGAAGGCTGTTTTTTGATAGGTGTCATTTTAAAAATTTTGCTAATAATTTATGGAAAGTATCATATTTTTCTAACTATTGAACTCACCTTAATTTAAAACACACCCAGGTTAAATTTCCTGGAGGTGTAAATTTGTGGAGGATTTGATAATACTACCTTTAATGAGATGGGCCAGATACAGGACGGGACAGGGCAGATACGTGACGGGATGGGCCAGATGCAGGACAGGCCAGAGACAGGACCGGACGTGACGTGCCTGAGAAAGGATGGGATGGGCCAGAGACGGGGCGACCAGATACAGGACGGGAAGGTCCAGATACAGGACGGGATGGACCAGAGCAGGACGGGACTGGCCAGAGGCAGGACAGGACCGGTCAGGCCAGAGACAGGATGGGACGGGCCAGATACAGGAAGGGACGGGCCCGATACGGGACGGGCCAGATTCAAGATGGGATGTACCAGAGACAGGACGGGATGGGACGGGCCAGATACAGGAAGGGACGGGCCAGATACGGGACGGCCCAGATTTAAGACGGGACGGGCCACATACGGGACGGGACCGACCAGATACAGGACGGGATGGGCCAGAGACAGGACGGAATGTGCTAGAGACATTAAGGGACAGGCCATAGACAGGACGGGTTGGGCCAGAGACAGGATGCGACGGGCCAGAAACGTGACGAGCCAGATATTGGACGGTATGGGCCAGATATGGGACAGCCCAGATTCATGACGGGACGGGCCAGATTTAGGACGGTACGGACCAGATACGGGACGGGACGGGCCAGATACGGGACGTGTCAGATGCGGGATGGGCCACATACGGGACAGGCCAGATACAGGACGGGCCAGATACGGGACAGGCCGGGCCAGGGATAGGATGTGCCAGATACGGGACAGGCCAGATATTGAACGGGCCAGATACTGGACGGGATGGGCCAGATTCATGGCAGGCCAAATACGGGACGAGACGGGCCAGAGCTGGGCCAGAGACAGGAAGGGATGGGCCAGAGTTAGGACGGGACGGGCCAAAGACTGGACGGGACGGGCTAGAGACGGGACGGGCAAGAGACAGGATTGGACAGGCCAGAGGTAGCACCGGACGGGCCATAGACTGGACGGGACATACCAGAGACAGGACGATATGGGAAGGGACTGGCCAGATACAGGAAGGGACAGGCCAGATACGGGACAGGACAGGCCAGATACGGGGCGGGCCAGATACGAGACGGCACGGGCCAGATATAGGACGGGACGAGGCAGCGATAGGATGGGACGGGCCAGAAACAGGACGGGACGAGCTATACATTATGGGACGGGAAATAGACAGGAGGGGTCGGACCAGAGACGGTACGGGACGTGCCAGAAACAGGACGGGACAAGCTATACATTATGGGACGGGCCATAGACAGGACAGGACGGGCCAGAGACAACACGGAACGGGACAGATACAGGAAAAGACGGGCCAAAGACAGTACCGGACAGGCCAGATACAGGACGGTACGGGCCTAATAGTGCGCAGCCAGCATTGGTGGGTAAGTCGACGGTCTTGCATGGTGTGAGATGGGAAGCCGTGCCAGCACGCCGCCATGGATGTTACAATTAAGTAGTGTAGGTCAGGCGTAGAGAAAATGGAGGTTTTTCAAATAAATATTACAACTATTGTTTAATAGGCAAACATCACATGTAGAGTTTGCATGATATACCTTCCTGGTACTTTATCTAAATTAGAAGCAAATTGTTTGAAGATTACTTCTACCTAAATGGCAGAAAATGCACCTATCTTGGTGATGGATAGGACAGCTTAAGGGGACATGGAGGAGGCTGTTTTTTGATAGGTGTAATTTAAACATTTTGCTAATAATTTATGGAAAGTATTATATTTTTCTAACTTTTGAACTCACCTTAATTTAAAACACACCCCAGGTTAAATTTCCTGGAGGTGTAAATTTGTGGAAGATTTGATAATACTACCTTTAATGAGATGGACCAGATACGTGACGGGATGGGCCAGATGCAGGACAGGCCAGAGACAGGACCGGAAGGGACGTGCCTGAGAAAGGACGGGATGGGCCAGAGACAGGGCGACCAGATACAGGACGGGACGGTCCAGATACAGGACGGGCCAGGGACGGGACGGACCAGAGCAGGACGGGATTGGCCAGAGGCAGGACAGGACCGGTCAGGCCAGAGACAGGACGGGACGGGCCAAATACAGGAAGGGACGGGCCAGGTACATGACGGGATGGGCCAGAAACTTGATGAGCCAGATATGGGACGGTATGGGCCAGATATGGGACCGCCCAGATACATGACGGGATGGGCCAGATACAGGACGGTACTTACCAGATACGGGACTTGACGGGCCAGATACGAAACGGGTCAGATGCGGGACGGGCCAGATACGGGACAGGCAGGGCCAGGGACAAGACGTGCCAGATACGGGACAGGCCAGATATGGAACGGGACAGATACTGGACGGGATGGGCCAGATACAGGGCGGGCCAGATACGGGACCAGACGGGCCAGAGCTGCGCCAGAGACAGGAATGGATGGGCCAGAGACAGGACAGGACGGGCCAAAGACTGGACGGGAAGGGCCAGAGATGGGACGGGGCGAGGCAGAGATAGGACGGGATGGACCAGAAACAGGACGGGACGAGCTATCCATTATGGGACGGGAAATAGACGGGACGGGCCAGAGACGGTACGCGACGGGCCAGATACAGGACAGGACGAGCCAGAGACAGTACGGGATGGGCCAGATACAGTACGGGACAGGCCAGATACAAGACGGAACGGGCCAAATAGTGCGCAGCCTGCATTGGTGGGTAAGTCGGCGGTCTTGCATGATGTGAGATGGGAAGCCATGCCAGCATGCCGCCATGGATGTTACAATTAAGTAGTGTAGGTCAGGGGTAGAGAAAATGGAAGTTTTGCAAATAAATATTACAACTATTGTTTAATAGGCAAACATCACATGTAGAGTTTGCATGATATACCTTCCTAGTACTTTATCTAAATTAGAAGCAAATTGTTTGAAGATTACTTCTACCTAAATGGCAGAAAATGCACCTATCTTGGTGATGGATAGGACAGCTTGAGGGGATATGGAGGAGGCTGTTTTTTGGATAGGTGTCATTTAAATATTTTGCTAATAATTTATGGAAAGTATCATATTTTTCTAATTATTGAACTCACCTTAATTTAAAACACACCCTAGGTTAAAGTTCCTTTATGTGTAAATTTGTGGAGGATTTGATAATACTAATAATACTACCTTTAATGCGATGGGCCAGATACAGGACAGGCCAGGCCAGATACAAAATGGGCCAGATAAAGGACGGGCCAGAGACAGGACCGGACGGGACACGCCAGAGACAGGACGAGATGGGCCAGAGACAGTACGGGACGGGCCAAAGACAGGATGAGACTGGCCGGAGATAGGACGGACCGAGGCGTGCCAGAGACAGGACGGGACGGGCTAGAGACAGGGCGACCAGATACAGGATACAGGACGGTCCAGGAACGGGACGGGCCAGAGCAGGACGGGACTGGCCAGAGGCAGGACAGGACCGGCAAGAGAGGACGGGTCGGGCAAGAGACAGGATTGGACAGGACAGAACGGGACGGACCAGAGACGTGACGGGATGGGCCAGAGACAGGATGAGATGGGAAGGGATTGGCCAGGTACAAGAAGGGACAGGCCAGATACGGGACAGGACAGGCCACATGCGGGACGGGCCAGATACCAGATGGGACGGGCCAGATACTGGACGGGACGAGCCAGAGATAGGACGGGACGGGCCAGAAACAGGACTGGACGAGCTATACATTTTGGGACGGTCCAGATACAGGAAAAGAGGGGCCAGAGACAGGAGGGGATGCCCCAGATACAGTACGGGACAGGCCAGATACAGGACGGTACAGGCCAAATATGGGACGGGCCAGATACAAGACGACATGGGCCTGATACGGGACGGGCCAGATATGGGACAGGACAGGCTAGATATGGGATGTGCCATGGACAGGATGGGATGGGCCAGATACGAGATGGCCAGATACGGGACGGGCCAGATACTAAATGGGCCTGGCCACATTTGGGTCGGGCCAGATAGGGACTGGTTGGGTCAGATACGGGACAGGACGTTCCAGAGACGAGAAGGGATGAGGCGGGCCAGATACGGGATGAGATAGCCAGATACGGGATAGGATGGTCAGATACAGGACTAAACGGGTCAGATATGGGACTGGACGGACCAGATACGGGACGGGGCGGGTTAGACATTACAGGACGGGCCATAGACAGGATGCGAGGGGCCAGGGACGGGCCAGAGACGGGACGAGTCAGATACAGGACTGGGGACACATTTGGAATGCGTGCACTTTTCCTTTAAGAATCAGGAAGTACTGCCGCTGCTGCCCTCAACAAGCAGCCACGACACATGCACTCAGCCAGCATAGGAACATAGTGCGTAGCCTGCATTGGTGGGTAAGTCGGCGGTCTTGCATGGTGTGAGATGGGAAGCCATGCCAGCACACCGCCAGGGATGTTACAATTAAGTAGTATAGGTCAGGTGTAGAGAAAATGGAAGTTTTGCAAATAAATATTACAACTATTATTTATTAGGTAAACGTCACATGTAGAGTTTGCATGATATACCTTCCTAGTACTTTATCTAAATTAGAAGCAAATTGAAGATTACTTCTACCTAAATGGCAGAAAATGCACCTATCTTGGTGATGGATAGGACAGCTTGAGGGGATATGGAGGAGGCTGTTTTTTGATAGGTGTCATTTAAACATTTTGCTAATAATTTATGGAAAGTATCATATTTTTCTAACTATTGAACTCACCTTAATTTAAAACACACCCCAGGTTAAATTTCCTGGAGGTGTAAGTTTGTGGAGGATTTGATAATACTACCTTTAATGGGATGGGCCAGATACAGGACGGGACAGGCCAGATACGTGATGGGATGGGCCAGATACAGGACGGGCCAGATACAGGACGGGCCAGAGACAGAACCAGACAGGATGTGCCTGAGAAAGGACGGGACGGGCCAGAGACGGGGTGACCAGATACAGGACGGGACGGTCCAGATACAGGATGGGCCAGGGACGGGACGCACCAGAGCAGGACGGGACTGGCCAGAGGCAGGACAGGACCGGTCAGGCCAGAGAAAGGACGGGACGGGCCAGATACAGGAAGGCACGGGCCAGATACGGGACGGGCCAGATTCAAGACGGGATGGGTCAGAGACAGGACAGGATAGGACGGGCCATATACAGGAAGGGACGGGCCAGATACGGGACGGGCTAGATTCAGGACGGGACGGGCCAGATACAGGACGGGATGGGCCAGAGACAGGACGGAATGTGCTAGAGACATTACGGGACGGGCCATAGACAGGACGGGTTGGGCCACAGACAGGATAGGATGGGCCAGATACCTGACGGGATGGGCCAGAAACGTGACGAGCCAGGTATGGGACAGCCCAGATAGATGAAGGGACGGGCCATATACAGGACGGTACGGACCAGATAGGGGACGGGACGGGCCAGATATGGGATGGGTCAGATGCGGGATGGGACAGATACGGGACAGGCCAGATACAGGACTGGCCAGATACGGGACAGGCCGGGCCAGGGACAGGACGTGCCAGATACGGGACAGGCCAGATATGGAACGGGCCAGATACTGGACGGGATGGGCCAGAGACAGGACAGGACGGGCCAGAGATGGGACGGGCAAGAGACAGGATTGGACAGACCAGAGATAGCACCGGACGGGCCAGAGACAGGACGGAACAGGCCATGGACAGGACTAGATGGGAAGGGACTGGCCAGATACAGGAAGGGACAGGCCAGATACGGGACAGTACAGGCCAGATGCGGGACGGGCCAGATACGAGAGGGGACGCGCGAGAAATAGGACGGGACAAGGCAGAGATAGGATGGCACGGGCCAGAAACAGGACGGGACGAGCTATACATTATGGGACGGGAAGTAGACACGACGGGACGGGCCAGAGACGGTACGCGACGGGCCAAATACAGGACAGGACGAGCCAGAGATAGTACGGGGCTGGCCAGAAACAGGACGGGAAAAGCTATACATTATGGGACGGGCCATAGACAGGACGGGCCTGGTTTAGGACGGGACGGGCCAGATACAGGACGGGACCGACCAGATACAGGATGGGATGGGCCAGAGACAGGACGGAATGTGCTAGAGACATTATGGGACAGGCCATAGACAGGACGGGTCGGGCCATATAAAGGATGGGACGGGCCAGATACATGACGGGATGGGCCAGAAACGTGACGAGCCAGATATGGGATGGTATGGGCCAGCTATGGGACAGCCCAGATACATGACGGGATGGGACAGATACAGGACGGGACAGGCCAGATACAGGACGGGCCAGAGACAGAATCGGACGAGCCAGAGACTGGACGGGACGGGCCAAAGACAGGATGAGGCTGGCCGAAGATAGGACGGACCGAGGCATGCCAGAGACAGGACGGGATGGGCTAAAGACGGGGAGACCAGATACAGGACGTGGCGGTCCAGATACAGGACGGTCCAGGGACGGGACGGGCCAGAGCCGGATGGAACTGGCCAGAGCCAGGACAGGACCGGTCGGGCCAGAGACAGGACGGGACGGGCAAGAGAGAGGACGGGACGGGCCAAAGAGAGGACTTGACGGGCCAGAGACAGGACGGGAAGGGCCAAAGACAGGACGGGAAGGACCAGAGATGGGACGGGCAAGAGACAGGATTGGACAGGCCAGAGATAGCACCGGACGGGCCAGAGACAGGACGGACCAGGCCAGAGACAGGACGGGATGGGCCAGAGACAGGATGAGATGGGAAGGTACTGGCCAGATACAGGAAGGGACAGGCCAGATAAGGGAGAAAACAGGCCAGATGCGGGACGGGCCAGATACAAGATGGGTCGGGCCAGATACCAGACGGGACGAGCCGGAGATAGGACGGGACGGGCCAGAATCAGGACTGGACGAGCTATACATTATGGGACGGGAAATAGTCAGGATGGGACAGGCCAGAGACGGTACGGGACGTGCCAGATACAGGACAGGACGAGCCAGAGACAGGACGGGACGGGCCAGAAACAGGACGGGACAAGCTATACATTATGGGGCGGGACAGAGACCGGGCGGGACGGTCCAGATACAGGAAAAGACAGGCCAGAGACAGGACAAGATGGCCCTGATACAGTACGGGACAGGCGAGATACAGTACGGTACGGGCCAAATATGGGACAGGCCAGATACAGGACGACATGGGCCAGATACGAGACGGGCCAGATATGGGACAGGACAGGCTAGATATGGGATGAGCCATGGACTGGATGGGATGGGCCAGATACGAGATGGCCAGATACGGGACGGGCCAGATACTGAATGGGCCTGACCACATACGGGACGGGCCATATAGGGACTGGTATGGTCAGATACGGGACAGGATGTGCCAGAGAAGGGAAGGGACGAGGTGGGCCAGATACGGGATGAGATGGGCCAGATAAGGGATAGCCAGATACGGGACGGGATGGTCAGATACGGGACTAAACAGGTCAGATATGGGACTGGACAGACCAGATACGGGACGGGGCGGGTTATACATTACAGGACGGGCCATAGACAAGATGGGAGGGGCCAGGGACGGGCCAGAGACAGGACGGGACGGGCCAGAGACGGGACGGGCCAGAGATGGGACAGGTCAGATACAGGACTGGGGACACATTAGGAATGCGTGCACTGTTCTTTTAAGAATCAAGAAGTACTGCCGCTTCCGCCCTCAACAAGCAGCCAAGACACATGCACACAGCCAGCATAGGAACATAGTGCTTAGCCTGCATTGGTGGGTAAGTCGGCTGTCTTGCATGGTGTGAGATGGAAAGCCATGCCAGCTTGCCGCCAGTGATGTTACCATTAAGTAGTGTAGGTCAGGTGTAGAGAAAATGAAAGTTTTGCAAATAAATATTACAACTATTATTTAATAGGCAAACATCACATGTAGAGTTTGCATGATATACTTTCCTAGTACTTTATCTAAATTAGAAGCAAATTGTTTGAAGATTACTTCTACCTAAATGGCAGAAAATGCACCTATCTTGGTGATGGATAGGACAGCTTGAGGGGATATGGAGGAGGCTGTTTTTTGATAGGTGTCATTTAAACATTTTACTAATAATTTATGGAAAGTATCATATTTTTCTAACTATTGAACTCACCTTAATTTAAAACACACCCCAGGTTAAAGTTCCTTTATGTGTAAATTTGTGGAGGATTTGATAATACTACCTTTAATGGGATGGGCTAGATACAGGACGGGACAAGCCAAATACGAAATGGGCCAGATACTGGACGGGCCAGAGACAGGACCGGACGGGACATGCCAGAGACATGACGAGACGGGCCAGAGACAGGACGGGACGGGACAAAGACAGGATGAGACTGGCCGGAGATAGTACGGACCGAGGCGTGCCAGAGACAGGACGGGACGGGCTAGAGACGGGGCGACAGATATAAGATGGGACGGTCCAGATACAGGACAGTCCAAGGACTGGAAGGGCCAGAGCAGGACGGGACTGGTCAGAGGCAGGACAGGACCGGTCGGGCCAGAGACAGGAGGGGACGGGCAAGAGAGAGGACAGGACGGGTCAAAGAGAGGACGGGACGGGCCAGAGACAGGACGTGATGGGCCAAAGATAGGACGGGACGGACCAGAGATAGGACGGGCAAGAGACAGGATTGGACAGGCCAGAGATAGCACCGGACGGGCCAGAGACAGGACGGGACAGGCCAGAGACAGGATGGGACGGGCCAGAGACAGGACGAGATGGGAAGGGACTGGCCAGATACAGGAATGGACAGGCCAGATACGGGACAGGACAGGCCAGATGCGGGACGGGCCAGATACAAGATGGGACGGGCCAAATACAGGACGGGATGAGCCAGAGATAGGACGGGACGGGCCAGAAATAGGACGTGCCAGACACGGGACAGGCCAGATACGGAGCGGGCCAGATACTGGACGGGATGGGCCAGATACGGGATGAGACAGACCAGAGCTGGGCCAGAGACAGAAAGGGATGGGCCAGAGACAGGACGGGGCGGGCCGAAGACTGGACGCGACGGGCCAGAGACGGGACGGGCAAGAGACAGGATTTGACAGGCCAGAGTTGGCACTCGACGGGCCAGAGACAGGACGGGACAGGCCAGCGACAGGATGAGATGGGAAGGGACTGGCCAGATACAGGAAGGGACAGGCCAGATACGGGACAGGACAGGCCAGATGCGGGACGGGCCAGATACGAGACGGGACGTGCCAGATATAGTACGGGACGAGGCAGAGATAGGATGGGATGGGCCAGAAATGGGACGGGGAATACAGAGGACGGGACGGGCCAGAGACGGTACGCGACGGGCCAGATACAGGACAGGACGAGCCAGAGACAGTACTGGACGAGCCAGAAACAGGACATTATGGGACGGGCCATAGACATGACAAGACGGGCCAGAGAGAAGACGGAACGGGACAGATACAGGAAAAGACGGGCCAAAGACAGGACGGAATGGCCCAAATACAGTATGGGACAGGCCAGATACAGAAAGGTATGGGCCAAATAGTGCACAGCCTGCATTGGTGGGTAAGTCGGCGGTCTTGCATGGTGTGAGATGGGAAGCCATGCCAGCACGCCGCCATGGATGTTACAATTAAGTAGTGTAGGTCAGGCGTAGAGAAAATGGAGGTTTTTCAAATAAATATTACAACTATTGTTTAATAGGCAAACATCACATGTAGAGTTTGCGTGATATACCTTCCTAGTACTTTATCTAAATTAGAAGCAAATTGTTTGAAGATTTCTTCTACCTAAATAGCAGAAAATGCACCTATCTTGGTGTTGGATAGGACAGTTTGAGGGGATATGGAGGAGGCTGTTTTTTGATAGGTGTCATTTAAACATTTTGCTAATAATTTATGGAAAGTATCATATTTTTCTAACTATTGAACTCACCTTAATTTAAAACACACTCCAGGTTAAATTTCCTGGAAGTTTAAATTTGTGGAGGATTTGACAATACTACCTTTAATGGGATGGGCCAGATACAGGAAGGGACAGGCCAGATAGGGGATGGGCCAGATACAGGACGGGCCAGAGACAGGACCGGACGGGAGACGCCGGAGACAGGACGAGACGAGCCAGAAACAGGACGGGACGGGCCAAAGACAGGATGAGACTGGCCGGAGATAGGACAGACCGAGGCGTGCCAGAGACAGGATGGGACGGGCTAGAGCCGGGGCGACCAGATACAGGACAGTCCAGATACAGGACAGTCCAGGGACGGGATGGGCCAGAGCAGGATGGGACTGGCCAGAGACAGGACAGGACCGGTCGGGCCAGAGACAGGACGGGACGGGCAAGAGAGAGGGCGTGACGGGCCAAAGAGAGGACGGGACGGGCCAGAGACTGGACAGGAAGGGCCAAAGACAGGATGGGACGGACCAGAGATGGGACGGGCAAGAGACAGGATTGGACAGGCCAGAGATAGCACCGGATGGGCCAGAGACAGGACGGGACAGGCCAGAGAAAGGACCGGACGGGCCAGAGACAGGACGAGATGGGAAGGGACTGGCCAGATACAGGAAGAGACAGGCCAGATACGGGAAAGGACAGGCCAGATGCGGGACGTGCCAGAAACGAGATGGGACGGGTCAGATACAGGACGGGACGAGCCAGAGATAAGACGGGACGGGCCAGAAACAGGACTGGACGAGCTATACATTATGGGACGGGAAATAGATAGGATTTGACTGGCCAGGGATGTTACAATTAAGTAGTGTAGGTCAGGCGTAGAGAAAATGTAAGTTTTGCCAATAAATATTACAACTATTATTTAATAGGCAAACATCACATGTTGAGTTTGCATGATATACTTTCCTGGTACTTTATCTAAATCAGAAGCAAATTGTTTGAAGATTACTTCTACCTAAATGGCAGAAAATGCACCTATCTTGGTGATGGATAGGACAGCTTGAGGGGATATGGAGGAGGCTGTTTTTTGATTGGTGTAATTTAAACATTTTGCTAATAATTTATGGAAAGTATCATAGTTTTCTAACTATTGAACTCGCCTTAATTTAAAACACACCCCAGGTTAAAAATCCTGGAGGTGTAAATTTGTGGAGGAATTGATAATGCTACCTTTAATGGGATGGGCCAGATACAGGACGGGACAGGCCAGATACGTGACGGGATGGTCCAGATACAGGACGGGCCAGATACGGGACAAGCTGGGCCAGGGACAGGACATGCCAGATACGGGAAAGGCAGGGCCAGGACGTGCCAGATATGGGACAGGCCAGATATGGAACGGGACAGATACGTGACGGGATGGGCCAGATACAGGACGGGCCAGATACGGGACAGGCTGGGCCAGGGACAGGACATGCCAGATACGGGAAAGGCCAGATATGGAACGTGCCAGATACTGGACGGGATGGGCCAGATACAGGGCAGGTCAGATACGGGACGAGACGGGCCCGAGCTGGGCCAGAGACAGGAAGGGATGGGCCAGATACAGGACGGGACAGGCTCATCCTATCTCTGCCTCGTCCCGTCCTATATCTGGCCCGTCCCGCATCTGGCCTGTCCTGTCCCGTATCTGGCCAGTCTCTTCCCATCTCGTCCTGTCTCTGGCGTGTCCCGTCCTGTCTCTGGCCCTTCTGGTGCTATCTCTGGCCTGTCCAATCCTGTCTCTTGCCTGTCCCATCTCTAGTCCATCCCGTCCTGTCTTTGGCTGTCCCATCCTGTCTCTGACCTGTCTCGTCCTCTCTTTGACCCGTCCCGTCCTGTCTCTTGCCCGTCCCGTCCTGTCTCTGGACATACCGGTCCTGTCCTGCCTCTGGCCAGTTCCGTCCTGCTCTGGCCCGTCCCGTCTCTGGCCCGTCCTGTATCTGGACCGTCGCATCCTGTATCTGGTCGCCCTGTCTCTAGCCCATCCCTTCCTGTCTCTGGCACGCCTCGGTCCGTCCTATCTCCGGCCAGTCTCATCCTGTCTTTGGCCCGTCCCGTTCTGTCTCTGGCCCGTCTCTTCTTGTCTCCTGTATCTAAATCAGAAGCAAATTGTTTGAAGATTACTTCTACCTAAATGGCAGAAAATGCACCTATCTTGGTGATGGATAGGACAGCTTGAGGGGATATGGAGGAGGCTGTTTTTTGATTGGTGTAATTTAAACATTTTGCTAATAATTTATGGAAAGTATCATAGTTTTCTAACTATTGAACTCACCTTAATTTAAAACACACCCCAGGTTAAAGTTCCTTTATGTGTAAATTTGTGGAGGATTTGATAATACTACCTTTAATGCTGTAAGGTAGAATAGAGTGGATAGAGATCTAATGTTAGTGTTTCTCTGCGGCATGTGTATTATACTCTTATACTTTTGCAGCAGGCAATTTATATGTATTCTATGCAGCAAACACATAATCACATCACTGCTGAATGCACAGTACATGCACATTGAGCTCTGCTATGCATGCACACAGCTCTGCTGCATATATACACACAGCTCAGTTACACACAGCTGTCTTATATACACACATCTCTGCTATATACGTACACACACCTCTGCAGCATGCACACAGCTCAGCTACATACAAACACACAATTCTCCTACATTCACATACATAGCTTTCCTATATACACACATGTCTCATATATACACATACAGCTCCACTATGTACACTCACACACGCACACATATATATATATATATATATATATATATATATATATATATATATGTATATACACAAACGCACATAAAAACAGACATACACACAACCACTGTATACCATGCTGGGTTCTTTTGATGTGCCTTTAGCATTGATAAGTTGTCACACTCTTGCCTATTATGTTAATATTCTTCTAGTAAACTTTATAAGCCTGACTGTCTTTCTAGAAGACATATTGAGATTAATTTAAGTACTTGAGGCCCGATTGATTGCGCCCAGTTCAGGAGCTATACGGATGCTATAGGTGAAGGCCATGTCATTATGTTCCACTACGTACTAAAAAATGAAGTAGTGTAGGTCAAGCATAGAGAAAATGGAAGTTTTGCAAATAAATATTACAACTATTGTTTAATAGGCAAACATCACATGTAGAGTTTGCATGATATACCTTCCTAGTACTTTATCTAAATTAGAAGCAAATTGTTTGAAGATTACTTCTACCTAAATGGCAGAAAATGCACCTATCTTGGTGATGGATAGGACAGCTTGAGGGGATATGGAGGAGGCTGTTTTTTGATAGGTGTCATTTAAACATTTTGCTAATAATTTATGGAAAGTATCATATTTTTCTAACTATTGAACTCACCTTAATTTAAAACACACCCCAGGTTAAATTTCCTGGAGGTGTAAATTTGTGGAGGATTTGATAATACTACCTTTAATGGGGTGGGCCAGATACAGGACGGGACAGGCCAGATACGTGACGGGATGGGCCATATGCAGGACAGGCCAGAGACCGGACCGGACGGGACGTGCCTGAGAAAGAACGGGACGGGCCATAGTCGGGGCGACCAGATACAGGACGGGACGGTCCAGATACAGGACGGGCCAGGGACGGGACGGACCAGAGCTGGACGCGACTGGCCAGAGGCAGGACAGGACCAGTCAGGCCAGAGACAGGTCGGGACGGGCCAGATACGGGACGGGCCAGATTCAAGACAGGATGGGCCAGAGACAGGACAGGATGGGACGGGCCAGATACAGGAAGGGATGGGCCAGAAACGTGACGAGACAGATATGGGACGGTATGGGCCAGATATGGGACAGCCCAGATACATGACGGGACGGGCCAGATTTAGGACGGTACGGACCAGATACGGGACAGGACGGGCCAGATACGTGACGGGTCAGATGCGGGATGGGCCAGATACGGGACAGGCCAGATCCAGGACGGGCCAGATACGGGACAGGCCGGGCCAGGGACAGGACGTGCGAGATACGGGACAGGCCAGATATGGAACGGGCCAGATAGTGAACGGGATGGGCCAGATACAGAGTGGGCCAGATACGGGATGAGACGGGCCAGAGCTGGGCCCGAGACAGGAAGGGATGGGCAACAGACATGACTGGACAGGCCAAAGACTGGACGGGACGGGCCAGAGACGGGACGGGCAAGAGACAGGATTGGACATGCCAGAGATAGCACCGGACGGGCCAGAGACAGGACGGGACAGGCCAGAGACAGGACGAGATGGGAAGGGAGTAGCCAGATAAGGAAGGGACAGGCCAGATACGGGACAGGACAGGCCAGATGCGGGACGGGCCAGATACGAGACGGGACGGGCCAGATATAGGACGGGACGAGGCAGAGATAGGATGGGACGGGCCAGAAACAGGACGGGACGAGCTATACATTATGGGACGGGAAATAGACAGGACAGGATGGGCCAGAGAGGGTACGCGACGGGCCAGATACAGGACAAGACGAGCCAGAGACAGTACGGGACCGGCCAGAAACAGGACGGGACAAGCTATACATTATGGGACGGCCATAGGCAGGACGGGCCAGATTAAGGACGGGACGGGCCAGAGACAATACTGAAGGGGACAGATACAGGAAAAGACGGGCCAAAGACAGGACTGCATGGCCCAGAAACAGTACGGGACAGGCCAGATACAGGACGGTATGGGCCAAATAGTGCGCAGTCTGCATGGTGTGAGATGGGAAGCCATGCCAGCACGCCGCTAGGGATGTTACAATTAAGTAGTGTAGGTCAGGCGTAGAGAAAGTGGAAGTTTTGCAAATAAATATTACAACTATTGTTTAATAGGCAAACATCACATGTAGAGTTTGCATGCTATACCTTCCTAGTACTTTATCTAAATTAGAAGCAAATTGTTTGAAGATTACTTCTACCTAAATGGCAGAAAATGCACCTATCTTGGTGATGGATAGGACAGCTTGAGGGGATATGGAGGAGGCTGTTTTTTGATAGGTGTCATTTAAACATTTTGCTAATAATTTATGGAAAGTATCATAGTTTTCTAACTATTGAACTCACCTTAATTTAAAACACACCCCAGGTTAAATCTCCTGGAGGTTTAAATTTGTGGAGGATTTGATAATACTACCTTTAATGGGATGGGCCAGATACCGGACGGGACAGGCCAGATACGGGACGGACCAAATACAAGACGGGCCAGAGACAGGACTGGACGGGACACGCCAGAGACAGGACGAGACGGGCCAGAGACAGGACGGGACGGGCCAAAGACAGGATGAGACTGGCCGGAGTTAGGACGGACCGAGGCGTGCCAGAGACAGGACGGGATGTGCTAGAGACGGGGTGACCAGATACAGGATTCAGGACGGTCCAGGGATGGGACGGGCCAGAGCAGGACAGGACTGGCCAGAGGCAGGACAGGACGGGCAAGAGAGAGGAAGGGCCAAAGAGAGGACGGGACGGGCCAGAGACAGGACAGGACGGGTCAAAGACAGGACGAGACTGACCAGAGATGGGTCGGGCAAGAGACAGGATTGGACAGTCCAGAGACAGCACCAAACGGGCCTGGCCAGAGACATGACGGGATGGGCCAGAGACAGGACGAGATGGGAAGGGATTGGCCTGATACAGGAAGGGAGAGGCCAGATACGGGACAGGACAGGCCACATGCGGGACGGGCCAGATACGAGATGGGATGGGCCAGATACAGGACGGGACGAGCCAGAGATAGGACGGGACGGGCCAGAAACAGGACTGGACGAGCTATACATTATGGGACAAGAAATAGACAGGATGGAATGGGCCAGAGACGGTATGGGTCGTGCCAGATACAGGACAGGACGAGCCAGAGACAGGACGGGGTCGGGCCAGAAACAGGACGGGACAAGCTATACATTATGGGACGGTCCAGATACAGGAAAAGAGGGGCCAGAGACAGGACGGGATGCCCCAGATACAGTACGGGACAGGCCAGATACAGGACGGTACGGGCCAAATATGGGACGGGCCAGATACAGGACGACATGGGCCAGATACGGGACGGGCCAGATATGGGACTGGACAGGCTAGATATGCGATGAGCCATGGACAGGATGGGGTGGGCCAGATACGAGATGGACAGATACGGGATGGGCCAGATACTGAATGGGCCTTGCCACATTTGCGACCGGCCAGATAGGGACTGGTTGGGTCAGATACGGGACAGGACTTTCCAGAGACGGGAAGGGATGAGGCGGGCTAGATACGGCATGAGATAGCCAGATACGGGACGGGATGGTCAGACACGGGACTAAACGGGTCAGATATGGGACTGGACGGACCAGATACGGGACAGGGCGGGTTAGACATTACAGGACAGGCCATAGACAGGATGGGAGGGGCCAGGGATGGGCCAGAGACTGGACAGGACGGGCCAGAGACGGGACGGGTCATATACAGGACTAGGGACACATTTGGAATGCATGCACTTTTCCTTTAAGAATCAGGAAGTACTGTCGCTGCCGCCCTCAACAAGCAGCCAAGACACATGCACACAGCCAGCATAGGAACATAGTGCGTAGCCTGCATTGGTGGGTAAGTCGGTGGTCTTGTATGGTGTGAGATGGGAAGCCATGCCAGCACGCCGCCAGGGATGTTACAATTAAGTAGTATAGGTCAGGTGTAGAGAAAATGGAAGTCTTGCAAAAAAATATTACAACTATTATTTAATAGGCAAACATCACATGTAGAGTTTGCATGATATACCTTCCTGGTACTTTATCTAAATTAGGAGCAAATTATTTGAAGATTACTTCTACCTAAATGGCAGAAAATGCACCTATCTTGGTGATGGATAGGACAGCTTGAGGGGATATGAAGGAGGCTGTTTTTTGATAGGTGTCATTTAAACATTTTGCTAATAATTTATGGAAAGTATCATATTTTTCTAACTATTAAACTCACCTTAATTTAAGACACACCCCAGGTTAAATTTCCTGGAGGTGTAAATTTGTGGAGGTTTTGATAATACTACCTTTAATGGGATGGGCCAGATACAGGACTGGACAGGCCAGATATGTGACGGGATGGGCCAGATACAGGATAGGTCAGAGACAGGACCGAACGGGACGTGTCTGAGAAAGGACGGGACGGGCCAGAGAAGGGGCGACCAGATACAGGACGGGACGGTTCAGATACAGGACGGGCCAGGGACGGGACGGACCAGAGCAGGAAGGGACTGGCCAGAGGCAGGACAGGACCGGTCAGGCCAGAGATAGGATGGGACGCGCCAGAGACGGGACGGGCCAGATTCAACACGGGATGGGCCAGAGATAGGACGTGATGGGACGGGCCAGATACAGGAAGGGATGGGCCAGATACGGGACGGGACAGATTCACGACGGGACGGTCCAGATACAGGACAGGACCGACCAGATACAGGACGGGATGGGCCAAAGACAGGACGTAATGTGCTCGAGACATTACGGGACAGGCCATAAACAGGACGGGTCGGGCCAGAGACAGGATGGGACGGGCAAGATACATGACGGGATGGGCCAGAAACGTGACGAGTCAGATATGGGACGGTATGGGCCAGATATGGGACAGCCCAGATACATGACGGGACGGGCCAGATACGGGATGGGATGGGCCAGATACTGGACGGGTCAGATGCGGGATGGGCCAGATACGGGACAGGACAGATATGGAACGTGCCAAATACTAGACGGGATGGGCCAGATACCGGGCGAGCCAGATACGGGACGAGACTGGCCAGAGACAGGAAGGGATGGGCCAGAGACAGGACGGGATGGGCCAAAGACTGGACGGGACGGGCCAGAGACGGGACGGGCAAGAGACAGGATTGGACAGGCCAGAGATAGCACCGGACGGGCCAGAGACAGGACGGGACAGGCCAGCGACAGGACGAGATGGGAAGGGACTTGCCAGATACAGGAAGGGACAGGCCAGATACGGGACAGGACAGGCCAGATGCGGGACGGGCCAGATACGAGACGGGACGCGCCAGATATAGGACGGGACGAGGCAGAGATAGGATGGGACGGGCCAGAAACAGGACGGGAAGAGCTATACATTATGGGACGGGAAATGGACGGGACGGGCCAGATACAGGACAAGACGAGCCAGAGATAGTACGGGACTGCTCAGAAACAGGACGGGACAAGCTATCCATTATCGGACGGGCCATAGACAGGACGGGCCAGATTCAGGATGGGACGGGCCAGATACAGGACGGGACCGACCAGATACAGGATGGGATGGGCCAGAGACAGGACGGAATGTGCTAGAGACATTACGGGACAGGCCATAGACAGGACGGATCGGGCCAAAGACAGGATGGGATGGGCCAGATACATGACGGGATGGGCCAGAAACGTGACGAGCCAGATATGGGATGGTATGGGCCAGCTATGGGACAGCCCAGATACATGACGGGACGGGCCAGATACAGGACGGGACAGGCCAGATACTGGATGGGCCAGATACGGGACGGGCCAGAGACAGGACCGGACTTGCCAGAGACAGACGGGACGGGACGGGCCAAAGACAGGATGAGACTGGCCGAAGATAGGACGGACCGAGGCGTGCCAGAGACAGGACGGGACCTGCTAGAGACGGGGCGACCAGATACAGGATGGGGCGGTCCAGATACAGGACGGTCTAGGGACGGGACTGGCCAGAGCAGGATGGGACTGGCCTGAGGCAGGACAGGACCGGTCGGGCTAGAGACAGGACGGGACAGGCAAGAGAGAGGACGGGACGGGCCAAAGAGAGGACGGGACGGGCCAGAGACAGGACGGGAAGGGCCAAAGACAGGACGGGACGGACCAGAGATGGGACGGGCAAGAGACAGGATTGGACAGGCCAGAGATAGCACCGGTCGGGCCAGAGACAGGCTGGGACAGGCCAGAGACAGGACGGGACGGGCCAGAGACGGGACGGGCCAGAGACGGGATGGGTCAGATACAGGACTGGGGACACATTAGGAATGGGTGCACTGTTCCTTTAAGAATCAGGAAGTGCTGCCGCTGCCGCCCTCAACAAGCAGCCAAGACACATGTACACAGCCAGCATAGGAACATAGTGTTCAGCCTGCATTGGTGGGTAAGTCGACGGTCTTGCATGGTGTGAGATTGGAAGCCATGCCAGCACGCCGCCAGTGATGTTACAATTAAGTAGTGTAGGTCAGGTGTAGAGAAAATGGAAGTTTTGCAAATAAATATTACAACTATTATTTAATAGGCAAACGTCACATGTAGAGTTTACATGATATACCTTCCTGGTACTTTATCTAAATTAGAAGCAAATTGAAGATTACTTCTGCCTAAATGGCAGAAAATGCACCTATCTTGGTGATGGATAGGACAGCTTGAGGGGATATGGAGGAGGCTGTTTTTTGATAGGTGTCATTTAAACATTTTGCTAATAATTTATGGAAAGTATCATATTATTCTAACTATTGAACTCACCTTAATTTAAAACACACCCCAGGTTAAATTTCCTGGAGTTGTAAATTTGTGGAGGATTTGATAATACTACCTTTAGTGGGATGGGCCAGATACAGGACGAGACAGGCCAGATACGTGACGGAATGGGCCAGATACAGGACAGGCCAAAGATAGGACCGGACGGGCCGTGCCTGAAAAAGGACGGGACGGGCCAGAGATGGGGCGACCAGATACAGGATGAGACTGGCCGAAGATTGGACGGAGCGAGGCATGCCAGAGACAGGACGGGACGTGCTAGAGACGGGGCGACCAGATACAGGACGGGGCGGTCCAGATACAGGACCGTCCAGGGACGGGACTGGCCAGAGCAGGATGGGACTGGCCTGAGGCAGGACAGGATCGGTCGAGCCAGAGACAGGACGGGACGGGCAAGAGAGAGGACGGGACGGGCCAGAGACAGGACGGGATGGACCAGAGATGGGACGGGCAAGAGACAGGATTGGACAGGCCAGAGATAGCATCGGTCGGGCCAGAGACAGGACTGACCAGGCCTGAGACAGGATCGGACGGGCCAGAGACAGGATGAGATGGGAAGGTACTGGCCAGATACAGGAAGGGACTGGCCAGATAAGGGACAAGACAGGCCACATGAGGGACGGGCAAGATACGAGATGGGACGGGCCAGATACAAGACGGGACGAGCCGGAGATAGGACGGGACGGGCCAGAAACAGGACTGGACGAGCTATACATTATGGGACGGGAAATAGACAGGATGGGACGGGCCAGAGACGGTACGGGACGTGCCAGATACAGGACAGGACGAGCCAGAGACCGGACGGTACGGGCCAGAAACAGGACGGGACAAGCTATACATTATGGGACGGGACAGAGACCAGACGGTCCAGATACTGGAAAAGACGGGCCAGAGACAGGACAGGATGGCCCAGATACACTACGGGACAGGCCAGATACAGGACGGTACGGGCCAAATATGGGACGGGCCAGATACAGGACGACATGGGCCAGATACGGGATGAGCCAGATATGGGACAGGAGAGGCTAGATATGGGATGAGCCATGGACAGGATGGGATGGGGCTCTTACGAGATGGCCAGATACGGGACGGGCCAGATACTGAATGGGCCTGGCCACATACGGGACGATCCAGATAGGGACTGGTATGGTCAGATACGGGACAGGACGTGCCACAGATGGGAAGGGACGATGCGGGCCAGATACGGGATGAGATGGGCTAGATAAGGGAAAGCCAGATACGGGACGGGATGGTCAGATACGGGACTAAACGGGTCAGATATGCGACTGGACGGACCAGATACGGGACGGGGCGGGTTAGACATTACAGAACGGGTCATAGACAGGATGGATGGGGCCAGGGACAGGCTGGGACGGGCCAGAGACAGGACCGGACAGGCCAGACACGGGACGGGTCAGATACAGGACTGGGGATACAAAAGGAATGCGTGCACTGTTCCTTTAAGAATCAGGAAGTGCTGCCGCTGCCGCCCTCAAACAGCAGCCAAGACACATGCACACAGCCCACATAGGAACATAGTGCGCAACCTGCATTGGTGGGTAAGTCGGCGGTCTTGCATGGTGTGAGATGGGAAGCCATGCCAGCACGCCACCAGGGATGTTACAATTAAGTAGTGTAGGTCAGGTGTACAGAAAATGGAAGTTTTGCAAATAAATATTACAACTATTGTTTAATAGGCAAACATCACATGTAGAGTTTGCATGATATACCTTCCTAGTACTTTATCTAAATTAGAAGCAAATTGTTTGAAGATTACTTCTACCTAAATGGCAGAAAATGCACCTATCTTGGTGATGGATAGGACAGCTTGAGGGGATATGGAGGAGGCTGTTTTTTGATAGGTGTCATTTAAACATTTTGCTAATAATTTATGGAAAGTATCATATTTTTCTAACTATTGAACTCACCTTAATTTAAAACACACCCCAGGCTAAAGTTCCTTTATGTGTAAATTTGTGGAGGATTAGATAATACTACCTTTAATGGGGTGGGCCAGATACAGGACGGGACAGACAAGATACGGAATTGGCCAGATACAGGACGGGCCAGAGACAGGACCGGACGGCACACGCCAGAGACATGACGAGACGGGCCAGAGACAGGACGGGACAGGCGAAAGACAGGATGAGACTGGCCGGAGATATTATGGACTGAGGCGTACCAGAGACAGGACGGGACGGGCTAGAGACAGGGCGACAGATACAGGACGGGACGGTCCAGATACAGGACAGTCCAGGGACGGGACGGGCCAGAGCAGGACGAGACTGGTCAGAGACAGGACAGGACCGGTCGGGCCAGAGACAGGAGGGGACGGGCAAGATAGAGGATGGGACGGGTCAAAGAGAGGACGGGACGGGCCAGATACAGGAAGGGACGGGCCAGAAACAGGACGGCACAAGCTATACATTATGGGATGGGCCAGAGACCGGACGGGACGGTCCAGATACAGTACGGGACAGACCCGATACAGGACGGTACGGGCCAAATATAGGACGGGCCAGATACAGGACAACATGGGCAAGATACAAGACGGGCCAGATATGGGACAGGACAGGCTGGATATGGGATGAGCCATGGACAGGATGGGATGGGCCAGATACGAGATGGCCAGATACGGGACAGGCCAGATACTGAATGGGCCTGGCCACATACGGGACGGGCCAGATAGGGACTGGTTGGGTCAGACACGGGACAGGACGTGCCAGAGTTGGGAAGGGGCAAGGCAGGCCAGATACGGGATGAGATGGGCCAGATAAGGGAAAGCCAGATACGGGACGGGATGGTCAGATACGGCACTAAACGGGTCAGATATGGAACTGGACAGACCAGATACGGGACGGGGCGACTAGATACAGAATGGGACGGTCCAGATACAGGACGGGCCAGGGAAGGGACGGACCAGAGCAGCACTGGACTGGCCAGAGTCAGGACAGGACCGGTCAGGCCAGAGAAAGGACGGGACGGGCCAGATACAGGAAGGGACGGTCCAGATACGGCACGGGCCAGATTCAAGACTTAATGGGCCAGAGACAGGACAGGATAGGACGGGCCAGATACAGGAAGGGATGAGCCAGATACGGGATGGGCTAGATTCAGGACGGGACGGGCCAGATACAGGACTGGACCGAACCGATGCAGGATGGGATGGGCCAGAAACAAGACTGAATGTGCTAGAGACATTACGGGATGGGCCATAGACAGGACGGGTCGGGCCAAAGACAGGATATGATGGGCCAGATACATGACGGGATGGGCCAGAAACGTGACGAGCCAGATATGGGACGGTATTGGCCAGATATGCGACAGCCCAGATACATGACGGGATGGGCCAGATACAGGACGGTACGGACCCGATACGGGATGGGACGGGCCAGATACGGGACTGGTCAGATGCGGGACGGGCCAGATACTGGACAGGCCAGATACAGGACGGGCCAGATACGGGACAGTCCGGGCCAGGGACAGGACGTGCCAGATACGAGACTGGCCAGATATGGAACGGGTCAGATACTGGACGGGATGGGCCAGATACGGGATGAGACGGGCCAGACCTGGGCCAGAGACAGGAAGGGATGGGCCAGAGACGGGATCGGCAAGAGACAGGATTGGACAGGCCAGAGATAGCACCGGACGGGCCAGAGACAGGACGGAACAGGCCAGCGACAGGACGAGATGGGAAGGGACTGGCCAGATACAGGAAGGGACAGGCCAGATACGGGACAGGACAGGCCAGATGCGGGACGGGCCAGATACGAGACGGGACGCGCCAGATATAGGACGGGACAAGGCAGAGATAGGATGGGACGGGCCAGAAACAGGATGGGACGAGCTATACATTATGGGACGGGAAATGGATGGGACGGGCCAGATACAGGACAAGACGAGCCAGAGATAGCACGGGACTGGCCAGAAACAGGACGGGACAAGCTATACATTATCGGACGGGCCATAGACAGGACGGGCCAGATTCAGGATGGGACGGGCCAGATACAGGACGGGACCAACCAGATACAGGACGGGATGGGCCAGAGACAGGACGGAATGTGCTAGAGACATTACGGGACAGGCCATAGACAGGACAAATCGGGCCATAGACAGGATGGGACGGGCCAGATACATGACGGGATGGGCCAGAAATGTGACGAGCCGGATATGGGATGGTATGGGCCAGCTATGGGACAGCCCAGATACATGACGGGATGGGCCAGATACAGGACGGGACAGGCCAGATACTGGATGGGCAAGATACGGGACGGGCCAGAGACAGGACCGGACTTGCCAGAGACAGACGGGACGGGACGGGCCAAAGACAGGATGAGACTGGCCGAAGATAGGACGGACCGAGGCGTGCTAGAGATAGGACGGGACCTGCTAGAGACGGGGCGACCAGATACAGGACGGGGCGGTCCAGATACAGGACGGTCCAGGGACGGGACTGGCCAGAGCAGGATGGGACTGGCCTGAGGCAGGACAGGACCGGTCGGGCCAGAGACAGGATCGGTCGAGCCAGAGACAGGACGGGACGGGCAAGAGAGAGGACGGGACGGGCCAGAGACAGGACGGGAAGGGCCAAAGACAGGACGGGACGGACCAGAGATGGGACGGGCAAGAGACAGGATTGGACAGGCCAGAGATAGCATCGGTCGGGCCAGAGACAGGACTGACCAGGCCTGAGACAGGATCGGACGGGCCAGAGACAGGATGAGATGGGAAGGTACTGGCCAGATACAGGAAGGGACTGGCCAGATAAGGGACAAGACAGGCCAGATGCGGGACGGGCCAGATACGAGATGGGACGGGCCAGATACAAGACGGGACGAGCCGGAGATAGGACGGGACGAGCCGGAGATAGGACGGGACGGGCCAGAAACAGGACTGGACGAGCTATACATTATGGGACGGGAAATAGACAGGATGGGACGGACCAGAGACGGTACGGGACGTGCCAGATACAGGACAGGACGAGCCAGAGACCGGACGGGACGGGCCAGAAACAGGACGGGACAAGCTATACATTATGGGACGGGACAGAGACCAGACGGTCCAGATACAGGAAAAGACGGGCCAGAGACAGGACAGGATGGCCCAGATACACTACGGGACAGGCCAGATACAGGACGGTACGGGCCAAATATGGGACGGGCCAGATACAGGACGACATGGGCCAGATACGGGACGAGCCAGATATGGGACAGGAGAGGCTAGATATGGGATGAGCCATGGACAGGATGGGATGGGGCTGATACGAGATGGCCAGATACGGGACTGGCCAGATACTGAATGGGCCTGGCCACATACGGGACGGGCCAGATAGGGACTGGTATGGTCAGATACGGGACAGGACGTGCCACAGATGGGAAGGGACGATGCGGGCCAGATACGGGATGAGATGGGCTAGATAAGGGAAAGCCAGATACGGGACGGGATGGTCAGATACGGGACTAAACAGGTCAGATATGCGACTGGACGGACCAGATACGGGACGGGGCGGGTTAGACATTACAGAACGGGTCATAGACAGGATGGATGGGGCCAGGGACAGGCTGGGACGGGCCAGAGACAGGACCGGACAGGCCAGACACGGGACGGGTCAGATACAGGACTGGGGATACAAAAGGAATGCGTGCACTGTTCCTTTAAGAATCAGGAAGTGCTGCCGCTGCCGCCCTCAAAAAGCAGCCAAGACACATGCACACAGCCCACATAGGAACATAGTGCGCAGCCTGCATTGGTGGGTAAGTCGGCGGTCTTGCATGGTGTGAGATGGGAAGCCATGCCAGCACGCCACCAGGGATGTTACAATTAAGTAGTGTAGGTCAGGTGTACAGAAAATGGAAGTTTTGCAAATAAATATTACAACTATTGTTTAATAGGCAAACGTCACATGTAGAGTTTGCATGATATACCTTCTTAGTACTTTATCTAAATTAGAAGCAAATTGTTTGAAGATTACTTCTACCTAAATAGCAGAAAATGCACCTATCTTGGTGATGGATAGGACAGCTTGAGGGGATATGGAGGAGGCTGTTTTTTGATAGGTGTCATTTAAACATTTTGCTAATAATTTATGGAAAGTATCATATTTTTCTAACTATTGAACTCACCTTAATTTAAAACACACCCCAGGCTAAAGTTCCTTTGTGTGTAAATTTGTGGAGGATTTGATAATACTACTTTTAATGGGGTGGGCCAGATACAGGACGGGACAGACAAGATACGGAATGGGCCAGATACAGGACCGGACGGCACACGCCAGAGACATGACGAGACGGGCCAGAGACAGGACGGGACAGGCGAAAGACAGGATGAGACTGGCCGGAGATATTATGGACTGAGGCGTACCAGAGACAGGACGGGACGGGCTAGAGACGGGGCGACAGATACAGGACGGGACGGTCCAGATACAGGACAGTCCAGGGACGGGACGGGCCACAGCAGGACGAGACTGGTCAGAGACAGGACAAGACCGGTCGGGCCAGAGACAGGAGGGGGCGGGCAAGATAGAGGACGGGACGGGTCAAAGAGAGGACGGGCCAGATACAGGAAGGGACGGGCCAGAAACAGGACGAGACAAGCTATACATTATGGGATGGGCCAGAGACCGGACGGGACGGTCCTGATACAGTACGGGACAGTCCCGATACAGGACGGCACAGGCCAAATATAGGACGGGCCAGATACAGGACAACATGGGCAAGATACAGGACGGGCCAGATATGGGACAGGACAGGCTGGATATGGGATGAGCCATGGACAGGATGGGATGGGCCAGATACGAGATGGCCAGATACGGGACAGGCCAGATACTGAATGGGCCTGGCCACATACGGGACGGGCCAGATAGGGACTGGTTGGGTCAGACACGGGACAGGACGTGCCAGAGTTGGGAAGGGGCAAGGCAGGCCAGATACGGGATGAGATGGGCCAGATAAGGGAAAGCCAGATACGGGACGGGATGGTCAGATACGGCACTAAACGGGTCAGATATGGGACTGGACAGACCAGATACGGGACGGGGCGACTAGATACAGAATGGGACGGTCCAGATACAGGACGGGCCAGGGAAGGGACGGACCAGAGCAGCACTGGACTGGCCAGAGTCAGGACAGGACCGGTCAGGCCAGAGAAAGGACGGGACGGGCCAGATACAGGAAGGGACGGGCCAGATACGGCACGGGCCAGATTCAAGACGGAATGGGCCAGAGACAGGACAGGATAGGACATGCCAGATACAGGAAGGGACAAGCCAGATACGGGATGGGCTAGATTCAGGACGGGAGGGGCCAGATACAGGACTGGACCGAACCGATGCAGGACGGGATGGGCCAGAGACAAGACGGAATGTGCTAGAGACATTACGGGATGGGCCATAGACAGGACGGGTCGGGCCAGAGACAGGATGGGATGGGCCAGATACATGACGGGATGGGCCAGAAACATGACGAGCCAGATATGGGACGGTATTGGCCAGATATGCGACAGCCCAGATACATGACGGGATGGGCCAGATACAGGACGGTACGGACCAGATACGGGATGGGACGGGCCAGATACGGGACGGGTCAGATGCGGGACGGGCCAGATACTGGATAGGCCAGATACAGGACGGGCCAGATACGGGACAGGCCGGGCCAGGGGCAGGACGTGCCAGATACGAGACTGGCCAGATATGGAACGGGTCAGATACTGGACGGGATGGGCCAGATACGGAATGAGACGGGCCAGACCTGGGCCAGAGACAGGAAGGGATGGGCCAGAGACGGGACCGGCAAGAGACAGGATTGGACAGGCCAGAGATAGCACCGGACGGGCCAGAGACAGGACGGAACAGGCCAGCGACAGGACGAGATGGGAAGGGACTGGCCAGATACAGGAAGGGACAGGCCAGATACGGGACAGGACAGGCCAGATGCGGGACGGGCCAGATACGAGACGGGACGCGCCAGATATAGGACGGGACAAGGCAGAGATAGGATGGGACGGGCCAGAAACAGGACGGGACGAGCTATACATTATGGGACGGGAAATGGACGGGACGGGCCAGATACAGGACAAGACGAGCCAGAGATAGTACGGGACTGGCCAGAAACAGGACGGGACAAGCTATACATTATCGGACGGGCCATAGACAGGACGGGCCAGATTCAGGATGGGACGGGCCAGATACAGGACGGGACCGACCAGATACAGGACGGGATGGGCCAGAGACAGGACGGAATGTGCTAGAGACATTACGGGACAGGCCATAGACAGGACAAATCGGGCCATAGACAGGATGGGACGGGCCAGATACATGACGGGATGGGCCAGAAACGTGACGAGCCAGATATGGGATGGTATGGGCCAGCTATGGGACAGCCCAGATACATGACGGGACGGGCCAGATACAGGACGGGACAGGCCAGATACTGGATGGGCCAGATACGGGACGGGCCAGAGACAGACGGGACGGGATGGGCCAAAGACAGAATGAGACTGGCCGAAGATAGGACGGACCGAGGCGTGCCAGAGACAGGACGGGACCTGCTAGAGACGGGGCGACCAGATACAGGACGGGGCGGTCCAGATACAGGACGGTCCAGGGACGGGACTGGCCAGAGCAGGATGGGACTGGCCTGAGGCAGGACAGGACCGGTCTGGCCAGAGACAGGACGGGACGGGCAAGAGAGAGGACGGGACGGGCCAAAGAGAGGACGGGACGGGCCAGAGATAGGACGGGAAGGGCCAAAGACAGGACGGGACGGACCAGAGATGGGACGGGGAAGAGACAGGATTGGACAGGCCAGAGATAGCACCGGTCGGGCCAGAGACAGGCTGGGACAGGCCAGAGACAGGACGGGACGGGCCAGAGACGGGACGGGCCAGAGACGGGATGGGTCAGATACAGGACTGGGGACACATTAGGAATGCGTGCACTGTTCCTTTAAGAATCAGGAAGTGCTGCCGCTGCCGCCCTCAACAAGCAGCCAAGACACATGCACACAGCCCACATAGGAACATAGTGCGCAGCCTGCATTGGTGGGTAAGTCGGCGGTCTTGCATGGTGTGAGATGGGAAGCCATGCCAGCTTGCCGCCAGTGATGTTACAATTAAGTAGTGTAGGTCAGGTGTAGAGAAAATGGAAGTTTTGCAAATAAATATTACAACTATTGTTTAATAGGCAAACATCACATGTAGAGTTTGCATGATATACCTAAATTTCCTGGAGGTGTAAATTTGTGGAGGATTTGATAATACTACCTTTAATGAGATGGGCCAGATACAGGACGGGATGGGTCTGATACGGGACGGGCCAGATTCAGGACGGGCCGGGCCAGATACAGGACGGGACCGACCGACCAGATACAGGATGGGATGGGCCAGAAACAGGACGGAATGTGCTAGAGACATTAAGGGACAGGCCATAGACAGGACGGTTCGGGCCAGAGACAGGATGGGACGGGTCAGATACATGACGGGAAGGGCTAGAAACGTGACGAGCCAGATATGGGACGGTATGGGCCAGATATGGGACAGCCCAGATACATGACAGGACAGGCCAGATTTAGGACGGTACGGACCAGATACGGGACGGGACGGGCCAGATACGGGACGGTTCAGATGCGGGATGGGCCAGATACGGGACAGGCCAGATACAGGACGGGCTAGATACGGGACAGGCCGGGCAGGGACAGGACGTGCCAGATACGGGACTGGCCAGATATGGAACGGGCCAGATACTGGACAGGATGGGCCAGATGCAGGGCGGAGCAAATACGGGACGAGACGGGCCAGAACTGGGCCAAACACAGGAAGGGATGGGCCAGAGACGGGACGGGACGGGCCAAAGACTGGACGGGACGGGCCAGAGAAGGGACGGGCAAGAGACTGGATTGGACAGGCCAGAGATAGCGACGGACCGGCCAGAGACAGGACGGGACAGGCCAGAGACAGGACGACATGGGAAGGGACTGGCCAGATACAGGAAGGGACAGTCTAGATACGCGACAGGACAGGCCAGATGCGGAACGGGCCAGATACGAGACGGGACGGGCCAGATATATGACGGGACGACGCAGAGATAGGATGGGACGGGCCAGAAATAGGACGGGGCGAGCTATACATTATGGGACGGGAAATAGACAGGACGGGACGGACCAGAGAGGGTACGTGACGGGCCAGATACAGGACAGGACGAGCCAGAGAAAGTACGGGATGGGCCAGAAACAGTTCGGGACAAGCTATACATTATGGGACGGGCCATAGACAGGACTGGACGGGCCAGAAACAAGACGGAACGGGACAGATACAGGAAAAGACGGGCCAAAGACAGGACGGGATGGCCCAGATACAGTACGGGTCAGGCCACATACAGGACGGTACAGGCCAAATAGTGTGCAGCCTGCTTTGGTGGGTATGTCGGCGGTCTTGCATGGTGTGAGATGGGAAGCCATGCCAGCACGCCGCCATAGATGTTACAATTAAGTAGTGTAGGTCAGGCGTAGAGAAAATGGAAGTTTTTCAAATAAATATTACAACTATTGTTTAATAGGCAAACATCACATGTAGAGTTTGCGTGATATACCTTCCTAGTACTTTATCTAAATTAGAAGCAAATTGAAGATTACTTCTACCTAAATGGCAGAAAATGCACCTATCTTGGTGATGGATAGGACAGCTTGAGGGGATATGGAGGAGGTTGTTTTTTTGATAGGTGTCATTTAAACATTTTGCTAATAATTTATGGAAAGTATCATATTTTTCTAACTATTGAACTCACCTTAATTTATAACACACCCCAGATTAAAGTTCCTTTATGTGTAAATTTGTGGAGGATTTGATAATACTACCTTTAATGGGATGGGCCAGATACAGGACGGGACGGGCCAGATACGGAATGGGCCAGATACAGGACGGGCCAGAGACAGGACCGGACGGATCACAACAGAGACATGACGAGACGGGCCAGAGACAGGACTGGACAGGCCAAAGACAGGATGAGACTGGCTGGAGATAGGACGGACCGAGGCGTACCAGAGACAGGACGGGACGGGCTAGAGACGGGGCGACAGATAGTGGACGGGACGGTCCAGATACAGGACAGTCCAGGGACAGGACGGGCCAGAGCAGGACGGGACTGGTCAGAGGCAGGACAGGACCGATCAGGCCAGAGACAGGACGGGACGGGCAAGAGAGAGGACGGGACGGGCAAGAGAGAGGACGGGACGGGCCAAAGAGAGGACGGGATGGACAAGAGATGGGATGGGCAAGAGACAGGATTGGACAGGCCAGAGATAGCACCGAACGGGCAAGAGACATGACGGGACAGGCCAGAGACAGGACGGGACGGGCCAGAGACAGGACGAGATGGGAAGGGACAGGCCAGATATGGGACAGGACAGGCCAGATGCGGGACGGGCCAGATACGAGATGGCACGGGACAGATACAGGATGGGACGAGCCAGAGATAGGACGGGACGGGCCAGAAACAGGACTTCACGAGCTATACATTATGGGAAGGGAAATAGACAGGATGGGACGGGCCAGAGACGGTACAGGATGTGCCAGATACAGGACAGGACTAGCCAGTGACAGGACGGGACGGGCCAGAAACAGGACGGGACAAGCTATACATTATGGGACCGTCCAGAGACCGGACGGGACGGTCCAGATACAGGATAAGATGGGCCAGAGACAGGACAGGATGGCCCAGATACAGTACGGGACAGGCCACATACAGGACGGTCCGGGCCAAAAATGAGACGGGCCAGATACAGGACGACATGGGCCAGATACGGGACGGGCCAGATATGGGACAGGACAGGCTAGATATGGGATGAACCATGGACAGGATGGAATGGGCCAGATACGAGATGGCCAGATACGGGACGGGCCACATACTGAATGGGCATGGACACATACGGGACGGGCCAGATAGGGACTGGTTGGGTCACATACAGGACAGGACGTGCCAGAGACGGGAAGGGACGAGGCGGGCCAGATACGGGATGAGATGGGCCAGATAAGGGACAGCCAGATACGGGACGGGATGGTCAGATACGGGACTAAACGGGTCAGATATGGGACTGGACGGACCAGATACGGGACGGGGCGGGTTAGACATTACAGGACAGGACATAGACAGAATGGGAGGGGTCAGGGACAGGCTGAGACTGGCCAGAGACAGGATGTGACGGCCCAGAGACGGGACGGGTTAGAGATGGGACGGGTCAGATACAGGACTGGGGACACATTAGGAATGCGTGCACTGATCCTTTAAGAATCAGGAAGTGCTGCTGCTACCGCCCTCAACAAGCAACCAAGACACATGCACACAGACAGCATAGGAACATAGTGCGCAGCCTCCATTGGTGGGTAAGTCGGCGGTCTTGCATGGTGTGAGATGGGAAGCCATGCCAGCATGCCGCCATGGATGTTACAATTAAGTAGTGTAGGTCAGGCGTAGAGAAAATGGAAGTTTTGCAAATAAATATTACAACTATTATTTAATAGGCAAACATCACATGTAGTGTTTGCATGATATACTTTCCTGGTACTTTATCTAAATTAGAAGCAAATTGTTTGAAGATTACTTCTACCTAAATGGCAGAAAATGCACCTATCTTGGTGATGGATAGGACTGCTTGAGGGGATATGGAGGAGGCTGTTTTTGATAGGTGTAATTTAAACATTTTGCTAATAATTTATGGAAAGAATCATATTTTTCTAACTATTGAACTCACCTTAATTTAAAACACACCCCAGGTTAAATTTCCTGGAGGTGTAAATTTGTGGAGGATTTGATAATACTACCTTTAATGGGATGGGCCAGATACAGGACGGGACAGGAAAGATACGGGATGAGCCAGACACAGGACGGGCCAGATACAGGACGGGCCAGAGACAGGACCGGACGGGACACGCCAGAGACAGGACGAGACGGGTTATAGACAGGACGGGACGGACCAAATACAGGATGAGACTGGCCGGAGATAGCACGGACCGAGGCGTGCCAGAGACAGGAGGGGACGGGCTAGAGACGGGGCGACCAGATACAGGATGGGACGGTCCAGATACAGGACGGTCCAGGGACGGGACGGGCCAGAGCAGAACGGGACTGGCCAAAGGCAGGACAGGACAGGTCGGGCCAGAGACAGGACGAGACAGGCCAAATACAGGACGGGACGGACCAGAGATGGGACGGGCAAGAGACAGGATTGGACAGGCCAGAGATAGCATCGGACGGGCCATACCATAGACAGGACGGGGCAGGCCAGAGACAGGACGAGATGGGAAGGGACTGGCCAGATACAGGAAGGGACAGGCCAGATACAGGACAGGACAGGCCAGATGCGGGACGGGCCAGATACGAGATGGGACGGGCCAGATACAGGACGGGACGAGCCAGAGATAGGACGGGACGGGCCAGAAACAGGACAGGATGAGTCAGAGACAGGACGGGACGGGCCAGAAACAGGACGGGACAAGCTATACTTTATCGGACAGGCCAGAGACCGGACGGGACGGTCCAGATACAGGAAAAGAGAGGCCAGAGACTGGACGGGATGGCCCAGATACAGTACGGGACAGGCCAGATACAGGACGGTACGGGCAAAATATGGGACGGGCCAGATACAGGACGACATGGGCCAGATACGGGACGGGCCAGATATGGGACAGGACATGCTAGATATGGGATGAGCCATGGACAGGATGGGATGGGCCAGATATGAGATGGCCAGATACGGGACGGGCCAGATACTGAATGGGCCTGGCCACATACGGGACGGGCCAGATAGGGACTGGTTGGGTCAGATACGGGACAGGAAGTGCCAGAGACGGGAAAGGATGAGGCGGGCCAGATACGTGATGAGATGGGCCAGATAAGGGATAGCCAGATACGGGACGGGATGGTCAGATACGGGACCAAATGGGTCAGATATGGGACTGGACGGACCAGATACGGGACGGGGCGGGTTAGACATTACAGGACGGGCCATAGACAGGATGGGAGGGGCCAGGGACAGGCTGGGATGGGCCAGAGACAGAACGGGACGGCCAGAGACGGGACGGGCCAGAGACGGGATGGATCAGATACAGGACTGGGGACACATTAGGAATGCGTGCACTGTTCCTTTAAGAATCAGGAAGTGCTGCCGCTTCCGCCCTCAACAAGCAGCCAAGACACATGTACACAGCCAGCATAGGAACATAGTGCGCAGCCTGCATTGGTGGGTAAGTCGGCGGTCTTGCATGGTGTGAGATGGGAAGCCATGCCAGCACGCCGCCAGGGATGTTACAATTAAATAGTGTAGGACAGGCATAGAGAAAATGGAAGTTTTGCAAATAAATATTACAACTATTGTTTAATAGGCAAACATCACATGTAGAGTTTGCATGATATACCTTCCTAGTACTTTATCTAAATTAGAAGCAAATTGTTTGAAGATTACTTCTACCTAAATGGCAGAAAATGCACCTATCTTGGTGATGGATAGGACAGCTTGAGGGGATATGGAGGAGGCTGTTTTTTGATAGGTGTCATTTAAACATTTTGCTAATAATTTATGGAAAGTATCATATTTTTCTAACTATTGAGCTCACCTTAATTTAAAGCACAGAGGACGGCACGGGCCAAAGACCAGATGGGACGGGCCAAAGACCGGATGGGACGGGCCAGAGACCGGATGGGACGGGCCAGAGACCGACGGGGCGGGCCAGAGACCGGACGGGACATATACAGGACGGGACAGGCCAGAGACGAGGCGGGCCAGATACAGGATGGGGCAGATACAGGATGGGCCAGGGACGGGCCACTGCAGTACCGGACGGGTCAGAGGCAGGACAGGACGGGTCGGGCCAGAGACAGGACGGGACGGGCCAGAAACAGGACAAGACGGGCCAGAGGCAAGACAAGATGGGCCAGAGACAGGACGAGCCAGAGATAGGACAGGACGGGCCAAATACGGGATGGTACGGGCCAGAAATGGGACGGCACGGGCCAGATACATGACGGGACGGGCCAGATACATGACGAGATGGAACAGATACGGAACAGGACGGGCCAGATACGGGACGAGCCAGATACGGGACAGGCCAGTTACGGGATGGGGCAGATATGGGATGGGGCAGATACGGGACGGTACAGATACAGGACGGGCCAGAGATACAGGACGGGCCAGAGACAGGAATAGGACGGACCATAGACAGGACTGGACGGGCCAGAGACGAGATGGGTCAGATACAGGACTGGGGACACATTAGGAATGCGTGCACTGTTTCTTTAAAAATCAGGAAGTGCTGCCGCTGTCGCCCTCAACAAGCAGCCAAGACACATGCACACAGCCAGCAGAGGAACACAGTGTGCAGCCTGGATTGGTGGGTAAGTCGGCGGTCTTGCATGGTGTGAGATGGGAAGCCATGCCAGCACGCCGCCAGGGATGTTACAATTAAATAGTGTAGGACAGGTATAGAGAAAATGGAAGTTTTGCAAATAAATATTACAACTATTGTTTAATAGGCAAACATCACATGTAGAGTTTGCATGATATACCTTCCTGGTACTTTATCTAAATTAGAAGCAAATTGTTTGAAGATTACTTCTACCTAAATGGCAGAAAATGCACCTATCTTGGTGATGGATAGGACAGCTTGAGGGGATATGGAGGAGGCTGTTTTTTAATAGGTGTCATTTAAACATTTTGCTAATAATTTATAGAAAGTATCATACTTTTCTAACTATTGAGCTCACCTTAATTTAAAGCACAGAGGACGGCACGGGCCAACGGGCCAAAACCAGATGGAACGGGCCAAAGACCGGATGGGATGGGCCAAAGACCGGATGGGACGGGCCAAAGACCGGATGGGACGGGCCAGAGACTGGACGGAACGGGGCGGGCCAGAGACAGGACGGGACATATACAAGACGGGATGGGCCAGATACAGGATGGGCCAGATACAGGATGGGCCAGGGACGGGCCACTGCAGTACCAGACGGGTCTGAGGCAGGACAGGACGGGTCGGGCCAGAGACAGGACGGGACGGGACAGAGATAGGACAAGACGGGCCAGAGACAGAACGAGATGGGCCAGAGACAGAACGAGCCGGAGATAGGACAGGACGGGCCAGAGAAAGGACGGGACTAGCTAGAAACAGGAAGGGACGGGCCAGATACGGGACGGGCCAGATACAGGACGGGACAGGCGAGAGACAGGATGGGATGGGCCAGATATGGGTCGGGAGAGACCAGATACGTGACGGGACCCGACAGGATAGACACGGGACGGTACAAGCCAGATACGGGACGGGCCAGATACAAGATGGGACTAGATGGGCCAGATACAGGATGGTACGGAACGGGCCAGATGCAGGAGGGGTCGGTCCGAGTACAGGATGGGACAGGCCAGATAGAGAACTGCACGGGATGGGCCAGAGACAGGACTGGACGGGCCAGAGATAGGATGGGACAGGCCAGATACGGGACGGGACAGGAAAGATACGGAACAGGACGTGCCAGATACAAGATGGTACGGGCCAGATACAGGACGGTACGGGCCAGATACAGAACTGTATGGGACGGGCCAGAGACAGGAGGGGATGGGCCGGGTACAGGATGGGACTGGCCAGATACGGAACTGCACGGTACGGGCCAGAGACAGGACTGGACGGGCCAGAGACAGGATGGGATAGGCCAGATACGGGATGGGGCAGGCCAGATACGGGACAAGACGGGCCAGATACAGGATGGTACGGGCCAGATATGGGACGGTATGGGCCAGATACATGACGGGACGGGCCAGATACAGGACGAGACAGACCAGATACAGAACAGGACGGGCCAGATACGGGACAAGCCAGATACGGGACAGGTCATATATGGGATGGGGCAGATATGGGACGGTACAGATACGGGACGTGCCAGCGACAGGACGGGCCAGATACTGGACGGGATGGGCTAGATACGGGGCGGGCCAGATACGGGACGATACTAGCCAGAGACAGGATGGGACTGGCTAGAGACAGGATGGGATGAGCCAAAGACAGGACGGGTCAGAGACAGGATGGGACGAGCCAAAGACAGGACGGGAGGGGCCAGACACAGGACTGGACAGGCCAGAGACAGAACGGGACGGGCAAGACACAGGACTGGACAGGCCAGAGACAGGACGGGACGGGCCAGATACAGGACGGGACTGGCTAGATACGGGACAGGACCGGCCAGATACTGGACAGGTCAGATACGGGACAGGATGGGCCAGATTCAGGACGGGACGAGATGGGCCAGATACAAGACGGTACGGGACGGGTCAGATACAGGACGGGACGGGCTAGATACGGAACGGGCCAAATACAGGATGGGACGGGCCAGAGACAGGATGGGCGGGCTTGACATTACGGGCCGGGCCATAGACAGAATGGCCAGATACAGGACGGTACTGCCCAGATATGGGACGGCACGGGCCAGATACGCGATGGGACGGGCCAGATACGGGATGGGCCAGATACGGGACGGTCCAGATATGAGACGGGCCAGATATGGGACAGGACGGGCCAGATACGACATGAACCAGGGATGGGAAAGGACAGAAACTGAACGGGATGTGCCATTTATGGTGATGGGCCAGATACGTGACACGCTGGGCCATATACGGGACGGGCCAGATACGGGACTGGTTGGGCCATATACGGGATAGGACGGGCTAGATAGTGAAGGGACGAGACGTGCCAGATAAGAGATGGGCCAGATACGGGACTGGACTGGCCAGATATGGGACTGGACTGGCCAGATACGGGACTTGTCGGGTCAGATATGGGACTAAGCAGGCCAGATATGGGACGGACGGGCTAGACATTACAGGACGGGCCATAGACAGAAGGGGAGGGGCCAGGGACAGCACGGGACGGGCCAGAGACAGGTCAGGACGGTACGGGCCAAATATGGGACGGGCCAGATACAGGACGACATGGGCCAGATACGGGACAAGCCAGATATGGGACAGGAGAGGCTAGATATGGGATGAGCCATGGACAGGATGGGATGGGGCTGATACGAGATGGCCAGATACGGGACGGGCCAGATAGGGACTGGTATGGTCAGATACGGGACAGGACGTGCCAGAGACGGGAAGGGACGAGGTGGGCCAGATACGGGATGAGATGGGCCAGATAAGGGACAGCCAGATACGGGACTAAACAGGTCAGATATGGGACTGGACGGACCAGATACGGGAAGGGGCGGGTTAGACATTACAGGACGTGCCATAGACAGGATGGGAGGGGCCAGGGACGGGCAAGAGACAGGACGGGACGGGCCAGAGACCGGGACGGGCCAGAGATGGGACGGGTGAGATACAGGACTGGGGACACATTAGGAATGCGTGCACTGTTCCTTTAAGAATCAGGAAGTGCTGCCGCTACAGCCCTCAACAAGCAGCCAAGACACATGCACACAGCCAGCATAGGAACATAGTGCGCAGCCTGCATTGGTGGATAAGTCGGCGGTCTTGCATGGTGTGAGATGGGAAGCCATGCCAGCACGCCGCCATGGATGTTCCAATTAAGTAGTGTAGGTCAGGTGTAGAGAAAATGGAAATTTTGCAAATAAATATTACAACTATTGTTTAATAGGCAAACATCACATGTAGAGTTTGCATGATATACCTTCCTGGTACTTTATCTAAATTAGAAGCAAATTGTTTGAAGATTACTTCTACCTAAATGGCAGAAAATGCACCTATCTTGGTGATGGATAGGACAGCTTGAGGGGATATGGAGGAGGCTGTTTTTTTGATAGGTGTCATTTAAACATTTTGCTAATAATTTATGGAAAGTATCATATTTTCTAACTATTGAACTCACCTTAATTTAAAACACACCCCAGGTTAAAGTTCCTTTATGTGTATATTTGTGGAGGATTTGATAATACTACCTTTAATGGGATGGGCCAGATACAGGACGGAACAGGCCAGATACGGAATGGGCCAGATACAGGACGGGCCAGAGTCAGGACCGGACGGGACGATCCAGAGACATGACAAGACGGGCCAGAGACATTACGGGACGGGCCGGAGATAGGACGGACTGAGGCGTGCCAGAGACAAGACTGGACGGGCTAGAAACGGGGCGACAGATACAGGACAGGACGGTCCAGATACAGGACAGTCCAGGGATGGGACGGGACAGAGCAGTACGGGACTGGTCTGAGGTAGGACATGACAGGTCGGGCCAGAGACAGGAGGGGACGGGCAAGAGAGAGGACGGGACGGGCAAAAGAGAGGACGGGACGTTCCAGAGACAGGACGTGATGGGCCAAAGACAGGACGGGACGGACCAGAGATGGGACAGGCAAGAGACAGGATTGGACAGGCCAGAGGTAGCACCGGACGGGTCAGAAACCGGACGGGACAGGCTAGAGACAGAACGGGACAGGCCAGAGACAGGACGAGATGGGAAGGGACTGGCCAGATACAGGAAGGGACAGGCCAGATATGGGACAGGACAGGCCAGATGCGGGACGGGCCAGATACGAGATGGGACGGGCCAGATACAGGACGGGACGAGCCAGAGATAGGACAGGACGGGCCAGAAACAGGACTGGACGAGCAATACATTATGGGACGGGAAATAGACAGGATGGGACGGGCCAGAGACGGTACGGGACGTGCCAGATACAGGACAGGACGAGCAAGTGACAGGACGGGACGGGCCAGAAACAGGACAGGACATGCTATACATTATGAGACCGTCCAGAGACTGGACGGGACGGTCCAGATACAGGAAAAGACGGGCCAGAGACAGTATGGGATGGCCCAGATACAGTACGGGGTGACCAGATACAGGACGGGACGGTTCAGATACAGGATGGGCCAGGGACGGGACGGACCAGAGCAGGACGAGACTGGCCAGAGGCAGGACTGGACCGGTCAGGCCAGAGACAGGACGGGACGGGCCAGATACAGGAAGGGACGGGCCAGATACGGGACGGGCCAGATTCAAGACGGGATGGGCCAGAGATAGGACGTGATGGGACGGGCCAGATACAGGAAGGGACGGGCCATATACTGGACGTGCCACATTCAGGACGGGACGGGCCAGATACAGGACGGGACGGGCCAGATACAGGACGGGACCGACCAGATACAGGACGGGATGGGCCAGAGACAGGACGGAATGTGCTAGAGACATTACGGGACAGGCCATAGACAGGACGGGTCGGGCCAGAGACAGGATGGGACAGGCCAGATTCATGACGGGATGGGCCAGAAACGTGACGAGCCAAATATGGGACGGTATGGGACAGATATGGGACAGCCCACATACATTACGGGACGGGCCAGATACAGGACGGTACGGACCAAATACGTGACGGGACGGGCCAGATACGGGACGGGTCAGATGCGGGACAGGCCAGATACGGGACAGGCCAGATACAGGACGGGCCAGATACGGGACAGGCTGGGCCAGGGACAGGACGTGCCAGATACGGGACAGGCCAGATATGGAACGGGCCAGATACTGGATGGGATGGGCCAGATACAGGGCGGGCCAGATACAGGACGAAACGGACCAGAGCTGCGCCTGAGACAGGAAGGGATGGGCCAGAGACAGGACAGGACGGGCCAAAGACTGGACCGGACGGGCCAGAGACGGGACGGGTAAGAGACAGGATTGGACATGCCAGAGATAGCACCGGACGGGCCAGAGACAGGACGGGACAGGCCAGAGACAGGACAAGATGGGAAGGGACTGGCCAGATACAGGAAGGGACAGGCCAGATACGGGACAGGACAGGCCAGTTGCGGGACGGGCCAGATACGAGACGGGATGGGCCATATATAGGACGGGATGAGGCAGAGATAGGATGGGACGGGCCAGAAACAGGACGGGACGAGCTATACATTATGGGACGGGAAATAGACAGGACGGGACGGGCCATAGACGGTACGCGACGGGCCAGATACAGGACAGGACGAGCCAGAGACAGTACGTGACGGGCCAGAAATAGGACGGGACAAGCAATACATTATGGGACGGGCCATATACAGGACGGGACGGGCCAGAGACAAGACGGAACGGGACAGATACAGGAAAAGACTGGCCAAAGACAGGACTGTACGGGCCAAATAGTGCGCAGCCTGCATTGGTGGGTAAGTCGGCTCTCTTGCATGGTGTGAGATGGGAAGCCATGCCACAACGCCGCCATGGATGTTACAATTAAGTAGTGTAGGTCAGGCATAGAGAAAATGGAAGTTTTGTAAATAAATATTACAACTATTGTTTACTAGGCAAACATCACATGTAGAGTTTGCATGATATACCTTCCTAGTGCTTTATCTAAATTAGAAGCAAATTGTTTGAAGATTACTTCTACCTAAATGGTAGAAAATGCACCTATCTTGGTGATGGATAGGACAGCTTGAGGGGATATGGAGGAGGCTGTTTTTTGATAGGTGTCATTTCAACATTTTGCTAATAATTTATGGAAAGTATCATATTTTTCTAACTATTGAACTCACCTTAATTTAAAACACACCCCAGGTTAAATTTCCTGGAGGTTTAAATTTGTGGAGGATTTGATAATACTACCTTTAATGGGATGGGCCAGATACAGGACGGGACAGGCCAGATACGTGACGGGATGGGCCAGATGCAGGACAGGCCAGAGACAGGACCGGACGGGACGTGCCTGAGAAAGGACGGGACGGGCCAGAGACGAGGCGACCAGATACAGGACGGGACGGTCCAGATACAGGATGGGCGAGGGACGGGACGGACCAGAGCAGGACGGGACTGGCCAGAGGCAGGACAGGAACAGTTAGGCCAGAGACAGGTCGGGACGGGCCTAATACAGGAAGGGACGGGCCAGATACGGGACGGGCCAGATTCAAGACAGGATGGGCCATAGACAGGACAGGATGGGACGGGCCCGATACAGGAAGGGACGGGCCAGATACGGGACGGGCCAGATTCAGGATGGGACGGGCCAGATACAGGACGGGACCGACCAGATACAAGACAGGATGGGCCAGAGACAGGACGGAATGTGCTAGAGACATTAAGGAATAGGCCATACACAGGACGGGTCGAGCCAGAGACAGGATGGGACGGGCCAGATACATGACGGGATGGGCCAGAAACGTGACGAGCCAGATATGGGACGGGACGGGCCAGATACAGGACGGTACGGACCAAATACGGGACGGGACGGGCCAGATACGGGACGGGTCAGATGCGGGACGGGCCAGATATGGGATAGGCCAAACACAGGACGGGCCAGATACGGGACAGGCCGGGCCAGGGACAGGACGTGCCAGATACGGGACAGGCCAGATATGGAACGTGCCAGATACTAGACGGGATGGGTCAGATATGGGACAGCCCAGATACATGATGGGGCGGGCCAGATACGGGATGGGATGGGCCAGATACTGGACGGGTCAGATGCGGGATGGGCCAGATACGGGACAGGACAGATACAGGACGGGCCAGATACGGGACAGGCCGGGCCAGGGACAGGACGTGCCAGATACGGGACAGGCCAGATATGGAACGTGCCAGATACTAGACGGGATGGGCCAGATATCGGGCGGGCCAGATATGGGACGAGACGGGCCAGAGCTGGGCCAGAGACAGGAAGGGATGGGCCAGAGACAGGATGGGACGGGCCAAAGACTGGACCGGACGGGCCAGAGACGGGACGGGCAAGAGACAGGATTGGACAGGCCAGAGATAGCACCAGACGTGCCAGAGACAGGACGGGACAGGCCAGAGACAGGACGAGATGGGAAGGGACTGGCCAGATACAGGAAGGGACAGGCCAGATACGGGACAGGACAGGCCAGATGCGGGACGGGCTATATACGAGACGGGACGGGCCAGATATAGGACGGGACGAGGCAGAGATAGGATGGGACGGGCCAGAAACAGGATGGGACGAGCTATGCGTTATGGGATGGTAAATAGAAAGGACGGGACGGGCCAGAGACGGTACGCGATGGGCCAGATATAGGACAGGACGAGCCAGAGACAGTATGGGACGGGCCAGAAACAGGACGGGACAAGCAATACATTATGGGTCGGGCCAGAGACAGGATGGGACAGGCCAGATTCATGACGGGATGGGCCAGAAACGTGACGAGCCAAATATGGGACGGTATGGGACAGATATGGGACAGCCCACATACATTACAGGACGGGCCAGATACAGGACGGTACGGACCAAATACGGGACGGGACGGGCCAGATACGGGACGGGTCAGATGCGGGACAGGCCAGATACGGGACAGGCCAGATACAGGACGGGCCAGATACGGGACAGGCTGGGCCAGGGACAGGACGTGCCAGATACGGGACAGGCCAGATATGGAACGGGCCAGATACTGGATGGGATGGGCTAGATACAGGGCGGGCCAGATACAGGACGAGACGGACCAGAGCTGCGCCAGAGACAGGAAGGGATGGGCCAGAGACAGGACAGGACGGGCCAAAGACTGGACCGGACGGGCCAGAGACGGGACGGGTAAGAGACAGGATTGGACATGCCAGAGATAGCACCGGACGGGCCAGAGACAGGACGGGACAGGCCAGAGACAGGACAAGATGGGAAGGGACTGGCCAGATACAGGAAGGGACAGGCCAGATACGGGACAGGACAGGCCAGTTGCAGGACGGGCCAGATACGAGACGGGATGGGCCATATATAGGACGGGATGAGGCAGAGATAGGATGGGACGGGCCAGAAACAGGACGGGACGAGCTATACATTATGGGACGGGAAATAGACAGGACGGGACGGGCCATAGACGGTACGCGACGGGCCAGATACAGGACAGGACGAGCCAGAGACAGTACGTGACGGGCCAGAAACAGGACGGGACAAGCAATACATTATGGGACGGGCCATATACAGGACGGGACGGGCCAGAGACAAGACGGAACGGGACAGATACAGGAAAAGACTGGCCAAAGACAGGACTGTACGGGCCAAATAGTGCGCAGCCTGCATTGGTGGGTAAGTCGGCGGTCTTGCATGGTGTGAGATGGGAAGCCATGCCACAACGCCGCCATGGATGTTACAATTAAGTAGTGTAGGTCAGGCATAGAGAAAATGGAAGTTTTGTAAATAAATATTACAACTATTGTTTACTAGGCAAACATCACATGTAGAGTTTGCATGATATACCTTCCTAGTGCTTTATGTAAATTAGAAGCAAATTGTTTGAAGATTACTTCTACCTAAATGGTAGAAAATGCACCTATCTTGGTGATGGATAGGACAGCTTGAGGGGATATGGAGGAGGCTGTTTTTTGATAGGTGTCATTTCAACATTTTGCTAATAATTTATGGAAAGTATCATATTTTTCTAACTATTGAACTCACCTTAATTTAAAACACACCCCAGGTTAAATTTCCTGGAGGTTTAAATTTGTGGAGGATTTGATAATACTACCTTTAATGGGATGGGCCAGATACAGGACGGGACAGGCCAGATACGTGACGGGATGGGCCAGATGCAGGACAGGCCAGAGGCAGGACCGGACGGGACGTGCCTGAGAAAGGACGGGACGGGCCAGAGACGAGGCGACCAGATACAGGACGGGACGGTCCAGATACAGGACGGGCCAGGGACGGGACGGACCAGAGCAGGACTGGACTGGCCAGAGGCAGGACAGGACCAGTTAGGCCAGAGACAGGTCGGGACGGGCCTGATACAGGAAGGGACGGGCCAGATACGGGACGGGCCAGATTCAAGACAGGATGGGCCATAGACAGGACAGGATGGGACGGGCCCGATACAGGAAGGGACGGGCCAGATACGGGACGGGCCAGATTCAGGATGGGACGGGCCAGATACAGGACGGGACCGACCAGATACAGGACGGGATGGGCCAGAGAGAGGACGGAATGTGCTAGAGACATTAAGGAATAGGCCATACACAGGACGGGTCGAGCCAGAGACAGGATGGGACGGGCCAGATACATGACGGGATGGGCCAGAAACGTGACGAGCCAGATATGGGACGGGACGGGCCAGATACAGGACGGTACGGACCAAATACGGGACGGGACGGGCCAGATACGGGACAGGTCAGATGCGGGACGGGCCAGATACGGGACAGGCCAAATACAGGACGGGCCAGATACGGGACAGGCCGGGCCAGGGACAGGACGTGCCAGATACGGGACAGGCCAGATATGGAACGTGCCAGATACTAGACGGGATGGGCCAGATATCGGGCGGGCCAGATATGGGACGAGACGGGCCAGAGCTGGGCCAGAGACAGGAAGGGATGGTCCAGAGACAGGACGGGACGGGCCAAAGACTGGACCGGACGGGCCAGAGACGGGACGGGCAAGAGACAGGATTGGACAGGCCAGAGATAGCACCAGACGTGCCAGAGACAGGACGGGACAGGCCAGAGACAGGACGAGATGGGAAGGGACTGGCCAGATACAGGAAGGGACAGGCCAGATACAGGACAGGACAGGCCAGATGCGGGACGGGCTATATACGAGACGGGACGGGCCAGATATAGGACGGGACGAGGCAGAGATAGGATGGGACGGGCTAGAAACAGGATGGGACGAGCTATGCGTTATGGGACGGTAAATAGAAAGGACGGGACGGGCCAGAGACGGTACGCGATGGGCCAGATACAGGACAGGACGAGCCAGAGACAGTACGGGACGGGCCAGAAACAGGACGGGACAAGCAATACATTATGGGACGGGCCATAGACAGGACTTGACGGGCCAGAGACAAGACGGAACGGGACAGATACAGGAAAAGACGGGCCAAAGACAGGACGGGATGGCCCAGATACAGTACGGGATAGGCCAGATACAGTACGGTACGGGCCAAATAGTGCGCAGCCTGCATTGGTGGGTATGTCGGCGGTATTGCATGGTGTGAGATGGGAAGCCATGCCAGCACGCCGCCATGGATGTTACAATTAAGTAGTGTAGGTCAGGCGTAGAGAAAATGGAAGTTTTTCAAATAAATATTACAACTATTGTTTAATAGGCAAACATCACATGTAGAGTTTGCATGATATACCTTCCTAGTACTTTATCTAAATTAGCAGCAAATTGTTTGAAGATTACTTCTACCTAAATGGCAGAAAATGCACCTATCTTGGTGATGGATAGGACAGCTTGAGGGGATATGGAGGAGGCTGTTTTTTGATAGGTGTCATTTAAACATTTTGCTAATAATTTATGGAAAGTATCATATTTTTCTAACTATTAAACTCACCTTAATTTAAAACACACCCCAGGTTAAATTTCCTGGAGGTGTAAATTTGTGGAGGATTTGATAATACTACCTTTAATGAGATGGGCCAGATACAGGACGGGACAGGCCAGATACGTGACAGGATGGGCCAGATACAGGACAGGGCAGAGACAGGACCGGACGGACTGTGCCTGAAAAATGACGGGACGGGCCCGAGACGGGGCGACCAGATACAGGACGGGACGGTCCAGATACAGGACGGGCAGCGAAGGGACGGACCAGAGCAGGACGGGACTGGCCAGAGGCAGGACAGGACCGGTCAGGCCAGAGACAGGACGAGACGGGCCCGATACAGGAAGGTACGTTCCAAATATGGGACGGGCCAGATTCAGGATGGGATGGGCCAGAGATAGGACGTGATGGGACGGGCCACATACAGGAAGGGATTGGCCAGATACAGGACGGGCCAGATTCAGGACGGGACGGACCAGATACAGGACGGGACCGAACAGTTACAGGACGGGATCGTCCAGAGACAGGACGGAATGTGCTAGAGACATTACGGGACAGGCCATAGACAGGACGGGTCGGGCCAGAGACAGGACGGGACGGGCCAGATACATGACTGAATTTGTCAGAAACGTGACGAGGCAGATATGGGACGGTATGGGCTAGAAATGGGACAGACCAGATACATGACGGGACTGGCCAGATACAGGACGGTACGGACCAGATATGTGACGGGCCAGATACGGGACGATTCATATGCGGGACGGGACAGTCCAGATACAGGACGGGCCAGATACGGGACAGGCCGGCCCAGGGACAGGACATGCCAGATACGGGACAGGCCAGATATGGAACGGGCCAGATACTGGACGGGATGGGCCAGATACAGGGCGGGCCAGATTCGGGATGAGACGGGCCAGAGCTGGGCCAGAAACAGGAAAGCACGGGCCGGAGACCATACGGGACGGGCCAAAGACTGGACGGGACGGGCCAGAGACGGGACGGGAGAGACAGGACGAGACAGGCCAGAGACAGGACGAGATGGGAAGGGACTGGCCAGATACAGGAAGGGACAGGCCAGATACGGGACAGGACAGGCCAGATGCGGGACGGGCCAGATACAATGTGGGACGTGCCAGATATTGGACGGGACGAGGCAGAGATAGGATGGGACGGGCCAGAAACAGGACGGGACGAGCTATACATTATGGGAAGGGAAATAGACAGGACGGGACGGGCCAGAGACGGTACACGACAGGCCAGATACAGGACAGGACGAGCCATAGACAGTACGGGACGGGCCAGAATCAGGACGGGACAAGCTATACATTATGGGACGGGCCATAGACAGGACGGGACGGGCCAGAGACAAGACTTAAGGGGACAGATACAGGAAAAGACGGCCAAAGACAGGACGGGATGGCCCAGATACAGTACAGGACAGGCCAGATACAGGACGGTACGGACCAAATAGTGCGCAGCCTGCATTGGTGGGTAAGTCGGCGGTCTTGCATGGTGTGAGATGGGAAGCCATGCCAGCACGCCGCCATGGATGTTACAATTAAGTAGTGTAGGTCAGGCGTCGAGAAAGTGGAAGTTTTGCAAATAAATATTACAACTATTGTTTAATAGGCAAACGTCACATGTAGAGTTTGCATGATATACCTTCCTAGTACTTTATCTAAATTAGAAGCAAATTGTTTGAAGATTACTTCTACCTAAATGGCAGAAAATGCACCTATCTTGGTGATGGATAGGACAGCTTGAGGGGATATGGAGGAGGCTGTTTTTTGATAGGTGTCATTTAAACATTTTGCTAATAATTTATGGAAAGTATCATATTTTTCTAACTATTAAACTCACCTTAATTTAAAACACACCCCAGGTTAAATTTTCTGGAGGTTTAATTTTGTGGAGGATTTGATAATACTACCTTTAATGGGATGGGCCAGATACAGGACGGGACAGGCCAGATACGGGATGGACCAAATACAGGACGGGCCAGAGACAGGACCGGACGGGACACGCCAGAGACAGGACGAGACGGGCCAGAGACTGGACGGGACGGGCCAAAGACAGGATGAGACTGGCCGGAGATAGGAAGGACCGAGGTGTACCAGAGGCAGGATGGGACGGGCTAGAGACGGGGCGACCAAACACAGGATACAGGATGGTCCAGGGACGGTATGGACCAGAGCAGGACGGGACTGGCCAGAGGCAGGACAGGACGGGCAAGAGAGAGGATGGGGCGGGCCAAAGAGAGAACGGAACGGGCCAGAGACAGGACGGGACGGGGCAAAGACAGGAAGGGACGGACCAGAGATAGGTCTGGCAAGAGACAGGATTGGACAGGCCAGAGACAGCACCAGACGGGCCAGAGACAGGACGGGACAGGCCAGAAACAGGACGGGACGGGCCAGAGACAGGACAAGATGGGAATGGATTGGCCAGAAACAGGAAGGGACAGGCCAGATACGGGACAGGACAGGCCACATACGGGACGGGCCAGATACGAGATGGGATGGGCCAGATGCAGGACGGGACGAGCCAGAGATAGGACGGGACGGGCCAGAAACAGGACTGGACGAGCTATACATTATGGCACGGGAAATAGACAGGATGGGACGGCCCAGAGATGGTATGGGACGGTCCAGATACAGGAAAAGACGGGCCAGAGACAGGACGGGATGCCCCAGATACAGTACGGGACAGGCCAGATACAGGACGGTACGGGCCAAACATTGGACAGGCCAGATACAGGACGACATGGGCCAGATACGGGTCGGGCCAGATATGGGAAAGGACAGGCTAGATATGGGATGAGCCATGGACAGGATGGGATGGGCCAGATACGGGACGGGCCAGATACTGAATGGGCCTGGCCACATACAGGACGGGCCAGATAGGGACTGGTTGGGTCAGATACGGGACAGGAAGTGCCAGAGACGGGAAGGGACGAGGCGGGACAGATACGGGATGAGATGGGCCAGATAAGAGATAGCCAGATACGGGACGGGATGGTCAGATACGGGACCAAACGGGTCAGATATGCGACTGGACGGACCAGATACGGGACGGGGCGGGTTAGACATTACAGGACGGGCCATAGACAGGATGGGAGGGGCCAGGGACAGGCTGGGACGGGCCAGAGACAGGATGGGACGGGCCAGAGACGGGACGGGCCAGAGACGGGATGGGTCAGATATAGTACTGGGGACACATTAGGAATGGGTGCACTGTTCCTTTAAGAATCAGGAAGTGCTGCCGCTACCGCCCTCAACAAGCAGCCAAGACACATGCACACAGCCAGCATAGGAACATAGTGCGTAGCCTGCATTGATGGGTAAGTCGTCGGTCTTGCATGGTGTAAGATGGGAAGCCATGCCAGCACGCCGCCAGTGATGTTACAATTAAGTAGTGTAGGTCAGGTGTAGAGAAAATGGAAGTTTTGCAAATAAATATTACAACTATTGTTTAATAGGCAAACGTCACATGTAGAGTTTGCATGATATACCTTCCTAGTACTTTATCTAAATTAGAAGCAAATTATTTGAAGATTACTTCTACCTAAATGGCAGAAAATGCACCTATCTTGGTGATGGATAGGACAGCTTGAGGTGATATGGAGGAGGCTGTTTTTTTGATAGGTGTCATTTTAAACATTTTGCTAATAATTTATGGAAAGTATCATATTTTTCTAACTATTGGACTCACCTTAATTTAAAACACACCCCAGGTTAAATTTCCTGGAGGTGTAAATTTGTGGAGGATTTGATAATACTACCTTTAATGGGATGGGCCAGATACAGGACAGTGCAGGCCACATGCGGGACGGGCCAGATACGAGATGGGACGAGCCAGATATAGGACGGGACGGGCCAGAAACAGGACTGAACGAGCTATACATTATGGGACGGGAAATAGACAGGATGGGACGGGCTAGAGACAGTATGGGTCGTGCCAGATGCAGGACAGGACGAGCCAGAGACAGGACGGGGTCGGGCCAGAAACAGGACGGGACAAGCTATACATTATGGGACGGTCCAGATACAGGAAAAGACGGGCCAGAGACAGGACGGGATGCCCCAGATACAGTATGGGACAGGCCAGATACAGGACGGTACGGGCCAAATATGGGACGGGCCAGATACAGGACGGGACGAGCCAGATATATTACGGGACGGGCCAGAAACAGGACTGGACGAGCTATACATTATGGGACGGGAAATAGACAGGATGGGACGGGCTAGAGACGGTATGGGTCGTGCCAGATGCAGGACAGGACGAGCCAGAGACAGGACGGGGTCGGGCCAGAAACAGGACGGGACAAGCTATACATTATGGGACGGTCCAGATACAGGAAAAGACGGGCCAGAGACAGGACGGGATGCCCCAGATACAGTATGGGACAGGCCAGATACAGGACGGTACGGGCCAAATATGGGACGGGCCAGATACAGGACGACATGGGCCAGATACGGGACGGGCCAGATATGGGACAGGACAGGCTAGATATGGGATGAGCCATGGACCGGATGGAATGGGCCAGTTACGAGATGGCCAGATACGGGACGGGCCAGATACTGAATGGGCCTGGCCACATATGGGACGGGCCAGATAGGGACTGGTTGGGTCAGATACGGGACAGGACGAGCCAGAAACGGGAAGGGATGAGGCGGGCCAGATACGGGATGAGATAGCCAGATACGGGACAGGATGGTCAGATGCGGGACTAAACGGGTCAGATATGGGACTGGACGGACCAGATACGAGTTGGGGTGGGTTAGACATTACAGGACGGGCCATAGACAGGATGGGAGGGTCCAGGGACGGGCCAGAGACAGGACGGAACAGGCCAGAGACGGGACGGGTCAGATACAGGACTGGGGACACATTATGAATGCGTGCACTGTTCCTTTAAGAATCAGGAAGTGCTGCCGCTGCTGCCCTCAACAAGCAGCCAAGACACATGCACACAGCCAGCATAGGAACATAGTGCGCAGCCTGCATTGGTGGGTAAGTCGGCGGTCTTGCATGGTGTGAGATGGGAAGCCATGCCAGCACGCCGCCATGGATGTTACAATTAAGTAGTATAGGTCAGGTGTAGAGAAAATGGAAGTTTTGCAAATAAATATTACAACTATTTAATAGGCAAACATCACATGTACAGTTTGCATGATATACCTTCCTGGTACTTTATCTAAATTAGAAGCAAATTGTTTGAAGATTACTTCTACCTAAATGGCAGAAAATGCACCTATCTTGGTGATGGATAGGACAGCTTGAGGGGATATGGAGGAGGCTGTTTTTTGATAGGTGTCATTTAAACATTTTGCTAATAATTTATGGAAAGTATCATATTTTTCTAACTATTGAACTCACCTTTATTTAAAGCACACCCCAGGTTAAATTTCCTGGAGGTGTAAATTTGTGGAGGATTTGGTAATACTACCTTTAATGAGATGGGCCAGATGCAGGACGGGACAGGCCAGATACGTGACGGGATGGGCCAGATGCAGGACAGGCCAGAGACAGGACCGGACGTGACGTGCCTGAGAAAGGATGGGATGGGCCAGAGACGGGGCGACCAGATACAGGACGGTAAGGTCCAGATACAGGACGGGCTAGGGACAGGACGGACCAGAGCAGGACGGGACTGGCCAGAGGCAGGACAGGACCGGTCAGGCCAGAGACAGGATGGGACGGGCCAGATACAGGAAGGGACGGGCCCGATACGGGAAGGGCCAGATTCAAGATGGGATGGACCAGAGACAGGACGGGATGGGACGGGCCAGATACAGGAAGGGACGGGCCAGATACGGGACGACCCAGATTTAAGACGTAACGGGCCACATACAGGACGGGACCGACCAGATACAGGACGGGATGGGCCAGAGACAGGACGGAATGTGCTAGAGACATTAAGGGACAGGCCATAGACAGGACGGGTTGGGCCAGAGACAGGATGGGACGGGCCAGAAACGTGACGAGCCAGATATGTAACGGTATGGGCCAGATATGGGACAGCCCAAATTCATGACGGGACGGGCCAGATTTAGGACGGTACGGACCAGATACGGGACGGGACGGGCCAGATACGGGACGTGTCAGATGCGGGATGGGCCACATACGGGACAGGCCAGATACAGGACGGGCCAGATACGGGACAGGCCGGGCCAGGGATAGGATGTGCCAGATACGGGATAGGCCAGATATGGAACGAGCCAGATACTGGACGGGATGGGCCAGATTCATGTCAGGCCAAATACGGGACGAGACGGGCCAGAGCTGGGCCAGAGACTGGATTGGGACGGGCTAGAGACAGGATTGGACAGGCCAGAGGTAGCACAGGACGGGCCAGAGACTGGACGGGACATGCCAGAGACAGGACGAGATGGGAAGGGACTGGCCAGATACAGGAAGGGACAGGCCAGATACGGGACAGGACAGGCCAGATACGGGGCGGGCCAGATACGAGACGGCACGAGCCAGATATAGGACGGGACGAGGCAGAGATAGGATGGGACGGGCCAGAAACGGGACGGGACGAGCTATACATTATGGGACGGGAAATAGACAGGAGGGGTCGGGCCAGAGACGGTACGGGACGTGCCAGAAACAGGACGGGACAAGCTATACATTATGGGACGGGCCATAGACAGGACAGAATGGGCCAGAGACAACACGGAACGGGACAGATACAGGAAAAGACGGGCCAAAGACAGTATCGGACAGGCCAGATACAGGACGGTACGGGCCAAATAGTGCGCAGCCAGCATTGGTGGGTAAGTCGGCAGTCTTGCATGGTGTGAGATGGGAAGCCATGCCAGCACGCCGCCAGTGATGTTACAATTAAGTAGTGTAGGTCAGGGGTAGAGAAAATGGAAGTTTTTCAAATAAATATTACAACTATTGTTTAATAGGCAAACATCACATGTAGAGTTTGCATGATATACCTTCCTAGTACTTTATCTAAATTAGAAGCAAATTGTTTGAAGATTACTTCTACCTAAATGGCAGAAAATGCACCTATCTTGGTGATGGATAGGACAGCTTGAGGGGATATGGAGGAGGCTGTTTTTTGGATAGGTGTCATTTAAATATTTTGCTAATAATTTATGGAAAGTATCATATTTTTCTAATTATTGAACTCACCTTAATTTAAAACACACCCCAGGTTAAAGTTCCTTTATGTGTAAATTTGTGGAGGATTTGATAATACTAATAATACTACCTTTAATGGGATGGGCCAGATACAGGACAGGCCAGGCCAGATACAAAATGGGCCAGATAAAGGACGGGCCAGAGACAGGACCGGACGGGACACGCCAGAGACAGGACGAGATGGGCCAGAGACAGTACCGGACGGGCCAAAGACAGGATGAGACTGGCCGGAGATAGGACGGACCGAGGCGTGCCAGAGACAGGACGGGACGGGCTAGAGACAGGGCGACCAGATACAGGATACAGGACGGTCCAGGGACGGGACGGGCCAGAGCAGGACGGGACTGGCCAGAGGCAGGACAGGACCGGCAAGAGAGGACGGGTCGGGCAAGAGACAGGATTGGACAGGACAGAACGGGACGGACCAGAGACGTGACGGGATGGGCCAGAGACAGGATGAGATGGGAAGGGATTGGCCAGATACAAGAAGGGACAGGCCAGATACGGGACAGGACAGGCCACATGCGGGACGGGCCAGATACCAGATGGGACGGGCCAGATACTGGACGGGACGAGCCAGAGATAGGACGGGACGGGCCAGAAACAGGACTGGACGAGCTATACATTATGGGACGATCCAGATACAGGAAAAGAGGGGCCAGAGACAGGAGGGGATGCCCCAGATACAGTACGGGACAGGCCAGATACAGGACGGTACAGGCCAAATATGGGACGGGCCAGATACAAGACGACATGGGCCTGATACGGGACGGGCCAGATATGGGATAGGACAGGCTAGATATGGGATGTGCCATGGACAGGATGGGATGGGCCAGATACGAGATGGCCAGATACGGGACGGGCCAGATACTGAATGGGCCTGGCCACATTTGGGTCGGGCCAGATAGGGACTGGTTGGGTCAGATACGGGACGGGACGTTCTAGAGACGAGAAGGGATGAGGCGGGCCAGATACGGGATGAGATAGCCAGATACGGGATAGGATGGTCAGATACGGGACTAAACGGGTCAGATATGGGACTGGACGGACCAGATACGGGACGGGGCGGGTTAGACATTACAGGACAGGCCATAGACAGGATGCGAGGGGCCAGGGACGGGCCAGAGACGGGACGGGTCAGATATAGTACTGGGGACACATTTGGAATGCGTGCACTTTTCCTTTAAGAATCAGGAAGTACTGCCGCTGCTGCCCTCAACAAGCAGCCAAGACACATGCACTCAGCCAGCATAGGAACATAGTGCGTAGCCTGCATTGGTGGGTAAGTCGGCGGTCTTGCATGGTGTGAGATGGGAAGCCATGCCAGCACACCGCCAGGGATGTTACAATTAAGTAGTATAGGTCAGGTGTAGAGAAAATGGAAGTTTTGCAAATAAATATTACAACTATTATTTAATAGGCAAACATCACATGTAGAGTTTGCATGATATACCTTCCTAGTACTTTATCTAAATTAGAAGCAAATTGAAGATTACTTCTACCTAAATGGCAGAAAATGCACCTATCTTGGTGATGGATAGGACAGCTTGAGGGGATATGGAGGAGGCTGGTTTTTGATAGGTGTCATTTAAACATTTTGCTAATAATTTATGGAAAGTATCATATTTTTCTAACTATTGAACTCACCTTAATTTAAAACACACCCCAGGTTAAATTTCCTGGAGGTGTAAGTTTGTGGAGGATTTGATAATACTACCTTTAATGGGATGGGCCAGATACAGGACGGGACAGGCCAGATACGTGATGGGATGGGCCAGATACAGGACAGACCAGAGACAGAACCAGACAGGATGTGCCTGAGAAAGGACGGGACGGGCCAGAGACGGGGCGACCAGATACAGGACGGGACGGTCCAGATACAGGATGGGCCAGGGACGGGACGCACCAGAGCAGGACGGGACTGGCCAGGGGCAGGACAGGACCGGTCAGGCCAGAGAAAGGACGGGACGGGCCAGATACAGGAAGGCACAGGCCAGATACGGGACAGGCCAGATTCAAGACGGGATGGGTCAGAGACAGGACAGGATAGGACGGGCCATATACAGGAAGGGACAGGCCAGATACGGGACGGGCTAGATTTAGGACGGGACGGGCCAGATACAGGACGGGACCGACCAGATGCAGGACGGGATGGGCCAGAGACAGGACGGAATGTGCTAGAGACATTACGGGACAGGCCATAGACAGGACGGGTTGGGCCACAGACAGGATAGGATGGGCCAGATACCTGACGGGATGGGCCAGAAACGTGATGAGCCAGATATGGGACAGCCCAGATACATGACGGGACGGGCCATATACAGGACGGTACAGACCAGATAGGGGACGGGACGGGCCAGATATGGGACGGGTCAGATGCAGGATGGGCCAGATACGGGACAGGCCAGATACAGGACTGGCCAGATACGGGACAGGCCGGGCCAGGGACAGGACGTGCCAGATACGGGACAGGCCAGATATGGAACGGGCCAGATACTGGACGAGATGGGCCAGATACGGGATGAGACAGGCCAGAGCTGGGCCAGAGACAGGAAAGGATGGGCCAGAGACAGGAAAGGACGGGCCAGAGATGGGACGGGCAAGAGACAGGATTGGACAGACCAGAGATAGCACCGGACGGGCCAGAGACAGGACGGGACAGGCCATGGACAGGACGAGATGGGAAGGGACTGGCCAGATACAGGAAGGGACAGGCCAGATACGGGACAGGACAGACCAGATGCGGGACGGGCCAGATACGAGAGGGGACGCGCGAGAAATAGGACGGGACAAGGCAGAGATAGGATGGCACGGGCCAGAAACAGGACGGGACGAGCTATACATTATGGGACGGGAAATAGACAGGACGGGACGGGCCAGAGACGGTACGCGACGGGCCAGATACAGGACAGGACGAGCCAGAGATAGTACGGGACTGGCCAGAAACAGGACGGGAAAAGCTATACATTATGGGACGGGCCATAGACAGGACGGGCCAGATTCAGGACGGGACCGACCAGATACAGGACGGGATGGGCCAGAGACAGGACGGAATGTGCTAGAGACATTATGGGACAGGCCATAGACAGGACGGGTCGGGCCATATAAAGGATGGGACGGGCCAGATACATGACGGGATGGGCCAGAAACGTGACGAGCCAGATATGGGATGGTATGGGCCAGCTATGGGACAGCCCAGATACATGACGGGACGGGACAGATACAGGACGGGACAGGCCAGATACAGGACGGGCCAGAGACAGAACCGGACGGGCCAGAGACTGGACGGGACGGGCCAAAGACAGGATGAGGCTGGCCGAAGATAGGACGGACCGAGGCATGCCAGAGACAGGACGGGATGGGTTAAAGACGGGGAGACCAGATACAGGACGTGGCGGTCCAGATACAGGACGGTCCAGGGACGGGACGGGCCAGAGCCGGATGGGACTGGCCAGAGCCAGGACAGGACCGGTCGGGCCAGAGACAGGACGGGACGGGCAAGAGAGAGGACGGGACGGGCCAAAGAGAGGACTTGACGGGCCAGAGACAGGACGGGAAGGGCCAAAGACAGGACGGGAAGGACCAGAGATGGGACGGGCAAGAGACAGGATTGGACAGGCCAGAGATAGCACCGGACGGGCCAGAGACAGGACGGACCAGGCCAGAGACAGGACGGGATGGGCCAGAGACAGGATGAGATGGGAAGGTACTGGCCAGATACAGGAAGGGACAGGCCAGATAAGGGAGAAAACAGGCCAGATGCGGGACGGGCCAGATACAAGATGGGTCGGGCCAGATACCAGACGGGATGAGCCGGAGATAGGACGGGCCAGAAACAGGACTGGACGAGCTATACATTATGGGACGGGAAATAGACAGGACGGGACGGGCCAGAGACGGTACGGGACGTGCCAGATACAGGACAGGACGAGCCAGAGACAGGACGGGACGGGCCAGAAACAGGACGGGACAAGCTATACATTATGGGGCGGGACAGAGACCGGGCGGGACGGTCCAGATACAGGAAAAGACAGGCCAGAGACAGGACAAGATGGCCCTGATACAGTACGGGACAGGCGAGATACAGTACGGTACGGGCCAAATATGGGACAGGCCAGATACAGGACGACATGGGCCAGATACGAGACGGGCCAGATATGGGACAGGACAGGCTAGATATGGGATGAGCCATGGACAGGATGGGATGGGCCAGATACGAGATGGCCAGATACGGGACGGGCCAGATACTGAATGGGCCTGACCACATACGGGACGGGCCATATAGGGACTGGTATGGTCAGATACGGGACAGGATGTGCCAGAGAAGGGAAGGGACGAGGTGGGCCAGATACGGGATGAGATGGTCCAGATAAGGGACAGCCAGATACGGGACGGGATGGTCAGATACGGGACTAAACAGGTCAGATATGGGACTGGACAGACCAGATACGGGACGGGGCGGGTTATACATTACAGGACGGGCCATAGACAGGATGGGAGGGGCCAGGGACGGGCCAGAGACAGGACGGGACGGGCCAGAGACGGGACGGGCCAGAGATGGAACGGGTCAGATACAGGACTGGGGACACATTAGGAATGCGTGCACTGTTCTTTTAAGAATCAGGAAGTACTGCTGCTGCCGCCCTCAACAAGCAGCCAAGACACATGCACACAGCCAGCATAGGAACATAGTGCGTAGCCTGCATTGGTGGGTAAGTCGGCTGTCTTGCATGGTGTGAGATGGGAAGCCATGCCAGCACGCCGCCAGGGATGTTACAATTAAGTAGTGTAGGTCAGGTGTAGAGAAAATGAAAGTTTTGCAAATAAATATTACAACTATTATTTAATAGGCAAACATCACATGTAGAATTTGCATGATATACTTTCCTGGTACTTTATCTAAATTAGAAGCAAATTGTTTGAAGATTACTTCTACCTAAATGGCAGAAAATGCACCTATCTTGGTGATGGATAGGACAGCTTGAGGGGATATGGAGGAGGCTGTTTTTTGATTGGTGTAATTTAAACATTTTGCTAATCATTTATGGAAAGTATCATAGTTTTCTAACTATTGAACTCTCCTTAATTTAAAACACGCCCCAGGCTAAAGTTCCTTTATGTGTAAATTTGTGGAGGAATTGATAATGCTACCTTTAATGAGATGGGCCAGATACAGGACGGGACAGGCCAGATACGTGACGGGATGGGCCAGATACAGGACGGGCCAGATACGGGACAGGCTGGGCCAGGGACAGGACATGCCAGATACGGGAAAGGCCAGATATGGAACGGGCCAGATACTGGACGGGATGGGCCAGATACAGGGCGGGTCAGATACGGGACGAGAAGGGCCCGAGCTGGGCCAGAGACAGGAAGGGATGGGCCAGATACAGGACGGGACAGGCCCATCCTATCTTTGCCTCGTCCCGTCCTATATCTGGCCCGTCCCGCATCTGGCCTGTCCTGTCCCGTATCTGGCCAGTTTCTTTCCATCTCGTCCTGTCTCTGGCGTGTCCCCTCCTGTCTCTGGCCCGTCTGGTGCTATCTCTGGCCTGTCCAATCCTGTCTCTTGCCTGTCCCATCTCTAGTCCGTCCCGTCCTGTCTTTGGCTGTCCCATCCTGTCTCTGACCTGTCCCGTCCTCTCTTTGACCCGTCCCGTCCTGTCTCTTGCCCGTCCCGTCCTGTCTCTGGACAGACCGGTCCTGTCCTGCCTCTGGCCAGTTCCGTCCTGCTCTGGCCCGTCCCGTCTCTGGCCCGTCTGGTGCTATCTCTGGCCTGTCCAATCCTGTCTCTTGCCTGTCCCATCTCTAGTCCGTTTCATCCTGTCTTTGGCTGTCCCATCCTGTCTCTGACCTGTCCCGTCCTCTCTTTGACCCGTCCCGTCCTGTCTCTTGCCCGTCCCGTCCTGTCTCTGGACAGACCGGTCCTGTCCTGCCTCTGGCCAGTTCCGTCCTGCTCTGGCCCGTCCCGTCTCTGGACCGTCCTGTATCTGGACCGTCCCATCCTGTATCTGGTCGCCCTGTCTCTAGCCCATCCCTTCCTGTCTCTGGCACGCCTCGGTCCGTCCTATCTCCGGCCAGTCTCATCCTGTCTTTGGCCCGTCCCGTCCTGTCTCTGGCCCGTCTCTTCCTGTCTCCTGTATCTAAATCAGAAGCAAATTGTTTGAAGATTACTTCTACCTAAATGGCAGAAAATGCACCTATCTTGGTGATGGATAGGACTGCTTGAGGGGATATGGAGGAGGCTGTTTTTGATAGGTGTAATTTAAACATTTTGCTAATAATTTATGGAAAGAATCATATTTTTCTAACTATTGAACTCACCTTAATTTAAAACACACCCCAGGTTAAATTTCCTGGAGGTGTAAATTTGTGGAGGATTTGATAATACTACCTTTAATGGGACTTTAATGGGATGGGCCAGATACAGGACGGGACAGGAAAGATACGGGATGGGCCAGACACAGGACCGGCCAGATACAGGACGGGCCAGAGACAGGACCGGACGGGACACGCCAGAGACAGGACGAGACGGGCTAGAGACAGGACGGGACGGACCAAATACAGGATGAGACTGGCCGGAGATAGCACGGACCGAGGCGTGCCAGAGACAGGACCGGACGGGCTAAAGACGGGGCGACCAGATACAGGATGGGACGGTCCAGATACAGGACGGTCCAGGGACGGGACGGGCCAGAGCAGAATGGGACTGGCCAAAGGCAGGACAGGACAGGTCGGGCCAGAGACAGGACGAGACGGGCAAGAGAGATGACGGGACAGGCCAAAGAGAGGACGGGACTGGCCAGAGACAGGACGAGACGGGCCAAATACAGGACGGGACGGACCAGAGATGGGACGGGCAAGAGACAGGATTGGACAGGCCAGAGATAGCACCGGACGGGCCATACCATAGACAGGACGGGGCAGGCCAGAGACAGGACGAGATGGGAAGGGACTGGCCAGATACAGGAAGGGACAGGCCAGATACAGGACAGGACAGGCCAGATGCGGGACGGGCCAGATACGAGATGGGACGGGCCAGATACAGGACGGGACGAGCCAGAGATAGGACGGGACGGGCCAGAAACAGGACTGGACGAGCTATACATTATGGGACGGGATATAGACAGGATGGGACGGGCCAGAGACGGAACGGGACGTGCCAGATACAGGACAGGATGAGCCAGAGACAGGACGGGACGGGCCAGAAACAGGACGGGACAAGCTATACTTTATGGGACGGGCCGGAGACCGGACGGGACGGTCCAGATACAGGAAAAGACAGGCCAGAGACTGGACGGGATGGCCCAGATACAGTACGGGACAGGCCAGATACAGGCTGGTACGGGCAAAATATGGGACGGGCCAGATACAGGACGACATGGGCCAGATACGGGACGGGCCAGATATGGGACAGGACAGGCTAGATATGGGATGAGCCATGGACAGGATGGGATGGGCCAGATACGAGATGGCCAGATACGGGACGGGCCAGATACTGAATGGGCCTGGCCACATACGGGACGGGCCAGATAGGGACTGGTTGGGTCAGATACGGGACAGGAAGTGCCAGAGATGGGAAAGGATGAGGCGGGCCAGATACGTGATGAGATGGGCCAGATAAGGGATAGCCAGATACGGGACGGATGGTCAAATACGGGACCAAACGGGTCAGATATGGGACTGGACGGACCAGATACGGGACGGGGCGGGTTAGACATTACAGGACGGGCCATAAACAGGATGGGAGGGGCCAGGGACAGGCTGGGATGGGCCAGAGACAGGACGGGACGGGCCAGAGACGGGACGGGCCAGAGACGGGACGGGTCAGATACAGAACTGTAGAGTTTGCATGATATACCTTCCTAGTACTTTATCTAAATTAGAAGCAAATTGTTTGAAGATTACTTCTGCCTAAATGGCAGAAAATGCACCTATCTTGGTGATGGATAGGACAGCTTGAGGGGATATGGAGGAGGCTGTTTTTTGATTGGTGTAATTTAAACATTTTGCTAATAATTTATGGAAAGTATCATAGTTGAGCTCACCTTAATTTAATGCACAGAGGACGGCACGGGCCAAAGACCGGATGGGACGGGCCAGAGACCGGATGGGGCGGGCCAGAGACCGGATGGGGCGGGCCAGAGACCGGATGGGACGGGACATATACAGGACGGGACGGGCCAGAGACGAGGCGGGCCAGATACAGGATGGGCCAGGGACGGGCCACTGCAGTACCGGACGAGTCAGAGGCAGGACAGGACGGCCGGCCAGAGACAGGACGGGACGGGCCAGAAACAGTACGAGATGGGCCAGAGACAGGACGAGCCAGAGATAGGACAGGACGGGCCAGATACGGGATGGTATGGGCCAGAAATGGGATGGTACGGACCAGATACATGACGGGACGGGACAGATACAGGACGAGACGGACCAGATACGGAACAGGACGGGCCAGATACGGGACGAGCCAGATACGGGACAGGCCAGATACGGGACGGGGCAGATAGGGGACGGGGCAGATAGGGGACGGTACAGATACGGGACGGTCCAGAGATACATGACGGGCCAGAGACAGGAATAGGACGGGCCATAGACAGGACGGGATGGGCCAGAGACGGGACGGGTCAGACACAGGACTGGGGACACATTAGGAATGCGTGCACTGTTCCTTTAAGGATCAGGAAGTGCTGCCGCTGTCGCCTTCAACAAGCAGCCAAGACACATGCACACAGCCAGCATAGGAACATAGTGTGCAGCCTGGATTGGTGGGTAAGTCGGCGGTCTTGCATGGTGTGAGATGGGAAGCCATGCCAGCACGCCGCCATGGATGTTACAATTAAGTAGTGTAGGTCAGGTGTAGAGAAAATGGAAGTTTTGCAAATAAATATTACAACTGTTGTTTAATAGGCAAACATCACATGTAGAGTTTGCATGATATACCTTCCTGGTACTTTATGTAAATTAGAACAAATTGTTTGAAGATTACTTCTACCTAAATGGCAGAAAATGCACCTATCTTGGTGATGGATAGGACAGCTTGAGGGGATATGGAGGAGGCTGTTTTTTTGATAGGTGTCATTTAAACATTTTGCTAATAATTTATAGAAAGTATCATATTTTTCTAACGATTGAGCTCACCTTAATTTAAAGTACAGAGGACGGCACGGACCAAAGACCGGATGGGGCGGGCCAGAGACCGGATGGGGCGGGCCAGAGACCGAATGGGGCAGGCCAGAGACAGGACGGGACATATACAGGACGGGACGGGCCAGAGACGACGCGGGCCAGATACAGGATGGGCCAGGGACGGGCCACTGCAGTACCGGACGGGTCAGAGGCAGGACAGGACGGGTCCAGCCAGAGACAGGACGGGACGGGCCTGAGACAGGACGAGATGGGCCAGAGACAGGACGAGCCAGAGATAGGACTGGACGGGCCAGATACGGGATGGTACGGTCCAGAAATGGGATGGTACGGGCCAGATACAAGACGGGACGGGCCAGATACAGGATGAGACGGACCAGATACGGAACAGGACGGGCCAGATACGGGACGAGCCAGATACGGGACAGGGCAGATATGGGACGGGGCAGATACGGGACGGTACAGATACGGGACGGTCCAGAGATACAGGACCGGCCAGAGACAGGAATAGGACGGGCCATAGACAGGACGGGAGGGGTCAGATACAGGACTGGGGACACATTAGGAATGCGTGCACTGTTCCTTTAAGAATCAGGAAGTGCTGCCGCTGTCGCCCTCAACAAGCAGCCAAGACACATGCACACAGCCAGCAGAGGAACACAGTGTGCAGCCTGGATTGGTGGGTAAGTCGGCGGTCTTGCATGGTGTGAGATGGGAAGCCATGCCAGCACGCCGCCAGGGATGTTACAATTAAATAGTGTAGGACAGGCATAGAGAAAATGGAAGTTTTGCAAATAAATATTACAACTATTGTTTAATAGGCAAACATCACATGTAGAGTTTGCATGATATACCTTCCTAGTACTTTATCTAAACTAGAAGCAAATTGTTTGAAGATTACTTCTACCTAAATGGCAGAAAATGCACCTATCTTGGTGATGGATAGGACAGCTTGAGGGGATATGGAGGAGGCTGTTTTTTGATAGGTGTCATTTAAACATTTTGCTAATAATTTATAGAAAGTATCATACTTTCTAACTATTGAGCTCACCTTAATTTAAAGCACAGAGGACGGCACGGGCCAAAACCAGATGGAACGGGCCAAAGACCGGATGGGATGGGCCAAAGACCGGATGGGACGGGCCAAAGACCGGATGGGACGGGCCAGAGACAGGACGGGACGGGGCGGGCCAGAGACAGGACGGGACATATACAGGACGGGATGGGCCAGATACAGGATGGGCCAGATACAGGATGGGCCAGGGACGGGCCACTGCAGTACCAGACGGGTCTGAGGCAGGACAGGACGGGTCGGGCCAGAGACAGGACGGGACGGGACAGAGATAGGACAAGACGGGCCAGAGACAGAACGAGATGGGCCAGAGACAGGACGAGCCGGAGATAGGACAGGATGGGCCAGAGAAAGGACGGGACTGGCTAGAAACAGGAAGGGACGGGCCAGATACGGGACGGGCCAGATACAGGACGGGACAGGCGAGAGACAGGATGGGATGGGCCAGATATGGGTCGGGAGAGGCCAGATATGTGACGGGACCCGACAGGATAGACACGGGACGGTACAAGCCAGATACGCGACGGGCCAGATACAAGATGGGACTAGATGGGCCAGATACAGGATGGTACGGAACGGGCCAGATACAGGAGGGGACGGTCCGAGTACAGGATGGGACAGGCCAGATAGAGAACTGCACGGGATGGGCCAGAGACAGGACGGGACGGGCCAGAGATAGGATGGGACAGGCCAGATACGGGACGGGACAGGCCAGATACGGGACGGGACAGGAAAGATACGGAACAGGACGGGCCAGATACGAGATGGTACGGGCCAGATACAGGACGGTACGGGCCAGATACAGAACTGTATGGGACGGGCCAGAGACAGGAGGGGATGGGCCAGTTACAGGATGGGACGGGCCAGATACGGAACTGCACGGTACGGACCAGAGACAGGACTGGACGGGTCAGAGACAGGATGGGATAGGCCAGATACGGGATGGGGCAGGCCAGATACGGGACAAGACGGGCCAGATACAGGATGGTACGGGCCAGATATGGGACGGTATGGGCCAGATACATGACGGGACGGGCCAGATACAGGACGAGACAGACCAGATACAGAACAGGACGGGCCAGATACGGGACAAGCCAGATACGGGACAGGTCATATATGGGATGGGGCAGATATGGGACGGTACAGATACGGGACGTGCCAGCGACAGGACGGGCCAGATACTGGACGGGATGGGCTAGATACGGGGCGGGCCAGATACGGGACGATACTAGCCAGAGACAGGATGGGACTGGCTAGAGACAGGATGGGATGAGCCAAAGACAGGACGGGTCAGAGACAGGATGGGACGAGCCAAAGACAGGACGGGAGGGGCCAGACACAGGACTGGACAGGCCAGAGACAGAACGGCACGGGCAAGACACAGGACTGGACAGGCCAGAGACAGGACAGGACGGGCCAGATACAGGATGGGACTGGCTAGATACGGGACAGGACCGGCCAGATACTGGACAGGTCAGATACGGGACGGGATGGGCCAGATTCAGGACGGGACGAGATGGGCCAGATACAAGACGGTACGGGACGGGTCAGATACAGGACGGGACGGGATAGATACGGAACGGGCCAAATACAGGACGGAACGGGCCAGAGACAGGATGGGCGGGCTTGACATTACGGGCCGGGCCATAGACAGAATGGGACGGGCCAGATACAGGACGGTACTGCCCAGATATGGGACGGAACGGGCCAGATACGCGATGGGACGGGCCAGATACGGGATGGGCCAGATACGGGACGGTCCAGATATGAGACGGGCCAGATATGGGACAGGACGGGCCAGATACAACATGAGCCAGGGATGGGAAAGGACAGAAACTGAACGGGATGTGCCATTTATGGTGATGGGCCAGATACGTGACACGCTGGGCCATATACGGGACGGGCCAGATACGGGACTGGTTGGGCCATATACGGGATAGGACGGGCTAGATAGTGAAGGGACGAGACGTGCCAGATAAGAGATGGGCCAGATACGGGACTGGACTGGCCAGATATGGGACTGGACTGGCCAGATACGGGACTTGTCGAGTCAGATATGGGACTAAGCAGGCCAGATATGGGACATACGGGCTAGACATTACAGGACGGGCCATAGACAGGAGGGGAGGGGCCAGGGACAGCACGGGACGGGCCAGAGACAGGTCAGGACGGGATGAGCCAAAGACGGGATGGGCCAGATACAGGACTGGGGACACATTAGGAATGCGTACACTGTTCCTTTAAGAAGAAGGAAGTGCTGCCACTGTCGCCCTCAACAAGCAGCCAAGACACATGAACCCAGCCAGTTGAGGAACACAGTGCGCAGCCTGGATTGGTGGGTAATTCGGTGGTCTTACATGGTGTGAGATGGGAAGCCATGCCAGCACGCCTCCAGGGATGTTACAATTAGGTAGTGTAGCACAGGCATAAAGAAAATGAAAGTTTTGCAAATAAATATTACAACTATTGTTTAATATGCAAACATCACATGTATCGTTTGCATGATATACCTTCCTGGTACTTTATCTAAATTAGAAGCAAATTGTTTGAAGATTACTTCTACCTAAATGGCAGAAAATGCACCTATCTTGGTGATGGATAGGACAGCTTGAGGGGATATGAAGGAGGCTCTTTTTTTGATAGGTGTCATTTAAACATTTTGCTAATAATTTATGGAAAGTATCATATTTTTCTAACTATTGAGCTCACCTTAATTTAAACCACACAGGACGGGTCGGGCCAGAGACAGGTTGGGACAGGCCAATTATCGGATGGGACTGGCCAGAGACAGGACGGGATGGGGCTGGCCAGAAACAAGACAGGATGGGCCAGATACATGACGGGGCAAGCCAGATACAGGATGGTCCAGATACAGGATGGGCCAGGGACGGGCCAGAGCAGTGCCGGACGGGCCACAGGCAGGACAGGACGTGTCGGGCCAGAGACAGGACCGGACGGGCCAGAGACATGATAAGACGAGCTTGAGACAGGACGGGACGGGCCAGAGACAGGACGAGTCGGAGATAGGACAGGACGGGCCAGAGACAGGACGGGACTGGCTAGTTACAGGAAGGGACAGGCCAGATACGGGACGGGCCAGATACGAGACTGGCCAGATAGGGGACGGGCCAGATACGGGACAGGCTGGGCCAAATACAGAACGGGACAGGCCAGATACGGGATGGGCCTGATACAGGACGGGACGGGCCAGATACGGGATGGGCCAGACACGGGATGGGCCAAACACGGGACAGGACCTGGCAACTCAGCAGTTGCACAGATCACGCTGAAGGATAGTGTTGCTCAGGCACCTTCCAATGGGTGGAGGTGGTTTAAGTATCCAGTGTCTCATAGCAATAGTCTGGGGACGCATTAGGAATGCGTGCACTGTTCCTTTAAGAATCAGGATGTGCTGCCGCCCTCAACAAGCAGCCAAGACACATGCACACAGCCAGCAGAGGAACACAGTGCGCAGCCTGGATTGATGGGTAAGTCGGCGGTCTTACATGGTGGGAGATGGGAAGCCATGCCAGCACGCCGCCAGGGATGTTACAATTAAGTAGTGTAGGTCAGGCATAGAGAAAATGGAAGTTTTGCGAATAAATATTACAACTATTATTTAATAGGCAAACATCACATGTAGAGTTTGTATGATATACCTTCCTAGTACTTTATCTAAATTAGAAGCAAATTGTTTGAAGATTTTGAAGATTACTTCTACCTAAATGGCAAAAAATGCATCTATCTTGGTGATGGATAGGACAGCTTGAGGGGATATGGAGGAGGCTGTTTTTTTGATAGGTGCATTTTAAACATTTTGCTAATAATTTATGGAAAGTATCATATTTTTCTAACTATTGAACTCACCTTAATTTAAAACACACCCCAGGTTAAATTTCCTGGAGGTGTAAATTTGTGGAGGATTTGATAATACTACCTTTAATGCTGTAAGGTAGAATAGAGTGGATAGAGATCTAATGTTAGTGCTTCTCTGCGACATGTATATTATACTCCTATACATTTGCAGCAGGCAATTTATATGTCTTTTATACAGCACATACATACACTGTGTTCCAAATTATTATGCAAATAATATTTTCTCAGATTTTCCCAAATTACCTATATGAATTGTAGTCATTGTAATTTTCCAGTCAAATAACTATTAGAGTACAATTGAAAGGTTTTTGTACAAACTGCCTATGATAACAGTATATTTTAAAAAAAATAAAACACTCAAACTGCACTCAAAATGCATGTTCCAAATTATTATGCACAGCAGAGCTTCCAACCTTTTTATTTTATATGTCCTTACATTTAGTTGGGGATTATCTAAATATATGAGTTCACTTGTTCTTTTTTATTGTGGAATTTAAGTGTATTATTGTTTAATTTTTGTATGTTGTTGTAAAGTTTTGTTATATATTTTTTGTCTTGTTGGTCTACTCTTTTTTTATGTTAATGAGAATTATGTCATTTCCGTGGATCTGTGTATAAATGTCTTGACTGAATGTATTTAACCACAATTGAAAAAAGCCTTGGACAGGCTGAAACGTCTTGTATGAGTTGTGGAATAAATCAACTGATTATCAACACGTGAGTGCCGGGATTTTCTTTTTCTACAGACATTGTTTTCCACGTGCACCACCCTAGCTATACAGAGTGCCGACTATTCCTTTTCTGTTGCTTACATGTGAACTGCCTCCCGCCATCATAGACACTCCTTTTGATGATGCTCCAGAGGTTCTCAATGGGGTTGAGGTCAGGGGAGCATGGGGGCCACACCATAAGTTTGTCCCCTTTTATGCCCACAGCAGCCAGAGATGCAGATGTGTTATGTGCAGCATGAGTCTGGGCATTATCATGCACGAAAATGATCTTGCTGCGGAATGCACGGTTCTTCTTCTTGAACCATGGCAGGAAGTGCTGTTTGAGAAACTCAACATACATTATGGAGTTCATCTTTACCCCTTCAGGGATTCTAAAAGGGCCGACAATCTCTCTCCCCATGATTCCAGCCCAAAACATTACTCCACCTCCTCCTTGTTGGCGCCGTAGCCGTGTTTGCATGGGGTGTCCATCAACCAGCCATCCTCCACTCCATCCATCTGGACCATCGAGATCATTTCATGCATGATAATGCCCCGTCTCATGCTGCACATGACACATCTGCATCTCTGGCTGCTGTGGGCATAAGAGGGGACAAACTTATGGTGTGGCCCCCATGCTCCCCTGACCTCAACCCCATTGAGAACCTCTGGAGCATCATCAAAATGAGTGTCTATGATGGCGGGAGGCAGTTCACATCTAAGCAACAGCTCTGGGAGGGTATTCTGTCCTCATGCAAAACAATTGAAGCAGAAACCATCCAAAACCTGACAAATTCAATGAATGAGAGAGTTCAGAAGCTCCTTTCGAACAAGGGGTCCTATGTGCAAATGTTACATCACCTAGAATAAAGTTTTGAGTTGAAAACTGTTTGATTTCAGTTTGTAATAACCTGCTAATGCTTATAATTTCAAAAATGACCATTTTTTTGTTCTTTATTAAAATGAAAAGGTTGGAAGCTCTGCTGTGCATAATAATTTGGAACATGCATTTTGAGTGCAGTTTGAGTGTTTTATTTTTTTTAAAATATACTGTTATCATAGGCAGTTTGTACAAAAACCTTTCAATTGTACTCTAATAGTTATTTGACTGGAAAATTACAATGACTGCAATTCATATAGGTAATTTGGGAAAATCTGAGAAAATATTATTTGTATAATAATTTGGAACACAGTGTAATCACATCACTGCTGAATGCACAGTACAATGCACATTAAGCTCTGCTATGCATGCACACTGCTCTGCTCCATACATATGTAACACAGGTGCTGGAATGCAACGCACAGAGACACAAAATGGGAACAGTTAGGGATATATATAAAACCACTTTATACAAGTATTATGCAAGGGGGTTAGTAACAGGGATAATGAACAGCAAATTGGAATAACAATGAGAAACAGCTTCAGTGAATAATGGTAAAGTTCTTTGCAAAAGTGTGATGCATCCAGTCGTGGGAGTCACCACGTGAGTTTCTCTTTGTATGGCCGTAGCGGGGGGGTCACCGGTTATTCCCGCTAGGCCGCAAGTCTCTTCCGGATAAAGTCTATCAGATCCCTTTTAGCCTCCCACACACCAACCAGCCCCCTCCCAACCTGAAATCCTAATCGCAACTGTCCCTGGTACCGTGAGTGGAAATTGGAAGTGACGGCCCTGTTCACTTGCGCGATTCCTCCGCTGCTGCTGGCGCGTCTCTCCTGTCACAGTCCTCTCTCAGCTCTTCTCAGCTTGACCGTCGACGGTAGTCTCTCAGGCTTGGGGTAAGGGGATCCAGACCTCGGCTATTGACAGACGGCATCAGTTCCCAGGAATTTACTCTGTGTGGGACGCAGGCCCTGACTCTGGGCCACACATGGAGGGATCAGGTCGCTTCTGTGGGGAGTCCAGAACTTCTCAGGCTGCGTCTGACTCTGATGCAGCACAGGCCTCTGGCTGGGGCCTGCCGCGCTGGCATCTGTAGTCCCTCTGGAACACATCTGTTCCACTCTGCAGCCTGGCGCCAAATCTCCCTGTGTCTTGGCACGCTGGGCTTTTATATCCAGGAAATCCATCCTGGAGGTCACCTGATCAGGTGCAGCATCTGAATCTCTTCCCCCTCCAACTCTTCTGGCATAACTTGGTTCCGCTTTATTTCGTCTGGTCAGCAGATGGCAACCTTTCCTCATCTCTGGCACATCCTGCAAGAATCCTCCTTTATTGCACTCTACTACATTCCTCCCACCTCTTTGCTTGCCAGTCCTCGGGCAAGTGGACTTCTTGCTGGGTTGACGTCTCCTTCCAGGCAGCACAAGTTGAGACAAGAGTTGAGCACACTCTTCTGTTTTCTGTTGAATCTGAGACCATATAAACTCCTCTTGGGCAAACCGGTTATTGGGAATTCCGGCATTAGCCCGCCCAGTCTGGCGGAGCTGCTCTTCCAGAGGTGATTCTGGAGGTCCTGAATAATCAATCACTGGGGACTGCAAATCGCCTCCCGATTCATTCTCTGCCCCACTTGAGGATGACACTGGCAACTCTGACAGACTCAACAGTACTGTAGCCCATCCTTCTTCATCCCCCAAGACCCCTGTTTGTGGTGCCTCAGCAACCTCAGTTGGAGATTCAGTCCCATGACAGTCCTCCACTTTGGAAGAGCAGGGCCGCAGCATGTTACGGTGAAGCACCCTAGATGTCGTGGTGTCATTCCCTTTGGGTCGGACCTCGTAGACCGGGTTATCTGGGTGGACCTTCTTCACCACTCGATAAGGTATCGCCTCCCAACGGTGACCCAGTTTACTTCCGAGCTGCTTGGCTCGCAATAGCTCACGGTCTCCTGACTGGAGTGGTCCACCCAAGGTCAGGGGCCGACTTGAATGTTCCACTTCCCCGTACTTCTATTCAACCAACCTCCTCAAAGTGTGAAGTCGGCGTCGGTGCACCCGAATCCAGGTACTTGGGCTGCTGCCCGGGCAGGGGTCTTCTGCTTCTAGCTCCAGTTCGGTGATTTATCATCCATTCCTCCCAAACAGCGACATGTAAGGGGTGTAGCCAGTAGTCGCATGTATTCGATTGTTATACACCCACACCAGCTCAGACACAAATTCGGACCACTTCATCTTCTTGTCTTCTTCCAGAGTTGGCAACATCTGCTTCGCAGGCCCCATTCCCCTGGGGGTGATATGGCGTTGCTCGAGACTTATCGATTCCAGAGATACGATACAGCTCATCCATCACTCGCCCCTGGAAGCAGGTCCCCTGGTCGGAATGTATTCGCTTCGGGCACCCATATATTCGAATGAAATCTTGGCAGATGTCCTTAGCCGCAGCTTCTGCTGTCTGGTCTCGAGTAGGAGTCACCACTGCGAACTTGGTCAAGTGGTCAGTCATCACCAAGCAGTACCCGTAGCCATTGTATGAAGTTCCGATCATCAGGTAGTTAATGATCAGGACCTCCAAGGGTGCAGAAGTTCACATGGTCTGAACAGGAGCCCTCTGTTCCGGGGGCTTACTTAGCTCACACTGGCGACATTTTCGGCAAACTCCCTCAACTTCCTGCCACAGTTAAGGCCAGTACAGCAGTTGTTGTAACCACCGGAAGGTTTTCTCCACACCAAAGTGAGCGCCCCTCTCATGAGCTTCTTTGGTCAGCTGTACCACTAGTGCCTCTGGAACCAGTACTTGCCAGGTAACGTCGAACTCTCGAGGTAGTTGGATCCTTTGGCATACCAAGCCATCCCTCAGAAAGAGCCTTTCCCACTGGCCCAAGATTTGCAGGGTAGTTGGGAGCAAAGCAGCCCTGGCCTTCTAATCTGGCTTTTTCCCCAGGGCGACCCATTCTCTAAGTTTCGCCAGATCTGGGTCAGACTGCTGTAGATGTATCCTCTCGTCTCTTGATCGTCCTAGAATTTGAGTGGGTCTAGGCTCTTCTCCAGACTCCTGAGCGTCTACTACAGCAGCGGCAAGCTAACTGAAATCCGGGATCTCGTCGCCTTCAAGCTCTTCGTCTATATCTCTCTTTGGTCCCGCTTGGGTGACTCGGGACAAGGCGCCTGCATGCATGTTCAGGGCCTTAGACCGATATGCGATCTTGTACTGGTACTTAGACATCCTCGCGACCCACCGCTGTTCCAACGCACCCAACTTCGCATTCTCCAGGTGGGCCAATGGGTTGTTGTCTGTTCGCACTTGTACTTCTGATCCCGACAAGTACTCCGCAAATTTCTCTGTCATGGCCCACACCAATGCCAGCAACTCCGGTTTGAACGAACTATAGTTGTCTGGGTTCTTCTCTGTATCCCGTAGTGACCGACTAGCATATGCGATCACCCTCTCTCTTTCTTCCTGTACTTGTGCCAACACTGCTCCCAGACCATGCAAGCTTCCATCGGTGTACAACACGAAGGGCTGTGAAAAGTCAGCGTAGGCTACAATTGGAGCATCCGTTAGCGCCATCTTTAATGCTCGGAAGGCTTCCTCTTGTCGTGGGCCCCACTAAATAGGTTGTCACTTGGCTCCCACCGCTGTTCCTCTCAGGAGCTCATTGAGCGGTACCGCAATCTTAGCAAAGTCTTTCACGAATCGGCGGTAATATCCGACGAGCCCCAGAAATGCCCTCAGTTCCCTCAGGTTGGTGGGTGTGGGCCACCTCTGTACCGCAGCTACTTTCTCTGCAGTGGGGGTGCACTCCTGCACTGGACACAGTGTGTCCCAAATAGTCAATCTCCTGCTTGAATAAATGACACTTGCGAGGCTTGATCTTCAATCCATGTCTCCGAAGTCGCTCTAACGCTTGTTCCAGCTGGCGGAGATGATCTTCAAACGTTGCATCCTGCCGACTACGCCAAATATAACACAGGTGCCTGAATGCAACGCACAGAGACACAAGACGGGAACAGTCAGGGATATATATAAAACGACTTTATATGTATAACAAGTATTATGCAAGGGGGGTTAGTAACAGGGATAATGAACAGCAAATTGGAATAACAATGAGAAACAGTTTTAGTGAATAACGGTAAAGTTCTTTGCAAAAGTGTGATGCACCCAGTCGTGGGAGTCACCACGTGAGTTCTCTTTGTATGGCCCTAGCGGGGGTCACCTGTTATTCCCACTAGTCTGTAAGTCTCTTCCGGATAAAGTCTATCAGATCCCGTTTAGCCTCCCACACACCAACCGGCCCCCTCCCAACCTTAAATCCTAATCCCAACTGTCCCCAGTACCATGAGTGGAAATTGGAAGTTACAGCCCTGTTCACTTGCGCGATTCCTCCGCTGTTGCTCTCTTGTCGCAGTCCTCTTTCGGTCCTCTCGGCTTGACCGTCGACAGTAGTCTCTCACGCTTGGGGTAAGGGGATCCAGATCTCGGCTCTTGACAGATGGCGTCCGTTCCCAGTAACTTACTCTGTGTGGGCGCAGGTCCTGACTCTGGGCCACACGTGCATGGCTCAGGGCGCTTCTGTGAGGAGTCCAGATCTTCTCAGGTGGCTTCTGACTCTGATGCAGCACAGGCCTGGGATCTGTGGTCCCTCTGGAACATGTCTGCTCCACTCTGCAGCATGGCGTCAAATCTCTCTGTGTCTTGGCGCGCTGGGCTTTTATATCCAGGAAATCCTTCCTGGAGGTCACCTGATCAGGTGCAGCATCTGAATCTCTTCCCCCTTCAACTCTTCTGGCATAACTTGATTCTGCTTTATTTCGTCTGGCCAGCAGATGGCAACCTTTCCTCATCTCTGGCACATCCTGCAAGAATCTTCCTTCATTACACTCTACTACACATTCACACAGTTCAGTGGCACACAGCTGTCTTACATACACATATCTCTGCTACATACATACACACACCCCTGCAGCATGCACACAGCTCAGCTACATGAAAACACACAACTCTCATACATTCACAGACATAGCTTTCCTATATACACACATGTCTCATATATACACATACAGCTCCACTATGTACACTCGCACACACAGATATATATATATACGGTTGTGCTCAAAAGTTTACATACCCTGGCTGAATTTTTGCTTTCTTGGCCTTGTTTCAGAGAATATGAATGATAAAAAAAAACTTTTTCTCCACTCATGGTTATCGGTTGGGTGAAGCCATTTATTGTCAAATTACTGTGTTTTCTCTTTTTAAATCTTAATGACAACCAAAAACATCCAAATGACCCTGATCAAAAGTTCACATACCCCAGGTCTTAATACCGTGTATTGCCCCCTCTAACATCAATGACTGCTTGAAGTCTTTTGTGGTAGTAGTGGATGAGGTTCTTTATTTTCTCAGAATGCGCACTTGAGATCTCCCCAGAGTCTCTCAATGATATTGAGGTAAGGAGACTGAGATGGCCACTCCACAACCTTCACTTTGTTCTGCTGTAGCCAATGACAGGTTGACTTGGCCTTGTGTTTTGGATCGTTGTCATGTTGGAACGTCCAAGTACGTCCCATGCGCAGCTTCCAGGCTGATGAGTGCAAATTTGCCTCCAGTATTTGCTGATAACATGCTGCATTCATCTTTCCTTCAACTTTTACCAAGTTTCTTGTGCCTTTGTAGCTCACAAATCCCCAAAACATCAGCGATCCACCTCCGTGCTTTACAGTAGGAATGGTGTTCCTTTCATCATAGGCCTTGTTGACCTCTCTCTAAATGTAACGTTTATGGTTGTGGCCACAAAGTTCAATTTTGGTCTCATCACTCCAAATTACCTTGTTCAAGAAGTTTTGAGGCTTGTCTCTGTGCTGTTTGGCGTATTGTAGGCAAGATACTTTGTGGCATTTGCACAGTAATGGCTTTCTTCTGGCGACTCCACCATGCAGCCCATTTTTCTTCAAGTGCCTCCTTATTGTGCATCGTGAAACAGCCAACCGCTAGTTTTCAGAGAGTCCTGAATTTCAGCTGATGTTATTTGTGGGGTTGTCTTTGCATCCTGAACAATTTTCCTGGCAGTTGTGGCCTAAATTTTTGTTGGTCTACCTGACCGTGGTTTGGTTTTTACAGAGCCCCTGATTTTCCATTTGTTAGTCACGGTTTGAACTCTGCTGACTGGCATTATCAATTCCTTAGATATCTTTTTGTATCCCTTTCCTGTGTTATACAGTTCAACTACCTTTTTCCGTAGATCCATTGACAATTCTTTTTCTTTTCCCCATGACTCACAATCCAGAAACGTCAGTGGCTGGATAAAAGATGCAAGAGTCTGTCTGGATCCCAGAAACTCACTCAGCTTTTATGCACACACACTGATTACAAGCAAACAGGTCACAGGTGAGGATGTTACCTTTAGTAGCCAAATTCTGAGCATGTTATCAGGACAAAATTACCAGGGTATATGAACCTTTGATCAGGGTCATTTGGATGTTTTTTGGTTGTCATTAAGATTTAAAAAGAGAAAACACACTAGTTTGACAATAAATGGCTTCACCCAACCAATAACAATGAGTGGAGAAAAAGTTTTTTTGTTATCATTCATATTCTCTGAAACAAGGCCAAGAAAGGAAAAATTCTGCCCTGGTATGTAAACTTTTGAGCACAACTGTATATATACACAAACGCACATAAAACAGACATACACACAACAACTGTATACATTACCACATTTTGAAATTCCTTTCAGGAATGTGACTTATCACATGATGTGAAATGTCCTTCTGCTAAACTGGAACGTGCAGTATCCTTACAGGTCCCAGTATCTTTCCTGTACCGCACCGATCAGATAGATCAGTGAAGGACAAGCACAGAGAGCATAGTTCTCTCAGTGATCAGGAAAGATGCTGTCATCACTCTCCTCGTGCAGAATAATCTGCCTCCAGACTGTAAGACGCATACACTTTTTAGCAAGTTTTTTCATTGCTAAAAAGTGTGTCTCATGTCTAATAGATACTGGTGGTAAAATTTACATTTGTTTACAACGCATTTTTGCCATGTATGTTATCATGGGTCAAAACCAAGAGTTTTAGCATGCTGAGTGAGTTCTCTTGTGGTGCCTTTAGCACTGATAAGTTGTCACACTCTTGCCTATAATTTTAATATTCTTCCAGTAAATTTTAGAACCCCTTCTTGAAGAAGCCCGTACGAAACGTACGTAAAGGGGGATATCCTTACGTGGCTGACCGCCGACTACTGATAGCTGATTGCTGACTGCGCTTTGTTTGGTAATTATGTTTTAATAGGATATTTAATGAATTTATGAAGATCCATAGTGAATTTGTTCAAAGGGATGGTGCCTTTTAGACATGGGTTTACTCTGTTATGAGGTGCTAAGTTACATTTGAGGTTTAAGGCCCTTTTGACACCATCAATATGCCAAATGATGGATGGACATATATTATTTAGCAAGTTGTATTAAAGAGGTAATTTCTCTATTTATTTATTAAATGTAAAACTTGCTGCTTGTCGCCATTAGATGGCGATATTGTAACACCATCCCTTGGCATTCTTTCACTATAGAGATCTATGTACTGTTTATCCTGTCTTCTGAATAAAGATGCAATTCAGTGTTTGGTCATGCCATGTGATGCCTATTTATGCTATACTTGTATGCCTTTTTTAATAATTTTTTTCTGTTGTTTTTTATTGTGAATGAAATAAAGAATTGTTATTTTTTAAGAAACCTCGATCTGTGTTCATTGGTTTCAGTAAACTTTATAAGCCTGACAGTCTTTCTAGAAGACATATTGAGATGCATTTAAGTACTTGGGGTCCGTTAAATATAATTGATGGTGCCCAGTTCAGGAGATGTATGGATGCTATAGGTGAAGGCCATGTCATTATGTTCCACTACCTACTAAAAAAAATAAGTAGTGTAGGTCAGGAATTGAGAAAATGGAAGTTTTGCAAATAAATATTACAGCTATTATTTAATAGGCAAACATCACATGTAGAGTTTGCATGATATACAGTACAGACCAAAAGTTTGGACACACCTTCTCATTTAAAGTTTTTTTTGTATTTTCTTGACTATGGAAATTGTATATTCACACTGAAGGCATCAAAACTATGAATTAACACATGTGGAATTATATACTTAACAAAAAAGTGGGAAACAACTGAAAATATTTCTTATATTCTAGGTTTTTCAAAGTAGCCACCTTTTCCTGATGACTGCTTTGCACACTCTTGGCATTCTCTTGATGAGCTTCAAGAGGTAGTCACCGGAAATGGTCTTCCAACAATCTTGAAGGAGTTCCCAGAGATGTTTAGCACTTGTTGGCCCTTTTGCCTTCACTCTGCGGTCCAGCTCACCCCAAACCATCTTGATTGGGTTCAGGTCTGGTGACTGTGGAGGCCAGGTCAGCTGGCGTAGCACCCCATCACTCTCCCTCTTGCTCAAATAGCCCTTACACAGCCTGGAGGTGTGTTTGGGGTCATTGTCCTGTTGAAAAATAAATGATGGTCCAACTAAACGCAAACCGGATGGAATAGCAATGCTCTGTAAGATACTGTGGTAGCCATGCTGGTTCAGTATACCTTCAATTTTGAATAAATCCCCAACAGTGTCACCAGCAAAGCACCCCCACACCATCACACCTCCTCCTCCATGCTTCACGGTGGGAACCAGGCATGTAGAGTCCATCCGTTCACCTTTTCTGCGTCGCACAAAGACACGGTGGTTGGAAGCAAGGATCTCAAATTTGGACTCATCAGACCAAAGCACAGATTTCCACTAGTCTAATGTCCATTCCTTGTGTTCTTTAGCCCAAACAAGTCTCTTCTGCTTGTTGCCTGTCCTTAGCAGTGGTTTCCTAGCAGCTATTTTACCATGAAGGCCTGCTGCACAAAGTCTCCTCTTAACAGTTGTTGAAGAGATGTGTCTGCTGCTAGAACTCTGTGTGGCATTGACCTGGTCTCTAATCTGAGCTGCTGTTAACCTGCGATTTCTGAGGCTGGTGACTCGGATAAACTTATCCTCAGAAGCAGAGGTGACTCTTGGTCTTCCTTTCCAGGGGCGGTCCTCATGTGAGCCAGTTTCTTTGTAGCGCTTGATGGTTCTTGCAACTGCACTTGGGGACACTTTCAAAGTTTGCCCAATTTTTCGGACTGACTGACCTTCATTTCTTAAAGTAATGATGGCCACTCGTTTTTCTTTACTTAGCTGCTTTTTTTCTTGCCATAATACAAATTCTAACAGTCTATTCAGTAGGACTATCAGCTGTGTATCCACCTAACTTCTGCACAACACAACTTATGGTCTCAACCCCATTTATAAGGCAAGAAATCCCACTTATTAAACCTGACAGGGCACACCTGTGAAGTGAAAACCATTTCCGGTGACTACCTCTTGAAGCTCATCAAGAGGAATGCCAAGAGTGTGCAAAGCAGTCATCAAAGCAAAAGGTGGCTACTTTGAAGAATCTAGAATATAAGACATATTTTCAGTTGTTTCACACTTTTTTGTTAAGAATATAATTACACATGTGTTAATTCATAGTTTTGATGCCTTCAGTGTGAATGTACAATTTTCATAGTCATGAAAATACAGAAAAATCATTAAATGCGAATGTGTGTCCAAACTTTTGGTCTGTACTGTACCTTCCTGGTACTTTATGTAAATTAGAAGCAAAATTGTTTGAAGATTACTTCTACCTAAATGGCAGAAAATGCACCTATCTTGGTGATGGATAGGACAGCTTGAGGGGATATGGAGGAGGCTGTTTTTTGAAAGGTGTAATTTAAATATTTTGCTAATAATTTATCGAAAGTATCATATTTTTCTAACTACTGAACTAATCTTTAAAACGCACCCCAGGTTAAACTTCCTGGAGGTGTAAATTTGTGGAGGATTTGATAATACTACCTTTAATGCTGTAAGGTAAAATAGAGTGGATAGAGATCTAATGTTAGCATTTCTATGCAGCATGTATATTATTCTCATACATGTGCAGCAGGCAATTTATATGCATTCTATGCAGCACACACATACTCGCATCACTATGAATGCATAGTACATGCAAATTAAGCTCTGGTATTCATGCACACAGCTCTGCTACATACATACCCATAACTCAGTTACACACAGCTGTCTTACATACACACATCCATCTTTGTTACATACATTCCCACACCCCTGCAGCATACACACAGCTCAGCTACATACAAACATACAACTCTCCTACATTCACATACATAGCTTTCCTATATACACACATCTCTCATATATACACATACAAAGTACACTCACACACACCTTTTTTGATGTGCCTTTAGCACTAATAAGTTGTCACACTCTTGCCTATAATTTTAATATTCTTCCAGTAAACTTTATAAGCCTGACAGCCTTTCTAGAATACATATTGAGATGTACCATATTTTTCGGACTACAAGATGCACTGTTTTCCTCCAAAATTTTGGAGGGAAGTGGGGGGGTGCGTCTTTTAGTCTGAATATATACATATATGCTGTGGGTGGTAGTGGGTGTGGGGGGAGCAGGTGCGGCGGAGGAGCGGGGCACAGGAGGCAGTAGCCAGCTGCTGCATCCTACACTGTGCCCGCTGCTAAAGAAAATTAATATTCACTGCTCCCCACGCCCATGGGTGTGTAGAGCAGTGAATATTCATTTTCCTTAATAGCGGGCATACTGTACTCGCAGCGCAGCTCCTCGGCGGTCATGTGTGCCCGCTATTAAAGACCATGAATATTCACTACAACCCACTTCCATGGGAAAGGTCCCAGTATCTTTCTCTCCTGTACCGCACTGATCAGATAGATCATTGACCTGCCTCCGGACTTTAAGACGCATACACTTATTAGCAAGTTTTTTCATTGCCAAAAAGGGCGTCTTATTATCTAATAGATACTGGTGTTAAAAATTACATTTGTTTACAATACACACAGCCATTGTATACATTACCACATTTTGAAATTCCTTTCAGGAATTTCTGGTTAAATAACCCTATAGGACTTTCCCATTGTCTTTGGAATTATATTGTCGTTTGAAATCCCAGTAGGACTTGCACACATAGACTTGCATTGAATAAAAAGCAAGAAAAAAATCAGACAGCACACGAACCGTGCATATGCTGGCCTATTTTTATGCACACATCTCAAAGGAACCACAAAAATTCCTCAGCCAAGTACAATGAATTCACAGCCAGAAACATCAGGATGGATAGAATAAACAAATGTTCTGTATTTTTATATATAATTTCACAAGCCCCCTACATTTAATAAACTTGCACCCTTAGGTGACTTTCATGTGGCTCTAAAGGGTGTTCAGCCTGGTTTATCCTAATAAATAATTGTAAAAAATTACGTGGGGTTCCCCCTATTATTGATAATCAGCAAAGGTAAAGCAGACAGCTGTGGGCTGATACTATGAGTCTGAGAAGGTCCTTTCTTTATTGGACACTTCCCAGCCTAAAAATACCAGCCCGCAGCCGCTCTACAAGTGGCGCATCACATGAGATACCCCAATTCTGGCGCTTTGCCTCACTTCCCAATTGCCCTGCTGTGGTGGCAATTGAGGTAATGGTACTTGGGGTTTATGACAGTGGTGATTTGTCAAAAATCACAGGCCAATATTGAGTCAATGGGCAGCTAATGGTACCCACGTTCCGGTGCCGATTCTCACCCTGTGAAGGTCCTATTCATACCAAACTTTCACGGTGAACAGAGCTCATCTACACCTACACAAAGCTGGTTCGGGTACCAGGTTAGGCCAAAATCCGGTAACGTTTACTTTGGTACTGAGGGTCCAATCTGAAACCTGAGATAATCATTTTGTAACACTAGATCTCCTGTTTCCACAGACACATCACATGTACTTTTCTTAGTACTACAACCAGCTTATGTTAACCAAGTAGCAGTCAGGGGTATACCGTCCATAGCGGCAGCCCGCGCAGTGGCTATGGGGCCCTTGAGACAGGGGGGCCCGATGTTAAAACAGTATCAGACCCCTCCATCCGCCCCCATCACAATTTCAACAGTATCTGCATCCTTGGGATGCAAACACAGTTGAAAACAAACAGGCTTGGTCAGAACCACCGGAGGATTCTGTGGCCCGGAGTCGGGTGAAAGATCTACCTCTGCTCCTCTGGCTGCACTGCTCTGAAAGTGCAGGAGAGGAGGCTCCTCCCACCAGCCCCAGGCTCCAGCAGAGTTGCTGCCTACAGCATGGCCCCTACTCTCCTGGATGTGTCCCCTGCTGCTTACTTCTCCGTTCTCCCCCTCCTGCCTTCACCCCTACAATTAAAGCAAGATAGCTCTGCAGTCGGGCCCTGGGGGATGGGAGGCTGCACCAGAGAGAAATACATCATGTGCAATCATCTGCAGAGAGGTTAAGTTCATGTGTAATGTGTGTGTATATGTGTGTGTGTGTGTGTGTGTGCTTACGTGTGTGTACAGGTGCTTCTCACAAAATTAGAATATCATCAAAAAGTTAATTTATTTCAGTTCTTCACTACAAAAGGTGAAACTCATATATTATATAGAATCATTACAAACAGTGTGATCTATTTCAAGTGTTTATTTCTGTTAATGGTGATTATGGCTTGCAGCCAATGAAAACACAAGTCATTATCTCAGTAAATTAGAATACTTTATAACAGCTTGAAAAATGTTTTTAAAATCCGAAATGTTGGCCTGCTGAAATGTATGTTCAGTAAATGCCCTCAATACTTGGTCGGGCTCCTTTTGCATCAATTATTGCATTAATGCGGCGTGGCATGGAGGCGATCAGCCTGTGGCACTGCTGAGGTGTTATGGAAGCTCAGATTGCTTTGATAGCAGCCTTCAGCTCGTCTGCATTGTTGAGTCTGGTATCTCTCATCTTCCTCTTGACAAGCGGACATAGATTCTCTATGGGGTTAAGGTCAGGCGAGTTTGCTGGCCAATCAAGCACAGTGATACTGTTGTTTTTAAACCAGGTATTGGTACTTTTGGCAGTGTGGACAGGTGCCACGTCCTGCTGGAGAATGACATTTCCATCTCCAAAAAGCTTGTCGGCAGAGGGAAGCATGAAGTGCTCTAAAATTTCGTGGTAGACGGCTGCGCTGACTTTGGTCTTGATAAAAGACAGTGGACCTAAACCAGCAGATGACATGGCTCCTCAAACCATCACTGATTGTGGAAACTTCACACTATTCCTCAAGCAGCTCGGATTGTGCGCCTCTTCACTCTTCCTCCAGACTCTGGGACCTTGACTTCCAAATGAAAATTGGAACTCTGGGACCTTGTGGAGTGTGTCAATGACTGCCTTCTGGACATCTGTCAAGTCAGCAGTCTTACCCATGATTGTGGAGCCTACTGAAACAGACTAAACAACCTGTTTTTTTGTTAACTATTCTAATTTACTGAGATAATGACTTTTGTGTTTTCATTGGCTGTGAGCCATAATGATCAACATTAACAGAAATAAGCACCTGAAATAGATCATTCTGTTTGTAATGACTCTATATAATATAGTTTCACTTTTTGTGTTGAAGAACTGAAATAAATGAACTTTTTGATGATATTCTAATTTAGATGCACCAGGTGACAGCTGATGTAATCAGCCATCATGTGCCTTAACAGCCATGGGTGTGTATTGCTAATAAAAATATGGATATCTTATAGCCTACATATTGTAACATATTGTTTATATGCTTTGATAAAGTGTGGTCATTAGACCAAGTGTGGAATGTATTGCAAATATGGTTGTCTGAATCCAAGCACTATAATATTGCAATATACTGCAGTATAATATTGATATACTCTGATACTGAGAAACTAGTTCTTTCACATGAACTGTCCTTGATGCATGCTATCCACAAAGTGTTTGCTAGGTGTCAATACAGTAAGACAATGTTAATTGTTCTATGGTCTATGAAGTTGTGTGTTTCAAAGATTCATTATCCTGATTTGTACACAAGTGACCACTGTGATATTTGCTTTGACAAATAGTGTTATTGTAACCAAAATACTGATTCAAATAATGTGTGTACACTTACCATTATGTTCCATGAGAAATACATAGATCTATTGTCTAAAACAATGTTTATAAGTAAACTTCTCGAAATTACAGAACCTGGCCAATTCGGTATTATCGACGAATCATACTTATAAACATTAACCAGCTTTATGCTTCCATTGTCTAAACCTTATAAAAGTCACTGGAATCATGATACAGACATAAGCTTTCTTGTGTAGACTTCTCAGGGGTTCTCTGTCAATTAGACAGATGATGCTCATAAACTCCTAGATGAAGAAGCCATAAGTTGTACCTGCACTGATGTGTAGTGTTGTATGTACCTGCCCATGCAGTGTTGTGTAGACTTCCAGCGATTTCTCTGTCTTGGTGAAATTTCTTCTCTGATCTTCCAGACGGATGATGTTTAAAAGCTCCTTGGTGATGAAGTGAATACATATATATATGTACTTAACCTTTGTATTATAACATGTACAAAAGTGTATGCAATATCAGCATATCATACTATTCCTTTAATTATATATTTTACGTTTTATATCAACTATTATAAATAAAATTGCGTTATATTGCAAAGGGTTGCCTTCTTTAAAGCCGTATCCGAACCTTAGTGTCAAAACTATTGGCAAAACATTTGGCGTAGTCGGCAGGATACGCAGAAGGCTCAGAAGTTCTTTTTGTTAAAAATTACAATCATCTTGAATTTATAAGGACTCTGTGTGATAAGGTGTGATAGAGTGATATTGCAGTGATATTGCGTAAAGCATGCCTTTCTTTAAGAGAAAGGTAGGTGTGAGTCTATTGAGATTCCTGGTTGGGAACAGACTCCCTTTAATATTTTGGCAACCAAATGGTCCCACAGTGTTGGTTTGAGTGAACCATGAGACAAATGTCAGAAGGATGCGGAACCTGATGATGTGGTTTCATGCTTGCTGAAAGTGAAAGTAGAAAAAGGTAAAGAGTTGGGTGCTGTTGGCAGGCGTGGATGTGTTAAGGGAGGGCAATAACCCTTCACGGTTGACCAAGTGAGTGTCAAAATTATTATGTTGATTGGCAATCCACAGAAAACCAAACGGAGGCAATGTGTGCTCTGTATTGGGAGGATGCAAAGAATCTCTGATCCCGTTTATTTTGCTTAGCATTTTATATTGTTTTGAGTATATCAAACAGCCAATCAACTCTACAGCCATACTACAATACTATAGGCTAACTGATGTTAGTACAATTATTACGGAAAACACATATATGGTCATATTATCATTGTTAGTTTGAAGCACTATGGAAATTTTACAAGGTCAAACCTGGCCTAAACAAGTTAGATAACAGAGTGTCTGACAAAATGTTCTCTTGAGAAAAAGTTAGTGTGAGATAAGTTCCATGGGAAGAAAAAGAAAGAATGTATGTTATGCAAGGAGTGATAATAATAACATGATTTTAAAGCAAGCAGCCAAAATGGAGTTGCTCTAGCATGAGTATCAATATGTCCTTTACATTCCCCCCTAAAAGTTATGTTATTATCAACAATAAAGGTGCTTTCCCAGGGTCATGGTTTGAGCCTGAGGGACATTGGTCTTCACCCAATTAGTGCCCTTGTTACCAATTGGGGCTGTCGCGGCATGTCCACCCCCCCTTGTTTGTTGATATAATCATAAAGTTCAGATCTGAAATTGGTTGGGGCAAGCGGGTAAAGGTCATCATTCCCTTGTCATCCAGGTCCTCAATGCTGGTTACATCTGGGAGGCCGTGTACAGTAGCACTGGATGTCGGTTAACAGTGTCCTCCTTGCTCTCTGATGACTGGCAGGTTTTCCTCATGCAAAATGGGATACAATAAAAGACTAGTTTTAGTAAAACATATATTAACAAGCAAGCAACAATATGCAACACTCTTTGGTCAACTCGTTATGTTTGTTATACTCTTCCCTGAGTTTCCTAATGTCTCCATTTTAGTCTTTAACCGTATGGTAGAGTCGGGGTCAATATATGGATCAATATAGTGACAACAGGCTGGGCCTACAACCTGACACACATCCCTCCTTGAGCTGCTGTCAAATAGTCCAGCACTAACGTATGTTGATTAGCCACTATAATACGCTGATTCTGCACTGCAACAGTAGTATTAATTACTTCCAAAATATTCCAAATCTGGTCATCTAAGTAGTCAGTGACTTCCACTAACTTGTCCCACATTTATGTAACCATAGGGTAGAGGAAGACGGTACTGGCTATCTTATTGGGTACACTCATTTGTACTAAATGAGGTCTTCCTGATGGTCGTGGGGTGTTGTCTTTGGCACGTTTATAACGTTTATAGATGGTATGAAGAGGGATGGCTCTCATATCTACTTTACTATGGGGAATAAGATAAGTGGCTGAAGTTAGCCGGCCCAACGTACAAGTCCCCCCTACTCTGACTGGGAGCCATTTATACGCATTATTCCCACAGACCCAATATGTGGCTGATGGCAAATCCCATAAAGCAGAGTGCTGTAATACTAATTTATGTACCAAATTGATTAAAACGGTGTTATTTGATAACATACACCATGAAGACATTTGTCCCAGGGGGCTACAATATCCAACATCCGGATTGCCACATGTTGGATCACTAGGCTTATATTCAGAAGATTCATTACAAGGGACGTTACCAGATATTTTATAACGTGTCATCGGTACCTTTTATAAACAGATTTGCATGTACCCATGAGTGATTATGAATGTATCTTTCCAATAATGATGGTCTGGGACGGACCGCCAGAAAGGGCATACTAGCGGCTGAAACTGGTGAGTGAGTACATATCCAACAGTCACTGATCTGGTTGTTTTCTAATTGTCTCAATTCTTGTACCAAAATCTGATGGTCAGTAATGAACTTATTATTAAAGGGGTCAGTACTCTGTTGTAGGCTATTCCAGGTATTGACTAGTTTAACCATACATATTATCATAAAACATCTCAGCTGTTGGGATTGTCAGGAGCACTTGGTATGATCCGTCATACAATGGTTCTAGTCCGTGTTTCCGAACATGCTTCTTCACATACACATAATCTCCAGGCCTGAGGGTATGACAACCTTCTGCATCAGCTGGATCTGGAATAGAAGATGATACTAACGCATGGGTGTTAGTTAAGGCTTTGGCAAACTGAATCACATATTGCACAACATAATCTGTTTCTTCTGATAATTGTTGTGGGGTAAATCTAGCTATAGCTGGTTGTGACCTAAATAGTATCTCATAGGGTGACAGTTTGTGTTTCCCTATGGGGGTGGTGCGTATGTGATATAGTGCAATGGGAAGGAGCTCAGGCCACTGGGCCGTAGTCTCCTGCATCATTTTGGTTAACTGCCTTTTCAGTGTGCCATTCAATCTCTCCACCTTGCCACTTGACTGTGGATGGTAAGGAGTATGTAACATCACTGTTGATCCGATCATGGTAAGTATTTCTTGATATACGCATGAGGAAAAGCCTGGTCCTTCATCACTTTTGATAACTTCTGGGACTTCATACCGGCAAACAACTTCAGAGACCAGCTTCTTGGCGGTAGTCTTGGCAGTCATGTTTGGAACGGCGAATGCTTCTGGCCAACTGGAAAACATATCCACTACCCCTAAGCAGTCCATGGGCCCAGGCCGCAATGGCTGGATACAGGAGTCGAGGCAAACAGTACAGTTGTTTCTTCTTCCATAGCCCATCTATCAACTTAGCACCCACCTCCTTCTACGACTGGCGTTCTTCTTTAGCGCGTAGAGCGTGTGGAGCGTAGCTTTGTGATTGGAGGGACCGGTTGATGCTCTTCTGCAGGTTGATCCTGGGTTGGCACGGAATTTAGCTGTTTGGCCTGTTGCCGTGTAAGAGCCATGGACATGGATGTCAGAAGAAGAGCTGCTCGTGGAGATGAGCAAGTGCATTACCTCTTGCTTCAGGGGCATCTGGTCGGGTATGAGCTTTTACCTTTACGACAGCCAACTGTCTTGGTAGTTGCACCACTTCCATCAATTGTCTGATGCTTTCAGCATTTTTCACAGTCTGCAGTCAGAGCTTTGAGCTCTGCTTCTTGTGCTGACATACTGGGAGGTAAGACTGCTGCCTCTACCAATGTATCTTCAGTTGTGACAGCATATCCAGTATGAAACCTGCCAGAGGTGTCAACATATCTGGATCCATCCGTATATAACGTAAGTTCTGGGTCATCCAAGGGTACTTCCCCCACTAGAACAAGTGGAGTTGACTCCGCAGTAATTTGTTCCAGACAATCATGCGGTGGAGCCTTTTTCCCCTCTCCTTCAGGTGCTGGTAGCAGGGTGGCTGGGTTGATGGTGGTGTAACTTCACATTTTCTGGCAAAATCAACGAACACTGCAGCCACAGGTGTCTCTGTGTAGACAGATGTTTAGGTTGCTGTGTGGCGTGAACCGCTCGTAGACAGCTGGGGGAGAGATGCGCTAGGTAATAAACGACTGGGCGCTGCTTTGTACAGTGTCTCTGCGTGAGTACTCCGGCTGCATGTCCTCCTGTCTCAGAGGCATACAAATGGAAAGGTTGAGCATAGTCCAGATTTCCAAGGGCAGGGGCTGTCATTTTCCTTGACTTTAGTTGCTCAAAGGCTTGTTGCAGCTGTTCTTGGTGGTCCTTGTTGTTGACATCAGCCAGAGTGTCTTCTTTTAATGCATCTTAGAGGGGCGGCTGCATGAGACGTGAGGCGTCTGGGATCCATTGTCTGCAGTATGTACATAGTCCGAGGAACCGTTGCAGCTCTATGGGATCTTTTGGGAACGGTAGTGCGTAGATGACCGTCTTCCTTTCTTCTGTGAGATGTCTGGCACCCTGAGTAAGGCAATGGCCTAAGAAGACCACTTGCCGGGCCAAAACTGAAGTTTCGAGGCTGAGACTCGACAATTCAGTTTTGCTAGATGCTTGAGGAGACTAACACTGGCCCTGATGGACATTTGCTCCGTGTAAATGTAATATGTAATGTAATATGTAAATGCAAACAGAAACTGACAGTCTTTGTGTAGTGGAATGCTAATAAAAAAACAAAAACGTTTGCTAAATCAATTACTGTAAACCAGACAACGTGTATGTGCATCTATTAGAAACTTAAGGATACATGACCATCTAGAGAATTAGTTTACATCACCATATTTTAGCCCTAATGTCAAAGTGGACATAAATATGTGCTGTTGAGGGTAGTGGATTGATTAGCCAACTTATCCTGAGCCCATATTTTAAGGGCTTGACAGAAGTTAAACCCACTCTCATATGTATTGGCGTCTAATGCTCTGTCACACACTGATTATGATGATCTTCCTCATACACATTCTGGGTGTAGTGTGTATTGCTGCCTGTATTCTGGGTGTGCCAAGATGGCCGCAACCAGAAGGAAGCATACTACAGGAAGGGTGCACCAAGATGGCCACCACCAAAGGGACATTTGGTCAGAGACCGGAGGTGATGCAATGGGTGTAGCAACATGGCCGCTGCAGGAAGGGTTGGAACTTTGGGCGGACATAGGTATAACAGATGAGGATGGGGCACTAGAAGTGGCTTGGGTAGTAGCGAGGGGAGTGCGTGACATGCAACACAGTAATCTACTGACAATGGATTCTGCTGGCCACAATTAGAACATTCCCAACAATTCATTACTCCGCCATTATCGGAGAGCAGTATCTTTGTAATACACATAACATAGCATCGTGTTTCCCTTATTGTCTGCATTTTCTTCCTCCATTCACCTTTTTTTTTTTTCCTGCTCTGTATCAAGCCAAGGCCGTTTTGCTATGCTAGCAGCTGTAACTGGGCGCTTATCTGGCAGCGTGCATATTTCAGTTAACCATTTAAGTTTCTCCACATATCCACATACTTTTTCCTTCTGTCAACAAACTCAGCGCAACCTTTTTTTTTCACATGCATTTACTTTTCAACATTTCAACATCCCATTATCTTCCTTGCTGCATTTAACATCTTGTACTGTAATCTTACACAATGACATTACTCTTTTGGTTTTCTCTACATGTATAACAAAATGACATGATAGCTGTCCGGCTCTTGTAGCCATCACCTCTCCTTCTCTTAACGGGCCATGGTCACGGATGTAATCATTAGATGCAGCTTGTATTGTAGGTCCCCCAATACGACATATCTCTGCAGCTAGCCCCCACCCATGCTGCAGTTTCGCATTTGCTGCGTTTACAATGATCCCAACCTGCTGTTGTGGTATACTCCCCATACCTATTCTCAGTATAGTAGAGAATTCTGAAGGACCATTTAGTAAATCAGACGCCACCTCCTCATACTAGCGTCCATGTTCTATTTCCCCAGTTTGGGAGAGGGTGAATAGGGAAGAGTTCAGAGGACCCTGGGTCCCTCTGAATGGAATATGATGGTAGGGGCAGGTGGGGGTAGTGATTCATAATACCCCCCGTCAGCGTTAAGTAATGGGTAGGTTGGTGCTACAACACCGGGTTTACGTGCGTGCTTCACAATTATAGCATGTCCTGCGCCATCCTGGATTAGTGACCCAACACACATTACAGAGCCAACCGTCTGGGTTATATGATGGTGGCTGGCTCTCAGTGGGAAGTGCAGGGTATTTAATCTCATAAGGTATAAATTGCTCAGTTTCCGGATTCAGGGGCTGGGGTATTGCTACATTTGTGGGAGATGCTTCTTTAGGGGCTCTAGATTTGGATTGTGGACACATAAGTTGGGAAGGGGGGGACCTACTTCCTCCTGTACTTTTTCAACATATCCTTCATCACAAATCTCATGTGCCACTTTCCTAAAGTTTTCAGCATCTTCCAACAATCCACAGCAGTCAACTAATCTACCCCTTTGCTGCCGGATGCCTTCATCCCACAACACAGGCTGAAGCCTCCCCTCCACAGGAAAATTTAACACCTTAAACACTTTTGGCACGTGCTTAAATGATCTTTTCCCTTCTCGACTGATCATGATATTCATCACATCCTCCCTCTCCTTCGGGGGAGACAAATTCTTTCTGCTCCACAGAAACATTGATTATTCACTACAACTGACAAAAAGATCCTTAATTTGTGCACAGCGGAGTCTGGCCAGAGCTCCCAGCTGTTCCACTACTAACTCACCCCTCCCGTCGGGGGAATTCTTTCACACAACAAATGAAAGGAGGTGCACTTCTGCTGCTATGCAGCTTTGCAGTTTTGCAGCGCACCGGACACTCGATATACGTATATCTACTTGCGTGTCCTACCCAATCTTCGATCACGTGCCGCGACTGAAACTAACAATGTTCAGTCTCTCCTAAGGATTTTTGTCCAAAGCTGAGAAAGATTCACACAATATTCACTTGTAAATCCGAGGTGATACTGCTTTGAAGTTAAATAATATCAGACCCCTAATGAGACTACACCCCTCATAGTCTCACCTTTGACTATATCCAACCAGGACACCCGGAGATACTGCAAACAACCACACACTACGTGGAAACCACGCCAAACGGTCAGTGTCACTAGTAAAGAACTGGTGCACTTACCGTGGCTTTTTGTGGGGGATGATCAGTCCCAATTCCAGTGGGGGAGGCTGAAGGCAGGTCTCTCTTTGTGGTCGTCCAGAGGTGGAGGGGCGTCCCTGGCTAGGGATCCGAGTCACGGCACCAGCTGTTAAGGGAGGGCAATAACCCTTCACGGTTGACCAAGTGAGTGTCAAAATTATTATGTTGATTGCGCAATCCACAGAAAACCAAACGGAGGCAATGGGTGCTCTGTATTGTCGGGATTCAAAGAATCTCTGATCCCGTTTATTTTGCTTAGCATTTTATATTGTTTTGAGTATATCAAATAGCCAATCAACTCTACAGCCATACTACAATACTATAGGCTAACTGATGTTAGTACAATTATTACGGAAAACACATATATGGTCATATTATCATTGTTAGTTTGAAGCACTATGGAAATTTTACAAGGTCATACCTGGCCTAAACAAGTTAGATAACAGAGTGTCTGACAAAATGTTCTCTTGAGAAAAAGTTAGTGTGAGATAAGTTCCATGGGAAGAGAAAGAAAGAATATGTTATGCAAGGAGTAATAACATGATTTTAAAGCAAGCAGACAAAATGGAGTTGCTCTAGCATGAGTATCAATATGTCCTTTACAGATGGATCCTGCTGTCTGCATATAGAAAACAGCATGAGGAAAGAATACGTATATTAACAAAAGTTCAGGAATTGGAAAGACAGTTGTGTGAGGCCCAGAATGCATTGATTATAGCACAGTGTCAGAATAAGTTATTAATGGACAGATGTGATGGATATCAGCATGTTGCAGAAAAGGCTGCTGTATGTGTAGCGCAGTATAAATACAAAAGGAGGTGAGGGAAGGTTAATAACAAGAAAGTAGCTTTGGCCATAGCCAAAGCAGGGATAGAGTGGAGCCCTGATCAGTGGGATGGGGATGTATGGGATTCAACTGACTCTAAAAACATCACCAATCCAGAGACTGAGGATGAATATTTCAATGGAAAGAGAGAAATTGATCCTCCTCTTAACCCAGTGAAAGTTCATCCTATATGTCGGAGACGGATTGTAGAGACTGCTGCAGGTAAACAGAATAAGAATGCAGTAGAGGATTACAGTCAGCAGGAGTTTAATGACCTTCATGATTGTTTCTCTCAAAAGCCAAATGAATCTTTAGTAGCTTGAGCTGTCAGAGATGGGGGCTCATGGAGTGCAGGTGGATGCTGTGGATGGCCAAAAATTTGTCCAATTCAGTCATGAACCTGTAGTGAAGGAGGCCTTTCGTACCTTGACAATTCAGCAGCCACATGTGGTGTGTAGTATGCTTGATGTGGCCATGGCATTGCAGCATAAATACCCATCCGAGGCGGACTGGCCGCCCAATGAAAAACCATGGTTTACATTGAAAGATTGTACTCAGAGGTTGAAAGAGGAGGTCATGAAAAATGCTATTTCGGCAAGCTCTTATGATGATTATATGCAAGTTGTTGTGAGTGTATCTGTTAGAAATCGTATCATTAGAAATGCCCCTGCAGCCTACAAGCATATCATGATGACGCTAATGATAAATCAGACTGGGAAAACTATCGCCAATACATTGGAGGCAATTAGACAGTTAGGGGATCTGGGAGATTGGGGTCCCAAACAAAAGGGTAATTTTACCTTTGAAGAGCAGCATGACAATGTCAAAAGTAACTACAATCCTAGATCTTGTATTACCCGTAAAGATATGTTTATGGCCCTGATAAAGGATGGTGTCCACAGGGATAAAATAGACGGGATTGGTACTAACGAGATGTGGAAATTGTATCAAAAGAGAGGACTTAATAAAAAGTCAGGGTTTCACATAATAGAAAGGTTACAGTAAAAGATTCTGAATCCCCACAGCAGGGGCCGGGCAGGACACAGGGAGAGAGAGGGCCAACTCCCTCCTCGTCGCCAGCAAAGCCCACAGCACAGGGGTTTGAGGATCTTTATGCTGAAGTTAAATCCTTGATACAGGAATTCAAAGCCCAACAGAAGGGGGCATCATTTTCTCCTAATATGATGTCTTCATCTGAAATGGAGGATCGATGGAGGGAGACAGATAAAAGTGATTGACATGCTGGCCACACCCCACAAATGTTGGTAGATACAGGGGCGGAGGCCAGTTTGATTAAGGGAACTCCAAAACAATTCAGTGAGTGCAAGGTTATAACTACAGAATTAGGAGGAAAGCAAATTGAGGCAATTCAGGACAGAGCAAAACCAGGAGTTAGTGGAATCTCCACATTGCATGAGAAGTTAGGCAAAGTCCCTATGGGACTTCAGGAGCAGGAGATATCCTTTGAACAATTGATTCCTGAGCAGAGGAAACAAGCGTGGTTTACAGAAGGGTCAGCTAGGTACCAAGGTAACAACCGTGTGTGGAACGCAGTGGGCTATCAGACTACAAGTATACATAGCAAAGAAGTATGGGGAAAAGAGTTGTGGCAAGATATCTGGGCAATTGTACAAATAATTAAAGTGACTGTGTTTCATGTTGATGCTATTTGTGCTTCAGATACCCTGGAAAGATTCAACTCAGTAGCAGACTAACAGTCCGAAATATCAGTCACTGAATCCAGTAAAGACTGATACCTCTGAGGAGCTGCTTGGACTGACTCAATGGGCACAGACCAGAGGGGTGCCCATCAGGTTAGAGTTCATAAAGGAAACCGTCATTAAGTGTCAATATTCACAACAGAGACCAATCCCTCATGTGGTGAGAGGCCAGAAAGCTCAAGGAAAACTTCCTGGGCAAATTGACTACATTGGCCCTCCTCTACATGATGGAGGATGTGTATGCGTATGCACAGCTTTGTATGCATATTCTGGGTTTACGTTGATTTGTACCTGTAAAATGGCCAATGCTAACAATACTATTAAGACTTTGGAAACAATGGTATTGTACTGTATCCCAATACAGATTCAAAGTGACAATGAAAGTCACTTCAAAGAAGTTGTAAAGAAAATCAGGACTGCTATAGGCTTGCAAATGCCACCTGAGCATTTTTGTCTTATAACCTCAAGGTCAGGCTTGGCCTTAAAGGGTATTCAGGTAATGGGAGGAGTGATAGACCAGGATTATCAGGAAGAAATTAAAGTACTTTTAATGAATGATGAAGAAAAAGTCATGATAATACAGAAGAGAGATAAGATAACTCAGTTACTGGTACTGTCTATTTCTAAAACGAAGGTGGTCAGAGTAAGGACCCCTGCAGTTGTGACAGTCAGAGGAGGTGAAGGATTTGGATCCTCAGATCCTATCAATGATGGTGCAAAAATCTGGTTGAAACAACTGGGTGACAAAGGTCCTCCAGAACCTGCAGAGGTAATTGTTCAAGGAGCAGACAATGTGTTGATAGTTATGAAACCCGGGCAAAAGAAAGGGGAACACGTCCCAACTGACCGGGATTTTGTGCAGAGAATAATATGTGTTTTCCCTTTAGATCAAAATCTGGAAATGATGACCCAAGCAATCTTCAGACCGAAAATCGAGAGGCCAACCGTGGAAAATGTGGCGTCATGGAAAACCAAACAGAATCTATAGATTTACTTGGCTCAAATGATGAACACTAGCCATTTTTGCGTGACAAAGGTTACCACTGCTATCAATATATTTGAGACTTGGTGGCAGTACTGACCCCCTCTACAGTTATGGACAAAGCTTATAGGGGTAGCTACTCAAGATGAGGACACAGAAGGAGAAGCTGTGACACAGAACTTCACGTGCAATCCATGTTGTGCCTGTGTGAACTGCATTGGGGAAAGTTTTTTGGCAGAGGAGATGATTGAATCATAGAATCATAGAATGGTAGAGTTGGAAGGGACCTCCTGGGTCATCTGGTCCAACCCCCTGCTCAAAGCAGGATTCACTAAATCATCTCAGACAGATGTCTGTCCAGCCTCTGTTTGAAGACGTCCATTGAAGGGGAACTCACCACCTCTCGTGGCAGCCTGTTCCACTCATTAATCACCCTAACTGTCAAAAAGTTTTTTCTAATATCTAATCTGTGTCTCCTCCCATTTAGTTTCATCCCATTGCTTCTAGTCTTTCCTTGTGCAAATGAGAATAAAGATGATCCTTCTACAATGTGACAGCCCTTGACATATTTGTAGACAGCTATTAAGTCTCCTCTCAGTCTTCTTTTTTGCAAGCTAAACATTCCCAAATCCTGCAACCGTTCCTCATAGGACATGGTTTGCAGACCAGTCACCATTCTGGTCGCTCTTCTCTGAACTTGCTCCAGTTTGTCTATGTCTTTTTTAAAACGTGGTGCCCAAAACTGTACACAGTATTCCAGATGAGGTCTGACCAAAGAGGAGTAAAGACTGATAATGACTTCACGTGATCTAGACTGTATGCTTCTGTTAATACATCCCAGAATTGTATTTGCCTTTTTTGCTGCTGCATCACACTGTTGACTCATGTTCAGTCTATGATCTATTAGTATACCTAAGTCTTTTTCATATGTACTGTTGCTTAGCTCTATTCCTCCCATTCTGTATATGCTTTTTTCATTTTTATTGCCCAGATGTAGTACTTTGCATTTTTCCCTGTTAAAAACCATTCTGTTGGTTGCTGCCCACTGCTCCAGTTTATTTAGGTCTTTTTGAACCCTCTCTCTCTCTTCTCTAGTATTAGCTATCCCTCCTAGCTTTGTGTCATCAGCAAATTTAATCAGTTTACCCTCAATTCCTTCATCTAAATCATTGATAAAGATGTTGAACAATACAGGTCCCAGGACGGAGCCCTGTGGTACCCCACTTGAGACATTCATCCAGCTGGATGTGAAGCCATTTACAACCACCCTTTGAGTCCGATCACTAAGCCAATTATGAATCCACCTAACAGTTGCCTGGTCCATTGCATACTTGGTCATTTTTTCAATAAGGATGGTGTGAGATACTTTGTCAAATGCTTTGCTGAAGTCAAGATATACTATATCTACAGCATTTCCCTGATCCACCCAGTCAGTGATTATGTCATAGAAGGAAATTAAGTTAGTCTGACATGACTTGTTAGTTACAAACCCATGCTGACTCTGGTTAATCATTTCATTCTTATCCATGTACTTACATACATGTTGTTTAATAATTTGTTCAAAGATCTTTCCTGGTATAGAAGTCAGACTCACCGGCCTATAGTTCCCTGGGTCCACCTTCTTCCCCTTTTTGAAGATAGGAACAACATTTGCTCTTCTCCAGTCTTCTGGGACTTCTCCTGTTCTCCAAGAATTTTCAAAGATTATGGAGAGTGGTTCTAAAATTTCTTCTACGATCTCCTTCAGTACTCTGGGGTGTAATTCATCTGGACCTGGAGACTTGAACTCATTTATGTTAGCTAAATATTCCCTCACAATCTTTCTGTTTACAGATAACTTGGATTCCTCTATTCCTTTAAAAGGACAGTGAAGATCAGTTGATGTTACATTTTCTTTCTGAGAGAAAACAGATGCAAAATAGAAATTAAAAAGTTCGGCCTTCTCAACATCCTCTCTTACCATTTCTCCATTTTCATCCTGTAAAAATCCTATAGCATCTTTGACTTTTCTTTTACTTTTGACATACCCCCAAAATCCTTTTTTATTGCTTTTGACATCTCTTGCAAGCCTTAATTCATTGTCAGCTTTAGCTAACCTGATACGTGCCCTACAGGATCTGCAGACTGCATTATAATCTTCTTTAGATATGCCTCCCTCTTTCCATTTAATAAACATTTCTTTCTTTCTTTTTAGCATGTGTTTAAGTTCTGTGTTCATCCATCCTGGTTTCCTTAAATGCTTCCCATTCTTCCTACTTTTCGGGATTGTTAACGATTGTGCTTTGAGAATCTCATTTTTAAAAATTTCCCATCCTTCCTGGACATTTTTGTCCTTAAGGACATCCAGCCATTGGATCCCTCCTATTCTCTTTCTGAGTCTCTTAAAATCTGCCTTTCTAAAATCTAACCTTGAAGTTTGAGTCTTCACATGTCTTCCTCCTCTAGTTATCCAAAATTCTATAATAGCATGATCGCTGCCTCCTAGGGTCCCAGCCACCTTTACCTCCTCAACCATTTCCTCCCTGTTTATAAGGATTAGATCCAAAGTAGCAGATCCCCTTGTTTTCTCCCCTACCTTTTGGAAGATAAAGTTGTCAGCAAGAGAGGATAAGAATTTGCTTGACCTGTTAGTTTTACTTGAGAGAGATTCCCAACAAATGTCTGGATAGTTGAAATCTCCCATGACCACTACGTCATATTTTTTGGAGAACTTGGTCATTTGATACATAAAGAGTTCATCCATATCTTCAGCTTGCCCAGGTGGCCTGTAGTAAATGCCTACAATGGTGTCCTTTCCGTTGTTCTCTCCTTGTATTCTTACCCAAACAGTTTCCACAGAACTCCCAGTCTCTGAAGCTTCAATCTCTTTGCAGATATACGCTTTTCTAACATACAATGCGACACCTCCTCCTCGCTTATCAAGTCTGTTTCTTGCAAATAAGTTGTATCCTTTTAGCCTTTTATTCCAATCATGTGTATCGTCCCACCAAGTTTCAGTGATTCCAATGACATCATATTTCTTTTCCTGCATTAGTAGTTCCAATTCTCCTTGTTTGTTGCCCATGCTTTGTGCATTTGTATAAAAACATTTTAGTTTGTGATTGGTTTCTCTTCCTCCCATATTTTTATTATTTAAATTGTTTTGTCTTTGTTCTTCCTTTCCACTTCCAGTAGCAGAGATCTCAATAGTATTTGTCAGCTGTATGGCTTTTTCTGGCCTTTTGCTTCCCTTCCCACATTGTTCTAGTTTAAAGCTCTCCTGATGAGTGTAGCAAGGCGACTTCCAAATACATGTTTTCCAGTCTTCGTAAGGTGTACCCCATCTCTAGCAAGTAGTCCATCGTATAGGTAATTCATTCCGTGATCCAGAATTCCAAATCCTTGTTGACGGCACCATCGACGTAGCCAGTTGTTCACCTGTAGAATCTTATTCCACCTCATTGTTCCATGGCCATCCACTGGGAGGATTGCCATGAAGACTTTGAGTATTAGGCCAGCTGATTTATTTTTTGCTATAATTTGTTCATGCATTGCTTTGTGTTGTTGTACACAGTGTACACTTCCATTATTATTTTTATGGCAATCATCCGCTAAAACCATCCCCTTTGGATAGGGTGCTTTGTGTAAATAATGTGTGGCTATAAGATATCCAAATGTGGATTGTATTGCTAATAAAAATATGGATATCTTATAGCCTACATATTGTAACATATTGTTTATATGCTTTGATAAAGTGTGGTCATTAGACCAAGTGTGGAATGTATTGCAAATATGGTTGCGTGAATTCAAGCACTATAATATTGCAATATACTGCAGTATAATATTGATTTACTCTGATACTGAGAAACTAGCTCTTTCACATGAACTGTCTTTGATGCATGCTATCCACAAAGTGTTTGCTAGGAGTCAATACAGTAAGACAATGTTAATTGTTCTATGGTCTATGAAGTTGTGTGTTTCAAAGATTCATTATCCTGATTTGTACAAAAGTGACCACTGTGATATTTGCTTTGACTAATAGTGTTATTGTAACCAAAATATTGATTCAAATAATGTGTGTACACTTACCATTATGCTCCATGAGAAATACACAGATCTATTGTCTAAAACAATGTTTAAAAGTAAACTTCTCGAGATTACAGAATCTGGCCAATTCGGTATTATCGACGAATCATACTTATAAACATTAACCAGCTTTATGCTTCCATTGTCTAAACCTTATAAAAGTCACTGGAATCATGATACAGACAGAAGCTTTCTTGTGTAGACTTCTCAGGGGTTCTCTGTCAATTAGACAGATGATGCTCATAAACTCCTAGATGAAGAAGCCATAAGTTGTACCTGCACTGATGTGTAGTGTTGTATGTACAGTACAGACCAAAAGTTTGGACACACCTCATTTAAAGATTTTTCTGTATTTTCATGACTTTGAAAATTATACATTCACACTGAAGGCATCAAAACTATGAATTAACACATGTGGAATTATATACTTAACAAAAAAGTGTGAAACAAGTGAAAATATGTCTTATATTCTAGGTTCTTCAAAGTAGCCACCTTTTGCTTTGATGACTGCTTTGCACACTCTTGGCATTCTCTTGATGAGCTGCAAGACATAGTCACCGGAAATGGTCTTCCAACAATCTTAAAGGAGTTCCCAGAGATGCTTAGCACTTGTTGGCCCTTTTGCCTTCACTCTGCTGTCCAGCTCACCCCATACCATCTCGATTGGGTTCAGGTCTGGTGACTGTGGAGGTCAGGTCATCTGGCGTAGCACCCCATCACTCTCCATCTTGGTCAAATAGCCCTTATACAGCCTGGAGGTGTGTTTGGGGTCATTGTCCTGTTGAAAAATAAATGATGGTCCAACTAAACACAAACCGGATGGAATAGCATGCCGCTGCAAGATGCTGTGGTAGCCATGCTGGTTCAGTATACCTTCAATTTTGAATAAATCCCCAGCAGTGTCACCAGCAAAGCACCCCCACACCATCACACCTCCTCCTCCATGCTTCACGGTGGGAACCAGGCATGTAGAGTCCATTCGTTCACCTTTTCTGCGTCGCACAAAGACACGGTGGTTGGAACCAAAGATCTCAAATTTGGACTCATCAGACCAAAGCACAGATTTCCACTGGTCTAATGTCCATTCCTTGTGTTCTTTAGCCCGAACAAGTCTCTTCTGCTTGTTGCCTGTCCTTAGCAGTGGTTTCCTAGCAGCTATTTTACCATGAAGGCCTGCTGCACAAAGTCTCCTCTTAACAGTTGTTGAAGAGATGTGTCTGCTGCTAGAACTCTGTGTGGCATTGACCTGGTCTCTAATCTGAGCTGCTGTTAACCTGCGATTTCTGAGGCTGGTGACTTGGATAAACTTATCCTCAGAAGCAGAGGTGACTCTTGGTCTTCCTTTCCTGGGGTGGTCCTCATGTGAGCCAGTTTCTTTGTAGCGCTTGATGGTTTTTGCAACTGCACTTGGGGACACATTCAAAGTTTGCCCAATTTTTCGGACTGACTGACCATCATTTCTTAAAGTAATGATGGCCACTCCTTTGTCTTTACTTAGCTGCTTTTTTCTTGCCATAATACAAATTCTAACAGTCTATTCAGTAGGACTATCAGCTGTGTATCCACCAGACTTCTGCACAACACAACTGATGGTCCCAACCCCATTTATAAGGCAAGAAATCCCACTTATTAAATCCCACTTATTAAACCTGACAGGGCACACCTGTGAAGTGAAAACCATTTCCAGAGACTACCTCTTGAAGCTCATCAAGAGAATGCCAAGAGTGTACAAAGCAGTCATCAAAGCAACAGGTGACTACTTTGAAGAACCTAGAATATATGACATATTTTCAGTTGTTTCACACTTTTTTGTTAAGTATATAATTACACATGTGTTAATTCATAGTTTTGATGCCTTCAGTGTGAATGTACAATTTTCATAGTCATGAAAATACAGAAAAATCTTTGAATGAGAAGGTGTGTCCAAACTTTTGGTCTGTACTGTATGTACAGGAGTGGATTAAGAGTAGTAAGAGTAGCCAGGGCACTGGGTAGTTTAGAAGGTGTGCCCCCCCTCAGGTACTGGATGTATCACGTGACTTGTCACATGATCCCCTTTGATAGATCATGTGATTCTATCTACACATGTGCATCAAAGGTTCTGTGAGTAACACACAGACGCTTTGATGCACATGTGTAGATGGAAAATGTGCAGCACTTTAGCACTTTGCATAACATAGCACTATATATAATAGAGCAAGAGTGGGCGATTAATTTTCCCAAGGGACAACATGGGAGACCGTGACAGTTGTGGAGGCTGCACCAATAGGCTGAAATTAATTCTGCTCAATATTAATATTAACATTAATTTTATTTTATTTTTTTATATTAATTGTATGCAGCATCGGGCTGCAGAACCTTGGATCCCCAGAGTAAATCATTCTTGGGGCCCACTATGCTGCTGTAGCAACAATATAGAAATAATACAAGACCACCAATTGTATAATAAAATGTGCCAATATGTTTCCGTAATATAAAACACAATGGGCTCGATTCATCAAGACCGGCGTTGTTCACAGCAATCTTGATGAGGGGCATGCTGGAGTCGGATGATCCCGATTCATGAAGAGGTGCTCAACTACAGCGTCCAGTTTAGGACATGACAGATATCAAAGTCAAACATCAGAATAATGTCAGTTTGAGGCTAAATACCTTGTCTGAGAACTGACTTTGATATGTGACTTTGATAAGTGACTTAGACATCTGACTTTCACAACTGATGAAAATAATAATAAAAAGTTCACTGTATGCTGCTGGGAATTGAACCCAAAACTCTATGTCTAGAAGCCAGTACACTTACCATTGACTTAAACACTCAGTTGAAGAAACTTAAGCATTCTATTTGGTTATGTGATTTTCAGTGCAAACTTGTCTGAAACGCATTGGGACTTTCACACAGACCTCCTCCAGGCCAAATTCAAATGATGTGTGATTTTGATATGTGACTGATATCTGACTTTCTTCAAATATTAGAATCAGAATCACAATGACTTTTAGATACCAGTTGATCTCATAAGCCAAGAAAAACTAGCAGTCACTATCACTTGACCCTATGGCTGTATGGTAACTCTTCAGCCTCATTTTTTCTTTCCATCCAGCAAGAAATGACTGCAAACTCCAAACGACTAGGGGTGTCAACTGCCTGCTAAGCATGGTCCTTCTCTAGCAGCAAAAACAGGCATGATAAGGGGTTGTCCTGTCCAAACCGATAAGTCTGCAGTCACTCTGTGTGTGTCACGCAATGTGTGGGAAAGACTTAGTGCAACACAAAGGGAAGAGGGAAAGGGAGCCCAGACTCTAGGGAAAGGGGGAAGTGGAGACATCCTAGGCTGATCTAATATCACCCTGTCTCCACTAATGTCCCTATATTGGTTCTTCACCAATTGCTGCACGCGAACCTTGCCCTGTCTTTCCATGGTGTTAAGCCCTGGCTAGGGAAGGGAGGGGGATGAGCGACCAACAGCAGGGCGACTGTCACTTCTGACACACCCGTGACAGTACACCCCTCTCTACGAGTGGCCTCCGGACACTCAGGACGGGGTTTCTCAGGATAAGAGGTGGGGAATGAATGAACCCACCTGGGAGCATTCATCTCTGATGCTGAAACCCACATCCTCTCCTCTGGACCATAACCTTTCCAGTGCACCAAGTATTGTAGAGAACGACGTTGGAGACCAGAATCTACAATACTCAAAATCTGGAACTCCAGATTACCACAACCATTACTGGGGGTGGTGGTAGAGGTGAGGGCTCAAGAGGTTCCACATACTTCTTGAGTAAGGACCTATGGAACACGTAGTGGACTTTAAGGGCCAGAGGAGGTTCAAGACGAAACGCTGATGGGTTAATGACGGCGGTTATTTTATAGGGACCAATAAGCCTAGGTCCCAGCTTCCAATAAAGAACTTTCAATCTTATATTCCTGGTAGACTACCATATAAAGTCATTCACATTCAGCTCCAGACCTGGCTGGCTGTCAGCCATACATTTATACATGTGGTACCCCAGGGGTCTGGTTGCCACAGTGATAGAAATATCACGTCTGAGAGCAAGTGGGAGGTTTCCTGGTCAGGAGCCCTTAAACATGCAACAGCTCCTGTCCCAGGCCAGATAGGGGAGGAACCTGCCCTACATAAACTGGGTCTGGGGCGGGGTTAGTCAGTCTAAGAGTCTAGAGAGGAGAAAGACAGGGAAAGCAACAGCTAGGAGCTCTGTAGGAGCAGGAGCTGAAGACCAGGGGCTGGAGCTAAGCAGAGTTCGCCCTGGCAGAAGAATATAAGAACCGGACACCAGAGTCCGAGGCTGCGGGGATCTTTAAGTCCAGCAGCAGAAACCAGCCGGCAGGGGATTCCGGGTCCTCTGGCCATAGAAGCCCGGAGGCTCAGTCACAAGGAAGGGACCAGCACCGCCATCGAGGAGCGAAGGCTATCAGAAGGCCCCAAGTCACCAGCCATACGGGTGAGCACCACACGGTATACTCAGGGACGTGGGCTACTTCCACACGCTTACAGCAAGGTAGCCAGGAAGAGTGCAGATAGACGGGGAGGCCTACAACTCCACCTGGCCAGGGGAACTCCTGTTTGTTCACAGACTGACCAGGCCCCTTATGCTAGCCAGTACTCCCGGGAGGGTCTGCCTTAATATCATCAGTAAAGACCCTGAACTGCACTGCAAAGACTCTGAGTCGTTCCTGCTTTCTCACCGCATACAGCACTACTAATACTAGGACGCCCGTGCACCATCACTCCCATCATCCACATTCCCTGCCCTGAGGCTATACTCTTCCCGTGGGGAGTTATCCCATCCTTTGCTGCGCATACCACACCAGCCTCAGTGGTCTGCCTCGCAGCGGCGGTACACCCTGACCGCAACCCATGGGTGGCGTAGTCGGACAATTAACCTAAAACTTATACTATACCGCCACTGGTTTGACCACCCTGAGTCACGGGACCGGGTCGCCGCCACGGAGACTACAATCCCCAGAGACCCGGCTCCGGGTAACCCACTACATGTGTACACTAGGCCCAGGGGGCGCGTCAACTTTGGCGTAGTCGGCAGGATTTCGTGCCCGCAACCACCGGGTACTGCGCGCCTTCAAAAGACTGTCACACCTGCCGTGGTGAAGGTCCCCGCCATCCGGAGCCATTTCCCGCCATCCGGAGCCGTTTCCCGCCATCTTCAGCTGTTTTCCCGCCATCCGCAGTCGTTTTCCCGCCGTCGGACGCCATCTTCAGGACGCCGCGCGGGAAGAAGAGGGGTGTGGACGCCGAAAGCGCGCGAGACCTGAAGCTCCACCCTACGCACCGACGCTGCGCAAGGTCCTGGAAGGAGAGGGAGTGACGCTGACGTCACCAGAGCGCGATGCATGATCCTCCACCCTGACGATCGTCTGCGGAGCCGCGGCCTACGGAGAAGTAGCAACAGAAGGTAGGCCACGCTTAACTAGGGGGGAGGATACGGAGGGACCCTCTACCACCAGCGTGGCCGCTGCCGCAGTAATGCCGTTCACCATGCCTTACATCCCCGGATACTCAGGGGAGTCGCATACCCTAAGCGACTTTAAAGAGAGACTGTACAGCCTGTTTAAAGTATACCCCCTGACGGAGGGACAAAAAGTGAGCATATTGGTAGGCCAGTTAACCGGCGCAGCCCAACGTGAAGTAAAGTCCTGGTCAGTCAGGGACAAGGAGACCGTGAAGGAGATCTTAGCCCGTCTGAGGGACACGTTTGATACCCGCACCTCTGCAGAGATCAAAATGAAATTTTATGGGTGCAAGCAGCGGGCCCAAGACAGTATAAGAGACTATGCTTTGAATTTGCAAGAGGCCCTGGGAGCCATTAAACAGGCAGACCCTGACAGTGTGCGGAATGCAGATGAACTGTTGACTGAGCAATTCATTGAGGGTCTGCTGTCCAACGCCCACCAAACCCAGTCACATGCAATGGCCTTGCAGAACCCTGGGTTAGACTTTGCAAAGTTCAAAGACAGGGCCATCCGGGTGCTCCGAGAACCGGCACCGGGTAGCTCTGTAACCCACTGGCGCCCTGCTATTACCTATCACCAGGAGGCGGCGCCCTTGTCTACAGAGTCTGTAGGAGCTGGTGCGCAGGCTTTGGATAACAACCCGGCTACAGACTTGCACCATCAGGTCCAAGAACTGACCAAAAGCGTAGCCGCGCTAACCAGAACTGTGCAGTCTTTACAGGTCTCTCCTCCAGGAAAGATCCAGCTGGAATCCGGACCGGAGGACGTCCCATGGCGACGACAGAGGAGGATCCCGCAGTCCAGAGGAAGACCCAGCGAGCGCTACAACGAGGACGGACAGCCCATCTGCCGCTGCTGCAATCAACCCGGACATATGGCAAGGTACTGTCATTTAAACGGGCACAACCTGGGGTAGAGGGCCAACCCCCAGGCATAAGATCATCAGGCCCATCGAACTGGCGTGATAAATACGTAGGGGGACGTCCAGTCTTGCCTGTGGTACTGGATGGCATTCCTATGAGTGCCCTACTAGACACTGGGTCACAGGTGACTACCATCCCGTACGTGCTCTTTAAGCGGTACTGGAATGACTCGGACATAACCCGCTACCCAGATGATGACCTGAGTATCATCGCCAGCAATGGTCAGCCCGTGCCGCAGGTGGGGTTCAAAGAGGTGACCATTAAGATCGGTAAAGTCGAACTGGCGGCACAAGGACTGATTATTGTGGACATTGACCGTCATGAGAGTCACCCTAAAATAACCTTGGGAACTAACGTAATTGAAAATTGTCTTGCAGAGGTAATTCTCATTTTGCAGCAGGTTACCAAGAACGCCAGTTCCAGCCAGCAGCGTGTTCTCCAAAAAGAGATCCGGGCACTGATGAAACGGCAACAAGTGGAACTATCTGGTGGTGAGATTGGTAGCGTGAGAATGTGTGACCTGTTCCCTATTGCCATGCTCCCGAAAAGTGAGATGATGATCTGGTGCCGGGCAGCTATTGGTCTAAGAGGTAGAGACTACCAAGCAATGGTAGAACCCGTCTACTTAGACAGTAGGCCCACCATTTTGACAGCACGGGGGGTGGTCGATGTACGCCATGGGAGGGAGCCCGTCCGCATCATAAATATCGGGGGGAGAGAAGTATACCTGCCCCGGTATGCCACGCTAGCCAAATTGTTCACCATAAACCAAAATTCTGTAAGGGCCGTGGAACCCTTGCCTCCATCTCAACCAGAGGAAGGTAACGGCTCTAAGAAACAAATGGAGGACTGGTGTCAGCAACTGCATGTGGGTACTACCTCCACTCCCTCACACCAAAATCAGGGAGTCTACCGGGTGGTTCGGGAGTATGAAAGAGTCTTTAGTAAACACCCGCTAGACTTCGGGCGAGTAAAGGGGGTAGAACATCACATCCCCACAGGAGACCATCCACCCATAAAGGAAAGATACCGACCTGTACCCCCTGCACACTATCAGCATGCAAAGGGGATGTTGCGGGACATGAAGGAGGCTGGGGTAATCAGGGACAGCTGTAGCCCCTGGGCAGCTCCACTAGTTCTAGTGAAAAAGAAGGACAACACAATGAGAATGTGTGTAGACTACAGAAAGGTCAACCGTATCACACACAAAGATGCGTACCCGTTACCTAGAATAGAAGAATCTTTAGCTGCATTAAAATCTGCTAACTTCTTCTCCACTTTGGATCTTACTAGCGGGTACTGGCAGGTTCCTGTAGCAGAGGCAGACAAGGAGAAGACTGCATTCACCACTCCGATGGGTCTCAGCGAATTCAACTGTATGCCGTTCGGACTCTGCAATGCACCAGGAACCTTCCAGCGGTTGATGGAATGCTGTCTGGGACACCGGATTTTCGAGACGGTCCTGTTATACCTGGATGATGTCATCGTTTATTCCAAAACCTACGAAGACCATCTGAAACACCTGGCAGAAGTGTTTGATGCCCTGGCAAGCTACGGCCTAAAGGTGAAACCCTCCAAGTGTCACCTCCTGAAACCAAAGGTGCAGTACCTGGGACATGTGGTGAGTGCTGACGGAGTGGCTCCTGACCCCGATAAGATCACCGTGATTAAAGACTGGCCAAGACCCTCCAGCATAAAGGAAGTGCGGCAGTTCCTCGGGTTGGTAGGCTACTACCGAAGATTCATTCCCGGTTTCACCAAAATGGCAGCCCCTATGCAGGACCTCCTGATAGGTCAATCCAGGAAGGCCAAAAACCAGAAGCCGCCCTTCAGGTGGGAAAAGCTGGAAGAGGAGTCCTTCCGCCAGCTGAAGATGGCCCTCACGGGGGATGAAATCCTGGCGTACCCTGATTACGGCCAGCCCTTTATCCTCCACACGGACGCGAGCAACATCGGGTTAGGAGCCATACTGTCCCAGATCCAGCAGGGGAAAGAACGGGTAATCGCTTACGCCAGCCGAAAACTACGGCCCACAGAGAGAAACCCTGAGAATTATAGCTCATTCAAGCTAGAGTTCCTGTCAGTGGTGTGGGCAGTGACCGAACGTTTCAAGCATTACCTTGCCTCTTCCAAGTTCACCGTGTACACGGATAACAACCCGTTGACACACCTGGACACTGCAAAACTTGGTGCCCTGGAGCAGAGATGGATGGCCCGCCTGTCCAACTATGAATTCACCATCAAATACCGGGCGGGACGCTCGAATGCCAACGCGGATGCCCTGTCCAGAATGCCAAACTAACCGGACGTAGGGGAAGATCCAGAAGAACTGGAAGAAGTCGAACTCCCTGCGTTCCACCGTCATGGGATTACCCTGTATTCCCACCGTGTGAGGGACAGGCGCTCTGCTACGTTCAATCCCTTGCCCCACTACAGCTGGGCGGAGACACAAGACAGTGATCCCGCAGTCCGTCTGGTGAAGGAAATGCTGACACAGGCCGATGCCCGTCTTGACCCAGATGCTCCAGAGGAGACCAAGCAACTGTGGAAGGAGAAACGTAAGCTGTTTCTCTACAAGGAGAAGCTGTGCCGGAGAGTGGTCAACTCTAGAACACATGAGCTGACCTGGCAGGTAGTGGTCCCAAGACGAGACGCGGCTATGGTTCTGGAGGCATACCACGATGGAGCAGGACACTTCGGATGGAAGAAGCTGGAGTTCCTGTTGCGTGGATGGTTCTACTGGGTAGGCATGAGAGGAGCCATCGAGAGATGGTGCAGAGACTGTGGCCCGTGCAACCTAAGAAGAAAGGACCGTGCCAGCCAGAAGACTCCCCTGCAGTCCATCATCACCAGGCAGCCACCGGAACTGGTAACCCTGGACCATGTGAAACTGGCTCCAAGCAAATCTGGGTAAGTCTACGCCCTCACCATCGTAGATCACTACTCCCGGTTCCTGGTGGTGGTCCCTGTCAAAGACTTAACAGCTCAAACAACAGTCAGAGCCTTCCAGCTGCACTTCTGCCGTCCACACGGGTATCCGGAGCAAGTGTTGACGGACCAAGGACCAGCCTTCGAAGCGGAGGTCTTCCAGGAGTTCTGCAACCTGTATGGCTGCAGGAAGATAAGAACAACGCCTAATCACCCTCAGACCAATGGACTATGTGAGAAAATGAACCAGGTGGTGATAGACTTGCTAAAAACGTTGCCCCTGGAAGAACGCAGTCTGTGGCCTGAAAAACTGCCTGATCTGGTGGACTTGTATAATCACATCCCCGTAGGTTCCACCAACTGTACCCCGGCTTACCTAATGAGAGCAAGACCTGGTAAGCTGCCTATTGACCTGGATATGGGAGTCCTGACACCTGAGGACACCTCACCAGAGGCAGACTGGGATACAGAACGGCAGCAGCAGTATTGGAAAGTACAGGAGAGCGTCGAGCGAAGTCTGTCTCAAGCAAGAGAAAGGCAAGAGAAGGCTTATAACTAGCATGCTCCCGCTGTTCCCCTGGTACCCGGAGAGCAGGTCTTGAAGAGAAAGAGGCGGCTCCACAAGTTGGACGACCAGTGGGAGAAGGACCCGTACACCGTGCTGCCCTCAAGCCATGAGAACCCAAAAGTGTGTGTCATCAGTAAGGATGGAGGAGAGACCACAGCCATTGTCTCCAGAGACCACCTGAAAAAGTGTCCCGAGCTGCTGCAAAGCCCTGAGGAAGATCAAGAGAACCCTCAACCCGCAGAGGAAAGGGAAGAAATGATCAGTACCGTACTCGGAGACTTTCCCCGGTCATGGACTCAAATCAACAACGCAGTCGTGGTACCCATCCTCACCTTTCTCCAGCCAGCCCCTCAAGGGCCTACAGAAGAACAGGAAGTGTCGGGAGAGCAACCAGCCCAGGAGGCAGAAGAATCCATACCAGCAGACCAGGAGAATCAACCCTCTGCTAGTAGTGAGCCTGCCGTGCCCCTAGTAAGCCAAAGAGAACGCAGAAATCTGCCAGGCCTACCCACAACACCTCCTACACCCTGTAGTTCAGAACCAGATAGTGGCTTACGTAGGTCCACCAGGAGCACTAGAGGACAGATGCCCGCGCGCTGGAGAGTCTAATGCCAAGTATATATTTACCTGTACCTACGTAAATGCTGAAAAAGGTTTATGTTTTTGTTGCCTGTTTATTGATTATGTTTCTCTAGTTACCCTGCAGGTTTATTTGGACTGACAGGTTATGGACGCTGAATAACCGGAACTACAATGTAGATAGTTGCACCTTGGTGCCTCTTGCGAAGATGGCCGCGGAAGAGAAAAACCTGTCTGGCATGGCCTCCTTGTGGCCCAAAGTAGCTAGCCTCAGCCTTGCAGCCACACCCAGGGCCAACGTTTGGGGTTTGCTTTGGACAGGTCCCCTACTCTGTTCCAAGACTTCACCTTGTTGGGTGACATGGACACCCTGTTACGGACACGCCGTGACCTCTAAAGACTAAAACTTCTTGTATATATGTTGAAATGTTATTGTTTATGCCCTGTATGTGTTTTCTTGAAAATGTGTTTAGTCCTGGAGTGCTAAAATTCACTAGGGGGGAATGTGACACCCCAGGGGTCGGGTTGCCACAGTGATAGAAAAATCACGTCTGAGAGCAAGTGGGAGGTTTCCTGGTCAGGAGCCCTTAAACATGCAACACATCCTGTCCCAGGCCAGATAGGGGAGGAACCTGCCCTATATAAACTGGGTCTGGGACGGGGTTAGTCAGTCTAAGAGTCTAGGAGAGGAGAAAGACAGGGAAAGCAACAGCTAGGAGCTCTGTAGGAGCAGGAGCTGAAGACCAGGGGCTGGAGCTAAGCAGAGCTCGCCCTGGCAGAAGAATATAAGAACCGGACACCGGAGTCAGAGGCTGCGGGGATCTTTAAGTTCAGCAGCAGAAACCAGCCGGCAAGGGATTCCAGGTCCTCTGGCCATAGAAGCCCGGAGGCTCAGTCACAAGGAAGGGACCAGCACCGCCATCGAAGAGCGGAGGCTATCAGAAGGCTCCAAGTCACCAGCCATACGGGTGAGCACCACACGGTATACTCAGGGACGTGGGCTACTTCCACACGCTTACAGCAAGGTAGCCAGGAAGAGTGCAGATAGACGGGGAGGCCTACAACTCCACCTGGCCAGGGGAACTCCTGTTTGTTCACAGACTGACCAGGCCCCTTATGCTAGCCAGTACTCCCGGGAGGGTCTGCCTTAATATCATCAGTAAAGACCCTGAACTGCACTGCAAAGACTCTGAGTCGTTCCTGCTTTCTCACCGCATACAACACTACTAGTACTGGGACGCCCGTGCACCATCACTCCCATCATCCACATTCCCTGCCCTGAGGCTATACTCTTCCCGTGGGGAGTTATCCCATCCTTTGCTGCGCATACCACACCAGCCTCAGCGGTCTGCCTCGCAGCAGCGGTACACCCTGACCGCAATCCACGGGTGGCGTAGTCGGACAATTAACCTAAAACTTATACTATACCGCCACTGGTTTGACCACCCTGAGCCACGGGACCAGGTTGCCGCCACGGAGACTACAATCCCCAGAGACCCGGCTCCGGGTAACCCACTACACGTGTACACTAGGCCCAGGGGGCACGTCATACATGTCTCCCATGATCTTTAAATTACTCAGAACACCCTGTTACACTGAGGAGAGCGACGAAGCAAACTGTTCCCCCTCAGGAACTCCCGAAGCTCCTCCCCCACTAAAGGTACCAAATTGTGGGTGATAACCGTATGCACCGAAGAAAGGTGACCTGCCAGTGGATTCTTGACAATGATTATTATTAATGGCAAATTCTGCCAGCGGTAAGTAGGATGTCCAAACCTCCTGATTTTCGGAGATGAAACACCTGAGCTAGGTCTCCAAATTCTGAATGATACACATGGTCTGTCCATTCGACTGAGGGTGGAAGGCAGAGGAAAAGGACAGCTGCACCCCCAGTCAAGAACAGAATGCCTTCCAGAGCTTGGAAACAAACTGGGTCCCCCGATCTAACACCACATCGGAGGAATATCTGTGAAGCTTCACGATCTCATTTATAAGCACCTGAGCAAGTGTCTTGGCATTTGGAAGTGCAGGTAATGCGGCAAAGTGAACCGTTTTACTGAACCTATCTACAACCACCAAAACTACCGTTTTGCCTGCAGAAGCTGGTAGGTCAGTATTAAAATCCATGGACAAGTGTGCCCATGGCCTACTAGGGATAGGTAGCAGAAGAAGAGTACCAGACGGCCAGGTATGCGAAGCTTTAGAACGCGCGCAAATACTACAAGCAGAAACATGTTCAATCACATCCTGATGCAACCCCAGCCACCAAAAACGACGAGAGAGGAGGTCCGCGGTTGCCTTACCATCTGGATGCCCAGCAAGCAGAGTTGTGATGTTCCTTAATAACTTTGCGGCGCAGATTAGATGGTACAAATAACCTTGCTTAAGGGCAGAAGGCAGGAGCGTCCCCCTGAGCCTCCAACATCCCACCCTCCAGTTCAGGATACAGTGCCGAAATGACTACCCCTTTCCGTAATATCGAGGCAGGGTTCTCATGGTCACCACCACCAGGGAAGCTCCGGGACAAAGCGTCAGCCTTGACAAAGCATCAGCCTTGACATTTTTGACCCCTGGACGAAAAGTGACAACAAAATTGAACCTAGTAAAAAACAGGGACCATCTGACTTGCCTAGGGTTGAGACGTTTAGCTGACTGGAGATATGACAGGTTATTATGGTCAGTAATAGAATGGACTGCCCCCTCCAACCAATGTCACCATTCTTCGAACGCCAATATGATCGCCAAAAGTTCACTATTACCCACGTCATAATTTCTCTCAGTCGAAGACAATTTTTTAGAAAAGAAGGCGCATGGATGCCATTTACCAGGGGACGGACCCTGAGACAACACAGCCCCAACCCCCGACATCCGACGCATCAACCTCCACAATAAAGAGTTGGGAAATATCGGGTTGACTGAGTATAGGTGAAGTGGCAAAATGATTCTTTAAGGAAGAAAAAGCCTGGAGGGAGGCATCCGACCATTTTGAAAAATTGGACCCCTTCTTAGTTCTTAGTCATGTCAGTAAGGGGTTGCACAATTACAGAGTAATTTTGGATGAATTTCCGGTAAAAATTAGTAAAGCCCAGAAAACATTGAAGAGCCTTCAGGTTCTTGGGACAGTCCCTATCAAGGATTGCAAGGATCTTCTCCGGATACATCCGAAAACCCGAAGATGACATCAAGTACCCAAAAAACTGCACCTCCTTAACAGCGAAAACACATTTTTACAGTTTGGCATAAAGTTTGTTATCCCTTAATATCTGGAGCACCTTCTTAACATGCCCCCGATGTGTCTCAAAATCAGGTGAGTAAACCAAAATCTCATCCAGATAGACCACCACAAACCTCCCCACCAAATGATGGAAAATATCATTTATGAAATGCTGGAATACCACAGGTGCATTGGTCAAACTGAAAGGCATAACCAGACTCTCGAAATGCCCTTCAGGGGTATTGAATGCTGTTTTCCTTTCGTCCCCTTCTCTGATTCTAACCAGATTGTAGGCTCCCCTTAAATCAATTGGAGAATACCTTAGCTCATACAACCTGGCTGAACTAATCAGGAATAAGGGGATATGGATCACAGATGGTAATTTGATTTAATTCCCGGAAATCTAAACAGGGACGTAGACCGTCATCTTTTTTCTTCACAAAGAAAAACCCTGCCGCCACGGGCGAAGATGATGGTCTGATATGTCCCTTTTCCAGACTTTCCGCAATGAAATCCTTCATGGCTTGTCTCTCAGGGCCAGAAAGATGATACAGTCTGGACTTCGGTAGTTTAGCTCCGGGGGTCAGGTTAATAGGACAGTCATATGCACGATGAAGAGGCAAATCCTGATACCCCCTCTCAGAAAAATACATCCTCAAAACCAGGCAGAAAAGCAGGTAATATTTCCGTAGAGACAGTAGCAAGGGAAATATCTAAACCGTTCTCATGGCAGTAATCCGTCCATTCAATAATCTCCCCGGTTTGCCAATTCACCAACGGATTATGTTTAACAAGCCAAGGAATACCCAAAACAATAGGTGTGGAAAGACTGTCCAGGACATAGCAAGGGATTTTTTCACAATGAACTGACCCCACTCTCAGTTTTACATTATGTACAATCTGAGTAAATGCTCTCTGTGCAAGTGGCGCCGAGTCGATGGAGAAGATTGAACTAGGTTTAGCTAAAGTACAGCAAGCAAGTTTATGAGTTTTCACAAACTCAGCATCAACCATGTTGACTCCGGCTCCACTGTCAACAAACACAGAAATTTTCTCGGTTTTGCTCTCTAGCACCACCTCTGCTGTCAGGACCAACCGGGAACTGCAGGTTGGCAACAAATTCACCCCTTGTTTATCCAACTCCAGACTACCAAGAGTTAATCGAGTCTCCTTTTGTTTGGACAGGTCCCAAGAATATATCCCTTTTTTCCACAAAAAAAACATACGCCTTTTTTTTGCAAATCTCCTGGGAAATGTATGATGCAGAGACACCCCCTAACTGCATGGGTTCCTCCACCTCCCGCAGTACTGGTTCACTGCCAGACCGCTCCCCCTGCAGAGGTACATAACCCCGACAAGAAGGCTCCGGAGAAGGTGGTCTCACCCACCTACCCCGAAGGCATCTATCAAGACGTATGACCAACGACATGGCCGCCTCCAAGGACTGAGGGGTTCCATATACTACCAAGGAATCTTTCAACCTTTCAGTAAGACCCTTACAAAATTGACTTCTAAGGGCTGAGTCATTCCATTTGGAATCCGTTGCCCATCTACGGAATTCCGGACTGTACGTTTCCACTGACCGAAAAACCCCTCCACAGACAGGAGACAAACCGAGTCCTGTGGTAAAGAAAACGTCCACGACTGAGGATCTCCCTGCAGTAGAGAGATCACAATTCCAACCCATTGCTCTTCATTTCCAGAGGGGTAAGGACAAAGTTTAAAATACAGTTTGCAGGCCTCATTGAATACAAAAAACTTGTCCCTACCTACTGAAAACCTTTCCGGGAGGGCAACCTTGGGTTCAGGCTGGATAGGCCTACCTGCAGAGACCCCCACATTGGCGACCTGTAGCCACTAATGCTGCTGCTGAACCTCACAACGGATGTCATTCACCTCCAGAGACAGACTGCACAGCCGCTCTGTGAGCTTTGCAACTGAACCCATACCAAGGAGAAAGGAAAAAAAAAACACGCCCAAAAAAACACACACACACAAAAAAAAAAGTGTCAATTTTTTTTTCCTTTTCAAAATGTGCTCGGCCGGTGATAATGTCACACAAGATGTGGAAAGACTTAGGGTAACACAATGGGAAAGGGAGCCCAGACTCTGGGGTAATGGGGGGAGTGGAGACCTCCTAGGCTGATCTAATATCACCCTGTCTCCACTAACATCCCTATATTGGTTCTTTAACAATCGCCGCACGCGAACCTCGCCCTGTCTTTCCCTGGCGTTAAGCCCTGGCTAGGGAAGGGAGGGGGATGAGCGCTAATCGATCTCCACTGACAACTAAAGACAACAAGGGGGAACAAACAAGGGAAGATAGCTTAGCTTTAAGTTGACTTCAGAGAGATAAACACCCTTCCTCATTGCTCCAGAGAGGAAGAAGTAATGCACTTGCTCCGAGCCTTCACAAGGGATAATGTGAGTATCGCCGGCACCTCCCTCTAGCAGACAGCAGGTATTTAAACACCCAGGCCAGGGTGTTAATTAGCCAGAGGAAGGTAGCCCCTGGGTCCTAGAGACACAGCCTCTAAGAAGGACAGCGGTGCCCAGTAAGATGGCGCTACCCATTTTTGTAATCATTTGCAGCTGTGGAATTGTCAATATAAAACTCCCACATCCCCTCACACCACACTCCCTGATGAAGCAGGAGCGAAGCGGCATTGGAGTGGTGTGAGGGGGTTGTGGTATGTCCCTATTACTAACATCTGGATGTTTATTGCACTTTTGGCCATTTTTTCTTATTTGTATTATGTTAAGGCACTCTGCACTTTTATCATTGGGATACCTCACTTGAGAATTTTATAAGCTGAGTTGCTTTATTTACTGAGATTTTACTGACCTCTAGTGGTGTATATATATGTGTCACCCAGGGAGATAAAGGGGACTCGGTACCCTGGCCTTTTACCTTGTTTAGGAGGTCACGGCAGTCGGCTCCCGGGCCCGTACTCTGGGTCTCTCTTTAAAAAGGGGTTTTAGTGTACAGTTTGTCTCGTGACGCCACCTGTGGTTTCCGGTAATGGTTACCGGCGCTGCTGCAGACCTCCGGGGGGGTGGGGGGGGGTGATAGGATGGCAGCTGGGATGTTTCTGCTCCCCACAGGCAGAGCGGGCCCCCGAGGCAGTGTAGGTGTAGATCGTGGTGATGCTGGGGCTTGTGGTGCAGGAGAGATGGCGCAGTGGAAATAACTGACGGAGGCAGTGCAGTCATCTGAGTTTTACTCACAGTTCTTGTTCAAGTTTCTCAGGTACACTGCACGGGTGTCAGCCTCCGCGTCGCACTGCGTCCACCTGGTAAGGGGTCCAGCACTTTCTCAAGTATATCAGGAGCGCTTGACGGAACCCCACTTTCTTTATGTTCCTTACTAGACCGACTTCTCGCGCCGGGTCTTCTCCCTCCTGCCCTGCGCTTTCCCACACACAGTCCTGATCGGGTGCTCTGAAGTCCGCCTGGGCAACCTGGGGTTCCCGGACCTACTTGATGCCCTTCACGGTGACTAGGGTGAGACTGTGGCAACTGCACCATGAAAGTGCAGAAGCCTCCAGTTTTCCAGCCGAGACCTGGAGTAACACGGTTGGTCCAGGGACAGGTTCCCTTCTTGCGGCCTGGTCCCTCCGTCACTTGACAGATTAGAGTGTACGGGTGGCTTCCTGCTCCTTCCGTACCCCTGGTACCCCTTCAGTTACCGGAGCCTTCATCCTCTGCTCCCCTCCTGGGCCTCTGTTACTAGGCCCCACTTGTGGAGCAGAGCTCCTGAAGAGACTCTGCTCCCCTCCTCTCCTTACTACTCACTGACTGACTGTCCTCACTGACCTGCTACCCTAAGATGGCTTCCCTTTAAATACCTCCTACAATGGTGCTCCCCTACACTACATCCTCCACCCACACCCACTACTGGTTCCCCCTCTCTTTGGTTCCCCCCACTCCAGCCAGGGACAGGGCTCAGCAGAGACACAATGCATCTTGCCCTTCCAGCTGGCATGGAGTAGTGTAGTGTTGTGTGCAGGTGTTGGGGGTTCCGGGCAGCACTCCCTCCTTACCTGAGAGAAGGAGGCACTACACCTCTGGGTGAGGGGCAGTACCTCTGTGGCGACTGAACCCTCAGGGGCGCCACATATACTATTTCTGTGGTCCAGCTTTCTGATGTAATATAATACAACATGTCAGCATTGCACTTGATCTTAAAGACATCGGCATTATTTACTATATCTGAATGACTAAACTATATGTGTTCATTATGATTTAACTTGGAATTGACCATCCATATTAAATATATAGCTGTGTATGTACATAAATTACGGACCTTGTGTATTCATCTTTTGTTGTATAATCATGAAGTGCAATTATTAATTTATCTATTGCGGACATGCTCATCCCCCCTCTTATATTAATTTTTAATTTGTTTGTTGCATTTTTAATGTCCTTGCCTGTGTGTATTTTTTAATCTTTTTTGTATAATAAAGGTTATTGCATTATATAAAGCCTGTTGGGTACTCTTTATAAGGTCTTTGGTTAATTGGGTAACTAACTTTAATTATTGGCATTTCCTTCATTGATAGGATTTCTAGCCTCTAAGAAGGTGTCTGTAATACCAAACGAAGAAATCTCCTGCAACCAACATCAAGGTGACTGTCTGTCACTTCTGACACACCCGTGACAGTGTGACTGCAGACTTATGAATTTGCAGCCAGTGGTCTGGAGTTTGCAGGCAGTTCTTTTGTGGATGGAAAGAAAAATTTACAAAAAATAAATTTGGTCATTAGACCCTTTCTTAAGAAGCTCGGCAAACGTACAGTCACATGGAAATTGATATATAGTAAATTAGTGCCTCCTAATTTACTTTGGCTACGTGATTTATCATGCAAATAGACAGCGTGTCTGAAACTCTTTCTTAACATGGCAGGATGACAATCAAAATGTCAGATATTAAAAGTAAAATATCACTGTAGTTTGTGTCCTAACCAGCATAATTAAAAAAAAATATATATATATATATATATATATATATATATATATATAGTACAGACCAAAAGTTTGGACACACCTTCTCATTCAAAGATTTTTCTGTATTTTCATGACTATGTAAATTGTACATTCACACTGAAGGCATCAAAACTATGAATTAACACATGTGGAATTATATAGTTAACAAAAAAGTGTGAAACAACTGAAAATATGTCTTATATTCTAGGTTCTTCAAAGTAGCCACCTTTTGCTTTGATGACTGCTTTGCACACTCTTGGCATTCTCTTGGCACCCCCAATCCTGGTATGCATGGCACCCCTCACCCCCAATCCTGGTATGCATGGCACCCTTCACCCCCAATCCTGGTATGCATAGCACCCCTCACCCCCAATCCTGGTATGCATGGCACCTCTCACCCCCAATCCTAGTATGCATGGCACCCCTCACCCCCAATCCTGGTATGCATGGTACGCAATCCCTATCCTGGTATGTATGGTACCCCTCATCCTGGTATGGATGGTACCCCTCATCCCTGTCCTGGTATGGATGGCACCCCATCCCTCTTCCTGGTATGCATGGTACCCCTCATCCCTATCCTGGTATGCATGGCCCCTCATCCGAATCCTGGTATGCATGGCCCCCCACATCCCTATCCTGGTATGCATGGTACCCCTCATTCCTATGCTGGTATGCATGGCCCCCTCATAACCAATCCTGGTATGTATGGCACCCCTCATTCCCAATCCTGCTATGCATGGCACCCCTAATCCCCAATCCTGCTATGCATGGCACCCCTCATACCCAATCCTGCTATGCATGGCACCCCTCATCCCCAATCCTGCTATGCATGGCACCCCTCATCCCCAATCCTGGTATGCGTGACACCCCTCATCCCCAATCCTGCTATGCATGGCAACCCTCATCCCCAATCCTGCTATGCATGGCACCCCTCATTCCAAATCTGGTATACATGGCACCCCTCATCCCCCAATTCTGGTATGTATGGTACCCAATCCCTCATCCTAGTATATATGGCACCACTCATCCCCCAATCCTGGTATGCATGGCACTCCATCCCTCATCCTGGTATGTATGGTACCCCTCATCCCTATCCTGGTATTTATGGTATCCCTCATCCTGGTATGCATGGCATCCCATCCCTCATCCTGGTATGCATGGCACCCCATCCCTCATCCTGGTATGCATGGTACCCCTCATCCCTATTCTGGTATGCATGGTACCCCTCATCCCTATTCTGGTATGCATGGCACCCCTCACCCCCAATCCTGGTATGTATTGCACCCCATTCCTCATCCTGGTATGCATGGCACCACTCATCCCCAATCCTGGTATGTATGGCACCCCTCATCGCCCAATCCTGGTATGTATGGTACCCCTCATCCCCCAATCCTGGTATGTATGGTACCCTTCATCCCCCAATCCTGGTATGTATGGCACCCCTCATTCCCCAATCCTGGTATGTATGGTACCCCTCATCCCCCAATACTGGTATGTATGGCACCCCTCATCCCCCAATCCTAGTATGTATGGCACCCCTCATCCCCCAATCCTGGTATGTATGGTACCCTTCATCCCCCAATCCTGGTATGTATGGTACCCCTCATCCCCCAATCCTGGTATGTATGGTACCCCTCATCTCCCAATCCTGGTATGTATGGTACCCCTCATCCCCCAATCCTGGTATGCTTGGTACCCCTCATCCCCCAATCCTGGTATGTGTGGGCCCCTCATCCCCAATCCTGGTAAGTATGGTACCCCTCATCCCCCAATGCTGGTATATGTGGCCCTTCACCCCCTAATCCTGGTATGCATGGCACCCCTCATCCCCCAAACCTGGTATGTGTGGCCCCCTCATCCCCAATGCTGGCATGCATGGCACTTCTCACCCCCCAATCCTTGTATGCATGGTACCCCTCATCCCTAGCATGGTGTGTATGGTCCCCTCACCCCACAATCCTGGTATGTATGACACCCCTCATCCCTTTTACGCTGCCCACATATAAAAAAATAAACACTTATACTCACCTTTCTTCCCTGTGCTCCAGCGCTGCGGTGTCCTTTTCTGCCAGAGGCCGGGGATGGAGTGTGGCTCCGGAGTACGCACGTGCCCATACCGCGCTGTCCGCCGCCATTTTGCTGCGAATGTATCTTCAGTAAAATGGCGGCGGATAGCGCTATGCACATGCGCCGATTCCGACGCCTTCACTCCTGCCCCGGTCTCCGGCAACGCTCCTCCCGGTCAAGTAAGTATGTAAGCATGGCGCCGGAGTTCGCGGTATGCACTCAGTGTCTACGCATACCGTGATCTCCGGCGCCATACACACTCCTCTTACCTGTAATGGCTCCATGCGTGCTTCTGTTTGGAGCCAGACTGCGCAGGCGTGTCGCGCTTGTGCAGTCTATAAAGGCTTCAGACAGAGGTACGCATCTCCCGTTATTTTATAGATATACAGTGGGGAAAAAAATATTTAGTCAGCCACCAATTGTGCAAGTTCTCCCACATAAAAAGATGAGAGGCCTGTAATTGACATCATAGTTAGACCTCAACTATGAGAGACAAAATGAGAAAACAAATCCTGAAAATCACATTGTCTGATTTTGAAAGAAATTTGTTTCAAATTTTGGTGAAAAATAAGTATTTGGTCAATTACAAAAGTTAATCTCAATACTTTGTTATATATCCTTTGTTGGCAATGACAGAGGTCAAACGTTTTCTGTAAGTCTTCACAAGGTTGGCACACACTGTTGCTGGTATGTTGGCCCATTCCTCCATGCAGATCTCCTCTAGAGCAGTGATGTTTTGGGAATGTCGCTAGGCAACACGGACTTTCAATTCCCTCCAAAGGTTTTCTATAGGGTTTAGATCTGGAGACTGGCTAGGACACTCCAGGACCTTGAAATGCTTCTTACGAAGCCACTCCTTCGTTGCCCTGGCGGTGGCTTGGGATCATTGTCATGTTGAAAGACCCAGCCATGGTTCATCTCCAATGCCCTTGCTGATGGAAGGAGGTTTGCACTCAAAATCTCACGATACATGGCCCCATTCATTCTTTTATGTACATGGATCAGTCTTCCTGGTCCCTTGGCAGAGAAAAAGCCCCAAAGCATGATGTTGCCACCCCCATGCTTCACAGTAGGTATGCTGTTCTTTGGATGCAACTCAGCATTCTTTCTCCTCCAAACATGATGAGTTGTGATTCTACCAAACAGTTCAACTTTGGTTTCATCTGACCATATGGCATTCTCCCAATACTCTTCTGGATCATCCAAATGCTCTCTAGCAAACTTCAGACGGGCCAGGACATGTAATTGTGGCACCCCAGGGGTCTGGTTTCCACAGTAACGGCAATGTTATGTCTGAGAGCAGGTGGGAGGTCTCTTGGTCAGGGATCCTGTGCATGCCACACCTCCTGCCCAGTCCCTGGGAGGGGAAGAACTTCCCCTATATAAACCTAGGGCTGAGGCAGGGTTAGTGAGTAGAGAAGAAGTAGAGACAGAGAAGAGAAGCAGATATAGGAAAAGAACATCAGGAGCTCTGTGGGAGCAGTGCTACAAGGAGTCAGGGGCTGGCAGCTGCAGAGCTCGCCCTGACTGAGAAGTTATCACCGGACCCGGAGTCCGAGGCTGTGGGGACTAACTCCTATCCAGCAGCAGAAACCGACCGGCAGGGGATTGCAGGTCCTCTGGCCCAGAAACCCGAAGGCACGGTCACACACGTGGGACCAGCACCGCCGTCGTGGAGCGGAAGCTACTAGAAGGCCCCGAGTCACCGGCCATACGGGTGAGCACCACACGGTACACTCAGGGACGTGGGCTACTTATACCCGCTTCTAGCAAGGTAGCCAGAAGAGTATCGTTAGTTTGGGAGGCCTACAACTCCGCCTGGCCAGGGGAGATCCCATCTGCTCAAGGACTGACCAGGCCCCAATCGCTAGCCAGTACTCTGGGAGGGTCTATCGTTGTCACCAGTAAAGACCCTGAACTACACCGTACCGTCTCCGAGTGGTTCCTGCTACCCCCATCATCCACGTCGGCTGCCCTGAGGCCATACCCCTCCCGTTGGGGGTTATACTATCACGCTGCACAATCCTACCACCGGCCTCAGCGGTCTGCCCTGCAGCAGCAGCTCCTTAGCTGTACTCAACGGGTGGCGTAGTCGTCCAACATCTACCGCTAATACAGCGCCACTTAGTCTGACTCCCTGGGCACGGACCGGATCACCGCCACGAGACTACAACCCTCAAGAGATCCGGCTCCGGGTAAGCTCCCGCGTGCGCAACGCAGCGCGACACAGGCCCAGGGGCGCGTCAACTTTTGGCGTAGTCGGCAGGATCTCGTGCCCGCAACCACCGGGTACTGCGTGCCTGAAAAAGACTGTTCAAACTTACCTGTGGTGAAGATTCCCGCCATCCGGCGCCATCTTCCGCTTCCTTCCCGCCATCGGTGGAGTTTTCCCGCCATCCGGCGCCATCTTCAGCCTTCTTACCGCCATACGTGGAGTTTTCCCGCCATTGGACGCCATCTTGAGGACGCCGCGCGGGAAGTAGAGGGGCGTGGACTCCGAAAGCGCGCGAGAACTGAAGCCCCGCCTCACGTCCGGACGTTGCGTAAGGTCCTGGAAGGAGCCCAGCAGACGCCGACGTCACAGGAGCGCGACGGAAGGTCCTCAACCCTGACGATTCACTGCGGAGCCGCGGCCTACGGAAGAGGATCATCGCAAGGTAGGCCACGGTCCACTAGGGGGGAGAAGGATGCCGGATACGGAGGAGAGCTTCACCGCTTCAACCCCCGCCAGCGCCACCGCTGTTGCGGTCATGCCTTTCACCATGCCCTATATCCCGGGGGCAGCCTGGCTACCCCAGTACTCAGGGGAGTCACATACCCTGCATGACTTTAGAGAAAAGCTGGATAGCCTCTTCCAGGTGTACCCCCTCACAGAGGAGCAAAAAGTGAGCATCCTGGTGGCCCAATTAACCGGGGCAGCCCAAAGGGAGGTAAAGTCCTGGCCACCTGGGGGGAGGACTGTCGCAGGGATACTAACCCGGCTGAGGGACACCTTTGATACCCGCACCTCAGCCGAGATCAAGCTTAGATTCTACGGGTGCAAACAGCGGGCACATGAGAGTATAAGGGACTATGCCCTGAACCTACAAGAGGCCCTGAGAGCCATTAAGCAGACCGACCCTGACGGCGTGGGAGACGAGGACAGGCTGTTGACTGAACAATTTATAGAGGGTTTATATTGCAATGCCCACCGAACCCAGTTGCGGGCAATGGCCTTACAGGACCCTCATCTGGGATTTGCACAGTTCAAGGACAGAGCCATCCGGGTGCTTCGAGAACCGGCACCAGGTGGCGTTGTGACCCCCAGACGCCCCACTACCACTTACCACCAGGAGGCGGCGCCCTTGTCGGCAGGGCCTGTGGGAGCTGATGCGCAGGCTTTGAACAATGACCCGGCTCCAGACCTGCACCATCAGGTCCAAGAGCTAGCTAAACGCGTTGCTGCGCTAACCCGAACTGTGCAGTCTTTACAGGTTTCCACTCCAGGGAAGATCCAGCTGGCATCCGGACCGGAGGACATCCCGTGGCGTCGACCAAGGAGGACCCCACCGGCCAGAGGAAGACCCAGCGACCGATACAACGAGGACGGACGACCCATCTGCCGCCGCTGCAATCAACCCGGACATATGGCAAGGTACTGTCCTTTAAACTGGCACAACCTGGGGTAGAGGGCCAACCCCCAGGAAAAAGATCACCAGGCCCATCGAACTGGCGCGACAAATATGTGGGAGGACGTCCAGCCTTACCCGTGGTACTGGATGGCATTCCTATGAGTGCCCTACTGGACACCGGGTCACAGGTCACCACCATCCCGTACGTGCTCTTCAAGCAGTACTGGAATGACTCGGATATCACCCGCTACCCTGACGACGACTTGAGTATCATCGCCAGCAATGGTCAGCCCGTGCCACAGATTGGATTTAAAGAGGTGACCATTAAAATCGGTAGAGTCGAACTGGCAGCACAGGGACTGATCATTGTAGACATTGACAAACACGAGAGTCACCCAAAGATAACTCTAGGAACTAATGTAATTGAAAATTGTCTTGCAGAGGTGATTTTCCTTTTACAGCAGGTTGCCAAGAACGCCAGCTCCGGCCAGCAGCGAGTGCTCCAGAAAGAGATCCGGGCACTGATGCGACGGCAACAGCTAGAACTCTCCGGTGGTGAGATTGGTAGCGTGCGAATGTGTGACCCTTTCCCTATTGCCATGCCCCCGAAAAGTGAAATGATGATTTGGTGCCGGGCAGCTATTGGTCTGAGAGGTAGAGATTACCAGGCAATGGTAGAACCAGTTTACTCAGACAGTAGGCCCACCATTTTGACAGCACGGGGGGTGGTCAATGTACGCCATGGGAGGGTGCCCGTTCGCATAATAAATATCGGGAAGAGGGAAGTGTACCTGCCCCGGTATGCCACGCTAGCCAAATTGTATACCATCAATCAAGATTCCATACAGTCCGTAGAACCCTTGCCTCCATCTTCCCCGGAGGAAGGTAACGGCTCTCAGAAAACAATGGAGGACTGGTGTCAGCAACTACATTTGGGTACTGACTCCACTCCCTCACACCAGAAACAGGGAGTCTATCGGGTGGTTCAAGAGTACGAGAGAGTGTTTAGTAAACACCCGTTAGACTTCGGGCGAGTCAAGGGGGTAGAACACCACATCCCCACGGGAGACTATCCTCCCATAAAAGAGAGGTATCGACCCGTACCCCCTGCACACTACCAACACGCCAAGGGGATGCTTAGAGACATGACGGAGGCTGGGGTGATCAGGGATAGCTGTAGCCCCTGGGCAGCTCCACTAGTCTTAGTCAAAAAGAAAGACAACACCATGAGGATGTGTGTAGATTACCGGAAAATCAACCGTATCACACACAAGGATGCGTACCCCTTACCAAGGATAGAGGAGTCTTTGGCTGCTTTAAGATCTGCTAACTTCTTCTCTACCTTGGATCTCACTAGTGGGTACTGGCAGGTTCCTGTAGCAGAGGCGGACCGGGAGAAGACCGCATTCACCCCGATGGGACTTAGCGAGTTTACCTGCATGCCGTTCGGACTCTGCAATGCACCAGGAACCTTCCAACGATTAATGGAGTGCTGTCTGGGCCACAGAAACTTTGAGACGGTCCTGCTGTACCTGGACGATGTCATCGTATATTCCAAGACGTATGAGGACCACCTGAAACACCTGGCAGAAGTGTTCGAAGCTCTGGCAAGCTACGGCCTAAAGGTGAAACCCTCCAAGTGTCACCTCCTGAAACCAAAGGTGCAGTACCTGGGACACGTGGTGAGCGCTGATGGAGTGGCTCCCGACCCTGATAAGATCACCGCAATTAAGGAATGGCCAAGTCCCTCCAGTGTAAAGGAAGTGCGGCAGTTCCTCGGGTTGGTAGGCTATTACCGCAGATTCATCCCCGGTTTCACCAAAAAGGCAGCTCCTATGCAGGACCTCCTGATAGGCCAGTCCCGGAAGGCTAAGAACCAGAAGCTACCCTTCAGATGGGAGAAGTTAGAAGAAGAGTCCTTCCGCCAGCTGAAGATGGCCCTCACGGGGGATGAAATCCTGGCGTACCCTGATTACAGCCAGCCCTTTATCCTCTACACCGACGCAAGTAACATCGGGCTAGGAGCCGTGCTATCCCAGATCCAGCAGGGGAAAGAACGAGTAATCGCTTACGCCAGCCGAAAACTGCGACCCACCGAAAGAAACCCTGAGAATTACAGCTCATTTAAGCTAGAGTTCCTGGCAGTGGTGTGGGCAGTCACCGAACGCTTTAAGCACTACCTCGCTTCTTCCCGGTTCACCGTGTACACGGATAACAACCCGTTGACACACCTGGACACGGCAAGACTCGGTGCCCTAGAGCAGAGATGGATGGCCCGTCTGTCCAACTACGAGTTCACAATCAAATACCGGGCAGGACGCTCCAATACCAACGCGGACGCCCTGTCCAGGATGCCAAACCTACCGGACGTAGGAGAAGATCCAGAGGGACTGGAAGAAGTCGAACTCCCCGCGTTCCACCGTCATGGGACTATCCAGTATTCCCATCGGGTAAGGAGTAAGCAAGCCGCTACGTTTAACCCCTTGCCTCACTACAACTGGGAGGAAACGCAAGACAGTGACCCTGCCGTCCGGCTGGTGAAGGAGATGCTGACTCGGCCAGAGGCTCGCCTTGACCCAGACGCTCCGGAGGAAGCCAAGCAACTGTGGGCTGAGAAGAGTCGACTGTTCCTTTACAAGGGGAAGTTGTGCCGCAGAATGGTTAACTCCCGGACGCATGAACTAATCTGGCAAGTAGTGGTGCCACGGAGAGACGCAGCCATGGTGATGGAAGCATACCACGACGGGGCTGGACACTTCGGATGGAAGAAGCTGGAGTTCCTGCTGCGTGGGCGGTTCCACTGGGTAGGCATGAGGGGAACCATCGAGAGGTGGTACAGAGACTGTGGCCCGTGCAACCTAAGAAGGAAGGACCGTGCCAGCCAGAAGACTCCCCTGCAGTCCATCGTCACCCGGCAGCCGTTGGAACTGGTAGCCTTGGATCATGTAAAACTGACCCCAAGCAGAAGTGGCTACGTCTACGCGTTAACCATTGTGGATCATTACTCCCGGTTCTTGGTTGTCGTCCCCGTTAAGGACTTAACGGCTCAAACAGCAGCTAGAGCCTTCCAGCAGCACTTCTGCCGTCCACACGGGTACCCGGACCAAGTGCTGACGGACCAGGGACCTGCCTTTGAAGCGGAGGTCTTCCAGGAATTCTGCAATCTGTATGGCTGCCGGAAGATAAGGACGACACCCTATCATCCGCAAACTAATGGACTTTGTGAGAAAATGAACCAGGTGGTAATGGATCTCCTGAAAACGTTGCCCCTGGAAGAACGCAGTCTGTGGCCTGAGAAGCTGCCCGATCTAGTGGACCTATACAACCACATCCCGGTAGGTTCCACCAACTGTACCCCGGCTTACCTAATGAGGGCGAGACCTGGTAAGTTACCTGTTGACCTGGAAATGGGAGTCCTGACACCCGAGGACACTTCACCAGAAGCAGACTGGGACACAGAGAGGCAGCAGCAGTACCGGAAAGTACAGGAGAGCGTGGAGCGAAGTCTCTGTCAGGCTAGGGAAAGACAAGAGAAAACTTACAACCAGTATGCTCCCGCTGTTCCCCTGGTACCCGGAGAGCAGGTCTTGAAGAGGAAAAGACGGCTCCACAAGTTGGACGACCAGTGGGAGAAGGACCCGTACACCGTACTGCCCTCAAGCCACGAGAACCCGAAAGTCTGTACCATCAGTAAAGACGGAGGGGAGACCATAGCCATTGTATCCCGGGATCACCTGAAGAAGTGTCCTGAACAGCTACGGAACCCTGAAGAGGAACAGGAAGACCATCAACCCGTAGAGGAAAGGGAAGATATGGTTAGTACTGTGCTCGGAGACTTCCCTCGGTCCTGGACTCAAGTCAATGGTGCAGTTGTGGTACCCGTCCTCACGTTCCTCCAACCAGCATCCCAAGTGCCTACGGAGCAACAGGTAGAGCTGGAAGAGCAGCCGGTCCAGGAGGCAGAAGACTCCACACAAGCAGAACAGGAGGATCAACCCTCTGCTTATAGTGAGCCTGCCGTACCCCTAGTGAGTCAAAGAGCCGGTAGACAGCTGCCCAGTTTACCCTTGACAGCTCCTACACCCTGTAGTTCAGGGCTAGACAGTCAGCTCCGTAGGTCCACTAGGGCCACTAGAGGCCAGTTACCCGCACGTTGGAGGATTTGAAGTGTATAAATTGTTTTATTTGTGGTTACCTGTTTTTCTTGTTGCTTGTGTATAATTATGTGTTTCTAGTTATTTATAGGAGTCCTTGGTGGATTTACCGGGAATCCTTTGTGTATAGTTGGAGCGTAACCCAGGACGGACTAAAGACTGTTAAGGACTCGGGGCAGGACAGACCCCTACCTGGTTACGTCTCCCTGTTTTGGTGAAATGGACACCTTGCTTTTCTTCAAAGACTGCGCCCGGTTGCGGACACGCCGTAACCATCTTTATGTGTTTTTCTTATTGTATTATTATTGTTATTATCTTGTTATGTTTTTCTAAAAATATGTTTAGTCCCGGAGTACTAAATTTCACTAGGGGGGAATGTGGCACCCCAGGGGTCTGGTTTCCACAGTAACGGCAATGTTATGTCTGAGAGCAAGTGGGAGGTCTCTTGGTCAGGGATCCTGTGCATGCCACACCTCCTGCCCAGTCCCTGGGAGGGGAAGAACTTCCCCTATATAAACCTAGGGCTGAGGCAGGGTTAGTGAGTAGAGAAGAAGTAGAGACAGAGAAGAGAAGCAGATATAGGAAAAGAACATCAGGAGCTCTGTGGGAGCAGTGCTACAAGGAGTCAGGGGCTGGCAGCTGCAGAGCTCGCCCTGACTGAGAAGTTATCACCGGACCCGGAGTCCGAGGCTGTGGGGACTAACTCCTATCCAGCAGCAGAAACCGACCGGCAGGGGATTGCAGGTCCTCTGGCCCAGAAACCCGAAGGCACGGTCACACGCGTGGGACCAGCACCGCCGTCGTGGAGCGGAAGCTACTAGAAGGCCCCGAGTCACCGGCCATACGGGTGAGCACCACACGGTACACTCAGGGACGTGGGCTACTTATACCCGCTTCTAGCAAGGTAGCCAGAAGAGTATCGTTAGTTTGGGAGGCCTACAACTCCGCCTGGCCAGGGGAGATCCCATCTGCTCAAGGACTGACCAGGCCCCAATCGCTAGCCAGTACTCCGGGAGGGTGTATCGTTGTCACCAGTAAGGACCCTGAACTACACCGTACCGTCTCCGAGTGGTTCCTGCTACCCCCATCATCCACGTCGGCTGCCCTGAGGCCATACCCCTCCCGTTGGGGGTTATACTATCACGCTGCACAATCCTACCACCGGCCTCAGCGGTCTGCCCTGCAGCAGCAGCTCCTTAGCTGTACTCAACGGGTGGCGTAGTCGTCCAACATCTACCGCTAATACAGCGCCACTTAGTCTGACTCCCTGGGCACGGACCGGATCACCGCCACGAGACTACCCTCAAGAGATCCGGCTCCGGGTAAGCTCCCGCGTGCGCAACGCAGCGCGACACAGGCCCAGGGGCGCGTCATAATGGCTTAATCAGGGGGACACGTCTGGCACTGCAGGATCTGAGTCCCTGGCGTCGTAGTGTGTTACTGATGGTAGCCTGTGTAACGTTGGTCCCAGCTCTCTGCAGGTCATTCACTAGATGCCCCTGTGTGGTTCTGGGATTTTTGCTCACCGTTCTTGAGATCATTTTGGCCCCACGGGTGAGATCTTGTGTGGAACCCCAGATCAAGGGAGATTATCAGTGGTCTTGTATGTCTCCCATTTTCAAATTATTGCTCCCACAGTTGATTTCTTCACACCAAGCTGCTTGCCTATTGCAGATTCAGTCTTCCCAGCATGGTGCAGGGCTACAATTTTGTTTCTGGTGTCATTCGCAGCTCTTTGGTCTTCACCATAGTGGAGTTTGGAGTGTGACTGTTTGAGGTTGCGGACAGGTGTCTTTTATACTGATAACAAGTTCAAACAGGTGCCAGTGCTACAGGTAATGAGTGGAGGACAGAGGAGCCTCTTAAAGAAGATGTTACAGGTCTGTGAGAGCCAGAAATCTTACTTGTTTGTAATTGACCAAATACTTATTTTCCACCAAAATTTAAAAAAAAATTCTTTCAAAATCAGACAATGTGATTTTCAGGATTTGTTTTCTCATTTTGTCTCTCATAGTTGAGGTCTAACTATGATGTCAATTACAGGCCTCTCTCATCTTTTTAAGTGAGAGAACTTGCACAATTGGTGACTGACTAAATTCTTTTTTCCCCACTGTGTATATACAGTACAAACCAAAAGTTTGGACACACCTTCTCATTTAAAGATTTTTCTGTATTTTCATGACTTTGAAAATTGTACATTCACATTGAAGGCATCAAAACTATGAATTAACACATGTGGAATTATATACTTAACAAAAAAGTGTGAAACAACTGAAAATATGTCTTATATTCTAGGTTCTTCAAAGTAGCCACCTTTTGCTTTGATGACTGCTTTGCATACTCTTGGCATTCTCTTGATGAGCTTCAAGAGGTAGTCACCGGAAATGGTTTTCACTTCACAGGTGTGCCCTGTCAGGTTTAATAAGTGGGATTTCTTGCCTTATAAATGGGGTTGGGACCATTAGGTGTGTTGTGCAGAAGTCAGGTGGATACACAGCTGATAGTCCTACTGAATAGACTGTTAGCTGCTTTTTTCTTGCCATAATACAAATTCTAAGTAAAGAAAAACGAGTGGCCATCATTACTTTAAGAAATGAAGGTCAGTCAGTCTGAAAAATTGGGCAAACTTTGAATGTGTCCCCAAGTGCAGTTGCAAAAACCATCAAGCGCTACAAAGAAACTGGCTCACATGAGGACCGCCCCAGGAAAGGAAGACCAAGAGTCACCTCTGCTTCTGAGGATAAGTTTATCCGAGTCACCAGCCTCAGAAATTGCAGGTTAACAGCAGCTCAGATTAGAGACCAGGTCAATGCCACACAGAGTTCTAGCAGCAGACACATCTCTACAACAACTGTTAAGAGGAGACTTTGTGCAGCAGGCCTTCATGGTAAAATAGCTGCTAGGAAACCACTGCTAAGGGCAGGCAACAAGCAGAAGAGACTTGTTTGGGCTAAAGAACACAAGGAATGGACATTAGACCAGTGGAAATCTGTGCTTTGGTCTGATGAGTCCAAATTTGAGATCTTTGGTTCCAACCACCGTGTCTTTGTGCGACGCAGAAAAGGTGAACGGATGGACTCTACGTGCCTGGTTCCCACCGTGAAGCATGGAGGAGGAGGTGTGATGGTGTGGGGGTGCTTTGCTGGTGACACTGTTGGGGATTTATTCAAAATTGAAGGTATACTGAACCAGCATGGCTACCACTTCATCTTGCAGCGGCATGCTATTCCATCCGGTTTGAGTTTAGTTGGACCATCATTTATTTTTCAACAGGACAATGACCCCAAACACACCTCCAGGCTGTGTAAGGGCTATTTGATCAAGAAGGAGAGTCATGGGGTGCTACGCCAGATGACCTGGCCTCCACAGTCACCAGACCTGAACCCAATCGAGATGGTTTGGGGTGAGCTGGACCGCAGAGTGAAGGCAAAAGGGCCAACAAGTGCTAAGCATCTCTGGGAATTCCGTCAAGATTGTTGGAAGACCATTTCCGGTGACTACCTCATGAAGCTCATGAAGAGAATGCGAAGAGTGTGCAAAGCAGTCATCAAAGCAAAAGGTGGCTACTTTGAAGAACCTAGAATATAAAACATATTTTCAGTTGTTTCACACTTTTTTGTTAAGTATATAATTCCACATGTGTTAATTCATAGTTTTGATGCCTTCAGTGTGAATGTACAATTTTCAAAGTCATGAAAATACAGAAAAATCTTTAAGGCTATGTGCCCACGATGCAGAAATGCTCAGGATTTTTTCCTGAGCGTTTCTGCATCTCCCTGGCAGAAAAAAACGCATTGTACATGCGTTTTCCTGCCAGGGACATGCGGAAATGAAGCGTTCTTCACTTGCATTTCCGAATGCGGGTGTCAAGCGCTTTCCAAGCGATTTTAGCATCACTTGGAAAGTGCTTGACAACTCGGTCACACTATATAAATCCATGCAACCGGCATGGATTTATATAGTGTGACCCGAGAGAATGTTAAAAAATAAAAAATAAACCTATACTTACCTTCCGATGGCCCCTGCAGACTCGCTGCGCTCCTGTGCTGGCTGCCGACAGACCGCGGTACGCTGTACTGAAGGACCTGCCGTCACATGACTGTGACGTCACCGCAGGTCCTTCAGTCCTGCGCGATCTATCGGCAAGCACAGGGAAGGAGTCCGGGGGTCGTCGGAAGGTGAATATAATCTTTATTTTTTATTTTATTCTTTTTTTTACAGCTTTTATAATGGTACCTGGGTGTGGAGGAGAGTCTCCTGTCCTCCACACCCGGGTAGCATCCGCACATTATAACGCGCCAATTACGCAAGTACAGATGCAGTCTTGCGGAATTGGCGCATTGCAATGCAAGTCAAGGCGGCGAAAACGCAGCACTTCCGCAAAATAATTGGTAGTGCTGCGTTTTTTTCCGCAATGATAATCCGCAGCGAAAATCTCCGCAGAATGTGCATAGCACATGCGGATTATCATTGGGGGACATGGCAGGCCTTCTACCATGCTTTTTTTAGCGTTTCTGCAGCGTTTTTGCCGCTGCAGAAACGCTTAAAAACGCATCGTGGGCACACAGTCTAAATGAGAAGGTGTGTCTAAACTTTTGGTCTGTACTATATATACAGTACAGACCAAAAGTTTGGACACACCTTCTCATTTAAAGGTTTTTCTGTATTTTTATGACAATGAAAATTGTACATTCACACTGAAGGCATCAAAACTATGAATTAACACATGTGGAATTATATAGCTAACAAAAAAGTGTGAAACAACTGAAAATATGTCTTATATTCTAGGTTCTTCAAAGTAGCCACCTTTTGCTTTGATGACTGCTTTGCACACTCTTGGCATTCTCTTGATGAGCTTCAAGAGGTAGTCACCGGAAATGGTCTTCCAACAATCTTGAAGGAGTTCCCAGAGATGCTTAGCACTTGTTGGCCCTTTTGCCTTCACTCTGCGGTCCAGCTCACCCCAAACAATCTCGATTGGGTTCAGGTCTGGTGACTGTGGAGACCAGGTCATCTGGCGTAGCACCCCATCACTCTCCTTCTTGGTAAAATAGCCCTTACACAGCCTGGAGGTGTGTTTGGGGTCATTGTCCTGTTGAAAAATAACTGATGGTCCAACTAAACGCAAACCGGATGGAATAGCATGCCACTGCAAGATGCTGAGGTAGCCATGCTGGTTCAGTATGCCTTCAATTTTGAATAAATCCCCAACAGTGTCACCAGCAAAGCACCCCCACACCATCACACCTCCTCCTCCATGCTTCACGGTGGGAACAAGGCATGTAGAGTCCATCCGTTCACCTTTTCTGCGTCGCACAAAGACACTGTGGTTGGAACCAAAGATCTCAAATTTGGACTCATCAGACCAAAGCACAGATTTCCACTGGTCTAATGTCCATTCCTTGTGTTCTTTAGCCCAAACAAGTCTCTTCTGCTTGTTGCCTGTCCTTAGCAGTGGTTTCCTAGCAGCTATTTTACCATGAAGGCCTGCTGCACAAAGTCTCCTCTTAACAGTAGTTGTAGAGATGTGTCTGCTGCTAGAACTCTGTGTGGCATTGACCTGGTCTCTAATCTGAGCTGCTGTTAACCTGCGATTTCTGAGCTGGTGACTCGGACAAACTTATCCTCAGAAACAAAGGTGACTCTTGGTCTTCTTTTCCAGGGGCGGTCCTCATATGAGCCAGTTTCTTTGTAGCGCTTGATGGTTTTTGCAACTGCACTTGGGGACACTTTCAAAGTTTTCCCAATTTTTTGGACTGACTGACCTTCATTTCTTAAAGTAATGATGGCCACTCGTTTTTCTTTACTTAGCTACTTTTTTTGCCATAATACAAATTCTAACAGTCTATTCAGTAGGACTATCAGCTGTGTATCCACCAGACTTCTGCACAACACAACTGATGGTCCCAACCCCATTTATAAGGCAAGAAATCCCACTTATTAAACCTGACAGGGCACACCTGTGAAGTGAAAACCATTTCCGGTGACTACCTCTTGAAGCTCATCAAGAGAATGCCAAGAGTGTGCAAAGCAGTCATCAAAGCAAAAGGTGGCTACTTTGAAGAACCTAGAATAAAAGACATATTTTCAGTTGTTTCACACTTTTTTGTTAAGTATATAATTCCACATGTGTTAATTCATAGTTTTGATGCCTTCAGTGTGAATGTACAATTTTCTTAGTCATGAAAATACAGAAAAATCTTAAAATGAGAAGGTGTGTCCAAACTTTTGGTCTGTACTGTATATATATATATATATATATATATATATATATATATATATATATATATATATATATACAGTTGAAACCAGAAGTTTACATACACTATATAAAAAGACACATATGCATGTTTTTCTCAATATCTGGCATGAAATCAGAATAAATCTTTCCCGTTTTAGATCAATTAGGATCGCAATAAGTTTTAATTTTGCCAAATGCCAGAATAATGAGAGAGAGATAATGTTTTAAGGCATTTACATACAGTACATGTAAACTTCTTGTTTCAACTGTACTGTATATATATTCTTCTGCTTCTGGGATTTGAACCCAGAAGCTCCACTAAATGAGCCTGAAGCTTTAAATTTCAACCATAGGGTCAAATGATAGGGACTGGTAGTTTTTCTTGGCTTATGGGATCAACCCTGAAAATACTCAGGGTGTTTAAAAGTCATTGTGATTCTGATTCTGATGTTTGAAAAAAGTGAGATATCAGAGTCACATATCAAAGTCACACATCATTTGAATTCGACATGGACGAGGTCTGTGTAGAAGTCCCAATGAGTTTCAGACAGATTTGCACTGAAAATCACAACCAAATAGAATGCCTAAGTTATTTCAACTGAGTGTATAGCTCAATGGTAGGTGTACTGGCTTCTAGGCAGAGTTTTGGGTTCAAGTCCCAGCATCGTACAGTGAACTTTTTTTTTATTATTATCAGTTGTAAAAGTCAGATGTCAAAGTCACATATCAAAGTCACATGTTAAAGTCAGTTCTCAGACAGGGTATTTAGCCTCAAACTGACATTATTCTCATGTTTGACTTTGATATCTGATCATGTCCTAAAATGGACACTGTACACACCTCTTCATGAAATCTGCAGTGTCTGACAAGTGTCACTGCTGAGTAGTCTTGCTGACTGACAGTCAACTTCCCCCATCTAGGCAGCGGGGAGCTGGCTTTCCTTCTAAATGACGTCGGCAGTGGTGCTTCGCCGACAGAGCAGGATGAAAGAGTAGGAGCTGCTCTTTCAATGTGACGTCACAGGCAGCAGGAGAATCGTCAGCAGGAGATACAGTATATACTACACAACACAGGACAGCTGACAGATCCTCTATACTACACAACACAGGAGAGCTGACAGATCCTCTATACTACACAACACAGGAGAGCTGACAGATCCTCTATATACTACACAACACAGGAGAACTGACAGATCCTCTATATACTACACAACACAGGAGAGCTGACAGATCCTCTATACTACACAACACAGGAGAGCTGACAGATCCTCTATACTGCACCACACATGAGAGCTGACAGATCCTGTATATGCTACACCACACAGGAGAGCTGACAGATCCGCTACATACTACACCCCACAGGAGAGCTGACAGATCCTCTATATACTAGACCACACAGGAGCGCTGACAGATCCTCTATATACTACACCACACAGGAGAGCTGACAGATCCTCTATATACTACACCACACAGGAGAGCTGACAGATCCTCTATATACTATACCATATAGGAGAGCTGACAGATCCTCTATTAACTACCTATATACTACACCACGCAGGAGAGCTGACAGATCCTCTATACTGCACCACACAGGAGAGCGGACAGATCCTCTATATACTACACCACACAGGAGAGCTGACAGATCCTCTATATACTACACCACACGGGAGAGCTGACAGATCCTCTATATACTACACCACACAGGAGAGCTGACAGATCCTCTATATACTTCACCACACAGGAGAGCTGACAGATCCTCTATGTAATACACCACACAGGAGAGCTGACAGATCCTCTATATACCACACCACACGGGAGAGCTGACAGATCCTCTATATACTACACCACACAGGAGAGCTGACAGATCCTCTTTATACTTCACCACACAGGAGAGCTGACAGATCCTCTATGTAATACACCACACAGGAGAGCTGACAGATCCTGTATATACTACACCACACAGGAGAGCTGACAGATCCTCTATATACTACACCACACAGGAGAGCTGACAGATCCTCTATATACTACATCACACAGGAGAGCTGACAGATCCTCTATATACTACACCACACAGGAGAACTGACAGATCCTCTATATACTATACCACATAGGAGAGCTGACAGATCATCTATTAATTACCTATATACTACACCACGCAGGAGAGCTGACAGATCCTCCATATTGCACCACACAGGAGAGCGGACAGATCCTCTATATACTACACCACACAGGAGAGCTGACAGATCCTCTATATACTACACCACACAGGAGAGCTGACAGATCCTCTATATACTACACCACACAGGAGAGCTGACAGATCCTCTATATACTACACCACACAGGAGAGCTGACAGATCCTGTATATACTATACCACATAGGAGAGCTGACTGATCCTCTATATACTACACCACACAGGAGAGCTGACAGATCCTCTATTAACTACCTATATACTACACCACACAGGAGAGCTGACAGATCCTGTATATATAAAACCACACACGAGAACTGACAGATCCTCTATATACTACACCACACAGGAGAGCTGACAGATCCACTATATACTACACCACACAGGAGAGCTGACAGATCCTCTATATACTATACCACATAGGAGAGCTGACTGATCCTCTATATACTACACCACACAGGAGAGCTGACAGATCCTCTATATACTACACCACACAGGACACATTCTCTATATAATACACCACACAGGAGAAATTATATATCCTGTATATACTACACCACACAGGAGAGCTGACAGATCCTCTATATACTATACCACATAGGAGAGCTGACCGATCCTCTATATACTATACCACACAGGAGAGCTGACAGATCCTCTATATACTACACCACACAGGACACATCTATATATATAATCGTCTTATCCCGTCTGTCTGTCTTTCTGTCTGTGCAGGAAATCCCGCGTCGCTCATTGGTCTGGCAGCGGCCAATCAGCGCCGCGGGATTTCTGAAAAAAGATGGCAGCCGTTAGCGGCTCATCTGCGGGACGGAGATGCAGCAGGGAGATGACCGGCGCAAGGCGCTCATCTCCCGGCCGATAGCAGCAGAAGGACCTCGACCGCCGGCGCTGCTGACCTCCATGCGGCTAGGGTGTCAAGGGAGAACCGGGGAGCGGCGCTGCGGGTCGGGATACTTCTGCTGCGAGCAGCCACTCATCTCCCGGCTTCTTGCAGCGGAAGTAGCCGCACAGGCAGCGGCGCTGACATCCATGCGGCTAGGGTGTCAAGGGAGGACCGGGGAGCGGCGCTGCGGGTCGGGACACTTCTGCTGCGAGCAGTCGCTCATCTCCCGGCTTCTCGCAGCGGAAGTACCCGCACAAACAGCGACGCTCCCCGGTCCTCACCAATACGATTCCGCTCCCCGGTCCTCACCAATACGATTCGCTGATTGGTCGCGCTCTCCTGCCACGACCAATCAGTGATCTTGGCGCAAAAGTTAAAACCGCTGTGCAGATTGGTCGCGGCCACTGCACGCGTCCAATCAGCGATCTTGGAGCCACATTTAACCCCTTAACAACATCTGACGTACTAATACGCATCTGTGCCCTGGGACTTAAGAGCCAGACCTGTATTAGTACGTCATGGCGATCGCGCGCGCGCACACAGGCTGTGCGGGCGTGATCGCCGCCGGGTGTCAGCTGATTTTCACAGCTGACACCCGATACTATGTGCAGGGAGCGGTCCTGCACCGCTCCCAGCACATTAACCCCCGCGATGCTGCGATCGAAGTCGATCGAAGTCGATCGCAGCATTGCGGGGGGAAGGGGAGGTGATCGCAGATACTCACCTCCTCTTCCGGCTTCCAGCGCTGTCTGCAAAGGCTTCCCGGGTGTTGCCATGACGACCCGATGTCGTCATGACAACATCCGGGTCACCAGACAGCAGGAAGATTGTTTGGACATGCGCAGTGCATCTCCAAACAATCTTCTCCCTGTCCAGCGCTGAGAGCCTGCATGACACAGGGATGGTGCTTCATTCCTGTGCCATGCAGGCGATCAGAGAAAAAAAAGTGAAAGTCCCAGAGTGGGACAAAGTAATAAAATATAAAAACTGTCAGAAAGTGAAAAAAAAAAAAAAAATTGCAAAAATATAAAAAAAAAAAAAAAAAAATAATCCACCAAAAATAAAAATATAATGTACCCATCAATAAATATTATTATAAAAAAAAACAAAACAACAAAAAAAGTACACATATTTGGTATCGCCGCGTCCGGAACAACCTGACCTATAAAACTGTCCCACTAGTTAACTCATTCAGTGAACACGGTAAAAAAAAAAAAAAAAAACGAAGCAAAAAACAATGCTTTTTTTTTTCACTTTTTCATTTTTACGAATCAATTTGTGAAGTACCTGGGGGTTCCAAGTGCTCACTATGCATCTAGATAGGTGCCTTGGGGGGTCTAGTTTCCAAAATGGGGTCACTTGTGGGGGAGCTCCAATGTTTGGGCACACAGGGGCTCTCCAAATGAAACATGATGTCCGCTAACAATTTGAGCCGACAATTTGTTAGCGGATACCATGTTGCTTTTGGAGAGTCCCTGTGTGCCCAAACATTGGAGCTCCCCCACAAGTGACCCCATTTTGGAAACTAGACCCCCCAAGGCACCTATCTAGATGCATAGTGAGCACTTGGAACCCCCAGGTGTTTCACAAATTGATTCATAAATATGAAAAAGTGTTTTTTTTTTCACTTTTTCATTTTTACAAATCAATTTGTGAAGCACCTGGGGGTTCCAAGTGCTCACTATGCATCTAGATAGGTGCCTTGGGGGGTCTAGTTTCCAAAATGGGGTCACTTATGGGGGAGCTCCAATGTTTGGGCACACTGGGGCTCTCCAAACACAACATGGCGTCTGCTAATTATTCAAGCAAATTTTACAATCAAAAAGTCAAATGACGCTCCTTCCCTTCTGAGCCCTGCCGTGTGCCCAAACAGTGTTTTTTCCCCACATATTGGGTATCTGCGTGCCCAGGGTAAATTGCACAACAAATTTTGGGGTCCATTTTTTCTTGTTACCCCTGTGAAAATAAAAAAAAATGGGTCTAAAGTAACATTTTTGTGAAAAAAGTTAAATGTTCATTTTTTTCTTCCACATTCAAAAAATTCCTGTGAAGCACCTGAAGGGTTAATAAAGTTCTTGAATGTGGTTTTGAGCACCTTGAGGGGAGCAGTTTTTAGAATGGTGTCACTTTTGGGTATTTTCTGTCATAAAGACTAGTGTTGAGCCACCCCCGTAGTGTTCGAGTTCGGTTCGGTTCGTCGAACACCCGTGTGTTCGCCGAACTGTTCGTCGAACTGTTCGTCGAACACCTTCGAACACCGTTAAAACCAATGGCAGGCAAACAAAAACACATAGAAACACATAGAAAACACCTTCAAAGGTGTCCAAAAGCTGACAAACTGCTCAGAAGACATAACTAACACATGGAAAAGTGACAAGTACATATAGTCATGCGAAAATAAAAGAGGTGGAGGAGTAAAAGGAGGGGGAGACACAGATATAGGCATGTCATGCCCTTCTAAAATCCAAAAAGTGAGAAGCCGACACGGCCAGTCCGCTCCTGCCCGTGCCACCTCCGTGTCGCCGGGTTTGTGCCAGAGCCGCGGTGAACCCTGATGGCCAGCCCCCCTCTCCCAATACTGGTGCCTGTCCGCTGGTGGGTCGAGCGAGCCCCCCTGTGGTGGAGGCAGCTCTAAGCTTTTTAATTTAAATTGTCTCTCTAATTTGAATGAATACACTTTAAATCCATTTACAAGGATCTATTGGAGGGCAAGTCTCATGCCAGCAGCCGCGTAATTCCAGCTCCAGTAGCGTCCACTAAAGCTGCTGCAGTTAAAAAGCTTTTATAAGGATCAAGCTCGGCTGTCCACCGCAAGGCATCCTACTGCCAGTCCCAGCCCCTATGCCTTGGGGTGCCTCCTGATGCTCTTCACTGAGTATCCCGTGGTCCCGAAGCATTTCCTTTGAAAAAATGAAGTGTCCAAACTACAGGTGGTGTAGCTTGCTTAACAGCCGGGATAATCCGCTGACTAGCAGACCCTGCTACTAGGCACAAAGTATTTCCTGGGCTAGATGCAGTTAAAAATTTGTAATTAGATACTCTCGTTGGATGCTGAGAAAGCATTCCATAGAGTCTCCTGGCACGCCATATATGATTCTCTTAAAAAGCTTGGGGTAGGGGTCTAGGGGACCCTTTTATAGCCAAAATCACGGCCCTGTATCGCAATACGTCACCTAGGCTGAAGATAAATGGAACTGTAGCACCCTGAGGGCTCGGTTGCTACAGAGGTATTGCACCTCACCCAGAGGTGTGATATCTCACTCTCAGGTAAGGATGTAGTGTGGATCAGGACCCGACACCTGCATGCATTACACCACATTGCCGTGGGGCAGGGCGACCAATATGCCCCTGAGATGGGCACGACAGTCCCTGTCCCTGGCTGGAGTGGGGGGAGGGAACACTGAGGAAGGGGAACCCTGTAGTGCAGGAGCAGGGAGGAAGCAGTTCCTGGGTGCATTGAGAAGGGAGTATAAAAGGTGGGCACCATCTTAGTTCAGTGCAGAGAAGTCTGAGCAGAAGTGGCAGGGAGCAGGGGCTCTGCATGAGCTCTGCTCCGGAGGCGGGCCTAGTAACAGAGGCCCAGGCCTGGAAGAGGGAGAAGGAAGGAAGAGGAGCGGAGAAGGCTCCAGGAACGAGGAACGAAGGGATCTCAGGGGTGCGGACGGGCGAGTCGCCACCGCACGCCAGAATCCACCTGCGTGGAGGGGTCAGGCCAAAGGGGGAGACCGGTCCCCGAAACTAGTGGAGGCAGGAAACGACCCTCAGCTAGAAACAGGAGGCTGTGACATTTTATGTGGCGCAGCCCCTCGCTACACCCGCTAGGAAGGCACCACATAGGGTCAGGGAAACTGGCGCCAAGTTTACCAAGAGGAGGCCCGAGGCAGCCGGACAGAAGGGTTGGTAAGAAAGGCCAGACAAAGGACACACAAAGGGGGTCCTGTGAAGCGCTCCAAAGTTATCTGGGAGTTGTCTGAGCCCCTCACCTGGTGAGCACAGTACGACGTGGGCAGCCGTTACCTGCAGACGTGGTCTGGATAATAAGAACTGTGAGTAAAGGCCCTGGACTGCATCACTGACTCCGTGTCATTACTGCTGCTGCCCTGCACCATCACCCCCATCCTCCGCATACACTGCCCTGAGGCTATACTCCTCCCGTGGGGAGTTATGCTACGCTCTGCTGCACCCACAACACCAGCCTCAGCGGTCTGCCCTGGAGCGGCGGTTCACTCTGACCGCAATCCACGGGTGGCGTAGTCGGACATTTAAACATCAAAACCACATAAATAGTTCCGCCACTGGTTTGACCGCCCTGAGCCACGGAACCGGGTTGCCGCCACGGAGACTACAACCACCAGCATCCACCAAAAAGGGTCCGGCTCCGGGTGTCCCAAGGCCCAGGGGGCGCGTCAGAACATTTTCATCACCTTTCACAATCACCAATGGGACAAGGCAGGGATGTTCTCTGTCCCCTCTCTTATACATCCTAGTGACGGAGCACCTGCTCTCATCAATTCGCCATAACCCCAATATTAGGTGGATTGAGGTGGGAGGCACCGAGTACAAGTGCTCTCTATTTGCTGATGATGTCCTAGTATATATCATTCAATCACATATATCCATCCATGCTGTTATGGCTGAAATAGATCACTTTGTTACATGGTCAAATTTTAAAATCAATGCAGCGAAGTCTGAGGCCCTCGATGTCTCCCTCCCCAAATCCATATAGGATTCCATCCAGTCCAACTTTCCCTTTGCCTGGCCCTCACAGGGTATCAAATACTTAGGAATTCCTATTCATAGAGACCTCTCCCATCTATGTTATCTTAATTTTGGGCCCTTTATTGAACAACTCCATACAGACCACGGTTGGCAAGTTAGAACTGTAAGATTCACTACGTGAACCACTGGTGTTTTGTGGAAAAGCACATGTACACTGTGTTCCAAATTATTATGCAAAAAGTGTTTAGGAGTGATAAGGGAAGAATTTGTTTGTTTGTCAGTTAAACTCATTGATGGTGATGTGTGTCAGGGCTCTTTATATCACTGTAAGCAATTGCAGACACCAGTGCTAATTAGTTTGTCAGGTGTGTCCAATGAAAGGCAAGACTACTTAAGAAGGCTCTCTCACATTATTCAGCAGCCTACATTTTCTGCCAAAATGGGAAAGAAAAAGGATGTGTCGGCTGCTGAGAAGCAACAAATTGTGGAGTGTTTAGGTCAAGGCATGACTACAATCAACATTGTGCGATGATCAGGATGAAGTGTCTTGGCAATCAAGAAGTATGTAGCTGATTCACAGTACACACGTGTGCGTGCTGATAAGGGCAAATTGAGGACTCTTTCCTACAGGCAATTACGTCAGGTTGAAAGAGCAGCGGCAAAAAAGCCTTGTCATAGCAGCAGACAAGTTTTTGAAGCTGCTTGTGCCTCCAACGTCCCCCGAACAACAAGATGCAGGGTCCTTCAGAGGTTTGCAGCTGTGCATACGCCATCCTGTCGACCTCCTCTATCCACTTCACACAAGCAGAAACGGCTCCAGTGGGCCAAACATTACATGAAGACTGATTTCAAAACTGTTTTGTTCACGGATGAGTGCCGTGCAGCGCTCGATGGTCCAGATGGATAGAGTGGAGGATGGCTGGTTGATGGACACCCCACGCAAACACGGCTACAGCGCCAACAAGGAGGAGGTGGAGTAATGTTTTGGGCTGGAATCATGGGGAGAGAGATTGTCGGCCCCTTTAGGATCCCTGAAGGCGCTAAAGATGAACTCCATAATGTATGTGGATTTTCTCAAACAGCATTTCCTGCCATGGTTCAAGAAGAAGAACCGTGTATTTCACAGCAAGATCATTTTTCTGCATGATAATGCACCATCTCATGCTGCACATAAAACATCTGCATCTCTGGCTGATATGGGCATAAAAGGGGACAAACTTATGGTGTGACCCCCATGCTCCCCTGACCTCTACCCCATTCAGAACCTTTGGAGCATCATTAAAAGGAGTGTCTATGATGGCGGGAGGCAGTTCACATCTAAGCAACAGCTCTGGGAGGGTATTCTGTCCTCATGCAAAACAATTGAAGCAGAAACCATCCAAAACCTGACAAATTCAATGGACGAGAGAGTTCAGAAGCTCCTTTCGAACAAGGGGTCCTATGTGAAAATGTAACATCACCTAGAATAAAGTTTTGAGTTGAAAACTGTTTGATTTCAGTTTCTAACAACCTGCTAATGCTTATAATTTCAAAAATGACCATTTTTTTGGTCTTTATTAAAATGAAAAGGTTGATCGAAAAGTTTGGGGGATCTAAGAGTGTGGCAACCCAGTAGTCATGATTACTTCGAATTCTGACAATATGAGGGTCATGCTGCAGGTAGTGCAGCAAGAAGGCACTTATGTGTCTTGCGCATCTCGGAGCCCCAAAATTATTTTCCGGGCTAGATGCAGCTAAAAATTATTTTTAATTTTAAATCTGGTGGAGCTTATTATAGATGGCCTAATAGGATCAGTGCTGCACACTGCTACAAAGCCCAAATTATTTTCCAGTCAAGATACAGATAAACATGATTAGTAATTTGAAAGCTTAAAACGGTTGGTAGGGTGATTTTAAACAATCATCAAGCTTTTACTCTCCCCAGGATGACACAGGGGTAGAAAAGTCGTTTCGGATCCATGATTTGTTCATCTTTATGAACGTGAGTCTGTGTACATTATCAGTGGAGAGCCGCGTGCGCTTATCTGTCAGCACACCACCAGCAGCGCTGAACACACGTTCAGACAGAACGCTGGCTGCGGGGCATGACAAGATCTCCAAGGCGTAAGTGGCTAGCTCCGGCCATTTATCCAGATTGGAAGCCCAAAAAGAGCAAGGGTCCAGTGACACAGTCGTGGCTTCAATGTTTACTTGGAGATACTCCTGTACCATCGTCTCTAGGCGTTGACTATGTGTCAGACTTCTTGTCTCCTGTGGCCTTGCAAAGGATGGGCTAAAAAAGTGGTGAAATGATTCCGCAAAATTGATGTTACCACCAGATACTGTGGTTCTGTTACGGTTTGAGTGCTGAACACTTGACGGTCCCACGGTTGGCAAGTTGGAACTGTGAGATTCACTACGTGCACCACTGGTATTTTGTGGAAAAGCACATGTAAGATTCTGCAACAGTCTCTGCTGATACTCCTGCATGCGTGCATCCCTTTCTATGGCAGGAATAATTTCTGCAAATTTACTTTTGTACCGGGGATCTAACAGTGTGGCAACCCAGTAGTCAGGATTATTTCTAATTCTCACAATTCGAGGGTCATGTTGCAGGTAGTGCAGCAAGAAGGCACTCATGTGTGTTGCGCATCCAGGAGCACCAAGTCCCTGTTGTGTTGGTGGCGAGGTAACAATCATGCTTCCTTCCTCTGTCCTCTCCCCCCAACCTCGCACAACAGAAATGTGATCAAGGTCTCCCTCATCTGATGAGTCTTCCATCAGTTCGTCCTCCACTTCTTCCTGGGCTCCTGCACCTTCCTCACTAGTTTGGCTGCTACCATGCGCCCTGGTAAAACCATCTCCCCCACCCTCACATGCCTGCCGCCTTGGTGCTGCCGACCGTCTGGACCTTGCAGATGTTAGCCCTTCCGCATACAACTCCTCCTCCTCTACTTCCTCCACCTCCTCTTGTGCCACCACCTGACTCCGAATTCTGTTTAACATGTGCTCCAGCATGTAAATCACCGGAATAGTCATGCTGATAATGGCATCGTCAGCACTAAACATCTTCGTCGCCATTTCAAAACTGTGCAGAAGGGTGCATAGGTCCCTGATCTGAGACCACTCCTCCAGCGTGATTTGCCCCACCTCTGAATCTCGTTGGCCCAGGCTATACGTCAGAACGTATTGCACCAGGGCTTGTCGGTGCTGCCACAGTCGCTGCAACATGTGCAGAGTTGAATTCCACCGGGTAGGCACATCGCATTTTAGCCGGTGAAGTGGCAGGCCCAACGACTTCTGTAGAGATGTAAGTCGCTGAGCTGCGGGATGCGAACGGCGGAAGTGAGCACACAGCGACCGTGCCCTCTGCAGAAGGCCATCTAGTCGGGGATAGTGGGCTAAAAATTGCTGGACAACCAGGTTCAACACGTGAGCCATACAAGGCACGTGTGTGACATTGCCCCGGCGAAGGGCCGCACCCAGGTTTGCAGCATTGTCGCACACGGCCTTCCCTGGTTTCAGGTCCAGTGGAGACAACCATTCATGAAATTGGTTCTCCAGAGCTGACCACAACTCCTCAGCTGTGTGACTCAGATTTCCCAGACATTTCAATGTAAAAACCGCCTGATGACGTTGAGCCCTACTGCCAGCATAGTAAGGAGGTGTGCAGGATCCCTTCTGCGCAGTTAGAAAGCTTGTGGCATGACCAGACAGGCTTTGGGTGCAGGTGGAAGACCGAGAGGAGGTTGAGGAGGCAGAAGCAGTGGAGGAACTTTGACATAAAGAGGATTGACGCACAACTCGTGGGGACGGCAAGACTTGGACAGCAGCCCCTTGTCCTGCTGTCACCATAGTTACCCAGTGCCCAGTCAGCGACATGTAACGCCCCTGTCCATGCCTACTCGTCCAAGTGTCTGTGGTGAAATGCACCCTGTCACACACAGAGTTTCTCAAAGAAGCGGTGATGTTGTGTGCGACATGCTGGTGGAGCGCAGGCACACCTTTCTTTGAGAAGTAGTGCCGACTGGGCATCTGGTACTGGGGCACTGCGACGGACATAAGGTCTCGAAAATCCTCTGTGTCCACCAGGCGGAAAGGCATCATTTCTGTAGCCAAGAGCTTGCAGATGGTGAAATTCAACCTCTTAGCTTTCTCATGGCTAGGAGGAAATGGTCTTTTACTTGTCCACATCTGAGGGACCGAGGGCTGGCTATTGTGCTTAGACGGGGTTGATAAGGGTGTCCCCGGCAAACTGCCGGTCTGTGAGGAAGATGCAGGCGGACATGTTAGGTTGCCTTGATCCAAAGGTGGTGCTATCGATGTCGGACAGCGCTCAACACCAGCTGCTGTTACCACCTCCAAAGAAAATGATGACCTGCCAATCACGCTGGCTGTTGCGGGTAAAGAGGTGGCAGGTCTGCGCCCCAAAACAGGTGTGACTGCTGTCCCCCCAGTCACAGAGGATGAAGAGGCCGCGGATGCACAAGATATGGCAGACGGTGGTTGGCCCGGCCGGCTAGGCCGCATTGTAGCACACTGAGCTTCCCACTGCAACTTATGCTTCATGTCCATGTGCCGGTTCATGCATGAAGTACTCAAACTATGTATTTTTTGGCCTCTACTTAGCTTTTGCTGACAAATGTTACAGATAACACGAGTTGGGTCATCTTTATCGATCTGAAAAAATGCCCAGGCTATGCAAGGCTTAGCACCCATGCGACCTGAAGAGCCACCACGACTTGTGGTGAGAGGCAGAGTTGTGTTTGAGGATGCAGTTGTTGACGTGCTTCCAGTACTACGTCTCTGTCCAGGAAGGCACAACCTGACCTCGTCGTCACTAGCATCTTCCTCCACCTACTCTGCTGACCTCATCTCTTGGCTGACTGTGGGTTGACAGTAAGTGGGATCTCCAACCTCATCATCATCACCCTGTGTGTTATCACACCCGTCGTCCTCGAGCCAACCTGTTCCTGCCCTGACAAAAAACTAAAGTTGTCGCTCCAATCAGGTATTTGAGTCTTATCATCGTCTTCCTCATTGTCTCCACCAACAGGAGTTACAGTTTGGGAATGAGGGTCTACATTATGGTCAGAACCTTCTGCGTCTGGTCCTGGATCCGACTCATAAAGATTCTGGGCATCAGTGCAGATCATTTCCTCGTCTGGATTCACAGAAGCGCTGGAGTCGACCTCTGATTCCCAGGCTATAGTATGAGTAAACAGCTCTGCAGACTCAACCATCTGTTCTACCTCATACTCAGACGGGCAGCTGGAGATTTGGGAGCTGTGAGGAAGCAAGTGCGATTTGGGTGACACCTTTGAGGACTGGAGTATTTGTGATGTTGAAGTTGATGTGGAGGAGAGCCCACTTAAAGGAGCACTTGATATCCGTTGAAGCACCTGCTGTTTTTGTGCCTCATCTGGAATTTGTAGCGATTGGCGTGGCCGTAAGAAAGGGATCTTATCACATTGTCCGCTAAAAGAAGTAGACATTTTAGTTTGGCTGGAAGATGGTCTTTCTTCTGCAGATGTTACTGTTGCTTTAACACCTACCCCACGGACACAACCTTTTTTCCCCTTCCAAACACGCCTATTCCCCTTTCCACCAGCAGCAGGCCTTTTTCCACTCATTTTGGTGGTTAACTAATTCACAACTCTGGAGTTGTTTGCACAAAAAAACAATGGATGGTAACCGAGCAGAGCTGAGTGGCCAAACTGTGGTATTAGGCCAAAACTATTGGCTGGGTTTGATGCAGAAAAAAATATATTCAGTTTGCAACCTGATGGAGGTCAGTATAGATGGACTAATAGAGAAAGTCCGACACACTGCTAGAAGGCCAAATATTTTTTCAGAGCTAGATGCAGAAAAAAATTATATTCAGTTTGCAACCTGATGGAGGTCAGTATAGATGGATTAATAGAACAAGACCCACACACAGCTAGAAGCCCAATATTTTTTCAGAGGTAGATGCAGAAAAAAATATATTCAGTTTGCAACCTGATGGAGGTCAGTATAGATGGACTAATACAACAAGTCCCACACACAGCTAGAAGCCAAATATTTTTTCAGAGGTACTGTAGATGCAGATAAAAATTATTTTTAATTTGCAACCTGATGGAGGTCAGTATAGATGGACTAATACAACAAGTCCCACACACAGCTAGAAGCCCAAATATTTTTTCAGAGGTACTGTAGATGCAGATACAAATTATTTTTAATTTGCAACCTGATGGAGGTCAGTATAGATGGACTAATACAACAAGTCCCACACACAGCTAGAAGCCCAAATATTTTTTCAGAGGTACTGTAGATGCAGATAAAAATTATTTTTAATTTGCAACCTGATGGAGGTCAGTATAGATGGACTAATAGAGAAAGTCCGACACACTGCTAGAAGGCCAAATATTTTTTCAGAGCTAGATGCTGAAAAAAATTATATTCAGTTTGCAACCTGATGGAGGTCAGTATAGATGGATTAATAGAACAAGACCCACACACAGCTAGAAGCCCAATATTTTTTCAGAGGTAGATGCAGAAAAAAATATATTCAGTTTGCAACCTGATGGAGGTCAGTATAGATGGACTAATACAACAAGTCCCACACACAGCTAGAAGCCCAAATATTTTTTCAGAGGTACTGTAGATGCAGATAAAAATTATTTTTAATTTGCAACCTGATGGAGGTCAGTATAGATGGACTAATACAACAAGTCCCACACACAGCTAGAAGCCCAAATATTTTTTCAGAGGTACTGTAGATGCAGATACAAATAATTTTTAATTTGCAACCTGATGGAGGTCAGTATAGATGGACTAATACAACAAGACCCACACACAGCTAGAAGCCCAATATTTTTTCAGAGGTAGATGCAGAAAAAAATATATTCAGTTTGCAACCTGATGGAGGTCAGTATAGATGGACTAATACAACAAGTCCCACACACAGCTAGAAGCCCAAATATTTTTTCAGAGGTACTGTAGATGCAGATAAAAATTATTTTTAATTTGCAACCTGATGGAGGTCAGTATAGATGGACTAATACAACAAGTCCCACACACACTTAGAAGCCCAAATATTTTTTCAGAGGTACTGTAGATGCAGATACAAATTATTTTTAATTTGCAACCTGATGGAGGTCAGTATAGATGGACTAATACAACAAGTCCCACACACAGCTAGAAGCCCAAATATTTTTTCAGAGGTACTGTAGATGCAGATAAAAATTATTTTTAATTTGCAACCTGATGGAGGTCAGTATAGATGGACTAATAGAGAAAGTCCGACACACTGCTAGAAGGCCAAATATTTTTTCAGAGCTAGATGCTGAAAAAAATTATATTCAGTTTGCAACCTGATGGAGGTCAGTATAGATGGATTAATAGAACAAGACCCACACACAGCTAGAAGCCCAATATTTTTTCAGAGGTAGATGCAGAAAAAAATATATTCAGTTTGCAACCTGATGGAGGTCAGTATAGATGGACTAATACAACAAGTCCCACACACAGCTAGAAGCCCAAATATTTTTTCAGAGGTACTGTAGATGCAGATAAAAATTATTTTTAATTTGCAACCTGATGGAGGTCAGTATAGATGGACTAATACAAGTCCCACACACAGCTAGAAGCCCAAATATTTTTTCAGAGGTACTGTAGATGCAGATACAAATTATTTTTAATTTGCAACCTGATGGAGGTCAGTATAGATGGACTAATACAACAAGTCCCACACACAGCTAGAAGCCCAAATATTTTTTCAGAGGTAGATGCAGAAAAAAATATATTCAGTTTGCAACCTGATGGAGGTCAGTATAGATGGACTAATACAACAAGTCCCACACACAGCTAGAAGCCCAAATATTTTTTCAGAGGTAGATGCAGAAAAAAATATATTCAGTTTGCAACCTGATGGAGGTCAGTATAGATGGACTAATACAACAAGTCCCACACACAGCTAGAAGCCCAAATATTTTTTCAGAGGTACTGTAGATGCAGATACAAATTATTTTTAATTTGCAACCTGATGGAGGTCAGTATAGATGGACTAATACAACAAGTCCCACACACAGCTAGAAGCCCAAATATTTTTTCAGAGGTACTGTAGATGCAGATACAAATTATTTTTAATTTGCAACCTGATGGAGGTCAGTATAGATGGACTAATACAACAAGTCCCACACACAGCTAGAAGCCCAAATATTTTTTCAGAGGTAGATGCAGAAAAAAATATATTCAGTTTGCAACCTGATGGAGGTCAGTATAGATGGACTAATACAACAAGTCCCACACACAGCTAGAAGCCCAAATATTTTTTCAGAGGTACTGTAGATGCAGATAAAAATTATTTTTAATTTGCAACCTGATGGAGGTCAGTATAGATGGACTAATACAACAAGTCCCACACACAGCTAGAAGCCCAAATATTTTTTCAGAGGTACTGTAGATGCAGATACAAATTATTTTTAATTTGCAACCTGATGGAGGTCAGTATAGATGGACTAATAGAGAAAGTCCGACACACTGCTAGAAGCCCAAATATTTTTTCAGAGCTAGATGCAGAAAAAAATTATATTCAGTTTGCAACCTGATGGAGGTCAGTATAGATGGATTAATAGAACAAGACCCACACACAGCTAGAAGCCCAAATATTTTTTCAGAGGTAGATGCAGAAAAAAATATATTCAGTTTGCAACCTGATGGAGGTCAGTATAGATGGACTAATACAACAAGTCCCACACACAGCTAGAAGCCCAAATATTTTTTCAGAGGTACTGTAGATGCAGATAAAAATTATTTTTAATTTATTTGCAACCTGATGGAGGTCAGTATAGATGGACTAATACAACAAGTCCCACACACAGCTAGAAGCCCAAATATTTTTTCAGAGGTACTGTAGATGCAGATACAAATTATTTTTAATTTGCAACCTGATGGAGGTCAGTATAGATGGACTAATACAACAAGTCCCACACACAGCTAGAAGCCCAAATATTTTTTCAGAGGTACTGTAGATGTAGATACAAATTATTTTTAATTTGCAACCTGATGGAGGTCAGTATAGATGGACTAATACAACAAGTCCCACACACAGCTAGAAGCCCAAATATTTTTTCAGAGGTAGATGCAGAAAAAAATATATTCAGTTTGCAACCTGATGGAGGTCAGTATAGATGGACTAATACAACAAGTCCCACACACAGCTAGAAGCCCAAATATTTTTTCAGAGGTACTGTAGATGCAGATAAAAATTATTTTTAATTTATTTGCAACCTGATGGAGGTCAGTATAGATGGACTAATACAACAAGTCCCACACACAGCTAGAAGCCCAAATATTTTTTCAGAGGTACTGTAGATGCAGATACAAATTATTTTTAATTTGCAACCTGATGGAGGTCAGTATAGATGGACTAATACAACAAGTCCCACACACAGCTAGAAGCCCAAATATTTTTTCAGAGGTACTGTAGATGCAGATACAAATTATTTTTAATTTGCAACCTGATGGAGGTCAGTATAGATGGACTAATACAACAAGTCCCACACACAGCTAGAAGCCCAAATATTTTTTCAGAGGTAGATGCAGAAAAAAATATATTCAGTTTGCAACCTGATGGAGGTCAGTATAGATGGACTAATACAACAAGTCCCACACACAGCTAGAAGCCCAAATATTTTTTCAGAGGTACTGTAGATGCAGATAAAAATTATTTTTAATTTGCAACCTGATGGAGGTCAGTATAGATGGACTAATACAACAAGTCCCACACACAGCTAGAAGCCCAAATATTTTTTCAGATGTACTGTAGATGCAGATACAAATTATTTTTAATTTGCAACCTGATGGAGGTCAGTATAGATGGACTAATAGAGAAAGTCCGACACACTGCTAGAAGGCCAAATATTTTTTCAGAGCTAGATGCAGAAAAAAATTATATTCAGTTTGCAACCTGATGGAGGTCAGTATAGATGGATTAATAGAACAAGACACACACACAGCTAGAAGCCCAAATATTTTTTCAGAGGTAGATGCAGAAAAAAATATATTCAGTTTGCAACCTGATGGAGGTCAGTATAGATGGACTAATACAACAAGTCCCACACACAGCTAGAAGCCCAAATATTTTTTCAGAGGTACTGTAGATGCAGATAAAAATTATTTTTAATTTGCAACCTGATGGAGGTCAGTATAGATGGACTAATACAACAAGTCCCACACACAGCTAGAAGCCCAAATATTTTTTTCAGAGGTACTGTAGATGCAGATACAAATAATTTTTAATTTGCAACCTGATGGAGGTCAGTATAGATGGACTAATACAACAAGACCCACACACAGCTAGAAGCCCAATATTTTTTCAGAGGTAGATGTAGAAAAAAATATATTCAGTTTGCAACCTGATGGAGGTCAGTATAGATGGACTAATACAACAAGTCCCACACACAGCTAGAAGCCCAAATATTTTTTCAGAGGTACTGTAGATGCAGATAAAAATTATTTTTAATTTGCAACCTGATGGAGGTCAGTATAGATGGACTAATACAACAAGTCCCACACACAGCTAGAAGCCCAAATATTTTTTCAGAGGTACTGTAGATGCAGATACAAATTATTTTTAATTTCCAACCTGATGGAGGTCAGTATAGATGGACTAATACAACAAGTCCCACACACAGCTAGAAGCCCAAATATTTTTTCAGAGGTACTGTAGATGCAGATACAAATTATTTTTAATTTGCAACCTGATGGAGGTCAGTATAGATGGACTAATAGAGAAAGTCCGACACACTGCTAGAAGGCCAAATATTTTTTCAGAGCTAGATGCTGAAAAAAATTATATTCAGTTTGCAACCTGATGGAGGTCAGTATAGATGGATTAATAGAACAAGACCCACACACAGCTAGAAGCCCAATATTTTTTCAGAGGTAGATGCAGAAAAAAATATATTCAGTTTGCAACCTGATGGAGGTCAGTATAGATGGACTAATACAACAAGTCCCACACACAGCTAGAAGCCCAAATATTTTTTCAGAGGTACTGTAGATGCAGATAAAAATTATTTTTAATTTGCAACCTGATGGAGGTCAGTATAGATGGACTAATACAAGTCCCACACACAGCTAGAAGCCCAAATATTTTTTCAGAGGTACTGTAGATGCAGATACAAATTATTTTTAATTTGCAACCTGATGGAGGTCAGTATAGATGGACTAATACAACAAGTCCCACACACAGCTAGAAGCCCAAATATTTTTTCAGAGGTAGATGCAGAAAAAAATATATTCAGTTTGCAACCTGATGGAGGTCAGTATAGATGGACTAATACAACAAGTCCCACACACAGCTAGAAGCCCAAATATTTTTTCAGAGGTACTGTAGATGCAGATAAAAATTATTTTTAATTTGCAACCTGATGGAGCTCAGTATAGATGGACTAATACAACAAGTCCCACACACAGCTAGAAGCCCAAATATTTTTTCAGAGGTACTGTAGATGCAGATACAAATTATTTTTAATTTGCAACCTGATGGAGGTCAGTATAGATGGACTAATAGAGAAAGTCCGACACACTGCTAGAAGGCCAAATATTTTTTCAGAGCTAGATGCAGAAAAAAATTATATTCAGTTTGCAACCTGATGGAGGTCAGTATAGATGGATTAATAGAACAAGACACACACACAGCTAGAAGCCCAAATATTTTTTCAGAGGTAGATGCAGAAAAAAATATATTCAGTTTGCAACCTGATGGAGGTCAGTATAGATGGACTAATACAACAAGTCCCACACACAGCTAGAAGCCCAAATATTTTTTCAGAGGTACTGTAGATGCAGATACAAATTATTTTTAATTTGCAACCTGATGGAGGTCAGTATAGATGGACTAATAGAGAAAGTCCGACACACTGCTAGAAGGCCAAATATTTTTTCAGAGCTAGATGCAGAAAAAAATTATATTCAGTTTGCAACCTGATGGAGGTCAGTATAGATGGATTAATAGAACAAGACCCACACACAGCTAGAAGCCCAAATATTTTTTCAGAGGTAGATGCAGAAAAAAATATATTCAGTTTGCAACCTGATGGAGGTCAGTATAGATGGACTAATACAACAAGTCCCACACACAGCTAGAAGCCCAAATATTTTTTCAGAGGTACTGTAGATGCAGATAAAAATTATTTTTAATTTGCAACCTGATGGAGGTCAGTATAGATGGACTAATAGAATGATGCTATGCCCAAAAGATTTTACTTCACTAGGTGCAGTAAAAAAATTGGTATTCTATACACAGGTGGTATATCTTGCAGCACAGATAGGCTACTCCACTGACTAACACACTCTGCAATAGGCCAAAAAGGATTAGCTTTGCTAGATTCAGCCAAATGCTGTGAAAAAAACTTGCACAGCACTGGCACAGACCTGCCTGGCAAAAACTGATAGGAACTGATGTAACCTAGTCCTGAAAAGGACTCCAATTACAATTAGTCTTTACTCCCACAACCTATCTATTTAAGAGCACAGACCTCCCTGATAAAAGTCGTAGGAAATGCTGTAACCTAGTCCTTAAAAGGACTGCAATCACAACTATTCCCTACTCCCAAGCTATCTGTATATTTGTGCGAAAATTGGCTTGAAATTAACAAGGTATAGCGCACACAGCAACAGCGGTGCCTTCTAACACGCAGCTGCAGCAGTGAGAAAATGGTGGCGACGGGGAAAATGGCTTGGTCTTATAGGGCAAGGACATGTGACATACACTGCCAATGACACATGCCCTTGCTTGTGTGAAAAAAAGCACTTCGCTCCGTGTGTGCGCTGCTGACAGATTGCACCTCCCCACTGCAAATGCGGAAAAGAGAAAAAAAATGGAGATCTTCATTGTTCCTGCAGAGATCCATCCCCTGCCCCTCCCCCCACCCCGCTGTACACTCAAACTGCGTATTAACATTAATTTTCATCATTACTGAGAAAAAATCCAGTTATGATTTTGGTGCACGAACAGTTATCGAACATAACCTCGAACAGCCGAATTTTTATCAAATTGTTCGTGTTCGCCGAACGGCTCGAACACCGCCCAAAACGGCTCGAATTTGAGATTGGCGAACAGTTCGAGTAGAACAACGCTCATCTCTAATAAAGACCTCTCAAAGTGACTTCAAATGTGATGTGGTCCCTAAAAAGATGGTTTTGTAAATTTTGTTGGAAAAATGAGAAATCGCTGCTCAACTTTTAACCCTTATAGCTTCCTAACAAAAAAAAATTTTGGTTCCAAAATTGTGCTGATGTAAAGTAGACACGTGGGAAATGTTATTTATTAACTCTTTTGCGTGACATATCTCTCTGATTTAAGGGCATAAAAATTTAAATTTTGAAAATTGCTAAATTTTCAAAATTTTCGCCAAATTTCCATTTTTTTCACAAATAAACGCAAGTGATATCGAAGAAATTTTACCACAATCATGAAGTACAATATGTCACGAAAAAACAATCTCAGAATCAGGGGGACCCGTTGAAGCGTTCCAGAGTAATTACCTCATAAAGTGACAGTGGTCAGAATTGTAAAAATTGGCCTGGTCATTAACGTGCAAACCACCCTCGGGGCTTAAGGGGTTAAACACTGATGTGCTGATTTTAGCGCCACATTTAAACACTGCTGTGCTGATTGGTCGCGGACGCTGCCCGCTACCAATCAGCAATTTTGGCGCCACATTTAAACACTGCTGTGCTGATTGGTCGTGGACGCTGCCCGCGACCAATCAGCGAGATTGGCGCCAAATTTAAACACCGCTCTGCTGATTGGTGGCGGCCACCAGCCGCGACAAATCAGCGAGATTGGCGACAAATTTAAAAAACGCTCTGCTGATTGGTCGCGGCCGGCGACCGCGACCAATCAGCAATATTGGCGCCAAATTTAAACACCCCTCTGCTGATTGGTCGCGACCGCCAGCTGCGACCAATCAGCGATATTGGCGCCAAATTTAAACACCGCTCTGCTGATTGGTCACGACCGCCAGCTGCGACCAATCAGCGACATTGGCGCCAAATTTAAACACTGCTCTGCTGATTGGTCGCGGTCGCCGGCTGCGACCAATCAGCGATTTTGGCGCCAAATTTAAACACACTCTCCAGTCCTCACTAACACGGTTCGCTGATTGGTCGTGGCCGCCACCCGCAAACAATCAGCAATATTGGCACCAAATTTAAACCCTGCTCTGCTGATTGGTCGCGGTCGCCGGCCGCGACCAATCAGCAGTATTTATGAAAATACTATACTATACTATACTATTTTTAATGGTGTTTTATTTGTTTGTCGGTTTGTCATTTTGTGTATATGTGTCAGGAATTATTTGTATTCAATAAATTGATATATTTTTATGGATCTTTGTTGTTATTGATAATTATTTGGTTACTTTTTGACTATTTGGGTGATCACTGCTAGTTTGCATCTCTTCTTTTTGCTGTTTTCATACTTACTATTTTATGAGATGCTGCAGGTAGATCCCGTTTATTAGATGGTGCCCTCCTCATTGTTTGGTGGTTCACCAATCAGCAGTATTGGCGCCAAATTTAAACACTACTCTGCTGATTGCTCGCGGTCGCCGAACTTGACCAATCAGCATTATTGGCGCCAAATTTAAACACCGCTTTGCTTATTGGTCGCGGTGGCCGGCCGCGACCAAGCAGCGATATTGGCGCCAAATTTAAACACCGCTTTGCTGATTGGTCGCGGTGGCTGGCCGCGACCAAACAGCGATATTGGCGCCAAATTTAAACACCGCTCTGCTGATTGGTCGCGGTCGCCGAACTTGATCAATCAGCATTATTGGCGCCAAATTTAAACACCGCTTTGCTTATTGGTCGCGGTGGCCGGCCGCGACTAATCAGCATTATTGGCGCCAAATTTAAACATCGCTTTGCTGATTGGTCGCGGTGGCCGGCCGCGACCAAACAGCGATATTGGCGCAAAATTTAAACACCGCTCTGCTGATTGGTCGCGGTTGCCGGTCGCGATTAATCAGCATTATTGGCGCCAAATTTAAACACCGCTCTGCTGATTGGTCGCGGCCATGAACAATCACCATTATTGGCGCCAAATTTAAATACCGCTCTGCTGATTGGTCGCGTTCGCTGGCAGCGACCAATCAGCATTATTGGAGCCAAATTTAAACGCCGCTCTGCTGATTAGTCGCGACCACCGGCCGTGAACAATCAGCGATATAGGCGCCAAATTTTAACACCGCTTTGCTGATTGGTCACGGTTGCCGGCCACGACCAATCAGCGATTTTGCTGCCAAATTTAAACACGCTCTCCAGTCCTCACTAACACGGTTTGCAGATTGGTCGTGGCCGCCGCCTGCGACCAATCACCGATATGGCCGCCAAATTTAAACACTGCTTTGCTGATTGGTCGCGGTTGCCGGCCGCGACCAATCAGCGATTTTGGCGCAAGATTTAAACACCGCTCTGCTGTATGCACCCGGTCGGCCGCATACATATTTTAGAATACCCGATGTGTTAGAATCGTGCCACCATCTAGTATAATATAATGATCCCACAGACTCACATATAATATAATGTTACCACAGACCCACAAATAATATAATGACCCCACAGACTCACATATAATATAATGTTACCAAAACCCACAAATAAAATAATTACCCCACAGACCCACATATAATATAATGTCCCCACAGACCCACATATAATATAATGTCACCAAAGACCCACATATACAGTGCTGGCCAAAAGTATTGGCACCCCTGCAATTCTGTCAGATAATACTCAGTTTCTTCCTGAAAATGATTGCAATCACAAATTCTTTGGTGTTATTATCTTCATTTAATTTGCTTGCAAGGAAAAAACACAAAAGAGAATGAAGCAAAAATCAAATCATGGATCATTTCACACAAAACTCCAAAAAAGGGCCGGACAAAAGTATTGGCACCCTCAGCCTAATACTTGGTTGCACAACCTTTAGCCAAAATAACTGCGAACAACCGCTTCCGGTAACCATCAATGAGTTTCTTACAATGCTCTGCTGGAATTGTAGACCATTCTTCTTTGGCAAACTGCTCCAGGTCCCTGATATTTGAAGGGTGCCTTCTCCAAACTGCCATTTTGAGATCTCTCCACAGGTGTTCTATGGGATTCAGGTCTGGACTCATTGCTGGCCACCTTAGAAGTCTCCAGTGCTTTCTCTCAAACCATTTTATAGTGCTTTTGGAAGTGTGTTTTGGGTCATTGTCCTGCTGGAAGACCCATGACCTCTCACACTGGGCCCTACATTATGCTGTAAAATTTGTTGGTAGTCTTCAGACTTCATAATGCCATGCACACAGTCAAGCAGTCCAGTGCCAGAGGCAGCAAAGCAACCCCAAAACATCAGGGAACCTCCGCCATGTTTGACTGTAGGGACCGTGTTCTTTTCTTTGAATGCCTCTTTTTTTTTCCTGTACACTCTATGTTGATGCTTTTTCCCAAAAAGCTCTACTTTTGTCTCATCTGACCAGAGAACATTCTTCCAAAACGTTTTAGGCTTTCTCAGGTAAGTTTTGGCAAACTCCAGCCTGACTTTTTTATGTCTCGGGGTAAGAAGTGGGGTCTTCCTGGGTATCCTACCATACAGTCCCTTTTCATTCAGACGCCGACGGATAGTACGGGTTGACACTGTTGTACCCTCGGACTGCAGGGCAGCTTGAACTTGTTTGGATGTTAGTCGAGGTTCTTTATCCACCATCCGCACAATCTTGCGTTGAAATCTCTCGTCAATTTTTCTTTTCCGTCCACATCTAGGGAGGTTAGCCACAGTGCCATGGGCTTTAAACTTCTTGATGACACTGCGCACGGAAGACACAGGAACATTCAGGTCTTTGGAGATGGACTTGTAGCCTTGAGATTGCTCATGCTTCCTCACAATTTGGTTTCTCAAGTCCTCAAACAGTTCTTTGGTCTTCTTTCATTTCTCCATTCTCAATGTGGTACACACAAGGACACAGGACAGAGGTTGAGTCAACTTTAATCCATGTTAACTGGCTGCAAGTGTGATTTAGTTATTGCCAACACCTGTTAGGTGCCACAGGTAAGTTACAGGTGCTGTTAATTACACGAATTAGAGAAGCATCACATGATTTTTCAAACGGTGCCAATACTTTTGTCCACCCTCTTTTTTAGGTTTGGTGTGGAATTATATCCAATTTGGCTTTAGGACAATTCTTTTTGTGTTTTTTTCATTGAAGACAAATTAAATGAAGATAATAATACCAAAGAATTTGTGATTGCAATCATTTTCAGGAAGAAACTGAGTATTATCTGACAGAATTGCAGGGGTGCCAATACTTTTGTCCAGCACTGTAATATAATGTTCCCAAAGACCCACATATAATATAATGTTACCACAAACCCACATATAATATAATGTCCCCACAGTTCCACATATAATATAACGTCCCCACAGACCCATAAATAATATAATGCCCCCACAGACCCACATATAATATATTGACCCCACAGACCCACATATAATATAATGGCACCAAAGACCCACATATAATATAATGTTCCCACAGACCCACATATAATATAATGTTCCCACAGACCCACATATAATATAATGTTACCACAGACCCACATATAATATAATCACCCCACAGACCCACATATATTATAATGTTACCACAGACCCACATATAATATAATGTTACCACAGACCCACATATAATATAATGTTCCCACAGACCCACATATAATATAATGTTACCCCAGACCCACATATAATATAATGACCACACAGACCCATACATAATATAATGTTACCACAGACCCACATATAATATAATGTCCCCACAGACGCACATATAATATAATGTCACCAAAGACCCACATATAATATAATGTTCCCACAGACCCACATATAATATAATGTCCCCACAGACCCACATATAATATAATGTCCCCACAGACCCACATATAATATAATGTCCCCACAGACCCACATATAATATGTTACCACAGACCCACATATAATATAATGTCCCCACAGACCCACATATAATATAATGTCCTCACAGACCCACATATAATATAATGTCCCCACAGACCCACATATAATATAATGTCCTCACAGACCCACATATAATATAATGTCCACACAGACCCACATATAATATAATGTCCTCACAGACCCACATATATAATGTCCCCACAGACCCACATATAATATAATGTTACCACAGACCCACATATAATATAATGTCCTCACAGACCCACATATAATATAATGTTACCACAGACCCACATATAATATAATGTCCCCACAGACCCACATATAATATAATGTCCTCACAGACCCACATATAATATAATGTCCTCACAGATCCACATATAATATAATATCCTCACAGACCCACATATAATATAATGTCCTCACAGACCCACATATAATTTAATGTCCTCACAGACCCACATATAATGTTACCACAGACCCACATATAATATAATGTCCCCACAGACCCACATATAAATATAATGTCCCCACAGACCCACATATAATATAATGTCACCAAAGACCCACATATAATATAATGTTCCCACAGACCCACATATAATATAATGTCCCCACAGACCCACATATAATATGTTACCACAGACCCACATATAATATAATGTCCCCACAGACCCACATATAATATAATGTCCTCACAGACCCACATATAATATAATGTCCCCACAGACCCACATATAATATAATGTCCTCACAGACCCACATATATAATGTCCCCACAGACCCACATATAATATAATGTTACCACAGACCCACATATAATATGTCCTCACAGACCCACATATAATATAATGTTACCACAGACCCACATATAATATAATGTCCCCACAGACCCCCATATAATATAATGTCCTCACAGACCCACATATAATATAATGCCCTCACAGATCCACATATAATATAATATCCTCACAGACCCACATATAATATAATGTCCTCACAGACCCACATATAATTTAATGTCCTCACAGACCCACATATAATATGTTACCACAGACCCACATATAATATAATGTCCCCACAGACCCACATATAAATATAATGTCCCCACAGACCCACATATAATATAATGTCCTCATAGACCCATATATAATATAATGTCCTCACAGATCCACATATAATATAATGTCCTCACAGACCCACATATAATATAATGTCCCACAGTCCCAAATATAATATAATGTCCCCACAGCACCACATATAATATGTCCCACATATATATTGTCCCCACAGACCCACATATAATATAATGTCCCCACAGACCCACATATAATATAATGTCCTCACAGACCCACATATAATATAATGTTACCACAGACCAACATATAATATATTGTCCCCACAGACCCACATATAATATAATATCCTCACAGACCCAAATATAATATAATGTCTCCACAAACCCACATATAATATGTTACCACCGACCCACATATAATATAATGTCCCCACAAACCCACATATAATATAATGTCCCCACAGACCCACATATAATATAATGTCCTCACAGACCCACATATAATATAATGTTACCACAGACCAACATATAATATATTGTCCCCACAGACCCACATATAATATAATGTCCTCACAGACCCAAATATAATATAATGTCTCCACAAACCCACATATAATATGTTACCACCGACCCACATATAATATAATGTCCCAACAGCCCCACATATAATATAATGACCCTACAGACCCACATATAATAAAATATCACCAAAGACCCACATATAATAAAATGTTCCCACAGACCCACATATAATATAATGTTACCACAGACCCACATATAATATAATGTCCCCACAGACCCACATATAATATAATGTCCTCACAGACCTACATATAATATAATGTCCTCACAGACCCACATATAATATAATGTCCTCACAGACCCACATATAATATAATGTCTCCACAGACCCACATATAATATAATGTTACCACAGACCCACATATAATATAATGTCCCCACAGACCCACATATAACATAATGTCCTCACAGACCCACATATAATATAATGTCCTCACAGACCCACATATAATATAATGTCCTCACAGACCCACATATAATATAATGTCCTCACAGACCCACATATAATATAATGTCCCCACAGACCCACATATAATATAATGTCTCCACAGACCCACATATAATATAATGTCCTCACAGACCCACATATAATATAACTAGCTTTTACCCGCGGCTTCGCTCACATTTCGTGACAGATCATTTTAATAGTAAAAAAAAAAAAAATCTTAATAGTAAAAAAAAATAATCTTAATAGTAAAAAAAAATAATCTTATTTAGTTACTCGTACATCCAAAATTTCAGATGTCTAACTTCAAAACTGACTGATTCCATACAATCTTTGAACCCCTATAATATTAAGAGGGAAACTCTTGAGGGTGGAATTATCAAAATTCCTTTCTTAGTGCTCATTTAAGCTATAATAGAACCTATCTGCAAATTTCAAGATGCTAAGTTCAGTGGTTTCGGCTGTGCGTTGACCGCTAGTTGTGTCAGTCAATCAGGTTTACAGTTTTATATAATCTTCGCCTGTATGGTGTGTTTATAAAAAGTAGCCCTATGTCCTTCCCCAGGCTTGAAATTATCCATATCAAATTTCATCACAAACGGATTACTAAACACTGATTAATAAACAGGTCGGACTGAAGTTACTTGCATTTAATATTGTTCGTGTTAGTAAAGAATTAGTATGTAATTGGAATAATGGACATCTGCAGGTAATTTATCTATGTGTTTTTACTGCAATATACTCCTGTAAACTATGTTATTTGATTTCTTTCGTTCAGTGAAAATATGTAGATTTTGCGATTTAGAAACACGTGAGCAAGCTACGTATAGCTGACCGTGGGAAAAACAGGACGTGCCTAAATGTATCCCCGCTACCTTCAAAGTTTGCCCTTGCGATTTATTGATGGTCATTGAAAATGCAACTTTAAGTGGGAACTGCAAACGTTTGAAATTAAAGGGTAAGTTATTGGGTATTATTGGGATGCGCGGTATAAGAATATTTTCACCCTTAGCTTCTCCAGTTAAAATTGTGGCCTTTACAATGTGCCTGCCTAGTTCAGTGACTCGCAATCTAGTGCCATTACATAATCTCGGGGCGTCCAAGTTGCGCATTAACAAAACGGGTATACCGACCTTTAATTCGAGCTTATGAGATGGGACCCCGGATAGCTCCAAAGAGTTAAGAAACTCCACGGGGTAGCGCGTACAGTCTTCAGATGACATGACTGTGTCGGAGTTGTAGGTTGTTGCATCGCTGGTTACTTGGTCCAAGATAATTTTATTGATTTTCGCAACTGTTTCATTTCTTGGTGCTAGTATAGTTCTTTCACATAGCCAATTTTCATCGTGGATGTTTTGTTGCAAATTTGGAAAAACTTGAGCAATAAGTGCGCCTTCCGAATCCACAACATGACAAAATTGGTTAGTGAATAGAACCATACCTTCTTCGTCAGTTTCGATTCGACCTTCACCGATCTCGAGCAGTTTCTCAGCGTACGCACCCGACTCTAGATCACTGAATAACTGGACACGCATGTTGGTGGTGAGGTGCAACTTTTCAACTTTGGTCCATAAATATGAGGATTTCAGACATGCGTTAATTCCGTCTGCTGCAGTGCCTCGCTCGATGACAGGCAAAGTTTGCCTAAAGTCCCCAGCCAATAAAACAACCACACCACCCATTATTGTTTGTTTACTGTGTAAGTCTTGTAGACAACGATCAAGAACTTCGATGGCGCGTTTGTGTGACATTGTGCACTCGTCCCACACGATTAGTTTGCACTGTTGCACAGGAGGCCACGGGCACTGCTCTTGCTGATATTACACGATGGGGTTTCTTCGTTCACCAGATTAAGAGGTAATTTAAAGACTGAATGTGCCGTCCGTCCACCGCTTAGCAATGTTGCAGCAATTCCAGAGGAAGCCACAGCTAATGCAACATTATGACCGCTACGAATTTTTGCTAAAAGTAAATTAAGCAAGAAAGTTTTTCCTGTACCACCCGGGGCATCAAGGAAAAAAAGTCCGCCTTCACCATTCTCAACTCGTCCTACTATTTTGTGATAAATCTCTCTTTGATTTCCCAGTGGTTATCATCTTCCAACAACCCCATCTTCTCACACACCTGCCGAAAAGTTGCAAGTTCTTGACCTTCAAATGTTTTTAAATCCGAGAAGTTGGTTGGACCCCTTATTACATTCAGCAGCATACGCAAGCAATAACATTCAAAATTGCTAACGTGCACCGTGTAAATGCGACCTAGAGCGTCTCCTGCCTTCACACCTGGCCAACCATCGACAGGTGTTCCTTGTAAATGACGTTTCCATTGCTTCCGTGCCACATTCCAAGTATAGTAGCGAGGCACGTCAATGTAATGTTTTTGCAAACGTATCACTTTGGCACAACAGGAAAAATGCAGTTAGTGTAGTTTTAGGTGGTGCTTCTAATCTCTCTCTAAAATTATTTTCCGTAAAGTAAACCCTCTCGCCATTGGGTAAATGAATAGCGAGATGAGTGACGGTTGGGTGTCTCTCGTGCAGAGGCAGACCTAAGATCCGCCACTCTGCTTCGTTACTACTAACATATCGGCCGGTTCTAAAGGTCTGCACCTCATCTCTTGGGTCAATGTTAACATTCCCTTGCTGGCGGATGTTAAAAATAGCCTGGTCGCTACCCTTATTAATATATTTACAAATATATTTTATCGCCTGTACCGTATTACAGAACTCTACATTTAAATGAGAATTAACATTTTTTGATAAGAGTGGAGAATATGGGACCACCCAGCTATTGTCCACCAATATTTCCTGTGTTCCTCTACGGGTTTTTATAATCGTCGTGCGTCCATCATTCTCTGGTGCTCTGCGCCTGTACAAAGGATAACCTTTGTCATTGGTTTGAGTATCTTTTAAAAGCTTCCTCGGATATTTTTTGGTACATTTTCCTTCCTTCATGCATGGCGATGAAGAATTGAATGTACCACATGGCCCGTGAATCATATTCTTTGTCACTGTATCATAGAGCTTTTGATCAGTTTCTGGGTTTGGTATCTCAGCACATATGATTTCGTCAATTTGGTTCGGATGCAATTTTTCCTTTAACCACAGCAGTAAGTGCACATGAGGCAAACCTCGCTTTTGCCACTCGATCGAGTACATGAAGCATTGCATATCACCAAATATGTTACCTTTTGTAAGTAGAGCTACCAACTTCTGTACTTTTATTCTAAATACTCCGGCTGTTAAGTCATGTCTGTCCGTTGAATTTTGACCAGCCATAAGCTCTTTGGTGATTTCTGGCCAAGCGGGGTTGCAAGTCATTGTAATAAATTAATCAGGCCTCCCATAATTACGTACGTATGTGAACGCATCTTGTGTATATTCGTGTAGGTATCTCGGGCTATTTACAAATGATGACGGGAGAATCACCATCTGACCTAAGTTATTTGGATCCAAATCCGCATCATTTCTTATTGCATCTTGCAAGTGAATTTAATTTTCTGCGCGCAGTTTTTTTTTATTTAAAGAAATGAACCTTAAGCGCTCACTTTCCATCTTTACATACATGTCGACCAGAAACTGATGAAGTAGGAGCCTACACTTAAGCATCAAATTAAAATCGCTGCGACGGACCATCAAGTGAAAGGCATAAAAATCTTTGCAGGACACCTTTTTGCTTGGCATTGCTTGTTTGGTAATTGGATTTATCTGAGGAATATCAATGCTGTACCCCTCTTGTCCTTTCCAAAAAATTATTGGGTACTCGAGAGCGTCATAGAATCTATGTGTATCGGGAATCATAGTGAGCATGCCATCGCGCGGCTGCACAACGATGTCCCGAGACATAGTTTGTTCGCTACTAACTATTACAGCAGCTATTTCATTTGTAGTAGGGGCATTGAATCGTCTCTCATGTTGACCACGTGGTACACGGTCTGGGTGAATCACTACTTTGAAATGATCGTCATTGATCATTCTGTCTCTAGCCGTTTTAAATTCATGCACCAAAATGTTGTGGTTGTGAAGTACTCGTTGTAATTTTTTAACTATGTTTCTATCTACGCTTTGCACGCACTCAGTACGCCTGTTAATTTGTTCTTCTTCGTCACCTATGAAATAAACTTGTAAAAATTGTGGTTGCGAAATGGACATAGGAATTAAAGAACCGATACGGTGGTATACTTGTATTGTAAAGGTCGGGCAAAACCCTGGCATTGAGACAATTTGATCTGCTCCAGAAGACGTCATATAAAAGCACATGTTGTATTTTCTTATATTATTTAGAAAAAGGCGAGATTCATCAGTTTCATTAGAGATAAGCTCTTTTAAAGGTTGAACTGGCTCGTCTATATAAGGAAGAGCTACTTTCCCGCCCAAACAACACATACCTGCTGCTTCCTCTTTCCACTTAACCGCTTCCCGACCGCCCACTGTAGATAAACGTCCGCGCTGCCTGGGCTCTGTGCAGCGCGGTCGTTTAAAAACGGTGGGTGGTCTCGCAGTGCTCAGGACCCCCTGGGTCCTGCAAGCCCTGTGAGAGCGGTGCAGAGCGTTAGCTCTGACAGGGAACATCATCGGGACCTGATTAGATCAGGTCCCAGTGATGTTAACCCTTTGCTGTCTTCTATATGCTGCGATCTATAGTGATCGCGGCATATAGGAGACAGCAGGAGGAGAGGGGGTCGTCCACTTACCTCTCCGACGACCCCTTGATTGCTTTCAGGACCTGGCGTTGCTATGGCAGCTGGAGGTCACATGACCGCCTCCAGCTCTGCCATATATGGTGTCCTTCCTGTCTGGCTTCAGCCTGTAGCTGATGCCAGACAGGAGACTGTGAAACAGTCAGTGAAGATCTCATATAATGTAATATATGTCTATTACATTACATGAGATCAGGGATCAGAAAACTAAAAATTAATGTCCCATACAGGGACTAAGTAAAAATGTAAAAAAAAGTAAAAAAAAATGTTTTGAAACTGTTAAAAAAAAAATACAAAATAAATAAATAAAATATTAAACCGATAAATCCATATAGTTATGCAAAAATAAAAAAAGTACACATATTTGGTATTGCCGCGTCCGAAACAACCCGAGCTATAAAACTGTCACACTAATTAACTCCTTATGTGTACACCGTAATAAAAATAAATAAAAAACGGAGCAAAAAACTATGCTTTTTCCTCATATCGCCAAACAAAAAGTGGAAAAAAATGCGATCAAAAAGCAAAATGGAAATAGAAATGGTACCGCTGAAAAAGTCATCTTGTTCCACAAAAATCAAGCCGCTATACAGCTCCATCAGCCAAAAAATAAAAAAGTTATACCTCTCAGAATAAAGCAATGCAAAAAAAATATTTTTTCTATAAAATTGTTTTATTGTGTAAAAGCGCCAAAACATAAAAAAATATACAGTAAGTGTAGTATCGCTGTAAACGTACTGACCCGAAGAATAACGCTGCCTGATCACTTTTACCACACGCAGAACGGCATAAAAAAAACCCTCAAAAAACAATTCCTGAATTGTTGGTTTTTGTTAATTTTACCTCCCAAAAAAACGGAATAGAAAGCGATCAAAAAATGTCACGTACCCACAAATGGTACCAATAAAAATGTCAACTCGTCCCGCAAAAAACAAGCCATCACATGACTCTGTCGGCCGAAATATGGAAAAATTATAGCTCTCAAAATATGGCGATGCAAAAACTAGATTTTGCAAAAAAAAAGCGTCTCTTAGTGTGTGACAGCTGTCAGTCATAAAAACCCGATATAAATCTGGTATCTCTGTAATTGCACCGACCCGAAGAATAAAGAAATCTAATCAGTTATATCACACTAGGAACGGCGTAAAAAAATAAATAAAACCAATTCTTCACCTGCTACTGATTTGTTTATTATGTCTCCCAAAGATCTGGCTCGGCACACATTTATCCTGCGCTCTGCGCTGAGCACTTACGCCAGAGTTTCCATGTAAATCTCTGAAATATGTGATTCAGCCGGAACCCATGACGGAAGATTCCCTGTAATGAGGCAGATATAGGCCACTGTGGATGCCGTCTGGCCTGTGATCCCACGGTGTCATTTGTTTTAGGCGTGCATAAAAGTGCGGTTGGCCACAGTTTTGTGCACTTCTGAAAAAAAGGACACCGCTAAACAGAGGCCAGACGGAGTCCAAAGTAACTCTGCTGCCTCATTACAGTGAATGGATCCCGCAGGGGTTTCATCTGAATTACAGGTCCGTCATCTGTTAAAAATATAAGGGACTTACAAGTTACTGGTAGCAGAAAGGCTCTGGAAAAGCGAAATGGCCCTTGCCCCCCAAAAGAAATTCAAAAAATTTTGTGCTCCCAAATCCAAATGCCTATTCTACAATAATTTGTTCTCCAATTGTCAAATAGCACTCTGTCCCCCCCAGATCTCGCCATATGGCTGAGTGGTACGATACAGCCACATATGGGGTATTGCCACTTTTAGAAGAAATTGTGTGACACATTTCGGCACCATTTTTACCCATTGCCCTGTGTGAAAATGTAAAATCTGAGGGTAAAACATTTTTTTGTGGTAAAAATATAATTATGCTTTTTTCACTGCCCAATGGTATAAATTTAAAAATTAAAAAATACTCACTACTTCCCTAGATGAATTCCTTGAGAGGTGTAGCTTACAAAATGGGGTCACTTGTGGGGGTTTCTGCTGTTTCTGCATGTCAGCGACTCTTCAAATGTGACACGGTGTCTGCTGCCTATCCCAGCCAACATAGCGCTCCTTTCTCTTCCGAACCCTGCCGTACACCAAAGCAGTGGTTTTCCCCCACATATGGGGTATCGGCGTGTTCAGGAGAAATTGAACAACAAATTTCATGGTGCAATTTATCCTGTTACCCTTATGATAGTACAAAATTAGGGAAAGGAAAACATTTTTTGTGGGAAAAATGTGAAAATTTTATTTTTATGGCTCAATATTATAAACTTCTGTGAAGCAGCTGGGGGTGCAAGGTGCTCACCACATATCTAGATAAGTTCCCTAAGGGGTCTAGTTTCCAAAATGGTGTCACTTGTGGGGGGTTTCCACTGTTTAGGCACATCAGGGGCTCCCCAATTGCAACATGGCGTCCGCTAATTATTCAAACAAATTTTACATTCAAAAAGTCAAATGGCGCTCCTTCCCTTCCGAGCCCTGCCGTGCACCCAAACAGTGGTTTGCCTCCACATATGGGGTATCGGCGTGTTCAGGAGAAATTGCACAACAAATTTCATGGTGCAATTTATCCTATTACCCTTATGATAATGCAAAATTAAGGGATGAAAAACGTTTTTTGCGGGAAAAATGTGAAAATTTTATTTTTACAGCTGATTATTATAAACTTCTGTGAAGCACGTTGGGGTTCAAGGTGCTCACCACATATCTAGATAAGTTCCCTACGGGGTCTAGTTTCCAAAATGGTGTCACTTGTGGGGGGTTTCCACTGTTTAGGAACATCAGAGGCTCTCCAAAAACAACATGGCGTCTGCTAATTATTCAGACAAATTTTACATTCAAAAAGTCAAATGGCGCTCCTTCCCTTCCAAACCCTGCAGTGCGCCCAAACAGTGGTTTTCCCCCACATATGGGGTATCGGCGTGTTCAGGAGAAATTGCACAACAAATTTCATGGTGCAATTTATCCTATTACCATTATGATAATGGAAAATTAAGGGATGAAAAACGTTTTTGTGGGAAAAATGTGAAAATTTTATTTTTACAGCTCAATATTATAAACTTCTGTGAAGCACCTTGGGGTTCAAGGTGCTCACCACACATCTAGATATGTTCCCTAAGGGGTCTAGTTTCCAAAATGGTGTCACTTGTGGGGGGTTTCCACTGTTTAGTCACATCAGGAGCTCTCCAAACGCAACATGGTGTCTGCTAATTATTCAGACAAATTTTACATTCAAAAAGTCTAATGGCGCTCCTTCATTTCCGAGCCCTGCCGTGCGCCCAAACAGTGGTTTTCCCTCACATATGGGGTATCAGCACGCTCAAGAGAAATTGCACAAAAAATTTTGGGGTCCATTTTTTCCTGTTACCCCTGTGAAAATAAAAAAAATTGGGTCTAAAGCAACATTTTTGTGAAAAAAGTTAAATGTTAATTTTTTTCTTCCACATTCCAAAAATTCCTGTGAAGCACCTGAAGGGTTAATAAAGTTCTTCAATGTGGTTTTGAGCACCTTGAGGGGTGCAGTTTTTAGAACGGTGTCACTTTTGGGTATTTTCTGTCATAAAGACCCCTCAAAGTGACTTCAAATATGATGTGGTCCCTAAAAAAATGTTTTTGTAAATTTTGTTGGAAAAATGAGAGATCGCTGGTCAACTTTTAACCCTTATAGCTCCCTAACAAAAAAAAATTTTGGTTCCAAAATTGTGCTGATGTAAAGTAGACATGTGGGAAATGTTATTTATTAAGTATTTTGTGTGACATATTTCTCTGATTTAAGGGCATGAAAATTCAAAGTTTGAAAATTGCAAAATTTTCGCCAAATTTCCGATTTTTTCACATATAAACGCATGTGATATCAAAGAAATTTTACCACTATCATGAAGTACAATATGTCACGAAAAAACAATCTCAGAATCAGGGGGATCCGTTGAAGCGTTCCAGAGTAATTGCTTCATAAAGTGACAGTGGTCAGAATTGAAAAAATTGGCCCGGTCACAAAGGCAAAAACAGGCTCTGGTGCGAAGTGGTTAAGAGCTCCGCAATATTTGCAATCTATGGTCATTGCTTCTATTTTTATAAGCTTGTGAGTTTCATAATCAAGAGTCTCGTCATACTCAAATGCAGCTTTATTAAACAATATCCATGTATTTCTTGTAAATGTTTGACGTCGCTGTGCTGCCCTTTCAGCAACAGTGCGTCTGCGAGATTCGGCCATTTCATAAGTTTCAGTGGCTCTTTGGGACGCCATGTAAGTCGCTTGCTGCTGACGTCGAGCTTGGGACTGTTCTGGAGTTTCAGCAGCCCGCTGAGACGCCAGATACTCCGCATGCTGTTCACGTCGGGCTTGGGACTGTTCTTGAGTTTCAGCAGCCCGTTGAGATGCCAAAAACTCCGCATTCCGTTCACGTCGGGCTTGGGATTGTTCTGGAGTCTCTGCAGCTCTATGTGCCGCACAACGCACCGCCTGCTCAAGCCTTCGTTGCTCAGCTTGTTGAGACGTCTCATCACGTCTAATTATTTTCATAGCTCGGGCTTTATTAGAGCTTTGCAAAATGTTAGACTTACGCTTTCGTGGCATTTTTATAAGTACTAATTACAAAATAGGTACTTAGTAAAGTTCAAACAAAATACTAAAACAATCTAATTAGTTATATTACGATCGCTGTACAGACGATATCAGTTGTATATGACTGGTCTATGAGGAGCAGCTGTGGCGCGGTTACCCATAGCAACCATTCCCAGTGCTCTGTGGGAGCTGAGAGCAGCCTGCTGGTGCTGTGGGTGACATGCTGCGCTGCACACACACAGGGCTGTGCTGCACACAGGAGGGGAGGACGCCATTTGTGTAGCGCTGCTGCCGGTGCTGTCAGGCTGCAGTGTGTGCATCCTCCATGGAGCCGCGCTCAGGTTACTGCCCCTCCCCGTGTGTGAGTCACTTCCCCTCCGCCCAGGTGAGGCGCTCGGAACTTTCCCGGCTGCAGCAGCTGGCGCAGGTGAGCGCATGTTTTATTATACGGTGTTATGTGGAGGGACAATGGCGGCGGGGACCCCCTGTGTGAGGACAATGACGGCCCGGTGCCGCCGGGCAACCTGCAGGAGGAAGCCTCACCCTCCCCCCGGGCTGTGGGCGCGGGCAGGCCGTCCTGGGACGTGTAGTTCCCTAGTAACCTGTTCCTGACATATGGGCTGTTTTCTGGGCTATTTTTTTTTTTTTTTAAGTCTGAGAAAATGTCATAAATTATCCTTCTCCTTCAGCTGTTTCCAGAGTGTAATGTATCAGGGTGAGCTCATGACTGACAGCTGCCAAAGTTTCTAGGAAATGTCAGTCCCTGGGGGTCGTGTATGAACCCCCTGTGCCACACTTGTACCTGGCCACGGTATATGATCACCCCTGTATTCTGACTGTGGACAGGCGGCAACTGTGACCTCACTATACAATGATCCAATATGGGCAAATTATTGTATTATCAATCTCTTCTGACTTCTGTAAATCAGCCATTTAAACATCACCTGTGTATGTGTGTATATAAGAGTTTGATAAATATACTAAAAAGTTTGATAAATATACTAAAATGTGCATTGTAAAATTGTAAAATAGTATCTAATTTAATTAAATTTATGGTTCACAATTTTGGTCATAGTGGCTTCCACATAAAAGGTAGATATAAGCTGTCGCGGACTTTTATTTAGAACTATTCAAGACAAACAATTATACGGTACATCATCTTTGTGTAACTCCAACGGTTTAGGCAGCGTACGCCAAGATAGCTCTCAGAGGCCAGATTTTTTTCCGACTTAATTGACATGTATCGTTATATTACGACCAAAATTACATAAAATCATTAGAAATTGTAGCCTATATGTTATTCCGATGTATAATCTATATTACTGTAAAGTTTCATGCAAATCCGTCCAGTAGTTTTTTCGTGAAAGAGTAACAAACATACATACTCACAAACTTTCGCATTTATAATATTAGTAGGATGTTCCCTCAGACCCACTTATAATATAATGTTACACAGACCCACATATAATATAATGTCCCCACAGTCCCACATATAATATATTGTCCCCACAGACCCACATATAATATAATGTCCTCACAGACCCACATATAATATAATGTCCTCACAGACCCACATATAATATAATGTCCTCACAGACCCACATATAATATAATGTCCTCACAGACCCACATATAATATAATGTCCTTAGACCCACATATAATATAATGTCCTCACAGACCCACATATAATATAATGTCCCCACAGACCCACATATAATATAATGTCCTCACAGACCCACATATAATATAATGTCCTCACAGACCCACATATAATATAATGTCCTCACAGACCCACATATAATATAATGTCCCTACAGATCCACATATAATATAATGTCCTAACAGACCCACATATAATATAATGTCCTCACAGACCCACATATAATATAATGTCCCCACAGACCCACATATAATATAATGTCCTCACAGACCCACATATAAAATAATGTCCTCACAGACCCACATATAATATAATGTCCCACAGACCCACATATAATATAATGTCCCCACAGACCCACATATAATATAATGTCCTCACAGACCCACATATAATATAATGTCCCCACAGAGCCACATATAATATAATGTCCTCACAGACCCATATATAATATATTGTCCCCACAGACCCACATATAATATAATGTCCCCACAGACCCACATATAATATAATGTCCTCACAGACCCACATATAATATAATGTCCCTACAGATCCACATATAATATAATGTACCCACAGACCCACATATAATATAATGTCCTCATAGACCCACATATAATATAATGTCCCCACAGACCCACATATAATATAATGTCCCCACAGACCCACATATAATATAATGTCCTCACAGACCCACATATAATATAATGTCCTCACAGACCCACATATAATATAATGTCCTCACAGACCCACATATAATATAATGACCCCACAGACCCACATATAATATAATGTCCTTAGACCCACATATAATATAATGTCCTCACAGACCCACATATAATATAATGTCCCCACAGACCCACATATAATATAATGTCCCCACAGACCCACATATAAATATAATGTCCCCACAGACCCACATATAATATAATGTCCTCATAGACCCACATATAATATAATGTCCTCACAGACCCACATATAATATAATGTCCCCACAGACCCACATATAATATAATGTCCTCACAGACCCACATATAATATAATGTCCCCAAAGACCCATATATAATATAATGTCCCCACAGACCCACATATAATATAATGACCCCACAGACCCACATATAATATAATGTCACCAAAGACCAACATATAATATAATGTTCCCACAGACCCATAAATAATATAATGTCCTCACAGACCCACATATAATATAATGTTCCCACAGACCCACATATAATATAATGTTACCACAGACCCACATATAATATAATGACCCCACAGACCCACATATAATATAATGTTACCACAGACCCACATATAATATAATGTTACCACAGACCCACATATATTATAATGTCCGTACAGACCCACATATAATATAATGTTACCACAGACCCACATATAATATAATGTTACCACTAGTGTTGAGCATTCCGATACTGAAATATCGGGTATCGGCCGATATTCGCGGTATCGGAATTCCGATACTTAATTCCGATACTTTTGCAATATCGTATACTGGAATCGGAAGTTCCCATAATGCAATGAGCCATTTTCATTTTATTCAGCCAATGAGGATCCTAAGAAGTGTGGGCACATCCTGTTAGGCATGTAGGCATCTTAACTAATGGCATGGCTGTGATTGGCTGCTGTAATTATGTCATGATGCACTATAAAAGCCGCCGCCATTTTGAGCTCACTCTGCTGTGAATTCAGTTAGGGATAGGACGCTGTTGTTCTGAGGGACAGTTTTAGCTACCTATTTGGTCTATTCTGCTTTACCCAAGCTACTTTATAAATCGCTGTGCCTTGCAGTGCTAGTGCACAGTTCTCTGTGCTGTTCACCGCTTTCTGCAAGGTCTGGTGTGTGAGTGCAGCTCACCCCGTAGTGTGTGCTTCAGCCACGTCTGGTTATAGTGCACTCAGTGTGTGTCACTGCCTCATACATTGTCCTTTTTTGCCAATTCATAATTTTTCCTGATATCTCCTATTAGTGTGGTGGTTCCATCCGTATTCAGCTAAATTGGTCCCAAACACACTATATAGGAGTAGATAGAGAAATTTTTTTGGTCTTGCAGTGCTAGTGCACAGTGCTCTGCATCTGTACTGTTCACCGCTGTCTGCAAGGTCTGGTGTGTGAGTGCAGCTCACCCTGTAGTGTGTGCTTCAGCCACGTCTGGTTATAGTGCACTCAGTGTGTGTCACTGCCTCATACATTGTCCTTTTTTGCCAATTCATAATTTTTCCTGATATCTCCTATTAGTGTGGTGGTTCCATCCGTATTCAGCTAAATTGGTTCCAAACACACTATATAGGAGTAGTTAGAGGAGCCTTTCTGCAGCATTGGGCCCTGCAGCCCCAGCCAGATTAGTATTAGCCTATTTTTTGTAGCCTCACCTATTGCATTGTAGGTTACCTTCCTACATTGTAATAGCTACAAAAAGTTTGTGATACTATCGTTATTACATCTTTAGGCACATCCAGTGTCTTTTTGTGACAAAAAAAACCTAAATAAAGTTCACCAAACACTCCACTTTACAGTTGTGTAGGCCACATTAGCTCATATTAAAGTCTAGCCAACACTTTATAAAATTAGTGTTTCTTATACCTGTTAGCAGCTGTTCAGGAATAAGCACACTAAGCCCTTAGTACTTTTCTGCCTATCTTTATCAGTCTACCAAGATGAAGAAGGCAGGGAGTAAGGCATGTGGTCGTGGGCGTGGAGTTTCTGCAGGGAGAGGACGTGAGGATTCTGTGCCTGCAGGGAGAGGACGTGGGGATTCTGTGCCTGCTGCGGGCACCAGTGATTCAGCATCCCCCAGTTTTACCAGGGAACAGTCCTTTATGCACAGCTTTGTAGGAGCTAGCCGTACCCCACTGCTGCAGGAGGACCAAATTGAAGCCGTTGTCGGATGGATGGCAGCTAATGCATCGACTTCAATTAGTTCCAGATCCTCTCAGGTCCTGAGCACTGAAGAGCACCCATCTGTCTCTTCACCACCTGCCAAATTGCCCAGGCAGTCAGAGAGCCCTGGACAGGAGCCATCTCTACTTCTGTTCTCTGAATCTCTTGGCTTGGAAAGAGGGGGCCAGCCAAGCAGAATTCGAGAATTTGAAGAAGAGGTAGTATGCAGCGATGCGCAACAGTTTTGTCTCTCTGAATCTGAAGAGGCGGGTGGGCCAGTGCCTATGGTCAGCAGCACACCTCAGTACGCATCTGATGATGAGACTCAGGTGCCACTTTCTGGTGCGTACTGTGCTGTCGAGACTACCCAGGAGAAGCAGTTGTTTGAAGAGGGTGGTGTAGATGATGAGGTCCTTGACCCATCATGGCGTGAGGGACAGGAAGGTGGTGGGAGCAGCTCTGAGAAAGAGATTCCCCGAACAGCCCAAAAAGGAGGGAGAGGGAGGGGGAGGACTTGGTTGCCTGTAGCCTCCACTTCGGCACCCATTAGGAGCATGGCTCTTCCAAAATCCAAACCGGGCGCTCCCAAGACTTGCAGTGCCTGGTCCTTTGTTGACACAGTTGCAGATGACATTTGCTTTGTCAAATGCAGGCTGTGTAATCAGAAGGTGAAAAGAGGGAAAAGTGTCAGCAACCTCAATACCACAAATATGTGGAAACATGTGCGGACCAAGCACGTGGTGGAGTTACAAAAACACACTGAAGACCTAGGCCAACCTACAGCGCCACCTACCACCTCTTCAGCTCGTGTTGTAGCCTCTTCCTCCAGCTCACACACAGCTGGTTCGGCTTCCTCACAGGATCGCCATGGAAGAATCTCTGGCACTGTTGTACAGAGACACAGTGTAATTCCACCCACAGCACCACTTTCCCAGTCATCCACACACTCCCAGGCCAGTCTACAGCCATCATTAGCACAGGCATGGGAGAAAAGGCGCCCATACTCGGCAAACCACCCCCGAGCACAGGCTCTGAATGCTGGCATTGCTAAACTACTGGCCCTTGAAATGCTATCAGTCAGGCTGGTGGAGACTGACACATTCCGTAACTTTATGGCATTGGCAGTCCCACAATACAACGTGCCCAGCCGCTTTTATTTCAGCAGGCAAGCCGTCCCTGCCCTGCAACATCATGTGGAGGGAAAAATTAAACATGCGCTACAAAACGCCGTCAGTAGCAAGGTCCACCTGACCACCGATGCGTGGACCAGTAAGCATGGACAGGGACGATACCTTTCCCTCACTGCCCATTGGGTAAATGTTGTGGAGCCGGGTACAGATCTTGAGAGTGGCGTTGTACGTGTTCTGCCAACTCCAAGGATTGCAGGAATCCAGTCTGTACACATTGACTCCTCCTCATACTCCAGTTCCTCTGAATCAGCGCTGCAGGAGCCGTCACGGTCTACCTCCACATCGACCCGTGAACGGTTACCTGTTATGGTGACCAATATGAGCACAGCCGTGGCCAAACGTCAACAGGCCGTATTAAAATTAATTTCTTTGGGGAATCGAAGCCACACAGCGCAGGAGCTCTGGAATGCCATCAAGCAGCAGAGCGACGTGTGGTTTGTGCCAGCGAATCTCCAGCCAGGCATGGTAGTGTGTGACAATGGCCGAAATCTGGTGGCAACTCTGGGCATAGGCAACCTCACTCACATCCCATGTCTGGCACATGTGCTCAACTTGGTCGTGCAGAGTTTTTTGAGGGACTATCCGGATCTTGATGCACTGCTTCACAAGGTCCGCATAGAGTGCGCTCACTTGCGGCGTTCCAGCAATGCAAGATCACGCATTGCAGCTCTGCAGCGCCGATCACGTCTTCCGGAACATCGCATCATATGTGACCTACCCACCAGGTGGAATTCAACGTTACATATGTTGGAGAGGTTGTGTGAGCAGCAGGCAGCAGTAATGGAGTACCAGCTGCAGCAGGCGCAAACAAGTCGCAGTGCGCGCCGTTCACACTTCACCACCACTGAGTGGGCCTCTATGAAGACATTTGCCACGTTTTGCGTGCCTTCGATTATTCCACGCGGATGGCGAGTGCAGATGATGCACTAGTCAGCATGACTATCCCCCTTATCTGCCTGCTTGAAAAAACACTGCAAGCACTAAGGGACGAGGTTTTGGAAGAGGTGGAGGATGAGGAGTCACAAATGCCATCTGCTTCTCTACAGTCTGCGCAACGTGGTTCCTCACAAAGGCCTAGGCAGGGGACACTTTGTGAGGAGGATGAGGAGGAGTGAATGGATGAGGAAGACATCTGTCCAGAGGAGGGAGGTACACAATGCTCTAGTAGTCAGTATCTAGAGCGAGGGTGGGGTGATGCAGAGCAGGCAGAGATCACGCCTCAAGCAGGGGACAGCGTTTCTTGGCCAGTTGGCAGTCTGCAGCACATGGTTGATTTCATGCTGCAGTGCCTGAGAAACGACCGCCGCATCGCCCACATTCTCAACACGGCTGATTATTGGGTGTCCACCCTCCTAGATCCTCGCTACTGGGACAACTTACAAAGCCTCATAACACCGTTGAACCGGGAGCGTAAATGCGGGAGTAACAAGACGTACTGGTGCATTCCATCATGTTCTCCATTCCAACCGAGAGCAGTGCTGCTAGTGCTTTACAAAGAAGCTCAGTGCGTCGAGGCAGTGGAGGAAGCTCTGCACAAAGAGGGAGCAGAAGCAGCGCCTCAGCACAAGGCAAGACCAGTATGGCCGAAATGTGGCAAAGTTTTGTGTCCCCGCCGCCACAAATGTCTACACCATCACAGACGGCTCCAGTCAGCAGGAGGCAACGTTTCCGTCAGATGGTGACAGACTACATGTCTTGCCCTCTTAGTGTACTCCCAGAGGGCTCTTCTCCCTTCAAGTTTTGGGTCTGTAAGCTGGATACATGGCCAGAGCTTAGTCAGTATGCATTGGAGGTGCTAGCTTGCCCCTGCTGCTAGTGTATTATCGGAACGCGTCTTTAGTGCCGCAGGTGGTGTACTAACAGACCGTCGCATGCGACTATCCTCCGATAACGTTGACCGGCTTACTTTTCTCAAAATGAACAAGGCCTGGATCTCTCATGAATTTGCCAGTCCTCTTCCAGAATAAATAATTGGTTGGCAACAGTATCCAGGTCTCCTGTTCTGTTCATGTTTCTACCACCTGAACTGTAATCCCTGAGCTCCAACACCGCCAGTTGGCGCTCGGAAGTGCCGTCTGCACAGTCAACACTTGCTGCCGTGTCATTGGGGTTCAGTAACGTCAGCTGTTCCCCTGCTGTGCGGTCGGCAATTTCTCCTGCTCTGTCCACATTCTCACTACTACAGATTTTAAAGTTGCTCCAATTACAACTCTGGCTCCTCTGTTTTCCAGTATTATCCCTGAGCTCCAACACCGCCAGTTGGCGCTCGGAAGTGCCGTCTGCACAGTCAACACTTGCTGCCGTGTTATTGGGGTTCAGTAACGTCAGCTGTTCCCCTGCTGTGCGGACGGCAATTTCTCCTGCTCTATCCACATCCACTGTACTACTGAATTAAAACCTCCTCCAAATACACCTCTGGCTCCTCTGTTTTCAGTATTATCCTGAGCTCCAACACCGCCAGTTGGCGCTCGGAAGTGCCGTCTGCACAGTCAACACTTGCTGCCGTGTTATTGGGGTTCAGTAACGTCAGCTGTTCCCCTGCTGTGCGGACGCAATTTCTCCTGCTCTGTCCACATTCTCACTACTACAGATTTTAAAGTTGCTCCAATTACACCTCTGGCTCCTCTGTTTTCAGTATTATCCCTGAGCTCCAACACTACCAGTTGGCGCTCGGAAGTGCCGTCTGCACAGTCAACACTTGCTGCCGTGTTATTGGGGTTCAGTAACGTTAGCTGTTCCCCAGCTGTGCGGACGGCAATTTCTCCTGCTCTGTCCACATTCTCACTACTACAGATTTTAAAGTTGCTCCAATTACACCTCTGGCTCCTCTGTTTTCAGTATTATCCCTGAGCTCCAACACCGCCAGTTGGCGCTCGGAAGTGCCGTCTGCACAGTCAACACTTGCTGCCGTGTTATTGGGGTTCAGTAACGTCAGCAGTTCCCCTGCTGTGCGGACGGCAATTTCTCCTGCTCTGTCCACATCCACTGTACTACTGATTTAAAACCTCCTCCAAATACACCTCTGGCTCCTCTGTTTTCAGTATTATCCCTGAGCTCCAACACCGCCAGTTGGCGCTCGGAAATCGTCTGCACAGTCAACACTTGCTGCCATGTTATTGGGGTTCAGTAACGTCAGCTGTTCCCCTGCTGTGCGGACGGCAATTTCTCCTGCTCTGTCCACATTCTCACTACTACAGATTTTAAAGTTGCTCCAATTACACCTCTGGCTCCTCTGTTTTCAGTATTATCCCTGAGCTACAACACCGCCAGTTGGTGCTCGGAAGTGCCGTCTGCACAGTCAACACTTGCTGCCGTGTTATTGGGGTTCGGTAACGTCAGCTGTTCCCCTGCTGTGCGGACGGCAATTTCTCCTGCTCTGACAACATTTCACTACTACAGATTTTAAAGTTGCTCCAATTACACCTCTGGCTCCTCTGTTTTCAGTATTATCCCTGAGCTCCAATACCGCCAGTTGGTGCTCGGAAGTGCCGTCTGCACAGTCAACACTTGCTGCCGTGTTATTGGGGTTCAGTAACGTCAGCTGTTCCCCTGCTGTGCGGACGGCAATTCCTCCTGCTCTGTCCACATCCACTGTACTACTGATTTAAAACCTCCTCCAAATACACCTCTGGCTCCTCCTGTTTTCAGTATTATCCCTGAGCTCCAACACCGCCAGTTGGCGCTCGGAAGTGCTGTCTGCACAGTCAACACTTGCTGCCATGTTATTGGGGTTCAGTAACGTCAGCTGTTCCCCTGCTGTGCGGACGGCAATTTCTCCTGCTCTGTCCACATTCTCACTACTACAGATTTTAAAGTTGCTCCAATTACACCTCTGGCTCCTCTGTTTTCAGTATTATCCTGAGCTCCAACACCGCCAGTTGGCGCTCGGAAGTGCCGTCTGCACAGTCAACACTTGCTGCCGTGTTATTGGGGTTCAGTAACGTCAGCTGTTCCCCTGCTGTGCGGACGACAGTTCTCCTGCTCTGTCCACATCCACTGTACTACTGATTTAAAACCTCCTCCAAATACACCTCTGGCTCCTCTGTTTTCAGTATTATCCCTGAGCTCCAACACCGCCAGTTGGCGCTCGGAAGTGCCGTCTGCACAGTCAACACTTGCTGCCATGTTATTGGGGTTCAGTAACGTCAGCTGTTCCCCTGCTGTGCGGACGGCAATTTCTCCTGCTCTGTCCACATTCTCACTACTACAGATTTTAAAGTTGCTCCAATTACAACTCTGGCTCCTCTGTTTTCAGTATTATCCCTGAGCTCCAACACCGCCAGTTGGCGCTCGGAAGTGCCGTCTGCACAGTCAACACTTGCTGCCGTGTTATTGGGGTTCAGTAACGTCAGCTGTTCCCCTGCTGTGCGGACGGCAATTTCTCCTGCTCTATCCACATCCACTGTACTACTGAATTAAAACCTCCTCCAAATACACCTCTGGCTCCTCTGTTTTCAGTATTATCCCTGAGCTCCAACACCGCCAGTTGGCGCTCGGAAGTCCCGTCTGCACAGTCAACACTTGCTGCCCATGTTATTGGGGTTCAGTAACGTCAGCTGTTCCCCTGCTGTGCGGACGGCAATTTCTCCTGCTCTGTCCACATTCTCACTACTACAGATTTTAAAGTTTCTCCAATTACACCTCTGGGCTCCTCTGTTTTCAGTATTATCCCTGAGCTCCAACACCGCCAGTTGGTGCTCGGAAGTGCCGTCTGCACAGTCAACACTTGCTGCCGTGTTATTGGGGTTCAGTAACGTCAGCTGTTCCCCTGCTGTGCGGACGGCAATTCCTCCTGCTCTGTCCACATCCACTGTACTACTGATTTAAAACCTCCTCCAAATACACCTCTGGCTCCTCTGTTTTCAGTATTATCCCTGAGCTCCAACACCGCCAGTTGGCGCTCGGAAGTGCTGTCTGCACAGTCAACACTGCTGCCATGTTATTGGGGTTCAGTAACTTCAGCTGTTCCCCTGCTGTGCGGACGGCAATTTCTCCTGCTCTGTCCACATTCTCACTACTACAGATTTTAAAGTTGCTCCAATTACACCTCTGGCTCCTCTGTTTTCAGTATTATCCCTGAGCTCCAACACCGCCAGTTGGCGCTCGGAAGTGCCGTCTGCACAGTCAACACTTGCTGCCGTGTTATTGGGGGTTCAGTAACGTCAGCTGTTCCCCTGCTGTGCGGCCGGCATTTCCTCCTGCTCTGTCCACATCCACTGTACTACTGATTTAAAACCTCCTCCAAATACACCTCTGGCTCCTCTGTTTTCAGTATTATCCCTGAGCTCCAACACCGCCAGTTGGCGCTCGGAAATGCCGTCTGCACAGTCAACACTTGCTGCCATGTTATTGGGGTTCAGTACGTCAGCTGTTCCCCTGCTGTGGCGGACGGCAATTTCTCCTGCTCTGTCCACATTCTCACTACTACAGATTTTAAAGTTGCTCCAATTACACCTCTGGCTCCTCTGTTTTCAGTATTATCCCTGAGCTCCAACACCGCCAGTTGGCGCTCGGAAGTGCCGTCTGCACAGTCAACACTTGCTGCCGTGTTATTGGGGTTCAGTAACGTCAGCTGTTCCCCTGCTGTGCGGACGGCAATTCCTCCTGCTCTGTCCACATCCACTGTACTACTGATTTAAAACCTCCTCCAAATACACCTCTGGCTCCTCTGTTTTCAGTATTATCCCTGAGCTCCAACACCGCCAGTTGGCGCTCGGAAATGCCGTCTGCACAGTCAACACTTGCTGCCATGTTATTGGGGTTCAGTAACGTCAGCTGTTCCCCTGCTGTGCGGACGGCAATTTCTCCTGCTCTGTCCACATTCTCACTACTACAGATTTTAAAAGTTGCTCCAATTACACCTCTGGCTCCTCTGTTTTCAGTATTATCCCTGAGCTCCAACACCGCCAGTTGGCGCTCGGAAGTGCCGTCTGCACAGTCAACACTTGCTGCCGTGTTATTGGGGTTCAGTAACGTCAGCTGTTCCCCTGCTGTGCGGACGGCAATTCCTCCTGCTCTGTCCACATCCACTGTACTACTGATTTAAAACCTCCTCCAAATACACCTCTGGCTCCTCTGTTTTCAGTATTATCCCTGAGCTCCAACACCGCCAGTTGGCGCTCGGAAATGCCGTCTGCACAGTCAACACTTGCTGCCATGTTATTGGGGTTCAGTAACGTCAGCTGTTCCCCTGCTGTGCGGACTGGCAAATTCTCCTGCTCTGTCCACATTCTCACTACTACAGATTTTAAAGTTGCTCCAATTACACCTCTGGCTCCTCTGTTTTCAGTATTATCCCTGAGCTCCAACACCGCCAGTTGGTGCTCGGAAGTGCCGTCTGCACAGTCAACACTTGCTGCCGTGTTATTGGGGTTCAGTAACGTCAGCTGTTCCCCTGCTGTGCGGACGGCAATTCCTCCTGCTCTGTCCACATCCACTGTACTACTGATTTAAAACCTCCTCCAAATACACCTCTGGCTCCTCTGTTTTCAGTATTATCCCTGAGCTCCAACACCGCCAGTTGGCGCTCGGAAGTGCTGTCTGCACAGTCAACACTTGCTGCCATGTTATTGGGGTTCAGTAACGTCAGCTGTTCCCCTGCTGTGCGGACGGCAATTTCTCCTGCTCTGTCCACATTCTCACTACTACAGATTTTAAAGTTGCTCCAATTACACCTCTGGCTCCTCTGTTTTCAGTATTATCCCTGAGCTCCAACACCGCCAGTTGGCGCTCGGAAGTGCCGTCTGCACAGTCAACACTTGCTGCCTTGTTATTGGGGTTCAGTAACGTCAGCTGTTCCCCTGCTGTGCGGACGACAATTTCTCCTGCTCTGTCCACATCCACTGTACTACTGATTTAAAACCTCCTCCAAATACACCTCTGGCTCCTCTGTTTTCAGTATTATCCCTGAGCTCCAACACCGCCAGTTGGCGCTCGGAAGTGCCGTCTGCACAGTCAACACTTGCTGCCATGTTATTGGGGTTCAGTAACGTCAGCTGTTCCCCTGCTGTGCGGATGGCAATTTCTCCTGCTCTGTCCACTTTCTCACTACTACAGATTTTAAAGTTGCTCCAATTACAACTCTGGCTCCTCTGTTTTCAGTATTATCCCTGAGCTCCAACACCGCCAGTTGGCGCTCGGAAGTGCCGTCTGCACAGTCAACACTTGCTGCCGTGTTATTGGGGTTCAGTAACGTCAGCTGTTCCCCTGCTGTGCGGACGGCAATTTCTCCTGCTCTATCCACATCCACTGTACTACTGATTTAAAACCTCCTCCAAATACACCTCTGGCTCCTCTGTTTTCAGTATTATCCCTGAGCTCCAACACCGCCAGTTGGCGCTCGGAAGTCCCGTCTGCACAGTCAACACTTGCTGCCATGTTATTGGGGTTCAGTAACGTCAGCTGTTCCCCTGCTGTGCGGACGGCAATTTCTCCTGCTCTGTCCACATTCTCACTACTACAGATTTTAAAGTTTCTCCAATTACACCTCTGGCTCCTCTGTTTTCAGTATTATCCCTGAGCTCCAACACCGCCAGTTGGTGCTCGGAAGTGCCGTCTGCACAGTCAACACTTGCTGCCGTGTTATTGGGGTTCAGTAACGTCAGCTGTTCCCCTGCTGTGCGGACGGCAATTCCTCCTGCTCTGTCCACATCCACTGTACTACTGATTTAAAACCTCCTGCAAATACACCTCTGGCTCCTCTGTTTTCAGTATTATCCCTGAGCTCCAACACCGCCAGTTGGCGCTCGGAAGTGCTGTCTGCACAGTCAACACTTGCTGCCATGTTATTGGGGTTCAGTAACTTCAGCTGTTCCCCTGCTGTGCGGACGGCAATTTCTCCTGCTCTGTCCACATTCTCACTACTACAGATTTTAAAGTTGCTCCAATTACACCTCTGGCTCCTCTGTTTTCAGTATTATCCCTGAGCTCCAACACCGCCAGTTGGCGCTCGGAAGTGCCGTCTGCACAGTCAACACTTGCTGCCGTGTTATTGGGGTTCAGTAACGTCAGCTGTTCCCCTGCTGTGCGGACGGCAATTCCTCCTGCTCTGTCCACATCCACTGTACTACTGATTTAAAACCTCCTCCAAATACACCTCTGGCTCCTCTGTTTTCAGTATTATCCCTGAGCTCCAACACCGCCAGTTGGCGCTCGGAAATGCCGTCTGCACAGTCAACACTTGCTGCCATGTTATTGGGGTTCAGTAACGTCAGCTGTTCCCCTGCTGTGCGGATGGCAATTTCTCCTGCTCTGTCCACATTCTCACTACTACAGATTTTAAAGTTGCTCCAATTACACCTCTGGCTCCTCTGTTTTCAGTATTATCCCTGAGCTCCAACACCGCCAGTTGGCGCTCGGAAGTGCCGTCTGCACAGTCAACACTTGCTCCAGTGTTATTGGGGTTCGGTAACGTCAGCTGTTCCCCTGCTGTGCGGACGGCAATTTCTCCTGCTTTGTCCACATCCACTGTACTACTGATTTAAAACCTCCTCCAAATACACCTCTGGCTCCTCTGTTTTCAGTATTATCCCTGAGCTCCAACACCGCCAGTTGGCGCTCGGAAGTGCCGTCTGCACAGTCAACACTTGCTGCCATGTTATTGGGGTTCAGTAACGTCAGCTGTTCCCCAGCTGTGCGGACGGCAATTTCTCCTGCTCTGTCCACATCTACTGTACTACTGATTTAAAACCTCCTCCAAATACACCTCTGGCTCCTCTGTTTTCAGTATTATCCCTGAGCTCCAACACCGCCAGTTGGCGCTCGGAAGTGCCGTCTGCACAGTCAACACTTGCTGCCATGTTATTGGGGTTCAGTAACGTCAGCTGTTCCCCTGCTGTGCGGACGGCAATTTCTCCTGCTCTGTCCACATTCTCACTACTACAGATTTTAAAGTTGCTCCAATTACAACTCTGGCTCCTCTGTTTTCAGTATTATCCCTGAGCTCCAACACCGCCAGTTGGCGCTCGGAAGTGCCGTCTGCACAGTCAACGCTTGCTCCAGTGTTATTGGGGTTCAGTAACGTCAGCTGATCCACAGCTGTGTGTCCGGCAAATTCTCCTGCTTTGTCCACATCCACTGTACTACTGATTTAAAACCTCTTCCAAATATACCTCTGGCTCCTCTGTTTTTAGTATTTACCCTGGGCTCCAATACCGCTAGTTGCTGCTCAGAAGTGCCGTCTGCACAGTCAACTCTTGCTCCAGTGTTATTGGGGTTCAGTAACGTCAGCTGATCCCCAGCTGTGTGTCCGGCAAATTCTCCTGCTTTGTCCACATCGACTGTACTACTGATTTAAAACCTCCTTCAAATACACGTCTGGCTCCTCTGTTTTTAGTATTTACCCTGGGCTCCAATACCGCTAGTTGCTGCTCAGAAGTGCCGTCTGCACAGTCAACGCTTGCTCCAGTGTTATTGGGGTTCAGTAACGTCAGCTGTTCCCCTGCTGTGTGTCCGGCAAATTCTCCTGCTTTGTCCACATCCACTGTACTACTGATTTAAGACTTGCTCCAATTACACCTCTGGCTCCACTCTATTTTTAGTATTTACCCTGGGTTCCAGCACCGCCAGCTGGTTCTCGGTAGTTCCATTTGCTCTTGTACCTTCTACTACCCATCCGGGTTCCAGTACCGTCAGCTGGTTCTCAGCAGTGCCTTTGGATTAGGTGCCTCCTTCTCGGTATCCAAGTTCCACCAACGTCTGCTGGTTCTTGGTAGTGCTTTCTGGCACAGGTACCTCCTGCTTACTAACCGAGTTCCAGTACCGTCAGCTGGTCTTCGGCAGTTCCATTGGCTCTTGTACCTTCTGCTACCCATCCGGGTTCCAGTACCGTCAGCTGGTCCTCGGTAGTTCCATTTGCTCTTGTACCTTCTACTACCCATCCGGGTTCCAGTACCGTCAGCTGGTTCTCGGCAGTGACTTTGGCACGGGTACTCCCTCCTGCCCAGCCTGGTTCCAGCACGCCAGCTGTTTCTGGGTAGTGTCAAAGTCACTTTGCCTCCAATGCGTTGTCCTGTCGTGTTGCGGTCGGGTTAGCCGACTCTATGGTGCCTGCAGTTTAGGTGACTCCTATGTGGGCTGCGGGATCTGGCAATGAAGGCTGGTTCCATAGTGCCAATAGGACAAGCACCCCCTGTAGGACTGTGAGTTTTGGTAACTGCGGCCGGCTCGCGGCCTTGAACTTTTTTTTACATGGGTACCTTCTGCTACCCATCCGGGTTCCAGTACCGTCAGCTGGTTCTCGGCAGTGCCTTTGGATTAGGTGCCTCCTTCTCGGTATCCAAGTTCCACCAACGTCTGCTGGTCCTTGGTAGTGCTTTCTGGCACAGGTACCTCCTGCTTAGTAACCGAGTTCCAGTACCGTCAGCTGGTCTTCGGCAGTTCCATAGGCTCTTATACCTTCTTCTACCCATCCGCGTTCCAGTACCGTCAGCTGGTCCTCGGTACTTCCATTTGCTCTTGTACCTTCTACTACCCATCAGGGTTCCAGTACCGTCAGCTGGTTCTCGGCAGTGTCTTTGGCACGGGTACTCCCTCCTGCCCAGCCTGGTTCCAGCACGCCAGCTGTTTCCGGGTAGTGTCAACGTCACTTTGCCTCCAATGCGTTGTCCTGTCGTGTTGCGGTCGGGTTAGCCGACTCTATGGTGCCTGCAGTTTAGGTGACTCCTATGTGGGCTGCGGGATCTGGCAATGAAGGCTGGTTCCATAGTGCCAATAGGACAAGCACCCCTTGTAGGACTGTGGGTTTTGGTAACTGCGGCCGGCTCGCGGCCTTGAACTTTTTTTTATATGGGTACCTTCTGCTACCCATCCGGGTTCCAGTACCGTCAGCTGGTTCTCGGCAGTGCCTTTGGATTAGGTGCCTCCTTCTCGGTATCCAAGTTCCACCAACGTCGGCAGGTCCTTGGTAGTGCTTTCTGGCACAGGTACCTCCTGCTTAGTAACCGAGTTCCAGTACCGTCAGCTGGTCTTCGGCAGTTCCATTGGCTCTTGTACCTTCTACTACCCATCCGGGTTCCAGTACCGTCAGCTGGTTCTCGGCAGTGTCTTTGGCACGGGTACTCCCTCCTGCCCAGCCTGGTTCCAGCACGCCAGCTGTTTCCGGGTAGTGTCAACGTCACTTTGCCTCCAATGCGTTGTCCTGTCGTGTTGCGGTCGGGTTAGCCGACTCTATGGTGCCTGTAGTTTAGGTGACTCCTATGTGGGCTGGGGGATCTAGCAATGAAGGCTGGTTCCATAGTGCCAATAGGACAAGCACCCCCTGTAGGACTGTGGGTTTTGGTAACTGCGGCCAGCTCGCGGCCTTGAACTTTTTTTTACATGGGTACCTTCTGCTACCCATCCGGGTTCCAGTACCATCAGCTGGTTCTCGGCAGTGCCTTTGGATTAGGTGCCTCCTTCTCGGTATCCAAGTTCCACCAACGTCTGCTGGTCCTTGGTAGTGCTTTCTGGCACAGGTACCTCCTGCTTACTAACCGAGTTCCAGTACCGTCAGCTGGTCTTCGGCAGTTCCATTGGCTCTTGTACCTTCTGCTACCCATCCGGGTTCCAGTACCGTCAGCTGGTCCTCGGTAGTTCCATTTGCTCTTGTACCTTCTACTACCCATCCGGGTTTCAGTACCGTCAACTGGTTCTCGGCAGTGACTTTGGCACGGGTACTCCCTCCTGCCCAGCCTGGTTCCAGCACGCCAGCTGTTTCTGGGTAGTGTCAAAGTCACTTTGCCTCCAATGCGTTGTCCTGTCGTGTTGCGGTCGGGTTAGCCGACTCTATGGTGCCTGCAGTTCAGGTGACTCCTATGTGGGCTGTGGGATCTGGCAATGAAGGCTGGTTCCATAGTGCCAATAGGACAAGCACCCCCTGTAGGACTGTGGGTTTTGGTAACTGCGGCCGGCTCGCGGCCTTGAACTTTTTTTTACATGGGTACCTTCTGCTACCCATCCGGGTTCCAGTACTGTCAGCTGGTTCTCGGCAGTGCCTTTGGATTAGGTGCCTCCTTCTCGGTATCCAAGTTCCACCAACGTCTGCTGGTCCTTGGTAGTGCTTTCTGGCACAGGTACCTCCTGCTTACTAACCGAGTTCCAGTACCGTCAGCTGGTCTTCGGCAGTTCCATTGGCTCTTGTACCTTCTGCTACCCATCCGGGTTCCAGTACCGTCAGCTGGTCCTCGGTAGTTCCTCAGCTTTCTTGTACCTTCTGCTACATTTCGAAGTTCAAGCTTTTTGAAATGGTTCTTGGTAATCACTCTGGATCTCCCTGACGAGGACGCTGAAGACGAGGACCCTGAAGACCAACCCTAAGAAGACGAGGACCCCGAAGACGACGACCCTGAAGACGAGGACCCTGAAGACCACCCCGAAGAAGACGAGGACCCTGAAGACCACCCCGAAGACGAGGACCCAGAAGACCAACCCGAAGAAGACGAGGACCCCGAAGACGAGGACCCCCGAAGACGACGACCCTGAAGACCACCCCGAAGAAGACCAAGAAGATGACCCTGAAGAAGTTGACCAAGAGGACAAAGAAGAGAAGACAAGCACCAAGATACAGAAGAACAAGAGACAGAAAACCAAGAAGCAGAAATACAAGAAGCTGCAGAACAAAAAGCGGAAGAACATTAAGCATAAGACTAAAAATCAGAGCAAAAGATAATATCTAAATTATAAGCAGAAGATGACTAAGCAGTGTATGGGGGTGAGTCCGTTCCTCCTCGTGGTGCCCCTGGAAAAGACCTGCTGCTGCAGGCCAAACTGAACGCGGACAAATCCTGTTGTAAATCTTTTGTGACGGGCAGAACGAAAGGTGTAATGTCCAACCTTTTATAGATAACAGCTACAGGAATGCCTGTCACAAATAAGAATATGATGAAGAAGAAGAATATGAAGAAGATGAAGAAGTAGAATATGAAGAATGTAAAAAAAAAGAATAATACGAAGAAGGTGAAGAAGAAGAAGATGAAGAAGGTGAAGAAGAAGTGGATGAAAAAGATGCTGAGGATGATGAAGGAGAAAGTGTGGGAGAAGTAAAAAAGAAGGTGAAGAGCATGGAAGTAGTGAAACATAAATATCTGACAAAATATAAAAATACTTAACATAGTCAATATTTCCGTAACTCAGAACGTCTTAAAAAAAATATTAATTCCTGCTATTCCATTTGATTGGGCTAAACCTCTATGCCTTTATTGTCTCCCCCACCTCCCCCAATACATTCTACATTATTCTTAGTTGTTTTTTTTCATGTAGAATTAACCTACAAGGAAAGAAAGGGTTTATTTTCATTCCGATATTTCTGTCCCATTGACTTGCATTGGTTTCCGGTATCGGAATCGGCGATATCCGATACTTTTTCGGTATCGGTCCGATCCAATCCGATCCGATATTTCCCGATATCGGAAGGTATCGCTCAACACTAGTTACCTCAGACCACATATAATATAATGTTCCCACAGACCCACATATAATATAATGTTATCCCAGACCCACATATAATGTAATGACCCCACAGACCCATATATAATATAATGCTACCACAGACCCACATATAATATAATGTTATCCCAGACCCACATATAATGTAATGACCCCACAGACCCACATATAATATAATGTTCCCACAGACCCACATATAATAAAATGTTATCCCAGACCCACATATAATGTAATGACCCCATAAACCCATATATAATATAATGTTACCACAGACCCACATATAATATAATGTTACAACAGACCCACATATAATATAATGTTCCCACAGACCCACATATAATATAATGTTACCCCAGACCCGCATATAATGTAATGACCCCACAGATCCACATATAATATAATGTTCCCACAGACCCACATATAATATAATGTTACCCCAGACCCACATATAATGTAATGACCCCATAGACCCATATATAATATAATGTTACCACAGACCCACATATAATATAATGTTACCACAGACCCACATATAATATAAGGTTCCCACAGACCCACATATAATATAATGTTACGCCAGACCCACATATAATGTAATGACCCCACAGATCCACATATAATATAATGTCCCCACAGACCCACATATAATATAATGTTCCCACAGACCCACATATAATATAATGTCCCCACAGACCCACGTATAATATAATGCCCTCACAGACCCACATATAATATAATGTCCCAGAGTCCCACATATAATATAATGTCCCCACAGCCCCACATATAATATAACGTCCCACAGTTCCACATATAATATATTGTCCCCACAGATCCACATATAATATAATGTCCCCACAGACCCACATATAATATAATGTTCCCACAGACCCACATATAATATAATGTCCCCACAGACCCACATATAATATAATGTTCCCACAGACCCACATATAATATAATGTCCTCACAGACCCACATATAATATAATGTCCCCACAGACCCACATATAATATAATGTCCTCACAGACCCACATATAATATAATGTCCTCACAGACCCACATATAATATAATATCCTCAAAGACCCACATATAATATAATGTCCTCACAGACCCACATATAATATAATGTCACCACAGACCCACATATAATATAATGTCCTCACAGACCCACATATAATATAATGTCCGCACTGACCCACATATAATATAATGTCCTCACAGACCCACATATAATATAATATCCTCAAAGACCCATATATAATATAATGTCCTCACAGACCCACATATAATATAATATCTTCACAGATCCACATATAATATAATGTCCTCACAGACCCACATATAATATAATGTCCTCACAGACCCACATATAATATAATGTCACCACAGACCCACATATAATATAATGTCCTCACAGACCCACATATAATATAATGTCCGCACTGACCCACATATAATATAATGTCCTCACAGACCCACATATAATATAATATCCTCAAAGACCCATATATAATATAATGTCCTCACAGACCCACATATAATATAATATCTTCACAGATCCACATATAATATAATGTCCTCACAGACCCACATATAATATAATGTCCTCACAGACCCACATATAATATAATGTCCTCACAGACCCACATATAATATAATGTACCCACAGACCCAAATATAATATAATGTCCCCACAGACACACATATAATATAATGTCCTCACAGACCCACATATAATATAATGTCCCCACAGACCCACATATAATATAATGTCCTCACAGACCCACATATAATATAATGTACCCACAGACCCAAATATAATATAATTTTCTAAAGTGAACAATCACAAGCTGGTTGCAGTTCAACATCTTATCATTAAATAATGATGTAATTAGGTCCTCCGTATTTTCATTGTATTTTAAATCTTTGCATTGTTTAACATACTGTTTGTTTATGAAAAGATAGCATATGTATATATACAGTATTGCTAGAACGGAGTTAATTATATTAGTCCGGCCCTCTAAAACCATCCCAATTTCTCATGCGGCCCCCTGGCAAAATTAATTGCCCACCCCTGCCACAGACCCAAATATAATATAATGTCCTCACAGACCCACATATAATATAATGTCCTCACAGACCCACATATAATATAATGTCCCCACAGACCCACATATAATATAATGTCCTCACAGACCCACATATAATATAATGTCCTCACAGACCCACATATAATATAATGTCCCCACAGACCCACATATAATATAATGTCCTCACAGACCCACATATAATATAATGTCCCCACAGACCCACATATAATATAATGTCCTCACAGACCCACATATAATATAATATCCTCACAGATCCACATATAATATAATGTCCCCACAGACCTACATATAATATAATGTCCTCACAGACCCACATATAATATAATGTCCTCACAGACCCACATATAATATAATGTCCTCACAGACCCACATATAATATAATGTTACCACAGACCAGCATTTAATATATTGTCCCCACAGACCCACATATAATATAATGTCCCCACAGATCCACATATAATATAATGTCCCCACAGACCCACATATAATATAATGTCCTCACAGACCCACATATAATATAATGTCCCCACAGATCCACATATAATATAATGTCCCCACAGACCCACATATAATATAATGTCCTCACAGACCCACATATAATATAATGTCCTCACAGACCCACATATAATATAATGTCACCACAGACCCACATATAATATAATGTCCTCACAGACCCACATATAATATAATGTCCTCACAGACCCACATATAATATAATGTTATCACAGACCAGCATTTAATATATTGTCCCCACAGACCCACATATAATATAATGTCCTCACAGACCCACATATAATATAATGTCCTCACAGACCCACATATAATATAATGTACCCACAGACCCACATATAATATAATGTCCTCACAGAACCACATATAATATATTGTCCCCACAGACCCACATATAATATAATGTCCCCACAGAGCCACATATAATATAATGTCCTCACAGACCCACATATAATATAATGTCCCCACAAACCCACATATAATATAATGTCCCCCAGTCAGAGGTCAAATAATATAATGTCCCCACATATAATATAATGTCCCCACAGAGCCACATATAATATAATGTCCCCACAGACCCACATATAATATAATGTCCCCACAGACCCACTTATAATATAATGTCCTCATAGATCCACATATAATATAATGTCCCCACAGACCCACATATAATATAATGTCCCCACAGCCCCACATATAATATAATGTCCTCATAGATCCACATATAATATAATGTCCCCACAGACCCACATATAATATAATGTCCTCATAGATCCACATATAATATAATGTCCCCACAGACCCACATATAATATAATGTCCCCACAGACCCACATATAATATAATGTCCTCACAGACCCACATATAATATAATGTCCCCACAGCCCCACATATAATATAATGTATCCACAGACCCACATATAATATAATATCCTCACAGACCCACATATAATATAATGTCCTCACAGACCCACATATAATATAATGTTACCACAGACCAGCATTTAATATATTGTCCCCACAGACCCACATATAATATAATGTCCCCACAGCCCCACATATAATATAATGTCCTCACAGACCCACATATAATATAATGTCACCACAGATCCACATATAATATAATGTCCTCACAGACCCACATATAATATAATGTCCTCACAGACCCACATATAATATAATGTTACCACAGACCAGCATTTAATATATTGTCCCCACAGACCCACATATAACATAATGTCCTCACAGACCCACATATAATACAATGTCCTCACAGACCCACATATAATATAATGTCCTCACAGACCCACATATAATATAATGTCCCCACAGACCCACATATAATATAATGTCCTCACAGAACCACATATAATATATTGTCCCCACAGACCCACATATAATATAATGTCCCCACAGAGCCACATATAATATAATGTCCCCACAGACCCACATATAATATAATGTCACCACAGACCCACATATAATATAATGTCCTCACAGACCCACATATAATATAATGTCCCCAAAGACCCACATATAATATAATGTCCCCACAGACCCACATATAATATAATGTCCTCACAGACCCACATATAATATAATGTTCCCACAGACCCACATATAATATAATGTCCCCACAGACCCACATATAATATAATGTCCTCACAGACCCACATATAATATAATGTCCTCACAGACCCACATATAATATAATGTCCTCACAGACCCACATATAATATAATGTCACCACAGACCCACATATAATATAATGTCCTCACAGACCCACATATAATATAATGTCCTCACAGACCCACATATAACATAATGTCCCCACAGACCCACATATAATATAATGTCCTCACAGACCCACATATAATATAATGTCCTCACAGACCCACATATAATATAATGTCCTCACAGACCCACATATAATATAATGTTCTCACAGACCCACATATAATATAATGTCCTCACAGACCCACATATAATATAATGTCCTCACAGACCCACATATAATATAATGTTCTCACAGACCCACATATAATATAATGTCCTCACAGACCCACATATAATATAATGTCCTCACAGACCCACATATAATATAATGTTCTCACAGACCCACATATAATATGTCCCCACAGACCCACATATAATATAATGTCCCCACAGACCCACATATAATATTATGTCCCCACAGACCCACATATAATATAATATCCCTACAGACCCACATATAATATAATGTCCTCACAGACCCACATATAATATAATGTCCCCACAGACCCACATATAATATAATCTCCTCACAGACCCACATATAATATAATGTCCCCACAGCCCCACATATAATATAATGTATCCACAGACCCACATATAATATAATATCCTCACAGACCCACATATAATATAATGTCCTCATAGACCCACATATAATATAATGTTACCACAGACCAGCATTTAATATATTGTCCCCACAGACCCACATATAATATAATGTCCCCACAGCCCCACATATAATATAATGTCCTCACAGACCCACATATAATATGTCACCACAAACCCACATATAATATAATGTCCTCACAGATCCACATATAATATAATGTCCTCACAGACCCACATATAATATAATGTTACCACAGACCAGCATTTAATATATTGTCCCCACAGACCCACATATAATATAATGTCCTCACAGACCCACATATAATATAATGTCCTCACAGACCCACATATAATATAATGTACCCACAGACCCACATATAATATAATGTCCTCACAGAACCACATATAATATATTGTCCCCACAGACCCACATATAATATAATGTCCCCACAGAGCCACATATAATATAATGTCCTCACAGACCCACATATAATATAATGTCCCCACAAACCCACATATAATATAATGTCCCCCAGTCAGAGGTCAAATAATATAATGTCCCCACATATAATATAATGTCCCCACAGAGCCACATATAATATAATGTCCCCACAGACCCACATATAATATAATGTCCCCACAGACCCACTTATAATATAATGTCCTCATAGATCCACATATAATATAATGTCCCCACAGACCCACATATAATATAATGTCCCCACAGCCCCACATATAATATAATGTCCTCATAGATCCACATATAATATAATGTCCCCACAGACCCACATATAATATAATGTCCTCATAGATCCACATATAATATAATGTCCCCACAGACCCACATATAATATAATGTCCCCACAGACCCACATATAATATAATGTCCTCACAGACCCACATATAATATAATGTCCCCACAGCCCCACATATAATATAATGTATCCACAGACCCACATATAATATAATATCCTCACAGACCCACATATAATATAATGTCCTCACAGACCCACATATAATATAATGTTACCACAGACCAGCATTTAATATATTGTCCCCACAGACCCACATATAATATAATGTCCCCACAGCCCCACATATAATATAATGTCCTCACAGACCCACATATAATATAATGTCACCACAGATCCACATATAATATAATGTCCTCACAGACCCACATATAATATAATGTCCTCACAGACCCACATATAATATAATGTTACCACAGACCAGCATTTAATATATTGTCCCCACAGACCCACATATAACATAATGTCCTCACAGACCCACATATAATACAATGTCCTCACAGACCCACATATAATATAATGTCCTCACAGACCCACATATAATATAATGTCCCCACAGACCCACATATAATATAATGTCCTCACAGAACCACATATAATATATTGTCCCCACAGACCCACATATAATATAATGTCCCCACAGAGCCACATATAATATAATGTCCCCACAGACCCACATATAATATAATGTCACCACAGACCCACATATAATATAATGTCCTCACAGACCCACATATAATATAATGTCCCCAAAGACCCACATATAATATAATGTCCCCACAGACCCACATATAATATAATGTCCTCACAGACCCACATATAATATAATGTTCCCACAGACCCACATATAATATAATGTCCCCACAGACCCACATATAATATAATGTCCTCACAGACCCACATATAATATAATGTCCTCACAGACCCACATATAATATAATGTCCTCACAGACCCACATATAATATAATGTCACCACAGACCCACATATAATATAATGTCCTCACAGACCCACATATAATATAATGTCCTCACAGACCCACATATAACATAATGTCCCCACAGACCCACATATAATATAATGTCCTCACAGACCCACATATAATATAATGTCCTCACAGACCCACATATAATATAATGTCCTCACAGACCCACATATAATATAATGTTCTCACAGACCCACATATAATATAATGTCCTCACAGACCCACATATAATATAATGTCCTCACAGACCCACATATAATATAATGTTCTCACAGACCCACATATAATATAATGTCCTCACAGACCCACATATAATATAATGTCCTCACAGACCCACATATAATATAATGTTCTCACAGACCCACATATAATATGTCCCCACAGACCCACATATAATATAATGTCCCCACAGACCCACATATAATATTATGTCCCCACAGACCCACATATAATATAATATCCCTACAGACCCACATATAATATAATGTCCTCACAGACCCACATATAATATAATGTCCCCACAGACCCACATATAATATAATCTCCTCACAGACCCACATATAATATAATGTCCCCACAGCCCCACATATAATATAATGTATCCACAGACCCACATATAATATAATATCCTCACAGACCCACATATAATATAATGTCCTCATAGACCCACATATAATATAATGTTACCACAGACCAGCATTTAATATATTGTCCCCACAGACCCACATATAATATAATGTCCCCACAGCCCCACATATAATATAATGTCCTCACAGACCCACATATAATATGTCACCACAAACCCACATATAATATAATGTCCTCACAGATCCACATATAATATAATGTCCTCACAGACCCACATATAATATAATGTTACCACAGACCAGCATTTAATATATTGTCCCCACAGACCCACATATAACATAATGTCCTCACAGACCCACATATAATATAATGTCCTCACAGACCCACATATAATATAATGTCCTCACAGACCCACATATAATATAATGTCCCCACAGACCCACATATAATATAATGTCCTCACAGAACCACATATAATATATTGTCCCCACAGACCCACATATAATATAATGTCCCCACAGAGCCACTTATAATATAATGTCCCCACAGACCCACATATAATATAATGTCCCCACAGACCCACATATAATATAATGTCCTCACAGACCCACATATAATATAATGTCACCACAGACCCACATATAATATAATGTCCTCACAGACCCACATATAATATAATGTCCTCACAGACCCACATATAATATAATGTCCTCACAGACCCACATATAATATAATGTCCTCACAGACCCACATATAATATAATGTCCTCACAGACCCACATATAATATAATGTTCTCACAGACCCACATATAATATAATGTCCTCACAGACCCACATATAATATAATGTCCTCACAGACCCACATATAATATAATGTTCTCACAGACCCACATATAATATAATGTCCTCACAGACCCACATATAATATAATGTCCTCACAGACCCACATATAATATAATGTTCTCACAGACCCACATATAATATGTCCCCACAGACCCACATATAATATAATGTCCCCAAAGACCCACATATAATATTATGTCCCCACAGACCCACATATAATATAATATCCTCACAGACCCACATATAATATAATGTCCTCACAGACCCACATATAATATAATGTCCTCACAGACCCACATATAATATAATGTCCTCACAGACCCACATATAATATAATGTCCCCACAGACCCACATATAATATAATGTCCTCACAGAGCCACATATAATATAATGTCCTCACAGACCCACATATAATATAATGTCTCCACAGACCCACATATAATATAATGTCCTCACAGACCCACATATAATATAATGTCCTCACAGACCCACATATAATATAATGTCCTCACAGACCCACATATAATATAATGTCCTCACGGACCCACATATAATATAATGTCCTCACAGATCCACATATAATATAATGTCCTCACAGACCCACATATAATATAATGTCCTCACAGACCCACATATAATATAATGTCCTCACAGACCCACATATAATATAATGTCCTCACAGACCCACATATAATATAATGTCCTCACAGACCCACATATAATATAATGTCCTCACAGACCCACATATAATATAATGTCCTCACAGACCCACATATAATATAATGTTCTCACAGATCCACATATAATATAATGTCCTCACAGACCCACATATAATATAATGTCCTCACAGACCCACATATAATATAATGTCCTCACAGACCCACATATAATATAATGTCCTCACAGACCCACATATAATATAATGTCCTCACAGACCCACATATAATATAATGTCCTCACAGACCCACATATAATATAATGTCCCCACAGACCCACATATAATATAATGTCCTCACAGACCCACATATAATATAATGTCCTCACAGACCCACATATAATATAATGTCCTCACAGACCCACATATAATATAATGTCCCCACAGACCCACATATAATATAATGTCTCCACAGACCCACATATAATATAATGTCCTCACAGACCCACATATAATATAATGTCCTCACAGACCCACATATAATATAATGTCCTCACAGACCCACATATAATATAATGTCCTCACAGACCCACATATAATATAATGTCCCCACAGACCCACATATAATATAATGTCCCCACAGACCCACATATAATATAATGTCCCCACAGACCCACATAAAATATAATGTCCCCACAGACCCCATATAATATAATGTCCTCACAGACCCACATATAATATAATGTCCTCATAGACCCACATATAATATAATGTTCTCACAGATCCACATATAATATAATGTCCTCACAGACCCACATATAATATAATGTCCTCACAGACCCACATATAATATAATGTCCTCACAGACCCACATATAATATAATGTCCCCACAGACCCACATATAATATAATGTCTCCACAGACCCACATATAATATAATGTCCTCACAGACCCACATATAATATAATGTCCTCACAGACCCACATATAATATAATGTCCCCACAGACCCACATATAATATAATGTCCCCACAGACCCACATATAATATAATGTCCCCACAGACCCACATATAATATAATGTCCCCACAGACCCCATATAATATAATGTCCTCACAGACCCACATATAATATAATGTCCTCACAGACCCACATATAATATAATGTTCTCACAGATCCACATATAATATAATGTCCTCACAGACCCACATATAATATAATGTCCTCACAGACCCACATATAATGTAATGTCCTCACAGACCCACATATAATATAATGTCCTCACAGACCCACATATAATATAATGTCCTCACAGACCCACATATAATATAATGTCCTCACAGACCCACATATAATATAATGTCCTCACAGACCCACATATAATATAATGTCCTCACAGACCCACATATAATATAATGTCCTCACAGACCCACATATAATATAATGTCCTTACAGACCCACATATAATATAATGTCCCCACAGACCCACATATAATATAATGTCCTCACAGACCCACATATAATATAATATCCTCACAGACCCACATATAATATAATGTCCTCACAGACCCACATATAATATAATGTCCTCACAGACCCACATATAATATAATGTCCTCACAGACCCACATATAATATAATGTCCTCACAGACCCACATATAATATAATGTTCTCACAGACCCACATATAATATAATGTCCTCACAGACCCACATATAATATAATGTCCTCACAGACCCACATATAATATAATGTTGTCACAGACCCACATATAATATAATGTCCTCACAGACCCACATATAATATAATGTCCTCACAGACCCACATATAATATAATGTTCTCACAGACCCACATATAATATGTCCCCACAGACCCACATATAATATAATGTCCCCACAGACCCACATATAATATTATGTCCCCACAGACCCACATATAATATAATATCCTCACAGACCCACATATAATATAATGTCCTCACAGACCCACATATAATATAATGTCCTCACAGACCCACATATAATATAATGTCCTCACAGAGCCACATATAATATAATGTCCTCACAGACCCACATATAATATAATGTCCCCACAGACCCACATATAATATAATGTCCTCACAGAGCCACATATAATATAATGTCCTCACAGACCCACATATAATATAATGTCTCCACAGACCCACATATAATATAATGTCCTCACAGACCCACATATAATATAATGTCCTCACAGACCCACATATAATATAATGTCCTCACAGACCCACATATAATATAATGTCCTCACGGACCCACATATAATATAATGTCCTCACAGATCCACATATAATATAATGTCCTCACAGACCCACATATAATATAATGTCCTCACAGACCCACATATAATATAATGTCCTCACAGACCCACATATAATATAATGTCCTCACAGACCCACATATAATATAATGTCCTCACAGACCCACATATAATATAATGTCCTCACAGACCCACATATAATATAATGTTCTCACAGATCCACATATAATATAATGTCCTCACAGACCCACATATAATATAATGTCCTCACAGACCCACATATAATATAATGTCCTCACAGACCCACATATAATATAATGTCCCCACAGACCCACATATAATATAATGTCTCCACAGACCCACATATAATATAATGTCCTCACAGACCCACATATAATATAATGTCCTCACAGACCCACATATAATATAATGTACTCACAGACCCACATATAATATAATGTCCTCACAGACCCACATATAATATAATGTCCCCACAGACCCACATATAATATAATGTCCCCACAGACCCACATATAATATAATGTCCCCACAGACCCACATAAAATATAATGTCCCCACAGACCCCATATAATATAATGTCCTCACAGACCCACATATAATATAATGTCCTCACAGACCCACATATAATATAATGTTCTCACAGATCCACATATAATATAATGTCCTCACAGACCCACATATAATATAATGTCCTCACAGACCCACATATAATATAATGTCCTCACAGACCCACATATAATATAATGTCCCCACAGACCCACATATAATATAATGTCTCCACAGACCCACATATAATATAATGTCCTCACAGACCCACATATAATATAATGTCCTCACAGACCCACATATAATATAATGTCCTCACAGACCCACATATAATATAATGTCCCCACAGACCCACATATAATATAATGTCCCCACAGACCCACATATAATATAATGTCCCCACAGACCCACATATAATATAATGTCCCCAAAGACCCACATATAATATAATGTCTCCACAGACCCACATATAATATAATGTCCTCACAGACCCACATATAATATAATGTCCCCACAGACCCACATATAATATAATGTCCTCACAGACCCACATATAATATAATGTCCCCACAGACCCACATATAATATAATGTCCTCACAGACCCACATATAATATAATGTCCTCACAGACCCACATATAATATAATGTCCTCACAGACCCACATATAATATAATGTCCCCACAGACCCACATATAATATAATGTCCTCACAGACCCACATATAATATAATGTCCTCACAGACCCACATATAATATAATGTTCTCACAGACCCACATATAATATAATGTCCTCACAGACCCACATATAATATAATGTCCTCACAGACCCACATATAATATAATGTCCCCACAGACCCACATATAATATAATGTCCTCACAGACCCACATATAATATAATGTCCCCACAGACTCACATATAATATAATGTCCTCACAGACCCACATATAATATAATGTCCTCACAGACCCACATATAATATAATGTCCCCACAGACCCACATATAATATAATGTCCTCACAGACCCACATATAATATAATGTCCTCACAGACCCACATATAATATAATGTCCCCACAGACCCACATATAATATAATGTCCCCACAGACCCACATATAATATAATGTCCTCACAGACCCACATATAATATAATGTCCTCACAGACCCATATATAATATAATGTCCTCACAGACCCACATATAATATAATGTCCTCACAGACCCACATATAATATAATGTCCTCACAGACCCACATATATAATGTCCTCATAGACCCACATATAATATAATGTCCCCACAGACCCACATATAATATAATGTCCTCACAGACCCACATATAATATAATGTCCCCACAGACCCACATATAATATAATGTCCTCACAGACCCACATATAATATAATGTCCCCACAGACTCACATATAATATAATGTCCTCACAGACCCACATATAATATAATGTCCTCACAGACCCACATATAATATAATGTCCCCACAGACCCACATATAATATAATGTCCTCACAGACCCACATATAATATAATGTCCTCACAGACCCACATATAATATAATGTCCCCACAGACCCACATATAATATAATGTCCTCACAGACCCACATATAATATAATGTCCTCACAGACCCACATATAATATAATGTCCTCACAGACCCATATATAATATAATGTCCTCACAGACCCACATATAATATAATGTCCTCACAGACCCACATATAATATAATGTCCTCACAGACCCACATATATAATGTCCTCATAGACCCACATATAATATAATGTCCCCACAGACCCACATATAATATAATGTCCTCACAGACCCACATATAATATAATGTCCTCACAGACCCACATATAATATAATGTCCTCACAGACCCACATATAATATAATGTCCCCACAGACCCACATATAATATAATGTCCTCACAGACCCACATATAATATAATGACCCCACAGACCCACATATAATATAATGTCCTCACAGACCCACATATAATATAATGTCCCCACAGACCCACATATAATATAATGTCCTCACAGACCCACATATAATATAATGTCCTCACAGACCCACATATAATATAATGTCCTCACAGACCCACATATAATATAATATCCTCACAGACCCACATATAATATAATGTCCTCACAGACCCACATATAATATAATGTCCTCACAGACCCACATATAATATAATGTCCTCACAGACCCACATATAATATAATGTCCTCACAGACCCACATATAATATAATGTCCCCACAGACCCACATATAATATAATGTCCTCACAGACCCACATATAATATAATGTCCTCACAGACCCACATATAATATAATGTCCTCACAGACCCACATATAATATAATGTCCTCACAGACCCACATATAATATAATGTCCTCACAGACCCACATATAATATAATGTCCTCACAGACCCACATATAATATAATGTCCCCACAGACCCACATATAATATAATGTCCTCACAGACCCACATATAATATAATGTCCTCACAGACCCACATATAATATAATGTCCTCACAGACCCACATATAATATAATGTCCTCACAGACCCACATATAATATAATGTCCTCACAGACCCACATATAATATAATGTTCTCACAGACCCACATATAATATAATGTCCTCACAGACCCACATATAATATAATGTCCCCCAGTCAGAGGCCAAATAATATAAGAATAAAAATGAACTCTCTTCTCCTCCGTCTTCCAGGCTCCGGGTCACCGCAGCCTCCGCCTCCTCTTCTATCACGTCTCACAGTCAACGCTTGTCGGTGCCATGCAGTGACGTCATCGCGCTGACCGACGTCCCCTGCGTAACACCGGCTCCAACGGCATGAAGTATCCTGCGTCCTGCTGAGGTAACAAGCGCAGCCTCATCTCCTGTCCCGGGCGGCGCTGACAGAGCTGGGAGGTACCGACGGCCGGGGGCGGGCAGAGGGCGGTGTTGGAGGCCGTCACTGTGCTTTATGCCGGAGGAAGGACCCTGGAGGCGGCGCTGGCGAGCTACAGTTGGTGATTTTATTTATTCCTTTTTTATCAAATTGCGCCCTCTACCGCCCGGTAATTGTATACATAGGACATGTAATGTGCGGCTTTATGCTGCTCGCTCTTGCGCTCCCTCTACTGGTGAATGCAAGTATTGGTTATTTCACTTTCTGTGCCAGGATGTCCATATTTATAGATTACATCAAGTGCACAATAGCAGTGATTCCGGGGCCCATCCTGTGCTGTGTATGGTGGGGGTGGTTGTTCTATCACAGAGAAGCCTCTGCATAAAGATTTATTCCAGATTACCAAAAACATTAAGCTGTGAAAATAATGAATTGCTGTAGGAGCTATTGCTGTGCTCGTCCTGGGCTTCTCTCTGCTCTTATGACATCATCACCTTTTCTTCCTTTATGACATCATCGTTTTCTCCCTTATTACATAGCTCAATCCCCCACTCACACCAGTTGCAGCCGATCACTGGAGCAGAGCAGTCGTCTCACCGGCAGATGTGTCCTCCCCTCCGATTACAAGCAAGACCAGCATTTTCTCCAGGCCACAGATGGAAGATGGCGATTACTAAGTGACGGATAAGTATGAATGATCCCTTTCCGTGTTCCTCCTTCCACTGTCTTCCCTGGGGTATAACTTTCTAGGACCCCAGTACAGCGGCCGCAGTACTTCAGGATACAAGGATTGCAGCAGGTATCACCCCTCGCCCCGGGGTCCGATCTGTGCGGCTGAAGCTGCAGGGACTGTGGGAGAAATGATAAGAACACGATCCCATATTACTGCGCATCCTGGGGACAGGCCAGAGATAGCACCGGACGGGCCAGAGACAGGACGGGACAGGCCAGAGACAGGACGAGATGGGAAGGGACTGGCCAGATACAGGAAGGGACAGGCTAGATACGGGACAGGACAGGCCAGATGCGGGACGGGCCAGATACGAGATGGGACGGGCCAGATATAGGACGGGACGAGGCAGAGATAGGATGGGACGGGCTAGAAACAGGATGGGACGAGCTATACATTATGGGACGGGAAATAGACTGGATGGGACGGGCCAGCGACGGTATGGGTCGGACCAGATACAGGACAGGACGAGCCAGAGACAGGACGGGGTCGGGCCAGAAACAGGACGGGACAAGCTATACATTATAGGACGGTCCAGATACAGGAAAAGATGGGCCAGAGACAGGACGGGATGCCCCAGATACAGTACGGGACAGGCCAGATACAGGACGGTACGGGCCAAATATTGGACAGGCCAGATACAGGACGACATGGGCCAGATACGGGACGGTCCAGATATGGGACAGGACAGGCTAGATATGGGATGAGCCATGGACAGGATGGGACGGGCCAGATACTGAATGGGCCTGGCCATATTCGGGACGGGCCAGATAGGGACTGGTATGGTCAGATACGGGACAGGACGTGCCAGAGACGGGAAGGGACGAGGTGGGCCAGATACGGGATGAGATGGGCAACATAAGGGACAGCCAGATACGGGACTAAACAGGTCAGATATGGGACTGGACGGACCAGATACGGGAAGGGGCGGGTTAGACATTACAGGACGGGCCATAGACAGGATGGGAGGGACCAGGGACGGGCAAGAGACAGGACGGGATGGGCCAGAGACCGCGATGGGCCAGAGATGGGACGGGTGAGATACAGAACTGGGGACACATTAGGAATGCGTGCACTGTTCCTTTAAGAATCAGGAACTGCTGCCGCTACCGCCCTCAACAAGCAGCCAAGACACATGCACACAGCCAGCATAGGAACATAGTGCGTAGCCTGCATTGGTGGGTAAGTCGGCGGTCTTGCATGGTGTGAGATGGGAAGCCATGCCAGCACGCCGCCAGGGATGTTACAATTAAGTAGTGTAGGTCAGGTGTAGAGAAAATGGAAATTTTGCAAATAAATATTACAACTATTGTTTAATAGGCAAACATCACATGTAGAGTTTGCATGATATACCTTCCTGGTACTTTATCTAAATTAGAAGCAAATTGTTTGAAGATTACTTCTACCTAAATGGCAGAAGATGCACCTATCTTGGTGATGGATAGGACAGCTTGAGGGGATATGGAGGAGGCTGTTTTTTTGATAGGTGTCATTTAAACATTTTGCTAATAATTTATGGAAAGTATCATATTTTTCTAACTATTGAACTCACCTTAATTTAAAACACACCCCAGGTTAAAGTTTCTTTATGTGTAAATTTGTGGAGGATTTGATAATACTACCTTTAATGGGATGGGCCAGATACAGGACGGAACAGGCCAGATACGGAATGGGCCAGATACAGGACGGGCCAGAGTCAGGACCGGACGGGACGATCCAGAGACATGACGAGACGGGCCAGAGACAATACTGGACGGGCCAGAGATAGGACGGACTGAGGCGTGCCAGAGACAAGACTGGACGGGCTAGAAACGGGGCGACAGATACAGGACAGGACGGTCCAGATACAGGACGGGCCAGGGATGGGACGGATCAGAGCAGGACGGGACTGGCCAGAGGCAGGACAGGACCAGTTAGGCCATGACAGGTCGGGACGGGCCTGATACAGGAAGGGACGGGCCAGATACGGGACGGGCCAGATTCAAGACAGGATGGGCCATAGACAGGACAGGATGGGACGGGCCCGATACAGAAAGGGACGGGCCAGATACGGGACGGGCCAGATTCAGGATAGGACGGGCCAGATACAGGACGGGACCGACCAGATACAGGACGGGATGGGCCAGAGAGAGGACGGAATGTGCTAGAGACATTAAGGAATAGGCCATACACAGGACGGGTCGAGCCAGAGACAGGATGGGACGGGCCAGATACATGACGGGATGGGCCAGAAACGTGACGAGCCAGATATGGGACGGGACGGGCCAGATACAGGACGGTACGGACCAAATACGGGACGGGACGGGCCAGATACGGGACGGGTCAGATGCGGGACGGGCCAGATACGGGACAGGCCAAATACAGGACGGGCCAGATACGGGACAGGCCGGGCCAGGGACTGGACGTGCCAGATACGGGACAGGCCAGATATGGAACGTGCCAGATACTAGACGGGATGGGTCAGATATGGGACAGCCCAGATACATGATGGGACGGGCCAGATATGGGATGGGATGGGCCAGATACGGTACGGGTCAGATGCGGGATGGGCCAGATACGGGACAGGACAGATACAGGACGGGACAGATACGGCACAGGCCGGGCCAGGGACAGGACGTGCCAGATACGGGACAGGCCAGATATGGAACGTGCCAGATACTAGACGGGATGGGCCAGATATCGGGCGGGCCAGATATGGGACGAGACGGGCCAGAGCTGGGCCAGAGAGAGGAAGGGATGGGCCAGAGACAGGACGGGACGGGCCAAAGACTGGACCGGACGGGCCAGAGACGGGACGGGCAAGAGACAGGATTGGACAGGCCAGAGATAGCACCAGACGTGCCAGAGACAGGACGGGACAGGCCAGAGACAGGACGAGATGGGAAGGGACTGGCCAGATACAGGAAGGGACAGGCCAGATGCGGGATGGGCTATATACGAGACGGGACGGGCCAGATTTAGGACGGCACGAGGCAGAGATAGGATGGGCCAGAAACAGGATGGGACGAGCTATGCGTTATGGGACGGTAAATAGAAAGGACGGGACGGGCCAGAGACGGTACGCGATGGGCCAGATACAGGACAGGACGAGCCAGAGACAGTACGGGACGGGCCAGAAACAGGACGGGACAAGCAATACATTATGGGACGGGCCATAGACAGGACGGGACGTGCCAGAGAGAAGACGGAACGGGACAGATACAGGAAAAGATGGGCCAAAGACAGGACGGGATGGCCCAGATACAGTACGGGACAGGCCAGATACAGGACGGTACGGGCCAAATAGTGCGCATCCTGCATTGGTGGGTATGTCGGCGGTCTTGCATGGTGTGAGATGGGAAGCCATGCCAGCACGCCGCCATGGATGTTACAATTAAGTAGTGTAGGTCAGGCGTAGAGAAAATGGAAGTTTTTCAAATAAATATTACAACTATTGTTTAATAGGCAAACATCACATGTAGAGTTTGCATGATATACCTTCCTAGTACTTTATCTAAACTAGAAGCAAATTGTTTGAAGATTACTTCTACCTAAATGGCAGAAAATGCACCTATCTTGGTGATGGATAGGACAGCTTGAGGGGATATGGAGGAGGCTGTTTTTTGATAGGTGTCATTTAAACATTTTGCTAATAATTTATGGAAAGTATCATATTTTTCTAACTATTAAACTCACCTTAATTTAAAACACACCCCAGGTTAAATTTCCTGGAGGTGTAAATTTGTGGAGGATTTGATAATACTACCTTTAATGAGATGGGCCAGATACAGGACGGGACAGGCCAGATACGTGACAGGATGGGCCAGATACAGGACAGGCCAGAGACAGGACCGGACGGACCGTGCCTGAAAAATGACGGGACGGGCCCGAGACGGGGCGACCAGATACAGGACGGGACGGTCCAGATACAGGACGGGCAGCGAAGGGACGGACCAGAGCAGGACGGGACTGGCCAGAGGCAGGACAGGACCGGTCAGGCCAGAGACAGGACGAGACGGGCCCGATACAGGAAGGTACGGGCCAAATACGGGACGGGCCAGATTCAGGATGGGATGGGCCAGAGATAGGACGTGATGGGACGGGCCACATACAGGAAGGGATGGGCCAGATACAGGACGGGTCAGATTCAGGACGGGACGGACCAGATACAGGACGGGACCGAACAGTTACAGGATGGGATCGGCCAGAGACAGGACGGAATGTGCTAGAGACATTACGGGACAGGCCATAGACAGGACGGGTCGGGCCAGAGACAGGACGGGACGGGCCAGATACATGACTGAATTTGTCAGAAACGTGACGAGGCAGATATGGGACGGTATGGGCTAGAAATGGGACAGACCAGATACATGACGGGACTGGCCAGTTACAGGACGGTACGGACCAGATATGTGACGGGCCAGATACGGGACGATTCATATGCGGGACGGGCCAGATACGGGACAGTCCAGATACAGGACGGGCCAGATACGGGACAGGCCGGCCCAGGGACAGGACATGCCAGATACGGGACAGGCCAGATATGGAACGGGCCAGATACTGGACGGGATGGGCCACATACAGGGCGGGCCAGATTCGGGATGAGACGGGCCAGAGCTGGGCCAGAAACAGGAAAGCACGGGCCGGAGACCATACGGGACGGGCCAAAGACGGGACGGGACGGGCCAGAGACGGGACGAGACAGGCCAGAGACAGGACGAGATGGGAAGGGACTGGCCAGATACAGGAAGGGACAGGCCAGATACGGGACAGGACAGGCCAGATGCGGGACGGGCCAGATACAATGTGGGACGTGCCAGATATTGGACGGGACGAGGCAGAGATAGGATGGGACGGGCCAGAAACAAGACGGGACGAGCTATACATTATGGGACGGGAAATAGACAGGACGGGACGGGCCAGAGACGGTACACGACAGGCCAGATACAGGACAGGACGAGCCATAGACAGTACGGGACGGGCCAGAATCAGGACGGGACAAGCTATACATTATGGGACGGGCCATAGACAGGACGGGACGGGCCAGAGACAAGACGGAAGGGGACAGATACAGGAAAAGACGGCCAAAGACAGGACGGGATGGCCCAGATACAGTACAGGACAGGCCAGATACAGGACGGTACGGGCCAAATAGTGCGCAGCCAGCATTGGTGGGTAAGTCGACGGTCTTGCATGGTGTGAGATGGGAAGCCGTGCCAGCACGCCGCCATGGATGTTACAATTAAGTAGTGTAGGTCAGGCGTAGAGAAAATGGAGGTTTTTCAAATAAATATTACAACTATTGTTTAATAGGCAAACATCACATGTAGAGTTTGCATGATATACCTTCCTGGTACTTTATCTAAATTAGAAGCAAATTGTTTGAAGATTACTTCTACCTAAATGGCAGAAAATGCACCTATCTTGGTGATGGATAGGACAGCTTAAGGGGACATGGAGGAGGCTGTTTTTTGATAGGTGTCATTTAAACATTTTGCTAATAATTTATGGAAAGTATCATATTTTTCTAACTATTGAACTCACCTTAATTTAAAACACACCCCAGGTTAAATTTCCTGGAGGTGTAAGTTTGTGGAGGATTTGATAATACTACCTTTAATGAGATGGGCCAGATACAGGACGGGACAGGCCAGATACGTGATGGGATGGGCCAGATACAGGACGGGCCAGATACAGGACGGGCCAGAGACAGAACCAGACAGGATGTGCCTGAGAAAGGACGGGACGGGCCAGAGACGGGGTGACCAGATACAGGACGGGACGGTCCAGATACAGGATGGGCCAGGGACGGGTCGCACCAGAGCAGGACGGGACTGGCCAGAGGCAGGACAGGACCGGTCAGGCCAGAGAAAGGACGGGACGGGCCAGATACAGGAAGGCACGGGCCAGATACGGGACGGGCCAGATTCAAGACGGGATGGGTCAGAGACAGGACAGGATAGGACGGGCCATATACAGGAAGGGACGGGCCAGATACGGGACGGGCTAGATTCAGGACGGGACGGGCCAGATACAGGACGGGATGGGCCAGAGACAGGACGGAATGTGCTAGAGACATTACGGGACGGGCCATAGACAGGACGGGTTGGGCCACAGACAGGATAGGATGGGCCAGATATCTGACGGGATGGGCCAGAAACGTGACGAGCCAGATATGGGACAGCCCAGATACATGAAGGGACGGGCCATATACAGGACGGTACGGACCAGATAGGGGACGGGACGGGCCAGATATGGGACGGGTCAGATGCGGGATGGGCCAGATACGGGACAGGCCAGATACAGGACTGGCCAGATACTGGACGGGATGGGCCAGAGACAGGACAGGACGGGCCAGAGATGGGACGGGCAAGAGACAGGATTGGACAGACCAGAGATAGCACCGGACGGGCCAGAGACAGGACGGGACAGGCCATGGACAGGACTAGATGGGAAGGGACTGGCCAGATACAGGAAGGGACAGGCCAGATACGGGACAGGACAGGCCAGATGCGGGACGGGCCAGATACGAGAGGGGACGCGCGAGAAATAGGACGGGACAAGGCAGAGATAGGATGGCACGGGCCAGAAACAGGACGGGACGAGCTATACATTATGGGACGGGAAATAGACAGGACGGGACGGGCCAGAGACGGTACGCGACGGGCCAGATACAGGACAGGACGAGCCAGAGATAGTACGGGGCTGGCCAGAAACAGGACGGGAAAAGCTATACATTATGGGACGGGCCATAGACAGGACGGGCCTGGTTTAGGACGGGACGGGCCAGATACAGGACGGGACCGACCAGATACAGGATGGGATGGGCCAGAGACAGGACGGAATGTGCTAGAGACATTATGGGACAGGCCATAGACAGGACGGGTCGGGCCATATAAAGGATGGGACGGGCCAGATACATGACGGGATGGGCCAGAAACGTGACGAGCCAGATATGGGATGGTATGGGCCAGCTATGGGACAGCCCAGATACATGACGGGATGGGACAGATACAGGACGGGACAGGCCAGATACAGGACGGGCCAGAGACAGAATCGGACGAGCCAGAGACTGGACGGGACGGGCCAAAGGCAGGATGAGGCTGGCCGAAGATAGGACGGACCGAGGCATGCCAGAGACAGGACGGGATGGGCTAAAGACGGGGAGACCAGATACAGGACGTGGCGGTCCAGATACAGGACGGTCCAGGGACGGGACGGGCCAGAGCCGGATGGGACTGGCCAGAGCCAGGACAGGACCGGTCGGGCCAGAGACAGGACGGGACGGGCAAGAGAGAGGACGGGACGGGCCAAAGAGAGGACTTGACGGGCCAGAGACAGGACGGGAAGGGCCAAAGACAGGACGGGAAGGACCAGTGATGGGACGGGCAAGAGACAGGATTGGACAGGCCAGAGATAGCACCGGACGGGCCAGAGACAGGACGGACCAGGCCAGAGACAGGACGGGATGGGCCAGAGACAGGATGAGATGGGAAGGTACTGGCCAGATACAGGAAGGGACAGGCCAGATAAGGGAGAAAACAGGCCAGATGCGGGACGGGCCAGATACAAGATGGGTCGGGCCAGATACCAGACGGGACGAGCCGGAGATAGGACGGGACGGGCCAGAAACAGGACTGGACGAGCTATACATTATGGGACGGGAAATAGTCAGGATGGGACAGGCCAGAGACGGTACGGGACGTGCCAGATACAGGACAGGACGAGCCAGAGACAGGACGGGACGGGCCAGAAACAGGACGGGACAAGCTATTCATTATGGGGCGGGACAGAGACCGGGCGGGACGGTCCAGATACAGGAAAAGACAGGCCAGAGACAGGACAAGATGGCCCTGATACAGTACGGGACAGGCGAGATACAGTACGGTACGGGCCAAATATGGGACAGGCCAGATACAGGACGACATGGGCCAGATACGAGACGGGCCAGATATGGGACAGGACAGGCTAGATATGGGATGAGCCATGGACTGGATGGGATGGGCCAGATACGAGATGGCCAGATACGGGACGGGCCAGATACTGAATGGGCCTGACCACATACGGGACGGGCCATATAGGGACTGGTATGGTCAGATACGGGACAGGATGTGCCAGAGAAGGGAAGGGACGAGGTGGGCCAGATACGGGATGAGATGGGCCAGATAAGGGATAGCCAGATACGGGACGGGATGGTCAGATACGGGACTAAACAGGTCAGATATGGGACTGGACAGACCAGATACGGGACGGGGCGGGTTATACATTACAGGACGGGCCATAGACAAGATGGGAGGGGCCAGGGACGGGCCAGAGACAGGACGGGACGGGCCAGAGACGGGACGGGCCAGAGATGGGACGGGTCAGATACAGGACTGGGGACACATTAGGAATGCGTGCACTGTTCTTTTAAGAATCAAGAAGTACTGCCGCTTCCGCCCTCAACAAGCAGCCAAGACACATGCACACAGCCAGCATAGGAACATAGTGCATAGCCTGCATTGGTGGGTAAGTCGGCTGTCTTGCATGGTGTGAGATGGAAAGCCATGCCAGCTTGCCGCCAGTGATGTTACCATTAAGTAGTGTAGGTCAGGTGTAGAGAAAATGAAAGTTTTGCAAATAAATATTACAACTATTATTTAATAGGCAAACATCACATGTAGAGTTTGCATGATATACTTTCCTAGTACTTTATCTAAATTAGAAGCAAATTGTTTGAAGATTACTTCTACCTAAATGGCAGAAAATGCACCTATCTTGGTGATGGATAGGACAGCTTGAGGGGATATGGAGGAGGCTGTTTTTTGATAGGTGTCATTTAAACATTTTACTAATAATTTATGGAAAGTATCATATTTTTCTAACTATTGAACTCACCTTAATTTAAAACACACCCCAGGTTAAAGTTCCTTTATGTGTAAATTTGTGGAGGATTTGATAATACTACCTTTAATGGGATGGGCTAGATACAGGACGGGACAAGCCAAATACGAAATGGGCCAGATACTGGACGGGCCAGAGACAGGACCGGACGGGACATGCCAGAGACATGACGAGACGGGCCAGAGACAGGACGGGACGGGACAAAGACAGGATGAGACTGGCCGGAGATAGTACAGACCGAGGCGTGCCAGAGACAGGACGGGACGGGCTAGAGACGGGGCGACAGATATAAGATGGGACGGTCCAGATACAGGACAGTCCAGGGACTGGAAGGGCCAGAGCAGGACGGGACTGGTCAGAGGCAGGACAGGACCGGTCGGGCCAGAGACAGGAGGGGACGGGCAAGAGAGAGGACAGGACGGGTCAAAGAGAGGACGGGACGGGCCAGAGACAGGACGTGATGGGCCAAAGATAGGACGGGACGGACCAGAGATAGGACGGGCAAGAGACAGGATTGGACAGGCCAGAGATAGCACCGGACGGGCCAGAGACAGGACGGGACAGGCCAGAGACAGGATGGGACGGGCCAGAGACAGGACGAGATGGGAAGGGACTGGCCAGATACAGGAATGGACAGGCCAGATACGGGACAGGACAGGCCAGATGCGGGACGGGCCAGATACAAGATGGGACGGGCCAAATACAGGACGGGATGAGCCAGAGATAGGACGGGACGGGCCAGAAATAGGACGTGCCAGACACGGGACAGGCCAGATACTGGACGGGATGGGCCAGATACGGGATGAGACAGACCAGAGCTGGGCCAGAGACAGAAAGGGATGGGCCAGAGACAGGACGGGGCGGGCCGAAGACTGGACGCGACGGGCCAGAGACGGGACGGGCAAGAGACAGGATTTGACAGGCCAGAGTTGGCACTCGACGGGCCAGAGACAGGACGGGACAGGCCAGCGACAGGATGAGATGGGAAGGGACTGGCCAGATACAGGAAGGGACAGGCCAGATATGGGACAGGACAGGCCAGATGCGGGACGGGCCAGATACGAGACGGGACGTGCCAGATATAGTACGGGACGAGGCAGAGATAGGATGGGATGGGCCAGAAATGGGACGGGGAATACAGAGGACGGGACGGGCCAGAGACGGTACGCGACGGGCCAGATACAGGACAGGACGAGCCAGAGACAGTACTGGACGAGCCAGAAACAGGACATTATGGGACGGGCCATAGACATGACAAGACGGGCCAGAGACAAGACGGAACGGGACAGATACAGGAAAAGACGGGCCAAAGACAGGACGGAATGGCCCAGATACAGTATGGGACAGGCCAGATACAGAAAGGTACGGGCCAAATAGTGCGCAGCCTGCATTGGTGGGTAAGTCGGCGGTCTTGCATGGTGTGAGATGGGAAGCCATGCCAGCACGCCGCCATGGATGTTACAATTAAGTAGTGTAGGTCAGGCGTAGAGAAAATGGAGGTTTTTCAAATAAATATTACAACTATTGTTTAATAGGCAAACATCACATGTAGAGTTTGCGTGATATACCTTCCTAGTACTTTATCTAAATTAGAAGCAAATTGTTTGAAGATTTCTTCTACCTAAATAGCAGAAAATGCACCTATCTTGGTGTTGGATAGGACAGCTTGAGGGGATATGGAGGAGGCTGTTTTTTGATAGGTGTCATTTAAACATTTTGCTAATAATTTATGGAAAGTATCATATTTTTCTAACTATTGAACTCACCTTAATTTAAAACACACTCCAGGTTAAATTTCCTGGAAGTTTAAATTTGTGGAGGATTTGACAATACTACCTTTAATGGGATGGGCCAGATACAGGAAGGGACAGGCCAGATAGGGGATGGGCCAGATACAGGACGGGCCAGAGACAGGACCGGACGGGAGACGCCGGAGACAGGACGAGACGGGCCAGAAACAGGACGGGACGCGCCAAAGACAGGATGAGACTGGCCGGAGATAGGACAGACCGAGGCGTGCCAGAGACAGGATGGGACGAGCTAGAGCCGGGGCGACCAGATACAGGACAGTCCAGATACAGGACAGTCCAGGGACGGGACGGGCCAGAGCAGGATGGGACTGGCCAGAGGCAGGACAGGACCGGTCGGGCCAGAGACAGGACGGGACGGGCAAGAGAGAGGGCGTGACGGGTCAAAGAGAGGACGGGACGGGCCAGAGACTGGACAGGAAGGGCCAAAGACAGGATGGGACGGACCAGAGATGGGACGGGCAAGAGACAGGATTGGACAGGCCAGAGATAGCACCGGATGGGCCAGAGACAGGACGGGACAGGCCAGAGAAAGGACCGGACGGGCCAGAGACAGGACGAGATGGGAAGGGACTGGCCAGATACAGGAAGGGACAGGCCAGATACGGGAAAGGACAGGCCAGATGCGGGACGTGCCAGAAACGAGATGGGACGGGTCAGATACAGGACGGGACGAGCCAGAGATAAGACGGGACGGGCCAGAAACAGGACTGGACGAGCTATACATTATGGGACGGGAAATAGACAGGATTTGACTGGCCAGGGATGTTACAATTAAGTAGTGTAGGTCAGGCGTAGAGAAAATGTAAGTTTTGCCAATAAATATTACAACTATTATTTAATAGGCAAACATCACATGTTGAGTTTGCATGATATACTTTCCTGGTACTTTATCTAAATCAGAAGCAAATTGTTTGAAGATTACTTCTACCTAAATGGCAGAAAATGCACCTATCTTGGTGATGGATAGGACAGCTTGAGGGGATATGGAGGAGGCTGTTTTTTGATTGTTGTAATTTAAACATTTTGCTAATAATTTATGGAAAGTATCATAGTTTTCTAACTATTGAACTCGCCTTAATTTAAAACACACCCCAGGTTAAAAATCCTGGAGGTGTAAATTTGTGGAGGAATTGATAATGCTACCTTTAATGGGATGGGCCAGATACAGGACGGGACAGGCCAGATACGTGACGGGATGGTCCAGATACAGGACGGGCCAGATACGGGACAAGCTGGGCCAGGGACAGGACATGCCAGATACGGGAAAGGCAGGGCCAGGACGTGCCAGATATGGGACAGGCCAGATATGGAACGGGACAGATACGTGACGGGATGGGCCAGATACAGGACGGGCCAGATACGGGACAGGCTGGGCCAGGGACAGGACATGCCAGATACGGGAAAGGCCAGATATGGAACGGGCCAGATACTGGACGGGATGGGCCAGATACAGGGCGGGTCAGATACGGGACGAGAAGGGCCCGAGCTGGGCCAGATACAGGACGGGACAGGCCCATCCTATCTCTGCCTCGTCCCGTCCTATATCTGGCCCGTCCCGCATCTGGCCTGTCCTGTCCCGTATCTGGCCAGTTTCTTTCCATCTCGTCCTGTCTCTTGCCCGTCCCGTCCTGTCTCTGGACAGACCGGTCCTGTCCTGCCTCTGGCCAGTTCCGTCCTGCTCTGGCCCGTCCCGTCTCTGGACTGTCCTGTATCTGGACCGTCCCATCCTGTATCTGGTCGCCCTGTCTCTAGCCCATCCCTTCCTGTCTCTGGCACGCCTCGGTCCGTCCTATCTCCGGCCAGTCTCATCCTGTCTTTGGCCCGTCCCGTCCTGTCTCTGGCCCGTCTCTTCCTGTCTCCTGTATCTAAATCAGAAGCAAATTGTTTGAAGATTACTTCTACCTAAATGGCAGAAAATGCACCTATCTTGGTGATGGATAGGACAGCTTGAGGGGATATGGAGGAGGCTGTTTTTTGATTGATGTAATTTAAACATTTTGCTAATAATTTATGGAAAGTATCATAGTTTTCTAACTATTGAACTCACCTTAATTTAAAACACACCCCAGGTTAAAGTTCCTTTATGTGTAAATTTGTGGAGGATTTGATAATACTACCTTTAATGCTGTAAGGTAGAATAGAGTGGATAGAGATCTAATGTTAGTGTTTCTCTGCGGCATGTGCATTATACTCGTATACTTTTGCAGCAGGCAATTTATATGTATTCTATGCAGCAAACACATAATCACATCACTGCTGAATGCACAGTACATGCACATTGAGCTCTGCTATGCATGCACACAGCTCTGCTGCATATATACACACAGCTCAGTTACACACAGCTGTCTTATATACACACATCTCTGCTATATACGTACACACACCTCTGCAGCATGCACACAGCTCAGCTACATACAAACACACAATTCTCCTACATTCACATACATAGCTTTCCTATATACACACATGTCTCATATATACACATACAGCTCCACTATGTACACTCACACACACACACATATATATATATATATATATATATATATATATATATATATATATATGTATATACACAAACGCACATAAAAACAGACATACACACAACCACTGTATACCATGCTGGGTTCTTTTGATGTGCCTTTAGCATTGATAAGTTGTCACACTCTTGCCTATTATGTTAATATTCTTCTAGTAAACTTTATAAGCCTGACTGTCTTTCTAGAAGACATATTGAGATTAATTTAAGTACTTGAGGCCCGATTGATTGCGCCCAGTTCAGGAGCTATACGGATGCTATAGGTGAAGGCCATGTCATTATGTTCCACTACGTACTAAAAAATGAAGTAGTGTAGGTCAAGCATAGAGAAAATGGAAGTTTTGCAAATAAATATTACAACTATTGTTTAATAGGCAAACATCACATGTAGAGTTTGCATGATATACCTTCCTAGTACTTTATCTAAACTAGAAGCAAATTGTTTGAAGATTAGTTCTACCTAAATGGCAGAAAATGCACCTATCTTGGTGATGGATAGGACAGCTTGAGGGGATATGGAGGAGGCTGTTTTTTGATAGGTGTCATTTCAACATTTTGCTAATAATTTATGGAAAGTATCATATTTTTCTAACTATTGAACTCACCTTAATTTAAAACACACCCCAGGTTAAATTTCCTGGAGGTGTAAATTTGTGGAGGATTTGATAATACTACCTTTAATGGGATGGGCCAGATACAGGACGGGACAGGCCAGATACGTGACGGGATGGGCCATATGCAGGACAGGCCAGAGACCGGACCGGTCGGGACGTGCCTGAGAAAGAACGGGACGGGCCATAGTCGGGGCGACCAGATACAGGACGGGACGGTCCAGATACAGGACGGGCCAGGGACGGGACGGACCAGAGCTGGACGCGACTAGCCAGAGGCAGGACAGGACCAGTCAGGCCAGAGACAGGTCGGGACGGGCCAGATACGGGACGGGCCAGATTCAAGACAGGATGGGCCAGAGACAGGACAGGATGGGACGGGCCAGATACAGGAAGGGAAGGGCCAGATACGGGACGGGCCAGATTCAGGATGGGACGGGCCAGATTCAGGACGGGACCGACCAGATACAGGACGGGATGGGCCAGAGACAGGACGGAATGTGCTAGAGACATTATGGGATAGGCCATAAACAGGACGGGTCGGGCCAGAGACAGGATGGGACGGGCCAGATACATGACGGGATGGGTCAGAAATGTGACGAGCCAGATGTGGGACGGTATGGGACAGATATGGGACAGCCCACATACATGACGGGACGGGCCAGATACAGGACGGGATGGGCCAGAAACACTACGGGACAAGCTATATATTATGGGACGGGCCAGAGACCGGACGGGACGGTCCAGATACAGGAAAAGACGGGCCAGAGACAGGACGGGATGGCCCAGATACAGTACGGGACAGGCCAGATACAGTACGGTGCGGGCCAAATATGGGACGGGCCAGATACAGGACGACATGGGCCAGATACAGGACGGGCCAGATATGGGACAGGACAGGCTAGATATGGGATGAGCCATGGACAGGATGGTATGGGCCAGATACGAGATGGCCAGATACGGGACGGACCAGATACTGAATGGGCCTGGCCACATACGGGACGGGCCAGATAGTGACTGGTATGGTCAGATACGGGACAGGATGTGCCAGAGAAGGGAAGGGACGAGGTGGGCCAGATACGGGATGAGATGGGCCAGATAAGGGACAGCCAGATATGGGACGGGATGGTCAGATATGGGACTAAACAGGTCAGATATGGGACTGGACAGACCAGATACGGGACTGTGCGGGTTAGACATTACAGGACGGGCCATAGACAGGATGGGAGGGGCCAGGGATGGGCCAGAGGCGGGACGGGCCAGAGACCGGATGGGTCTGATACAGGACTGGGGACACATTAGGAATGCGTGCACTGTTCCTTTAAGAATCAGGAAGTGCTGCCTCTGCCGCCCTCAGCAAGCAGCCAAGACACATGTACACAGCCAGCATAGGAACATAGTGCGCAGCCTGCATTGGTGGGTAAGTCGGCTGTCTTGCATGGTGTGAGATGGGAAGCCATGCCAGCTTGCCGCCAGGGATGTTACAATTAAGTAGTGTAGGTCAGGTGTAGAGAAAATGGAAGTTTTGCAAATAAATATTACAACTATTATTTAATAGGCAAACTTCACATGTAAAGTTTGCATGATATACCTTCCTAGTACTTTATCTAAATTAGAAGCAAATTGAAGATTACTTCTGCCTAAATGGCAGAAAATGCACCTATCTTGGTGATGGATAGGACAGCTTGAGGGGATATGGAGGAGGCTGTTTTTGATAGGTGTCATTTAAACATTTTGCTAATAATTTATGGAAAGTATCATATTATTCTAACTATTGAACTCACCTTAATTTAAAACACACCCCAGGTTAAATTTCCTGGAGGTGTAAATTTGTGGAGGATTTGATAATACTACCTTTAGTGGGATGGGCCAGATACAGGACGAGACAGGCCAGATACGTGACGGAATGGGCCAGATACAGGACAGGCCAAAGATAGGACCGGACGGGCCGTGCCTGAAAAAGGACGGGACGGGCCAGAGACGGGGCGACCAGATACAGGACGGGACGGTCCAGATACAGGACGGGCCAGGGAAGGGACGGACCAGAGCAGGACGGGACTGGCCAGAGGCAGGACAGGACCGGTCAGGCCAGAGAAAGGACGGGACAGGCCAGATACAGGATGGGACGGGCCAGATACGGCACGGGCCAGATTCAAGACGGGATGGGCCAGAGACAGGACAGGATAGGACGGGCCAGATACAGGAAGGGACTAACCAGATACGGGACATGACGGGCCAGATACGGGACGGGTCAGATGCGGGACGGGCCAAATACGGGACAGGCCAGATACAGGACGGGCCAGATACGGGACAGGCCGGGCCAGGGACAGGACGTGCCAGATATGGGACAGGCCAGATATGGAACGGGCCAGATACTGGACGGGATGGGCCAGATACGGGATGAGACGGGCCAGACCTGGGCCAGAGACAGGAAGGGATGGGCCAGAGACAGGACAGGACGGGCCAGAGACGGGAGGGGCAAGAGACAGGATTGAACAGGCCAGAGATAGCACCGAACGGGCCAGAGACAGGATGGGACAGGCCAGCGACAGGACGAGATGGGAAGGGACTGGCCAGATACAGGAAGGGACAGGCCAGATACGGGACAGGACAGGCCAGATGCGGGATGGGCCAGATACGAGACGGGACGCGCCAGATATAGGACGGGACAAGGCAGAGATAGGATGGGACGGGCCAGAAACTGGACGGGACGAGCTAAACATTATGGGACGGGAAGTAGACAGGACGGGATGGGCCAGAGACGGTACGCGACGGGCCAGATACAGGACAGGACGAGCCAGAGATAGTACGGGACTGGCCAGAAACAGGACGGGACAAGCTATACATTATGGGACGGGCCATAGACAGGACGGGCCAGATTCAGGACGGGACGGGCCAGATACACGATGGGACCGACCAGATACAGGACGGGATGGGCCATAGACAGGACGGAATGTGCTAGAGACATTACGGTACAGGCCATAGACAGGACGGGTCGGGCCATAGACAGGATGGGACTGGCCAGATACATGACGGGATGGGCCAGAAACGTGACGAGCCAGATATGGGATGGTATGGGCCAGCTATTGGACAGCCCATATAAATGACGGGACGGGCCAGATACAGGACGGGACAGGCCAGACACGGGATGGGCCAGATACAGGACGGGCCAGAGACAGGACCGGACGGGCTAGAGACAGACAGGACCGGACGGGCCAAAGACAAGATGAGACTGGCCGAAGATAGGACGGACCGAGGCGTGCCAGAGACAGGACGGGACGGGCTAGAGACGGGGCGACCAGATACAGAACGGGGTGGTCCAGATACAGGACGGTCCAGGGACGGGACGGGCCAGAGCAGGATGGGACTGGCCAGAGGCAGGACAGGACAGATCGGGCCAGAGACAGGACAGGACGGGCAAGAGACAGGATTGGACAGGCCAGACATAGCACCGGTCGGGCCAGAGACAGGACGGACGAGGCCAGAGACAGGATGGGACCGACCAGATACAGGTCGGGACGGGCCAGATACAGGAATGGACGGGCAAGATACGGGACGGGCCAGATTCAAGACAGGATGGGCCAAAGACAGGACAGGATGGGACGGGCCACATACAGGAAGGGACGGGCCAGATACGGGACGGGCCAGATTCAGGATGGGACGGGCCAGATTCAGGACGGGACCGACCAGATACAGGACGGGATGGGCCAGAGACAGGACGGAATGTGCTAGAGACATGGGATAGGCCATACACAGGACGGGTCAGGCCAGAGACAGGATGGGACGGGCCAGATATATGACGGGATGGGCCAGAAATGTGACGAGCCAGATATGGGACGGTATGGGCCAGATATGGGACAGCCCACATACATGACGGGACGGGCCAGATACAGGACGGTACGGACTAGATACGGGACGGGACGGGCCAGATACGGGACGGGTCAGATGCGGGACGGGCCAGATACGGGACTGGCCAGATACAGGACGGGCCAGATACGGGACAGGCCGGGCCAGGGACAGGACGTGCCAGATACGGGACAGGCCAGATATGGAACGGGCCAGATACTGGACGGGATGGGCCAGATACAGGGCGGGCCAGATACAGGACGAGACGGACCAGAACTGCGCCAGAGACAGGAAGGGATGGGCCAGAGACAGAACAGGACGGGCCAAATACTAGACGGGACGGGCCAGAAACGGGACGGACAAGAGACAGGATTGGACAGGCCAGACATAGCACCGGACGGGCCAGAGACAGGACGGGACAGGCCAGAGACAGGACGAGATGGGAAAGGACTGTCCAGATACAGGAAGGGACAGGCCATATACGGGACAGGACAGGCCAAATGCGGGATGGGCCAGATACGAGACGGGACGGGCCAGAAACAGGACGGGACGAGCTATACATTATGGGACGGGAAATAGACAGGACGGGACGGGCCATAGACGGTACTCGACGGGCCAGATACAGGACAAGACGAGCCAGAGACAGTACGGGACGGGCCAGAAACAGGACGGGACAAGCTATACATTATGGGACGGGCCATAGACAGGACGGGACGGGCCAGAGACAAGACAGAACGGGCCAAATAGTGCGCAGCCTGCATTGGTGGGTAAGTCGGCAGTGTTGCATGATGTGAGATGGGAAGCCATGCCAGCACGCTGCCAGTGATGTTAAAAATAAATAGTGTTGGTCAGGCGTAGAGAAAATGGAAGTTTTTCAAATAAATATTACAACTATTGTTTAATAGGCAAACATCACATGTAGAGTTTGCATGATTTACCTTCCTAGTACTTAGAAGCAAATTGTTTGAAGATTACTTCTACCTAAATGGCAGAAAATGCACCTATCTTGGTGATGGATAGGACAGCTTGAGGGGATATGGAGGAGGCTGTTTTTTGATAGGTGTCATTTAAACATTTTGCTAATAATTTATGGAAAGTATCATATTTTTCTAACTATTGAACTCACCTTAATTTAAGACACACCCCAGGTTAAATTTCCTGGACGTGTAAATTTGTGGAGGATTTGATAATACTACCTTTAATGGGATGGGCCAGATCCAGGACGGGACAGGCCAGATACGTGACGGGATGGGCCAGATGCAGGACAGGCCAGAGACAGGACGGATGGGACGTGCCTGAGAAAGGAAGGGACTGGCCAGAGACGGGGCAACCAGATACAGGACGGGACGGTCTAGATACAGGATGGGCCAGGGACGGGATGGACCAGAGCAGGACGCGACTGGCCAGAGGCAGGACAGGACCAGTCAGGCCAGAGACAGGATGGGACGGGCCAGATACTGGAAGAGACGGGCCAGATACGGGACAGAATGTGCTAGAGACATTAAGGGACAGGACATAGACAGGACGGGTCGGGCCAGAGACAGGATGGGTCGGGCTAGAGACAGGATGGGACGGGCCAGATACATGACGGGATGGGCCAGAAACGTGACGAGCCAGATATGGGACGGTATGGGCCAGATATGGGACAGCCCAGATACATGACGGGACGGGCCAGATTTAGGACGGTACGGACCAGATACGGGACAGGACGGGCCAGATACGTGACGGGTCAGATGCGGGATGGGCCAGATACGGGACAGGCCAGATCCAGGACGGGCCAGATACGGGACAGGCCGGGCCAGGGACAGGACGTGCGAGATACGGGACAGGCCAGATATGGAACGGGCCAGATAGTGGACGGGATGGGCCAGATACAGAGCGGGCCAGATACGGGATGAGACGGGCCAGAGCTGGGCCCGAGACAGGAAGGGATGGGCAAGAGACATGACTGGATGGGCCAAAGACTGGACGGGATGGGCCAGAGACGGGACGGGCAAGAGACAGGATTGGACATGCCAGAGATAGCACCGGAAGGGCCAGAGACAGGACGGGACAGGCCAGAGACAGGACGAGATGGGAAGGGAGTAGCCAGATAAGGAAGGGACAGGCCAGATACGGGACAGGACAGGCCAGATGCGGGACGGGCCAGATACGAGACGGGACGGGCCAGATATAGGACGGGACGAGGCAGAGATAGGATGGGACGGGCCAGAAACAGGACGGGACGAGCTATACATTATGGGACGGGAAATAGACAGGACGGGATGGGCCAGAGAGGGTACGCGACGGGCCAGATACAGGACAAGACGAGCCAGAGACAGTACGGGACCGGCCAGAAACAGGACGGGACAAGCTATACATTATGGGACGGCCATAGACAGGACAGGACGGGCCAGATTAAGGACGGGACGGGCCAGAGACAATACTGAAGGGGACAGATACAGGAAAAGACGGGCCAAAGACAGGACTGCATGGCCCAGAAACAGTACGGGACAGGCCAGATACAGGACGGTATGGGCCAAATAGTGCGCAGTCTGCATGGTGTGAGATGGGAAGCCATGCCAGCACGCCGCCATGGATGTTACAATTAAGTAGTGTAGGTCAGGCGTAGAGAAAGTGGAAGTTTTGCAAATAAATATTACAACTATTGTTTAATAGGCAAACATCACATGTAGAGTTTGCATGCTATACCTTCCTAGTACTTTATCTAAATTAGAAGCAAATTGTTTGAAGATTACTTCTACCTAAATGGCAGAAAATGCACCTATGTTGGTGATGGATAGGACAGCTTGAGGGGATATGGAGGAGGCTGTTTTTTGATAGGTGTCATTTAAACATTTTGCTAATAATTTATGGAAAGTATCATAGTTTTCTAACTATTGAACTCACCTTAATTTAAAACACACCCCAGGTTAAATCTCCTGGAGGTTTAAATTTGTGGAGGATTTGATAATACTACCTTTAATGGGATGGGCCAGATACCGGACGGGACAGGCCAGATACGGGATGGACCAAATACAAGACGGGCCAGAGACAGGACTGGACGGGACACGCCAGAGACAGGACGAGACGGGCCAGAGACAGGACGGGACGGGCCAAAGACAGGATGAGACTGGCCGGAGTTAGGACGGACCGAGGCGTGCCAGAGACAGGACGGGATGTGCTAGAGACGGGGTGACCAGATACAGGATTCAGGACGGTCCAGGGATGGGACGGGCCAGAGCAGGACGGGACTGGCCAGAGGCAGGACAGGACGGGCAAAAGAGAGAGGAAGGGCCAAAGAGAGGACGGGACGGGCCAGAGACAGGACAGGACGGGTCAAAGACAGGACGAGACTGACCAGAGATGGGTCGGGCAAGAGACAGGATTGGACAGTCCAGAGACAGCACCAGACGGGCCTGGCCAGAGACATGACGGGATGGGCCAGAGACAGGACGAGATGGGAAGGGATTGGCCTGATACAGGAAGGGACAGGCCAGATACGGGACAGGACAGGCCACATGCGGGACGGGCCAGATACGAGATGGGACGGGCCAGATACAGGACGGGACGAGCCAGAGATAGGACGGGACGGGCCAGAAACAGGACTGGACGAGCTATACATTATGGGACGAGAAATAGACAGGATGGAACGGGCCAGAGACGGTATGGGTCGTGCCAGATACAGGACAGGACGAGCCAGAGACAGGACGGGGTCGGGCCAGAAGCAGGACGGGACAAGCTATACATTATGGGACGATCCAGATACAGGAAAAGAGGGGCCAGAGACAGGACGGGATGCCCCAGATACAGTACGGGACAGGCCAGATACAGGACGGTACAGGCCAAATATGGGACGGGCCAGATACAGGACGACATGGGCCAGATACGGGACGGGCCAGATATGGGACTGGACAGGCTAGATATGCGATGAGCCATGGACAGGATGGGGTGGGCCAGATACGAGATGGACAGATACGGGATGGGCCAGATACTGAATGGGCCTTGCCACATTTGGGACCGGCCAGATAGGGACTGGTTGGGTCAGATACGGGACAGGACTTTCCAAAGACGGGAAGGGATGAGGCGGGCTAGATACGGCATGAGATAGCCAGATACGGGACGGGATGATCAGACACGGGACTAAACGGGTCAGATATGGGACTGGACGGACCAGATACGGGACAGGGCGGGTTAGACATTACAGGACAGGCCATAGACAGGATGGGAGGGGCCAGGGATGGGCCAGAGACTGGACAGGACGGGCCAGAGACGGGACGGGTCATATACAGGACTAGGGACACATTTGGAATGCATGCACTTTTCCTTTAAGAATCAGGAAGTACTGTCGCTGCCGCCCTCAACAAGCAGCCAAGACACATGCACACAGCCAGCATAGGAACATAGTGCGTAGCCTGCATTGGTGGGTAAGTCGGTGGTCTTGTATGGTGTGAGATGGGAAGCCATGCCAGCACGCCGCCAAGGATGTTACAATTAAGTAGTATAGGTCAGGTGTAGAGAAAATGGAAGTCTTGCAAAAAAATATTACAACTATTATTTAATAGGCAAACATCACATGTAGAGTTTGCATGATATACCTTCCTGGTACTTTATCTAAATTAGGAGCAAATTATTTGAAGATTACTTCTACCTAAATGGCAGAAAATGCACCTATCTTGGTGATGGATAGGACAGCTTGAGGGGATATGGAGGAGGCTGTTTTTTGATAGGTGTCATTTAAACATTTTGCTAATAATTTATGGAAAGTATCATATTTTTCTAACTATTAAACTCACCTTAATTTAAGACACACCCCAGGTTAAATTTCCTGGAGGTGTAAATTTGTGGAGGTTTTGATAATACTACCTTTAATGGGATGGGCCAGATACAGGACTGGACAGGCCAGATATGTGACGGGATGGGCCAGATACAGGATAGGTCAGAGACAGGACCGAACGGGACGTGTCTGAGAAAGGACGGGACGGGCCAGAGAAGGGGCGACCAGATACAGGACGGGACGGTTCAGATACAGGACGGGCCAGGGACGGGACGGACCAGAGCAGGACGGGACTGGCCAGAGGCAGGACAGGACCGGTCAGGCCAGAGATAGGATGGGACGCGCCAGAGACGGGACGGGCCAGATTCAACACGGGATGGGCCAGAGATAGGACGTGATGGGACGGGCCAGATACAGGAAGGGATGGGCCAGATACGGGACGGGACAGATTCACGACGGGACGGTCCAGATACAGGACGGGACCGACCAGATACAAGACGGGATGGGCCAAAGACAGAACGTAATGTGCTCGAGACATTACGGGACAGGCCATAAACAGGACGGGTCGGACCAGAGACAGGATGGGACGGGCAAGATACATGACGGGATGGGCCAGAAACGTGACGAGTCAGATATGGGACGGTATGGGCCAGATATGGGACAGCCCAGATACATGACGGGACGGGCCAGATACGGGATGGGATGGGCCAGATACTGGACGGGTCAGATGCGGGATGGGCCAGATACGGGACAGGACAGATATGGAACGTGCCAGATACTAGACGGGATGGGCCAGATACCGGGCGAGCCAGATACGGGACGAGACTGGCCAGAGACAGGAAGGGATGGGCCAGAGACAGGACGGGATGGGCCAAAGACTGGACGGGACGGGCCAGAGACGGGACGGGCAAGAGACAGGATTGGACAGGCCAGAGATAGCACCGGACGGGCCAGAGACAGGACGGGACAGGCCAGCGACAGGACGAGATGGGAAGGGACTTGCCAGATACAGGAAGGGACAGGCCAGATACGGGACAGGACAGGCCAGATGCGGGACGGGCCAGATACGAGACGGGACGCGCCAGATATAGGACGGGACGAGGCAGAGATAGGATGGGACGGGCCAGAAACAGGACGGGAAGAGCTATACATTATGGGACGGGAAATGGACGGGACGGGCCAGATACAGGACAAGACGAGCCAGAGATAGTACGGGACTGGCCAGAAACTGGACGGGACAAGCTATACATTATCGGACGGGCCATAGACAGGACGGGCCAAATTCAGGATGGGACGGGCCAGATACAGGACGGGACCGACCAGATACAGGACGGGATGGGCCAGAGACAGGACGGAATGTGCTAGAGACATTACGGGACAGGCCATAGACAGGACAAATCGGGCCATAGACAGGATGGGACGGTCCAGATACATGACGGGATGGGCCAGAAACGTGACGAGCCAGATATGGGATGGTATGGGCCAGCTATGGGACAGCCCAGATACATGACGGGACGGGCCAGATACAGGACGGGACAGGCCAGATACTGGATGGGCCAGATACGGGACGGGCCAGAGACAGACGGGACGGGATGGGCCAAAGACAGAATGAGACTGGCCGAAGATAGGACGGACCGAGGCGTGCCAGAGACAGGACGGGACCTGCTAGAGACGGGGCGACCAGATACAGGACGGGGCGGTCCAGATACAGGACGGTCCAGGGACGGGACTGGCCAGAGCAGGATGGGACTGGCCTGAGGCAGGACAGGACCGGTCTGGCCAGAGACAGGATGGGACGGGCAAGAGAGAGGACGGGACGGGCCAAAGAGAGGACGGGACGGGCCAGAGATAGGACGGGAAGGGCCAAAGACAGGACGGGACGGACCAGAGATGGGACGGGCAAGAGACAGGATTGGACAGGCCAGAGATAGCACCGGTCGGGCCAGAGACAGGCTGGGACAGGCCAGAGACAGGACGGGACGGGCCAGAGACGGGACGGGCCAGAGACGGGATGGGTCAGATACAGGACTGGGGACACATTAGGAATGCGTGCACTGTTCCTTTAAGAATCAGGAAGTGCTGCCGCTGCCGCCCTCAACAAGCAGCCAAGACACATGTACACAGCCAGCATAGGAACATAGTGTTCAGCCTGCATTGGTGGGTAAGTTGACGGTCTTGCATGGTGTGAGATTGGAAGCCATGCCAGCTTGCCGCCAGTGATGTTACAATTAAGTAGTGTAGGTCAGGTGTAGAGAAAATGGAAGTTTTGCAAATAAATATTACAACTATTATTTAATAGGCAAACATCACATGTAAAGTTTGCATGATATACCTTCCTAGTACTTTATCTAAATTAGAGGCAAATTGAAGATTACTTCTGCCTAAATGGCAGAAAATGCACCTATCTTGGTGATGGATAGGACAGCTTGAGGGGATATGGAGGAGGCTGTTTTTTGATAGGTGTCATTTAAACATTTTGCTAATAATTTATGGAAAGTATCATATTATTCTAACTATTGAACTCACCTTAATTTAAAACACACCCCAGGTTAAATTTCCTGGAGTTGTAAATTTGTGGAGGATTTGATAATACTACCTTTAGTGGGATGGGCCAGATACAGGACGTGACAGGCCAGATACGTGACGGAATGGGCCAGATACAGGACAGGCCAAAGATAGGACCGGACGGGCCGTGCCTGAAAAAGGACGGGACGGGCCAGAGACGGGGCGACCAGATACAGGATGAGACTGGCCGAAGATAGGACGGAGCGAGGCATGCCAGAGACAAGACGGGACGTGCTAGAGACGGGGCGACCAGATACAGGACGGGGCGGTCCAGATACAGGACCGTCCAGGGCCTGGACTGGCCAGAGCAGGATGGGACTGGCCTGAGGCAGGACAGGATCGGTCGAGCCAGAGACAGGACGGGACGGGCAAGAGAGAGGACGGGACGGGCCAGAGACAGGACGGGAAGGGCCAAAGACAGGACGGGACGGACCAGAGATGGGACGTGCAAGAGACACGATTGGACAGGCCAGAGATAGCATCGGTCGGGCCAGAGACAGGACTGACCAGGCCTGAGACAGGATCGGACGGGCCAGAGACAGGATGAGATGGGAAGGTACTGGCCAGATACAGGAAGGGACTGGCCAGATAAGGGACAAGACAGGCCAGATGCGGGACGGGCCAGATACGAGATGGGACGGGCCAGATACAAGACGGGACGAGCCGGAGATAGGACGGGACGGGCCAGAAACAGGACTGGACGAGCTATACATTATGGGACGGGAAATAGACAGGATGGGACGGGCCAGAGACAGTACGGGACGTGCCAGATACAGGACAGGACGAGCCAGAGACCGGACGGGACGGGCCAGAAACAGGACGGGACAAGCTATACATTATGGGACGGGACAGAGACCAGACGGTCCAGATACAGGAAAAGACGGGCCAGAGACAGGACAGGATGGCCCAGATACACTACGGGACAGGCCAGATACAGGACGGTACGGGCCAAATATGGGACGGGCCAGATACAGGACGACATGGGCCAGATACGGGACGAGCCAGATATGGGACAGGAGAGGCTAGATATGGGATGAGCCATGGACAGGATGGGATGGGGCTGATACGAGATGGCCAGATACGGGACGGGCCAGATACTGAAAGGGCCTGGCCACATACGGGACGGGCCAGATAGGGACTGGTATGGTCAGATACGGGACAGGACGTGCCACAGATGGGAAGGAGACGATGCGGGCCAGATACGGGATGAGATGGGCTAGATAAGGGAAAGCCAGATACGGGACGGGATGGTCAGATACGGGACTAAACGGGTCAGATATGCGACTGGACGGACCAGATACAGGACGGGGCGGGTTAGACATTACATAACGGGTCATAGACAGGATGGATGGGGCCAGGGACAGGCTGGGACGGGCCAGAGACAGGACCTCACAGGCCAGACACGGGACGGGTCAGATACAGGACTGGGGATACAAAAGGAATGCGTGCACTGTTCCTTTAAGAATCAGGAAGTGCTGCCGCTGCCGCCCTCAAAAAGCAGCCAAGACACATGCACACAGCCCACATAGGAACATAGTGCGCAGCCTGCATTGGTGGGTAAGTCGGCGGTCTTGCATGGTGTGAGATGGGAAGCCATGCCAGCACGCCACCAGGGATGTTACAATTAAGTAGTGTAGGTCAGGTGTACAGAAAATGGAAGTTTTGCAAATAAATATTACAACTATTGTTTAATAGGCAAACATCACATGTAGAGTTTGCATGATATACCTTCCTAGTACTTTATCTAAATTAGAAGCAAATTGTTTGAAGATTACTTCTACCTAAATGGCAGAAGATGCACCTATCTTGGTGATGGATAGGACAGCTTGAGGGGATATGGAGGAGGCTGTTTTTTGATAGGTGTCATTTAAACATTTTGCTAATGATTTATGGAAAGTATCATATTTTTCTAACTATTGAACTCACCTTAATTTAAAACACAACCCAGGCTAAAGTTCCTTTATGTGTAAATTTGTGGAGGATTTGATAATACTACCTTTAATGGGGTGGGCCAGATACAGGACGGGACAGACAAGATACGGAATGGGCCAGATACAGGACAGGCCAGAGACAGGACCGGACGGCACACGCCAGAGACATGACGAGACGGGCCAGAGACAGGACGGGACAGGCGAAAGACAGGATGAGACTGGCCGGAGATATTATGGACTGAGGCGTACCAGAGACAGGACGGGACGGGCTAGAGACGGGGCGACAGATACAGGACGGGACGGTCCAGATACAGTACAGTCCAGGGACGGGACGGGCCAGAGCAGGACGAGACTGGTCAGAGACAGGACAGGACCAGTCGGGCCAGAGACAGGAGGGGACGGGCAAGATAGAGGACGGGACGGGTCAAAGAGAGGACGGGACGGGCCAGATACAGGAAGGGACGGGCCAGAAACAGGACGGGACAAGCTATACATTATGGGATGGGCCAGAGACCGGACGGGACTGTCCAGATACAGTACGGGACAGGCCCGATACAGGACGGTACGGGCCAAATATAGGACGGGCCAGATACAGGACAACATGGGCAAGATACAGGACGGGCCAGATATGGGACAGGACAGGCTGGATATGGGATGAGCCATGGACAGGATGGGATGGGCCAGATACGAGATGGCCAGATACGGGACAGGCCAGATACTGAATGGGCCTGGCCACATACGGGACGGGCCAGATAGGGACTAGTTGGGTCAGACTCGGGACAGGACGTGCCAGAGTTGGGAAGGGGCAAGGCAGGCCAGATACGGGATGAGATGGGCCAGATAAGGGAAAGCCAGATACGGGACGGGATGGTCAGATACGGCACTAATCGGGTCAGATATGGGACTGGACAGACCAGATACGGGACGGGGCGACTAGATACAGAATGGGACGGTCCAGATACAGGACGGGCCAGGGAAGGGACGGACCAGAGCAGCACTGGACTGGCCAGAGTCAGGACAGGACCGGTCAGGCCAGAGAAAGGACGGGACGGGCCAGATACAGGAAGGGACGGGCCAGATACGGCACGGGCCAGATTCAAGACGGAATGGGCCAGAGACAGGACAGGATAGGACGGGCCAGATACAGGAAGGGACGAGCCAGATACGGGATGGGCTAGATTCAGGACGGGACGGGCCAGATACAGGACTGGACCGAACCGATGCAGGACGGGATGGGCCAGAGACAAGACGGATTGTGCTAGAGACATTACGGGATGGGCCATAGACAGGACGGGTCGGGCCAGAGACAGGATGGGATGGGCCAGATACATGACGGGATGGGCCAGAAACGTGACGAGCCAGATATGGGACGGTATTGGCCAGATATGCGACAGCCCAGACACACGACGGGATGGGCCAGATACAGGACGGTACGGACCAGATACGGGATGGGACGGGCCAGATACGGGACGGGTCAGATGCGGGACGGGCCAGATACTGGACAGGCCAGATACAGGACGGGCCAGATACGGGACAGGCCGGGCCAGGGACAGGACGTGCCAGATACGAGACTGGCCAGATATGGAACGGGTCAGATACTGGACGGGATGGGCCAGATACGGGATGAGACGGGCCAGACCTGGGCCAGAGACAGGAAGGGATGGGCCAGAGACGGGACCGGCAAGAGACAGGATTGGACAGGCCAGAGATAGCACCGGACAGGCCAGAGACAGGACGGAACAGGCCAGCGACAGGACGAGATGGGAAGGGACTGGCCAGATACAGGAAGGGACAGGCCAGATACGGGACAGGACAGGCCAGATGCGGGACGGGCCAGATACGAGACGGGACGCGCCAGATATAGGACGGGACAAGGCAGAGATAGGATGGGACGGGCCAGAAACAGGACGGGACGAGCTATACATTATGGGACGGGAAATGGACGGGACGGGCCAGATACAGGACAAGACGAGCCAGAGATAGTACGGGACTGGCCAGAAACAGGACGGGACAAGCTATACATTATCGGACGGGCCATAGACAGGACGGGCCAGATTCAGGATGGGACGGGCCAGATACAGGACGAGACCGACCAGATACAGGACGGGATGGGCCAGAGACAGGACGAAATGTGCTAGAGACATTACGGGACAGGCCATAGACAGGACAAATCGGGCCATAGACAGGATGGGACGGGCCAGATACATGACGGGATGGGCCAGAAACGTGACGAGCCAGATATGGGATGGTATGGGCCAGCTATGGGACAGCCCAGATACATGACGGGACGGGCCAGATACAGGACGGGACAGGCCAGATACTGGATGGGCCAGATACGGGACGGGCCAGAGACAGGACCGGACTTGCCAGAGACAGACGGGACGGGACGGGCCAAAGACAGGATGAGACTGGCCGAAGATAGGACGAAATGTGCTAGAGACATTACGGGACAGGCCATAGACAGGACAAATCGGGCCATAGACAGGATGGGACGGGCCAGATACATGACGGGATGGGCCAGAAACGTGACGAGCCAGATATGGGATGGTATGGGCCAGCTATGGGACAGCCCAGATACATGACGGGATGGGCCAGATACAGGACGGGACAGGCCAGATACTGGATGGGCCAGATACGGGACGGGCCAGAGACAGGACCGGACTTGCCAGAGACAGACGGGACGGGACGGGCCAAAGACAGGATGAGACTGGCCGAAGATAGGACGGACCGAGGCGTGCCAGAGACAGGACGGGACCTGCTAGAGACGGGGCGACCAGATACAGGACGGGGCGGTCCAGATACAGGACGGTCCAGGGACGGGACTGGCCAGAGCAGGATGGGACTGGCCTGAGGCAGGACAGGACCGGTCGGGCCAGAGACAGGACGGGACGGGCAAGAGAGAGGACGGGACGGGCCAAAGAGAGGACGGGACGGGCCAGAGATAGGACGGGAAGGGCCAAAGACAGGACGGGACGGACCAGAGATGGGACGGGCAAGAGACAGGATTGGACAGGCCAGAGATAGCACCGGTCGGGACTGGCCAGAGCAGGATGGGACTGGCCTGAGGCAGGACAGGACCAGTCGGGCCAGAGACAGGACGGGACGGGCAAGAGAGAGGACGGGACGGGCCAAAGAGAGGACGGGACGGGCCAGAGAGAGGCTGGGACAGGCCAGAGACAGGACGGGACGGGCCAGAGACGGGACGGGCCAGAGACGGGATGGGTCAGATACAGGACTGGGGACACATTAGGAATGCGTGCACTGTTCCTTTAAGAATCAGGAAGTGCTGCCGCTGCCGCCCTCAACAAGCAGCCAAGACACATGTACACAGCCAGCATAGGAACATAGTGTTCAGCCTGCATTGGTGGGTAAGTCGACGGTCTTGCATGGTGTGAGATTGGAAGCCATGCCAGCTTGCCGCCAGTGATGTTACAATTAAGTAGTGTAGGTCTGGTGTAGAGAAAATGGAAGTTTTGCAAATAAATATTACAACTATTATTTAATAGGCAAACATCACATGTAAAGTTTGCATGATATACCTTCCTAGTACTTTATCTAAATTAGAGGCAAATTGAAGATTACTTCTGCCTAAATGGCAGAAAATGCACCTATCTTGGTGATGGATAGGACAGCTTGAGGGGATATGGAGGAGGCTGTTTTTTGATAGGTGTCATTTAAACATTTTGCTCATAATTTATGGAAAGTATCATATTATTCTAACTATTGAACTCACCTTAATTTAAAACACACCCCAGGTTAAATTTCCTGGAGTTGTAAATTTGTGGAGGATTTGATAATACTACCTTTAGTGGGATGGGCCAGATACAGGACGAGACAGGCCAGATACGTGACGGAATGGGCCAGATACAGGACAGGCCAAAGATAGGACCGGACGGGCCGTGCCTGAAAAAGGACGGGACGGGCCAGAGACGGGGCGACCAGATACAGGATGAGACTGGCCGAAGATAGGAAGGAGCGAGGCATGCCAGAGACAGGACGGGACGTGCTAGAGACTGGGCGACCAGATACAGGACGTGGCGGTCCAGATACAGGACCGTCCAAGGACGGGACTGGCCAGAGCAGGATGGGACTGGCCTGAGGCAGGACAGGATCGGTCGAGCCAGAGACAGGACGGGACGGGCAAGAGAGAGGACGGGACGGGCCAAAGAGAGGACGAGACGGGCCAGAGACAGGACGGTAAGGGCCAAAGACAGGACGGGACGGACCAGAGATGGGACGGGCAAGAGACAGGATCGGACGGGCCAGAGACAGGATGAGATGGGAAGGTACTGGCCAGATACAGGAAGGGACTGGCCAGATAAGGGACAAGACAGGCCAGATGCGGGACGGGCCAGATACGAGATGGGACGGGCCAGATACAAGACGGGACGAGCCGGAGATAGGACGGGACGGGCCAGAAACAGGACTGGACGAGCTATACATTATGGGACGGGAAATAGACAGGATGGGACGGGCCAGAGACGGTACGGGACGTGCCAGATACAGGACAGGACGAGCCAGAGACCGGACGGGACGGGCCAGAAACAGGACGGGACAAGCTGTACATTATGGGACGGGACAGAGACCAGATGGTCCAGATATAGGAAAAGACGGACAAGAGACAGGACAGGATGGCCCAGATACACTACGGGACAGGCCAGATACAGGACGGTACGGGCCAAATATGGGACGGGCCAGATACAGGACGACATGGGCCAGATACAGGACGAGCCAGATATGGGACAGGAGAGGCTAGATATGGGATGAGCCATGGACAGGATGGGATGGGGCTGATACGAGATGGCCAGATAAGGGACGGGACAGATACTGAATGGGCCTGGCCACATACGGGACGGGCCAGATAGGGACTGGTATGGTCAGATACGGGATAGGACGTGCCACAGATGGGAAGGGACGATGCGGGCCAGATACGGGATGAGATGGGCTAGATAAGGGAAAGCCAGATACGGGACGGGATGGTCAGATACGGGACTAAACGGGTCAGATATGCGACTGGACGGACCAGATACGGGACGGGGCGGGTTAGACATTACAGAACGGGTCATAGACAGGATGGGTGGGGCCAGGGACAGGCTGGGACGGGCCAGAGACAGGACCAGACAGGCCAGACACGGGACGGGTCAGATACAGGACTGGGGATACAAAAGGAATGTGTGCACTGTTCCTATAAGAATCAGGAAGTGCTGCCGCTACCGCCCTCAAAAAGCAGCCAAGACACATGCACACAGCCCACATAGGAACATAGTGCGCAGCCTGCATTGGATGGCTAAGTCGGCGGTCTTGCATGGTGTGAGATTGGAAGCCATGCCAGCTTGCCGCCAGTGATGTTACAATTAAGTAGTGTAGGTCTGGTGTAGAGAAAATGGAAGTTTTGCAAATAAATATTACAACTATTATTTAATAGGCAAACATCACATGTAAAGTTTGCATGATATACCTTCCTAGTACTTTATCTAAATTAGAGGCAAATTGAAGATTACTTCTGCCTAAATGGCAGAAAATGCACCTATCTTGGTGATGGATAGGACAGCTTGAGGGGATATGGAGGAGGCTGTTTTTTGATAGGTGTCATTTAAACATTTTGCTAATAATTTATGGAAAGTATCATATTATTCTAACTATTGAACTCACCTTAATTTAAAACACACCCCAGGTTAAATTTCCTGGAGTTGTAAATTTGTGGAGGATTTGATAATACTACCTTTAGTGGGATGGGCCAGATACAGGACGAGACAGGCCAGATACGTGACGGAATGGGCCAGATACAGGACAGGCCAAAGATAGGACCGGACGGGCCGTGCCTGAAAAAGGACGGGACGGGCCAGAGACGGGGCGATCAGATACAGGATGAGACTGGCCGAAGATAGGACGGAGCGAGGCATGCCAGAGACAGGACGGGACGTGCTAGAGACTGGGCGACCAGATACAGGACGGGGCGGTCCAGATACAGGACCGTCCAAGGACGGGACTGGCCAGAGCAGGATGGGACTGGCCTGAGGCAGGACAGGATCGGTCGAGCCAGAGACAGGACGGGACGGGCAAGAGAGAGGACGGGACGGGCCAAAGAGAGGACGAGACGGGCCAGAGACAGGACGGTAAGGGCCAAAGACAGGACGGGACGGACCAGAGATGGGACGGGCAAGAGACAGGATCGGACGGGCCAGAGACAGGATGAGATGGGAAGGTACTGGCCAGATACAGGAAGGGACTGGCCAGATAAGGGACAAGACAGGCCAGATGCGGGACGGGCCAGATACGAGATGGGACGGGCCAGATACAAGACGGGACGAGCCGGAGATAGGACGGGACGGGCCAGAAACAGGACTGGACGAGCTATACATTATGGGACGGGAAATAGACAGGATGGGACGGGCCAGAGACGGTACGGGACGTGCCAGATACAGGACAGGACGAGCCAGAGACCGGACCGGACGGGCCAGAAACAGGACGGGACAAGCTATACATTATGGGACGGGACAGAGACCAGATGGTCCAGATACAGGAAAAGACGGGCCAGAGACAGGACAGGATGGCCCAGATACACTACGGGACAGGCCAGATACAGGACGGTACGGGCCAAATATGGGACGGGCCAGATACAGGACGACATGGGCCAGATACAGGACGAGCCAGATATGGGACAGGAGAGGCTAGATATGGGATGAGCCATGGACAGGATGGGATGGGGCTGATACGAGATGGCCAGATACGGGACGGGACAGATACTGAATGGGCCTGGTCACATACGGGACGGGCCAGATAGGGACTGGTATGGTCAGATACGGGATAGGACGTGCCACAGATGGGAAGGGACGATGCGGGCCAGATACGGGATGAGATGGGCTAGATAAGGGAAAGCCAGATACGGGACGGGATGGTCAGATACGGGACTAAACGGGTCAGATATGCGACTGGACGGACCAGATACGGGACGGGGCGGGTTAGACATTACAGAACGGGTCATAGACAGGATGGGTAGGGCCAGGGACAGGCTGGGACGGGCCAGAGACAGGACCAGACAGGCCAGACACGGGACGGGTCAGATACAGGACTGGGGATACAAAAGGAATGCGTGCACTGTTCCTATAAGAATCAGGAAGTGCTGCCGCTACCGCCCTCAAAAAGCAGCCAAGACACATGCACACAGCCCGCATAGGAACATAGTGCGCAGCCTGCATTGGATGGCTAAGTCGGCGGTCTTGCATGGTGTGAGATGGGAAGCCATGCCAGCACGCCGCCATGGATGTTACAATTAAGTAGTGTAGGTCAGGCGTAGAGAAAATGGAAGTTTTTCAAATAAATATTACAACTATTGTTTAATAGGCAAACATCACATGTAGAAGTTTGTATGATATACCTTCCTAGTACTTTATCTAAATTAGAAGCAAATTGTTTGAAGATTACTTCTACCTAAATGGCAGAAAATGCACCTATCTTGGTGATGGATAGGACTGCTTGAGGGGATATGGAGGAGGCTGTTTTTTGATAGGTGTCATTTAAACATTTTGCTAATAATTTATGGAAAGTATCATATTTTTCTAACTATTAAACTCACCTTAATTTAAAACACACCCCAGGTTAAATTTCCTGGAGGTGTAAATTTGTGGAGGATTTGATAATACTACCTTTAATGAGATGGGCCAGATACAGGACGGGATGGGTCTGATACGGGACGGGCCAGATTCAGGACGGGCCGGGCCAGATACAGGACGGGACCGACCGACCAGATACAGGATGGGATGGGCCAGAAACAGGACGGAATGTGCTAGAGACATTAAGGGACAGGCCATAGACAGGACGGTTCGGGCCAGAGACAGGATGGGACGGGTCAGATACATGACGGGAAGGTCTAGAAACGTGACGAGCCAGATATGGGACGGTATGGGCCAGATATGGGACAGCCCAGATACATGACGGGACAGGCCAGATTTAGGACGGTACGGACCAGATACGGGACGGGACGGGCCAGATACGGGACGGGTCAGATGCGGGATGGGCCAGATACGGGACAGGCCAGATACAGGACGGGCTAGATACGGGACAGGCCGGGCAGGGACAGGACGTGCCAGATACGGGACTGGCCAGATATGGAACGGGCCAGATACTGGACGGGATGGGCCAGATGCAGGGCGGACCAAATACGGGACGAGACGGGCCAGAACTGGGCCAAACACAGGAAGGGATGGGCCAGAGACGGGACGGGCCAAAGACTGGACGGGACGGGCCAGAGAAGGGACGGGCAAGAGACTGGATTGGACAGGCCAGAGATAGCGACGGACCGGCCAGAGACAGGACGGGACAGGCCAGAGACAGGACGACATGGGAAGGGACTGGCCAGATACAGGAAGGGACAGTCCAGATACGCGACAGGACAGGCCAGATGCGGAACGGGCCAGATACGAGACGGGACGGGCCAGATATATGACGGGACGACGCAGAGATAGGATGGGACGGGCCAGAAATAGGACGGGGCGAGCTATACATTATGGGACGGGAAATAGACAGGACGGGACGGACCAGAGAGGGTACGTGACGGGCCAGATACAGGACAGGACGAGCCAGAGAAAGTACGGGATGGGCCAGAAACAGTTCGGGACAAGCTATACATTATGGGACGGGCCATAGACAGGACTGGACGGGCCAGAGACAAGACGGAACGGGACAGATACAGGAAAAGACGGGCCAAAGACAGGACGGGATGGCCCAGATACAGTACGGGACAGGCCACATACAGGACGGTACAGGCCAAATAGTGTGCAGCCTGCTTTGGTGGGTATGTCGGCGGTCTTGCATGGTGTGAGATGGGAAGCCATGCCAGCACGCCGCCATAGATGTTACAATTAAGTAGTGTAGGTCAGGTGTAGAGAAAATGGAAGTTTTTCAAATAAATATTACAACTATTGTTTAATAGGCAAACATCACATGTAGAGTTTGCGTGATATACCTTCCTAGTACTTTATCTAAATTAGAAGCAAATTGAAGATTACTTCTACCTAAATGGCAGAAAATGCACCTATCTTGGTGATGGATAGGACAGCTTGAGGGGATATGGAGGAGGTTGTTTTTTTGATAGGTGTCATTTAAACATTTTGCTAATAATTTATGGAAAGTATCATATTTTTCTAACTATTGAACTCACCTTAATTTATAACACACCCCAGATTAAAGTTCCTTTATGTGTAAATTTGTGGAGGATTTGATAATACTACCTTTAATGGGATGGGCCAGATACAGGACGGGACGGGCCAGATACGGAATGGGCCAGATACAGGACGGGCCAGAGACAGGACCGGACGGATCACGCCAGAGACATGACGAGACGGGCCAGAGACAGGACTGGACAGGCCAAAGACAGGATGAGACTGGCTGGAGATAGGACGGACCGAGGCGTACCAGAGACAGGACGGGACGGGCTAGAGACGGGGCGACAGATAGTGGACGGGACGGTCCAGATACAGGACAGTCCAGGGACAGGACGGGCCAGAGCAGGACGGGACTGGTCAGAGGCAGGACAGGACCGAACAGGCCAGAGACAGGACGGGACGGGCAAGAGAGAGGACGGGACGGGCAAGAGAGAGGACGGGACGGGCCAAAGAGAGGACGGGATGGACAAGAGATGGGATGGGCAAGAGACAGGATTGGACAGGCCAGAGATAGCACCGAACGGGCCAGAGACATGACGGGACAGGCCAGAGACAGGACGGGACGGGCCAGAGACAGGACGAGATGGGAAGGGACAGGCCAGATATGGGACAGGACAGGCCAGATGCGGGACGGGCCAGATACGAGATGGGACGGGCCAGATACAGGACGGGACGAGCCAGAGATAGGACGGGACGGGCCAGAAACAGGACTTCACGAGCTATACATTATGGGAAGGGAAATAGACAGGATGGGACGGGCCAGAGACGGTACAGGATGTGCCAGATACAGGACAGGACTAGCCAGTGACAGGACGGGACGGGCCAGAAACAGGACGGGACAAGCTATACATTATGGGACCGTCCAGAGACCGGACGGGACGGTCCAGATACAGGATAAGACGGGCCAGAGACAGGACAGGATGGCCCAGATACAGTACGGGACAGGCCACATACAGGACGGTCCGGGCCAAAAATGAGACGGGCCAGATACAGGACGACATGGGCCAGATACGGGACGGGCCAGATATGGGACAGGACAGGCTAGATATGGGATGAACCATGGACAGGATGGAATGGGCCAGATACGAGATGGCCAGATACGGGACGGGCCACATACTGAATGGGCATGGACACATACGGGACGGGCCAGATAGGGACTGGTTGGGTCACATACAGGACAGGACGTGCCAGAGACGGGAAGGGACGAGGCGGGCCAGATACGGGATGAGATGGGCCAGATAAGGGACAGCCAGATACGGGACGGGATGGTCAGATACGGGACTAAACGGGTCAGATATGGGACTGGACGGACCAGATACGGGACGGGGCGGGTTAGACATTACAGGACAGGACATAGACAGAATGGGAGGGGTCAGGGACAGGCTGAGACTGGCCAGAGACAGGATGTGACGGGCCAGAGACGGGACGGGTTAGAGATGGGACGGGTCAGATACAGGACTGGGGACACATTAGGAATGCGTGCACTGATCCTTTAAGAATCAGGAAGTGCTGCTGCTACCGCCCTCAACAAGCAACCAAGACACATGCACACAGACAGCATAGGAACATAGTGCGCAGCCTCCATTGGTGGGTAAGTCGGCGGTCTTACATGGTGTGAGATGGGAAGCCATGCCAGCATGCCGCCATGGATGTTACAATTAAGTAGTGTAGGTCAGGCGTAGAGAAAATGGAAGTTTTGCAAATAAATATTACAACTATTATTTAATAGGCAAACATCACATGTAGTGTTTGCATGATATACTTTCCTGGTACTTTATCTAAATTAGAAGCAAATTGTTTGAAGATTACTTCTACCTAAATGGCAGAAAATGCACCTATCTTGGTGATGGATAGGACTGCTTGAGGGGATATGGAGGAGGCTGTTTTTGATAGGTGTAATTTAAACATTTTGCTAATAATTTATGGAAAGTATCATATTTTTCTAACTATTGAACTCACCTTAATTTAAAACACACCCCAGGTTAAATTTCCTGGAGGTGTAAATTTGTGGAGGATTTGATAATACTACCTTTAATGGGATGGGCCAGATACAGGACGGGACAGGAAAGATATGGGATGAGCCAGACACAGGACGGGCCAGATACAGGACGGGCCAGAGACAGGACCGGACGGGACACGCCAGAGACAGGACGAGACAGGTTATAGACAGGACGGGACGGACCAAATACAGGATGAGACTGGCCGGAGATAGCACGGACCGAGGCGTGCCAGAGACAGGACGGGACGGGCTAGAGACGGGGCGACCAGATACAGGATGGGACGGTCCAGATACAGGACGGTCCAGGGACGGGACGGGCCAGAGCAGAACGGGACTGGCCAAAGGCAGGACAGGACAGGTCGGGCCAGAGACAGGACGAGACAGGCCAAATACAGGACGGGACGGACCAGAGATGGGACGGGCAAGAGACAGGATTGGACAGGCCAGAGATAGCATCGGACGGGCCATACCATAGACAGGACGGGGCAGGCCAGAGACAGGACGAGATGGGAAGGGACTGGCCAGATACAGGAAGGGACAGGCCAGATACAGGACAGGACAGGCCAGATGCGGGACTGGCCAGATACGAGTTGGGACGGGCCAGATACAGGACGGGACGAGCCAGAGATAGGACGGGACGGGCCAGAAACAGGACAGGATGAGTCAGAGACAGGACGGGACGGGCCAGAAACAGGACGGGACAAGCTATACTTTATCGGACAGGCCAGAGACCGGACGGGACGGTCCAGATACAGGAAAAGACAGGCCAGAGACTGGACGGGATGGCCCAGATACAGTACGGGACAGGCCAGATACAGGACGGTACGGGCAAAATATGGGACGGGCCAGATACAGGACGACATGGGCCAGATACGGGACGGGCCAGATATGGGACAGGACATGCTAGATATGGGATGAGCCATGGACAGGATGGGATGGGCCAGATACGAGATGGCCAGATACGGGACGGGCCAGATACTGAATGGGCCTGGCCACATACGGGACGGGCCAGATAGGGACTGGTTGGGTCAGATACGGGACAGGAAGTGCCAGAGACGGGAAAGGATGAGGCGGTCCAGATACGTGATGAGATGGGCCAGATAAGGGATAGCCAGATACGGGACGGGATGGTCAGATACGGGACCAAACGGGTCAGATATGGGACTGGACGGACCAGATACGGGACGGGGCGGGTTAGACATTACAGGACGGGCCATAGACAGGATGGGAGGGGCCAGAGACAGGCTGGGACGGGCCAGAGACAGAACGGGACGGCCAGAGACGGGACGGGCCAGAGACGGGATGGATCAGATACAGGACTGGGGACACATTAGGAATGCGTGCACTGTTCCTTTAAGAATCAGGAAGTGCTGCCGCTTCCGCCCTCAACAAGCAGCCAAGACACATGTACACAGCCAGCATAGGAACATAGTGCGCAGCCTGCATTGGTGGGTAAGTCGACGGTCTTGCATGGTGTGAGATGGGAAGCCATGCCAGCTTGCCGCCAGGGATGTTACCATTAAGTAGTGAAGGTCAGGTGCTGAGAAAATGGAAGTTTTGCAAATAAATATTACAACTATTATTTAATAGGCAAACATCACATGTAAAGTTTGCATGATATACCTTCCTAGTACTTTATCTAAATTAGAAGCAAATTGAAGATTACTTCTGCCTAAATGGCAGAAAATGCACCTATCTTGGTGATGGATAGGACAGCTTGAGGGGATATGGAGGAGGCTGATTTTTGATAGGTGTCATTTAAACATTTTGCTAATAATTTATGGAAAGTATCATATTATTCTAACTATTGAACTCACCTTAATTTAAAACACACCCCAGGTTAAATTTGCTGGAGGTGTAAATTTGTGGAGGATTTGATAATACTACCTTTAGTGGGATGGGCCAGATACAGGACGAGACAGGCCAGATACGTGACGGAATGAGCCAGATACAGGACAGGCCAGAAATAGGACCGGACGGGCCGTGCTTGAAAAAGGACGGGACCGGCCAGAGACGGAGCGACCAGATACAGGACGGGCCAGATACGGGACAGGCTGGGCCAGGGATAGGACGTGCTAGATACGGGACTGGCCAGATATGGAACGGGCCAGATACTGGACGGGATGGGCCAGATACGGGATGAGATGGGCTAGATAAGGGAAAGCCCGATACGGGACAGGATGGTCAGAAACGGGACTAAACGGGTCAGATATGGACTGGACGGACCAGATACAGGAAGGGGCGGGTTAGACATTAGAGGACGGGCCATAGACAGGATGGGATGGGCCAGGGACAGGCTGGGATGGGCCAGAGACGGGTCGGGTCAGATACAGGACTGGGGACACATTAGGAATGCACACAGCCAGCAGAGGAACACAGTGTGCAGCCTGGATTGGTGGGTAAGTCGGCGGTCTTGCATGGTGTGAGATGGGAAGCCATGCCAGCACGCCGCCAGGGATGTTACAATTAAATATACATTTTGCTAATAATTTATAGAAAGTATCATACTTTTCTAACTATTGAGCTCACCTTAATTTAAAGCACAGAGGACGGCACGGGCCAAAACCAGATGGAACGGGCCAAAGACCGGATGGGATGGGCCAAAGACCGGATGGGACGGGCCAAAGACCGGATGGGACGGGCCAGAGACAGGACGGGACGGGGCGGGCCAGAGACAGGACGGGACATATACAGGACGGGATGGGCCAGATACAGGATGGGCCAGATACAGGATGGGCCAGGGACGGGCCACTGCAGTACCAGACGGGTCTGAGGCAGGACAGGACGGGTCGGGCCAGAGACAGGACGGGACGGGACAGAGATAGGACAAGACGGGCCAGAGACAGAACGAGATGGGCCATAGACAGAACGAGCCGGAGATAGGACAGGACGGGCCAGAGAAAGGACGGGACTAGCTAGAAACAGGAAGGGACGGGCCAGATACGGGACGGGCCAGATACAGGACGGGACAGGCGAGAGACAGAATGGGATGGGCCAGATATGGGTCGGGAGAGACCAGATACGTGACGGGACCCGACAGGATAGACACGGGACGGTACAAGCCAGATACGCGACGGGCCAGATACAAGATGGGACTAGATGGGCCAGATACAGGATGGTACGGAACGGGCCAGATGCAGGAGGGGACGGTCCGAGTACAGGATGGGACAGGCCAGATAGAGAACTGCACGGGATGGGCCAGAGACAGGACTGGACGGGCCAGAGATAGGATGGGACAGGCCAGATACGGGACGGGACAGGAAAGATACGGAACAGGACGTGCCAGATACAAGATGGTACGGGCCAGATACAGGACGGTACGGGCCAGATACAGAACTGTATGGGACGGGCCAGAGACAGGAAGGGATGGGCTGGGTACAGGATGGGACGGGCCAGATACGGAACTGCACGGTACGGGCCAGAGACAGGACTGGACGGGCCAGAGACAGGATGGGATAGGCCAGATACGGGATGGGGCAGGCCAGATACGGGACAAGACGGGCCAGATACAGGATGGTACGGGCCAGATATGGGACGGTATGGGCCAGATACATGACGGGACGGGCCAGATACAGGACGAGACAGACCAGATACTGAACAGGACGGGCCAGATACGGGACAAGCCAGATACGGGACAGGTCATATATGGGATGGGGCAGATATGGGACGGTACAGATACGGGACGTGCCAGCGACAGGACGGGCCAGATACTGGACGGGATGGGCTAGATACGGGGCGGGCCAGATACGGGACGATACTAGCCAGAGACAGGATGGGACTGGCTAGAGACAGGATGGGATGAGCCAAAGACAGGACGGGTCAGAGACAGGATGGGACGAGCCAAAGACAGGACGGGAGGGGCCAGACACAGGACTGGACAGGCCAGAGACAGAACGGGACGGGCAAGACACAGGACTGGACAGGCCAGAGACAGGACGGGACGGGCCAGATACAGGACGGGACTGGCTAGATACGGGACAGGACCGGCCAGATACTGGACAGGTCAGATACGGGACAGGATGGGCCAGATTCAGGACGGGACGAGATGGGCCAGATACAAGACGGTACGGGACGGGTCAGATACAGGACGGGACGGGCTAGATACGGAACGGGCCAAATACAGGATGGGACGGGCCAGAGACAGGATGGGCGGGCTTGACATTACGGGCCGGGCCATAGACAGAATGGCCAGATACAGGACGGTACTGCCCAGATATGGGACGGCACGGGCCAGATACGCGATGGGACGGGCCAGATACGGGATGGGCCAGATACGGGACGGTCCAGATATGAGACGGGCCAGATATGGGACAGGACGGGCCAGATACGACATGAACCAGGGATGGGAAAGGACAGAAACTGAACGGGATGTGCCATTTATGGTGATGGGCCAGATACGTGACACGCTGGGCCATATACGGGACGGGCCAGATACGGGACTGGTTGGGCCATATACGGGATAGGACGGGCTAGATAGTGAAGGGACGAGACGTGCCAGATAAGAGATGGGCCAGATACGGGACTGGACTGGCCAGATATGGGACTGGACTGGCCAGATACGGGACTTGTCGGGTCAGATATGGGACTAAGCAGGCCAGATATGGGACGGACGGGCTAGACATTACAGGACGGGCCATAGACAGGAGGGGAGGGGCCAGGGACAGCACGGGACGGGCCAGAGACAGGTCAGGACGGTACGGGCCAAATATGGGACGGGCCAGATACAGGACGACATGGGCCAGATACGGGACAAGCCAGATATGGGACAGGACATGCTAGATATGGGATGAGCCATGGACAGGATGGGATGGGGCTGATACGAGATGGCCAGATACGGGACGGGCCAGATAGGGACTGGTATGGTCAGATACGGGACAGGACGTGCCAGAGACGGGAAGGGACGAGGTGGGCCAGATACGGGATGAGATGGGCCAGATAAGGGACAGCCAGATACGGGACTAAACAGGTCAGATATGGGACTGGACGGACCAGATACGGGAAGGGGCGGGTTAGACATTACAGGACGTGCCATAGACAGGATGGGAGGGGCCAGGGACGGGCAAGAGACAGGACGGGACGGGCCAGAGACCGGGACGGGCCAGAGATGGGACGGGTGAGATACAGGACTGGGGACACATTAGGAATGCGTGCACTGTTCCTTTAAGAATCAGGAAGTGCTGCCGCTACAGCCCTCAACAAGCAGCCAAGACACATGCACACAGCCAGCATAGGAACATAGTGCGCAGCCTGCATTGGTGGATAAGTCGGCGGTCTTGCATGGTGTGAGATGGGAAGCCATGCCAGCACGCCGCCATGGATGTTACAATTAAGTAGTGTAGGTCAGGTGTAGAGAAAATGGAAATTTTGCAAATAAATATTACAACTATTGTTTAATAGGCAAACATCACATGTAGAGTTTGCATGATATACCTTCCTGGTACTTTATCTAAATTAGAAGCAAATTGTTTGAAGATTACTTCTACCTAAATGGCAGAAAATGCACCTATCTTGGTGATGGATAGGACAGCTTGAGGGGATATGGAGGAGGCTGTTTTTTTGATAGGTGTCATTTAAACATTTTGCTAATAATTTATGGAAAGTATCATATTTTTCTAACTATTGAACTCACCTTAATTTAAAACACACCCCAGGTTAAAGTTCCTTTATGTGTAAATTTGTGGAGGATTTGATAATACTACCTTTAATGGGATGGGCCAGATACAGGACGGAACAGGCCAGATACGGAATGGGCCAGATACAGGACGGGCCAGAGTCAGGACCGGACAGGACGATCCAGAGACATGACAAGACGGGCCAGAGACATTACGGGACGGGCCGGAGATAGGACGGACTGAGGCGTGCCAGAGACAAGACTGGACGGGCTAGAAACGGGGCGACAGATACAGGACAGGACGGTCCAGATACAGGACAGTCCAGGGATGGGACGGGACAGAGCAGTACGGGACTGGTTTGAGGTAGGACAGGACAGGTCGGGCCAGAGACAGGAGGGGACGGGCAAGAGAGAGGACGGGACGGGCAAAAGAGAGGACGGGACGTTCCAGAGACAGGACGTGATGGGCCAAAGACAGGACGGGATGGACCAGAGATGGGACAGGCAAGAGACAGGATTGGACAGGCCAGAGGTAGCACCGGACGGGTCAGAGACAGGACGGGACAGGCCAGAGACAGAACGGGACAGGCCAGAGACAGGACGAGATGGGAAGGGACTGGCCAGATACAGGAAGGGACAGGCCAGATATGGGACAGGACAGGCCAGATGCGGGACGGGCCAGATACGAGATGGGACGGGCCAGATACAGGACGGGACGAGGCAGAGATAGGACAGGACGGGCCAGAAACAGGACTGGACGAGCAATACATTATGGGACGGGAAATAGACAGGATGGGACGGGCCAGAGACGGTACGGGACGTGCCAGATACAGGACAGGACGAGCAAGTGACAGGACGGGACGGGCGAGAAACAGGACAGGACATGCTATACATTATGAGACCGTCCAGAGACTGGACGGGACGGTCCAGATACAGGAAAAGACGGGCCAGAGACAGGATGGGATGGCCCAGATACAGTACGGGGTGACCAGATACAGGACGGGACGGTTCAGATACAGGATGGGACGGGACGGACCAGAGCAGGACGAGACTGGCCAGAGGCAGGACTGGACCGGTCAGGCCAGAGACAGGACGGGACGGGCCAGATACAGGAAGGGACGGGCCAGATACGGGACGGGCCAGATTCAAGACGGGATGGGCCAGAGATAGGACGTGATGGGACGGGCCAGATACAGGAAGGGACGGGCCATATACTGGACGTGCCACATTCAAGACGGGACGGGCCAGATACAGGACGGGACGGTCCAGATACAGGACGGGACCGACCAGATACAGGACGGGATGGGCCAGAGACAGGACGGAATATGCTAGAGACATTACGGGACAGGCCATAGACAGGACGGGTCGGGCCAGAGACAGGATGGGACAGGCCAGATTCATGACGGGATGGGCCAGAAACGTGACGAGCCAAATATGGGACGGTATGGGACAGATATGGGACAGCCCACATACATTACGGGACGGGCCAGATACAGGACGGTACGGACCAAATACGTGACGGGACGGGCCAGATACGGGACGGGTCAGATGCGGGACGGGCCAGATACGGGACAGGCCAGATACAGGACGGGCCAGATACGGGACAGGCTGGGCCAGGGACAGGACGTGCCAGATACGGGACAGGCCAGATATGGAACGGGCCAGATACTGGATGGGATGGGCCAGATACAGGGCGGGCCAGATACAGGACGAAACGGACCAGAGCTGCGCCAGAGACAGGAAGGGATGGGCCAGAGACAGGACAGGACGGGCCAAAGACTGGACCGGACGGGCCAGAGACGGGACGGGTAAGAGACAGGATTGGACATGCCAGAGATAGCACCGGACGGGCCAGAGACAGGACGGGACAGGCCAGAGACAGGACAAGATGGGAAGGGACTGGCCAGATACAGGAAGGGACAGGCCAGATACGGGACAGGACAGGCCAGTTGCGGGACGGGCCAGATACGAGACGGGATGGGCCATATATAGGACGGGATGAGGCAGAGATAGGATGGGACGGGCCAGAAACAGGACGGGACGAGCTATACATTATGGGACGGGAAATAGACAGGACGGGACGGGCCATAGACGGTACGCGACGGGCCAGATACAGGACAGGACGAGCCAGAGACAGTACGTGACGGGCCAGAAACAGGACGGGACAAGCAATACATTATGGGAAGGGCCATATACAGGACGGGACGGGCCAGAGACAAGACGGAACGGGACAGATACAGGAAAAGACTGGCCAAAGACAGAACTGTACGGGCCAAATAGTGCGCAGCCTGCATTGGTGGGTAAGTCGGCTCTCTTGCATGGTGTGAGATGGGAAGCCATGCCACAACGCCGCCATGGATGTTACAATTAAGTAGTGTAGGTCAGGCATAGAGAAAATGGAAGTTTTGTAAATAAATATTACAACTATTGTTTACTAGGCAAACATCACATGTAGAGTTTGCATGATATACCTTCCTAGTGCTTTATCTAAATTAGAAGCAAATTGTTTGAAGATTACTTCTACCTAAATGGTAGAAAATGCACCTATCTTGGTGATGGATAGGACAGCTTGAGGGGATATGGAGGAGGCTGTTTTTTGATAGGTGTCATTTCAACATTTTGCTAATAATTTATGGAAAGTATCATATTTTTCTAACTATTGAACTCACCTTAATTTAAAACACACCCCAGGTTAAATTTCCTGGAGGTTTAAATTTGTGGAGGATTTGATAATACTACCTTTAATGGGATGGGCCAGATACAGGACGGGACAGGCCAGATACGTGACGGGATGGGCCAGATGCAGGACAGGCCAGAGACAGGACCGGACGGGACGTGCCTGAGAAAGGACGGGACGGGCCAGAGACGAGGCGACCAGATACAGGACGGGACGGTCCAGATACAGGATGGGCGAGGGACGGGACGGACCAGAGCAGGACGGGACTGGCCAGAGGCAGGACAGGAACAGTTAGGCCAGAGACAGGTCGGGACGGGCCTGATACAGGAAGGGACGGGCCAGATACGGGACGGGCCAGATTCAAGACAGGATGGGCCATAGACAGGACAGGATGGGACGGGCCCGATACAGGAAGGGACGGGCCAGATACGGGACGGGCCAGATTCAGGATGGGACGGGCCAGATACAGGACGGGACCGACCAGATACAAGACAGGATGGGCCAGAGAGAGGACGGAATGTGCTAGAGACATTAAGGAATAGGCCATACACAGGACGGGTCGAGCCAGAGACAGGATGGGACGGGCCAGATACATGACGGGATGGGCCAGAAACGTGACGAGCCAGATATGGGACGGGACGGGCCAGATACAGGACGGTACGGACCAAATACGGGACGGGACGGGCCAGATACGGGACGGGTCAGATGCGGGACGGGCCAGATACGGGACAGGCCAAATACAGGACGGGCCAGATACGGGACAGGCCGGGCCAGGGACAGGACGTGCCAGATACGGGACAGGCCAGATATGGAACGTGCCAGATACTAGACGGGATGGGTCAGATATGGGACAGCCCAGATACATGATGGGGCGGGCCAGATACGGGATGGGATGGGCCAGATACTGGACGGGTCAGATGCGGGATGGGCCAGATACGGGACAGGACAGATACAGGACGGGCCAGATACGGGACAGGCTGGGCCAGGGACAGGACGTGCCAGATACGGGACAGGCCAGATATGGAACGTGCCAGATACTAGACGGGATGGGCCAGATATCGGGCGGACCAGATATGGGACGAGACGGGCCAGAGCTGTGCCAGAGACAGGAAGGGATGGGCCAGAGACAGGACGGGACGGGCCAAAGACTGGACCGGACGGGCCAGAGACGGGACGGGCAAGAGACAGGATTGGACAGGCCAGAGATAGCACCAGACGTGCCAGAGACAGGACGGGACAGGCCAGAGACAGGACGAGATGGGAAGGGACTGGCCAGATACAGGAAGGGACAGGCCAGATACGGGACAGGACAGGCCAGATGCGGGACGGGCTATATACGAGACGGGACGGGCCAGATATAGGACGGGACGAGGCAGAGATAGGATGGGACGGGCCAGAAACAGGATGGGACGAGCTATGCGTTATGGGACGGTAAATAGAAAGGACGGGACGGGCCAGAGACGGTACGCGATGGGCCAGATATAGGACAGGACAAGCCAGAGACAGTACGGGACGGGCCAGAAACAGGACGGGACAAGCAATACATTATGGGTCGGGCCAGAGACAGGATGGGACAGGCCAGATTCATGACGGGATGGGCCAGAAACGTGACGAGCCAAATATGGGACGGTATGGGACAGATATGGGACAGCCCACATACATTACGGGACGGGCCAGATACAGGACGGTACGGACCAAATACGGGACGGGACGGGCCAGATACGGGACGGGTCAGATGCGGGACAGGCCAGATACGGGACAGGCCAGATACAGGACGGGCCAGATACGGGACAGGCTGGGCCAGGGACAGGACGTGCCAGATACGGGACAGGCCAGATATGGAACGGGCCAGATACTGGATGGGATGGGCTAGATACAGGGCGGACCAGATACAGGACGAGACGGACCAGAGCTGCGCCAGAGACAGGAAGGGATGGGCCAGAGACAGGACAGGACGGGCCAAAGACTGGACCGGACGGGCCAGAGACGGGACGGGTAAGAGACAGGATTGGACATGCCAGAGATAGCACCGGACGGGCCAGAGACAGGACGGGACAGGCCAGAGACAGGACAAGATGGGAAGGGACTGGCCAGATACAGGAAGGGACAGGCCAGATACGGGACAGGACAGGCCAGTTGCAGGACGGGCCAGATACGAGACGGGATGGGCCATATATAGGACGGGATGAGGCAGAGATAGGATGGGACGGGCCAGAAACAGGACGGGACGAGCTATACATTATGGGACAGGAAATAGACAGGACGGGACGGGCCATAGACGGTACGCGACGGGCCAGATACAGGACAGGACGAGCCAGAGACAGTACGTGACGGGCCAGAAACAGGACGGGACAAGCAATACATTATGGGACGGGCCATATACAGGACGGGACGGGCCAGAGACAAGACGGAACGGGACAGATACAGGAAAAGACTGGCCAAAGACAGAACTGTACGGGCCAAATAGTGCGCAGCCTGCATTGGTGGGTAAGTCGGCTCTCTTGCATGGTGTGAGATGGGAAGCCATGCCACAACGCCGCCATGGATGTTACAATTAAGTAGTGTAGGTCAGGCATAGAGAAAATGGAAGTTTTGTAAATAAATATTACAACTATTGTTTACTAGGCAAACATCACATGTAGAGTTTGCATGATATACCTTCCTAGTGCTTTATCTAAATTAGAAGCAAATTGTTTGAAGATTACTTCTACCTAAATGGTAGAAAATGCACCTATCTTGGTGATGGATAGGACAGCTTGAGGGGATATGGAGGAGGCTGTTTTTTGATAGGTGTCATTTCAACATTTTGCTAATAATTTATGGAAAGTATCATATTTTTCTAACTATTGAACTCACCTTAATTTAAAACACACCCCAGGTTAAATTTCCTGGAGGTTTAAATTTGTGGAGGATTTGATAATACTACCTTTAATGGGATGGGCCAGATACAGGACGGGACAGGCCAGATACGTGACGGGATGGGCCAGATGCAGGACAGGCCAGAGACAGGACCGGACGGGACGTGCCTGAGGAAGGACGGGACGGGCCAGAGACGAGGCGACCAGATACAGGACGGGACGGTCCAGATACAGGATGGGCGAGGGACGGGACGGACCAGAGCAGGACGGGACTGGCCAGAGGCAGGACAGGAACAGTTAGGCCAGAGACAGGTCGGGACGGGCCTGATACAGGAAGGGACGGGCCAGATACGGGACGGGCCAGATTCAAGACAGGATGGGCCATAGACAGGACAGGATGGGACGGGCCCGATACAGGAAGGGACGGGCCAGATACGGGACGGGCCAGATTCAGGATGGGACGGGCCAGATACAGGACGGGACCGACCAGATACAAGACAGGATGGGCCAGAGAGAGGACGGAATGTGCTAGAGACATTAAGGAATAGGCCATACACAGGACGGGTCGAGCCAGAGACAGGATGGGACGGGCCAGATACATGACGGGATGGGCCAGAAACGTGACGAGCCAGATATGGGACGGGACGGGCCAGATACAGGACGGTACGGACCAAATACGGGACGGGACGGGCCAGATACGGGACGGGTCAGATGCGGGACGGGCCAGATACGGGACAGGCCAAATACAGGACGGGCCAGATACGGGACAGGCCGGGCCAGGGACAGGACGTGCCAGATACGGGACAGGCCAGATATGGAACGTGCCAGATACTAGACGGGATGGGTCAGATATGGGACAGCCCAGATACATGATGGGGCGGGCCAGATACGGGATGGGATGGGCCAGATACTGGACGGGTCAGATGCGGGATGGGCCAGATACGGGACAGGACAGATACAGGACGGGCCAGATACGGGACAGGCTGGGCCAGGGACAGGACGTGCCAGATACGGGACAGGCCAGATATGGAACGTGCCAGATACTAGACGGGATGGGCCAGATATCGGGCGGACCAGATATGGGACGAGACGGGCCAGAGCTGTGCCAGAGACAGGAAGGGATGGGCCAGAGACAGGACGGGACGGGCCAAAGACTGGACCGGACGGGCCAGAGACGGGACGGGCAAGAGACAGGATTGGACAGGCCAGAGATAGCACCAGACGTGCCAGAGACAGGACGGGACAGGCCAGAGACAGGACGAGATGGGAAGGGACTGGCCAGATACAGGAAGGGACAGGCCAGATACGGGACAGGACAGGCCAGATGCGGGACGGGCTATATACGAGACGGGACGGGCCAGATATAGGACGGGACGAGGCAGAGATAGGATGGGACGGGCCAGAAACAGATTGGGACGAGCTATGCGTTATGGGACGGTAAATAGAAAGGACGGGACGGGCCAGAGACGGTACGCGATGGGCCAGATATAGGACAGGACGAGCCAGAGACAGTACGGGACGGGCCAGAAACAGGACGGGACAAGCAATACATTATGGGTCGGGCCAGAGACAGGATGGGACAGGCCAGATTCATGACGGGATGGGCCAGAAACGTGACGAGCCAAATATGGGACGGTATGGGACAGATATGGGACAGCCCACATACATTACGGGACGGGCCAGATACAGGACGGTACGGACCAAATACGGGACGGGACGGGCCAGATACGGGACGGGTCAGATGCGGGACAGGCCAGATACGGGACAGGCCAGATACAGGACGGGCCAGATACGGGACAGGCTGGGCCAGGGACAGGACGTGCCAGATACGGGACAGGCCAGAAATGGAACGGGCCAGATACTGGATGGGATGGGCTAGATACAGGGCGGACCAGATACAGGACGAGACGGACCAGAGCTGCGCCAGAGACAGGAAGGGATGGGCCAGAGACAGGACAGGACGGGCCAAAGACTGGACCGGACGGGCCAGAGACGGGACGGGTAAGAGACAGGATTGGACATGCCAGAGATAGCACCGGACGGGCCAGAGACAGGACGGGACAGGCCAGAGACAGGACAAGATGGGAAGGGACTGGCCAGATACAGGAAGGGACAGGCCAGATACGGGACAGGACAGGCCAGTTGCAGGACGGGCCAGATACGAGACGGGATGGGCCATATATAGGACGGGATGAGGCAGAGATAGGATGGGACGGGCCAGAAACAGGACGGGACGAGCTATACATTATGGGACGGGAAATAGACAGGACGGGACGGGCCATAGACGGTACGCGACGGGCCAGATACAGGACAGGACGAGCCAGAGACAGTACGTGACGGGCCAGAAACAGGACGGGACAAGCAATACATTATGGGACGGGCCATATACAGGACGGGACGGGCCAGAGACAAGACGGAACGGGACAGATACAGGAAAAGACTGGCCAAACACAGGACTGTACGGGCCAAATAGTGCGCAGCCTGCATTGGTGGGTAAGTCGGCGGTCTTGCATGGTGTGAGATGGGAAGCCATGCCACAACGCCGCCATGGATGTTACAATTAAGTAGTGTAGGTCAGGCATAGAGAAAATGGAAGTTTTGTAAATAAATATTACAACTATTGTTTACTAGGCAAACATCACATGTAGAGTTTGCATGATATACCTTCCTAGTGCTTTATGTAAATTAGAAGCAAATTGTTTGAAGATTACTTCTACCTAAATGGTAGAAAATGCACCTATCTTGGTGATGGATAGGACAGCTTGAGGGGATATGGAGGAGGCTGTTTTTTGATAGGTGTCATTTAAACATTTTGCTAATAATTTATGGAAAGTATCATATTTTTCTAACTATTGAACTCACCTTAATTTAAAACACACCCCAGGTTAAATTTCCTGGAGGTTTAAATTTGTGGAGGATTTGATAATACTACCTTTAATGGGATGGGCCAGATACAGGACGGGACAGGCCAGATACGTGACGGGATGGGCCAGATGCAGGACAGGCCAGAGGCAGGACCGGACGGGACGTGCCTGAGAAAGGACGGGACGGGCCAGAGACGAGGCGACCAGATACAGGACGGGACGGTCCAGATACAGGACGGGCCAGGGACGGGACGGACCAGAGCAGGACTGGACTGGCCAGAGGCAGGACAGGACCAGTTAGGCCAGAGACAGGTCGGGACGGGCCTGATACAGGAAGGGACGGGCCAGATACGGGATGGGCCAGATTCAAGACAGGATGGGCCATAGACAGGACAGGATGGGACGGGCCCGATACAGGAAGGGACGGGCCAGATACGGGACGGGCCAGATTCAGGATGGGACGGGCCAGATACAGGACGTGACCGACCAGATACAGGACGGGATGGGCCAGAGAGAGGACGGAATGTGCTAGAGACATTAAGGAATAGGCCATACACAGGACGGGTCGAGCCAGAGACAGTATGGGACGGGCCAGATACATGACGGGATGGGCCAGAAACGTGACGAGCCAGATATGGGACGGGACGGGCCAGATACAGGACGGTACGGACCAAATACGGACGGGACGGGCCAGATGCGGGACGGGCCAGATACGGGACAGGCCAAATACAGGACGGGCCAGATACGGGACAGGCCGGGCCAGGGACAGGACGTGCCAGATACGGGACAGGCCAGATATGGAACGTGCCAGATACTAGACGGGATGGGTCAGATATGGGACAGCCCAGATACATGATGGGACGGGCCAGATACGGGATGGGATGGGCCAGATACGGGACGGGTCAGATGCGGGATGGGCCAGATACGGGACAGGACAGATACAGGACGGGCCAGATACGGGATAGGCCGGGCCAGGGACAGGACGTGCCAGATACGGGACAGGCCAGATATGGAACGTGCCAGATACTAGACGGGATGGGCCAGATATCGGGCGGGCCAGATATGGGACGAGACGGGCCAGAGCTGGGCCAGAGACAGGAAGGGATGGGCCAGAGACAGGACGGGACGGGCCAAAGACTGGACCGGACGGGCCAGAGACGGGACGGGCAAGAGACAGGATTGGACAGGCCAGAGATAGCACCAGACGTGCCAGAGACAGGACGGGACAGGCCAGAGACAGGACGAGATGGGAAGGGACTGGCCAGATACAGGAAGGGACAGGCCAGATACGGGACAGGACAGGCCAGATGCGGGACGGGCTATATACGAGACGGGACGGGCCAGATATAGGACGGGACGAGGCAGAGATAGGATGGGACGGGCTAGAAACAGGATGGGACGAGCTATGCGTTATGGGACGGTAAATAGAAAGGACGGGACGGGCCAGAGACGGTACGCGATGGGCCAGATACAGGACAGGACGAGCCAGAGACAGTACGGGACGGGCCAGAAACAGGACGGGACAAGCAATACATTATGGGACGGGCCATAGACAGGACTTGACGGGCCAGAGACAAGACGGAACGGGACAGATACAGGAAAAGACGGGCCAAAGACAGGACGGGATGGCCCAGATACAGTACGGGACAGGCCAGATACAGTACGGTACGGGCCAAATAGTGCGCAGCCTGCATTGGTGGGTATGTCGGCGGTATTGCATGGTGTGAGATGGGAAGCCATGCCAGCACGCCGCCATGGATGTTACAATTAAGTAGTGTAGGTCAGGCGTAGAGAAAATGGAAGTTTTTCAAATAAATATTACAACTATTGTTTAATAGGCAAACATCACATGTAGAGTTTGCATGATATACCTTCCTAGTACTTTATCTAAATTAGCAGCAAATTGTTTGAAGATTACTTCTACCTAAATGGCAGAAAATGCACCTATCTTGGTGATGGATAGGACAGCTTGAGGGGATATGGAGGAGGCTGTTTTTTGATAGGTGTCATTTAAACATTTTGCTAATAATTTATGGAAAGTATCATATTTTTCTAACTATTAAACTCACCTTAATTTAAAACACACCCCAGGTTAAATTTCCTGGAGGTGTAAATTTGTGGAGGATTTGATAATACTACCTTTAATGAGATGGGCCAGATACAGGACGGGACAGGCCAGATACGTGACAGGATGGGCCAGATACAGGACAGGGCAGAGACAGGACCGGACGGACTGTGCCTGAAAAATGACGGGACGGGCCCGAGACGGGGCGACCAGATACAGGACGGGACGGTCCAGATACAGGACGGGCAGCGAAGGGACGGACCAGAGCAGGACGGGACTGGCCAGAGGCAGGACAGGACCGGTCAGGCCAGAGACAGGACGAGACGGGCCCGATACAGGAAGGTACGGGCCAAATATGGGACGGGCCAGATTCAGGATGGGATGGGCCAGAGATAGGACGTGATGGGACGGGCCACATACAGGAAGGGATGGGCCAGATACAGGACGGGCCAGATTCAGGACGGGACGGACCAGATACAGGACGGGACCGAACAGTTACAGGACGGGATCGGCCAGAGACAGGACGGAATGTGCTAGAGACATTACGGTACAGGCCATAGACAGGACGGGTCGGGCCAGAGACAGGACGGGACGGGCCAGATACATGACTGAATTTGTCAGAAACGTGACGAGGCAGATATGGGACGGTATGGGCTAGAAATGGGACAGACCAGATACATGACGGGACTGGCCAGATACAGGACGGTACGGACCAGATATGTGACGGGCCAGATACGGGACGATTCATATGCGGGACGGGCCATATACGGGACAGTCCAGATACAGGACGGGCCAGATACGGGACAGGCCGGCCCAGGGACAGGACATGCCAGATACGGGACAGGCCAGATATGGAGCGGGCCAGATACTGGACGGGATGGGCCAGATACAGGGCGGGCCAGATTCGGGATGAGACGGGCCAGAGCTGGGCCAGAAACAGGAAAGCACGGGCCGGAGACCATACGGGACGGGCCAAAGACTGGACGGGACGGGCCAGAGACGGGACGGGAGAGACAGGACGAGACATGCCAGAGACAGGACGAGATGGGAAGGGACTGGCCAGATACAGGAAAGGACAGGCCAGATACGGGACAGGACAGGCCAGATGCGGGACGGGCCAGATACAATGTGGGACGTGCCAGATATTGGACGGGACGAGGCAGAGATAGGATGGGACGGGCCAGAAACAGGACGGGACGAGCTATACATTATGGGAAGGGAAATAGACAGGACGGGACGGGCCAGAGACGGTACACGACAGGCCAGATACAGGACAGGACGAGCCATAGACAGTACGGGACGGGCCAGAATCAGGACGGGACAAGCTATACATTATGGGACGGGCCATAGACAGGACGGGACGGGCCAGAGACAAGACTTAAGGGGACAGATACAGGAAAAGACAGCCAAAGACAGGACGGGATGGCCCAGATACAGTACAGGACAGGCCAGATACAGGACGGTACGGACCAAATAGTGCGCAGCCTGCATTGGTGAGTAAGTCGGCGGTCTTGCATGGTGTGAGATGGGAAGCCATGCCAGCACGCCGCCATGGATGTTACAATTAAGTAGTGTAGGTCAGGCGTCGAGAAAGTGGAAGTTTTGCAAATAAATATTACAACTATTGTTTAATAGGCAAACGTCACATGTAGAGTTTGCATGATATACCTTCCTAGTACTTTATCTAAATTAGAAGCAAATTGTTTGAAGATTACTTCTACCTAAATGGCAGAAAATGCACCTATCTTGGTGATGGATAGGACAGCTTGAGGGGATATGGAGGAGGCTGTTTTTTGATAGGTGTCATTTAAACATTTTGCTAATAATTTATGGAAAGTATCATATTTTTCTAACTATTAAACTCACCTTAATTTAAAACACACCCCAGGTTAAATTTTCTGGAGGTTTAATTTTGTGGAGGATTTGATAATACTACCTTTAATGGGATGGGCCAGATACAGGACGGGACAGGCCAGATACGGGATGGACCAAATACAGGACGGGCCAGAGACAGGGCCGGACGGGACACGCCAGAGACAGGACGAGACGGGCCAGAGACTGGACGGGACGGGCCAAAGACAGGATGAGACTGGCCGGAGATAGGAAGGACCGAGGTGTACCAGAGGCAGGATGGGACGGGCTAGAGACGGGGCGACCAAACACAGGATACAGGATGGTCCAGGGACGGTATGGACCAGAGCAGGACGGGACTGGCCAGAGGCAGGACAGGACGGGCAAGAGAGAGGATGGGGCGGGCCAAAGAGAGGACGGGACGGGCCAGAGACAGGACGGGACGGGGCAAAGACAGGAAGGGACGGACCAGAGATAGGTCTGGCAAGAGACAGGATTGGACAGGCCAGAGACAGCACCAGACGGGCCAGAGACAGGACGGGACAGGCCAGAAACAGGACGGGACGGGCCAGAGACAGGACAAGATGGGAATGGATTGGCCAGAAACAGGAAGGGACAGGCCAGATACGGGACAGGACAGGCCACATACGGGACGGGCCAGATACGAGATGGGATGGGCCAGATGCAGGACGGGACGAGCCAGAGATAGGACGGGACGGGCCAGAAACAGGACTGGACGAGCTATACATTATGGGACGGGAAATAGACAGGATGGGACGGCCCAGAGATGGTATGGGACGGTCCAGATACAGGAAAAGACAGACCAGAGACAGGACGGGATGCCCCAGATACAGTACGGGACAGGCCAGATACAGGACGGTACGGGCCAAACATTGGACAGGCCAGATACAGGACGACATGGGCCAGATACGGGACGGGCCAGATATGGGAAAGGACAGGCTAGATATGGGATGAGCCATGGACAGGATGGGATGGGCCAGATACGGGACGGGCCAGATACTGAATGGGCCTGGCCACATACAGGACGGGCCAGATAGGGACTGGTTGGGTCAGATACGGGACAGGAAGTGCCAGAGACGGGAAGGGACGAGGCGGGACAGATACGGGATGAGATGGGCCAGATAAGAGATAGCCAGATACGGGACGGGATGGTCGGATACGGGACCAAACGGGTCAGATATGCGACTGGACGGACCAGATACGGGACGGGGCGGGTTAGACATTACAGGACGGGCCATAGACAGGATGGGAGGGGCCAGGGACAGGCTGGGACGGGCCAGAGACAGGATGGGACGGGCCAGAGACGGGACGGGCCAGAGACGGGATGGGTCAGATATAGTACTGGGGACACATTAGGAATGGGTGCACTGTTCCTTTAAGAATCAGGAAGTGCTGCCGCTACCGCCCTCAACAAGCAGCCAAGACACATGCACACAGCCAGCATAGGAACATAGTGCGCAGCCTGCATTGATGGGTAAGTCGGCGGTCTTGCATGGTGTGAGATGGGAAGCCATGCCAGCACGCCGCCAGTGATGTTACAATATAGTAGTGTAGGTCAGGTGTAGAGAAAATGGAAGTTTTGCAAATAAATATTACAACTATTGTTTAATAGGCAAACATCACATGTAGAGTTTGCATGATATACCTTCCTGGTACTTTATCTAAATTAGAAGCAAATTATTTGAAGATTACTTCTACCTAAATGGCAGAAAATGCACCTATCTTGGTGATGGATAGGACAGCTTGAGGGGATATGGAGGAGGCTGTTTTTTTGATAGGTGTCATTTTAAACATTTTGCTAATAATTTATGGAAAGTATCATATTTTTCTAACTATTGGACTCACCTTAATTTAAAACACACCCCAGGTTAAATTTCCTGGAGGTGTAAATTTGTGGAGGATTTGATAATACTACCTTTAATGGGATGGGCCAGATACAGGACAGTGCAGGCCACATGCGGGACGGGCCAGATACGAGATGGGACGAGCCAGATATAGGACGGGACGGGCCAGAAACAGGACTGGACGAGCTATACATTATGGGACGGGAAATAGACAGGATGGGACGGGCTAGAGACAGTATGGGTCGTGCCAGATGCAGGACAGGACGAGCCAGAGACAGGACGGGGTCGGGCCAGAAACAGGACGGGACAAGCTATACATTATGGGACGGTCCAGATACAGGAAAAGACGGGCCAGAGACAGGACGGGATGCCCCAGATACAGTATGGGACAGGCCAGATACAGGACGGTACGGGCCAAATATGGGACGGGCCAGATACAGGACGGGACGAGCCAGATATAGGACGGGACGGGCCAGAAACAGGACTGGACGAGCTATACATTATGGGACGGGAAATAGACAGGATGGGACGGGCTAGAGACGGTATGGGTCGTGCCAGATGCAGGACAGGACGAGCCAGAGACAGGACGGGGTCGGGCCAGAAACAGGACGGGACAAGCTATACATTATGGGACGGTCCAGATACAGGAAAAGACGGGCCAGAGACAGGACGGGATGCCCCAGATACAGTATGGGACAGGCCAGATACAGGACGGTACGGGCCAAATATGGGACGGGCCAGATACAGGACGACATGGGCCAGATACGGGACGGGCCAGATATGGGACAGGACAGGCTAGATATGGGATGAGCCATGGACCGGATGGAATGGGCCAGTTACGAGATGGCCAGATACGGGACGGGCCAGATACTGAATGGGCCTGGCCACATATGGGACGGGCCAGATAGGGACTGGTTGGGTCAGATACGGGACAGGACGAGCCAGAAACGGGAAGGGATGAGGCGGGCCAGATACGGGATGAGATAGCCAGATACGGGACAGGATGGTCAGATGCGGGACTAAACGGGTCAGATATGGGACTGGACGGACCAGATACGAGTTGGGGTGGGTTAGACATTACAGGACGGGCCATAGACAGGATGGGAGGGTCCAGGGACGGGCCAGAGACAGGACGGAACAGGCCAGAGACGGGACGGGTCAGATACAGGACTGGGTACACATTAGGAATGCGTGCACTGTTCCTTTAAGAATCAGGAAGTGCTGCCGCTGCTGCCCTCAACAAGCAGCCAAGACACATGCACACAGCCAGCATAGGAACATAGTGCGCAGCCTGCATTGGTGGGTAAGTCGGCGGTCTTGCATGGTGTGAGATGGGAAGCCATGCCAGCACGCCGCCATGGATGTTACAATTAAGTAGTATAGGTCAGGTGTAGAGAAAATGGAAGTTTTGCAAATAAATATTACAACTATTTAATAGGCAAACATCACATGTACAGTTTGCATGATATACCTTCCTGGTACTTTATCTAAATTAGAAGCAAATTGTTTGAAGATTACTTCTACCTAAATGGCATAAAATGCACCTATCTTGGTGATGGATAGGACAGCTTGAGGGGATATGGAGGAGGCTGTTTTTTGATAGGTGTCATTTAAACATTTTGCTAATAATTTATGGAAAGTATCATATTTTTCTAACTATTGAACTCACCTTTATTTAAAGCACACCCAGGTTAAATTTCCTGGAGGTGTAAATTTGTGGAGGATTTGGTAATACTACCTTTAATGAGATGGGCCAGATACAGGACGGGACAGGCCAGATACGTGACGGGATGGGCCAGATGCAGGACAGGCCAGAGACAGGACCGGACGTGACGTGCCTGAGAAAGGATGGGATGGGCCAGAGACGGGGCGACCAGATACAGGACGGTAAGGTCCAGATACAGGACGGGCCAGGGACGGGACGGACCAGAGCAGGACGGGACTGGCCAGAGGCAGGACAGGACCGGTCAGGCCAGAGACAGGATGGGACGGGCCAGATACAGGAAGGGACGGGCCCGATACAGGAAGGGCCAGATTCAAGATGGGATGGACCAGAGACAGGACGGGATGGGACGGGCCAGATACAGGAAGGGACGGGCCAGATACGGGACGACCCAGATTTAAGACGGGACGGGCCACATACAGGACGGGACCGACCAGATACAGGACGGGATGGGCCAGAGACAGGACGGAATGTGCTAGAGACATTAAGGGACAGGCCATAGACAGGACTGGTTGGGCCAGAGACAGGATGGGACGGGCCAGAAACGTGACGAGCCAGATATGGAACGGTATGGGCCAGATATGGGACAGCCCAAATTCATGACGGGACGGGCCAGATTTAGGACGGTACAGACCAGATACGGGACGGGACGGGCCAGATACGGGACGTGTCAGATGCGGGATGGGCCACATACGGGACAGGCCAGATACAGGACGGGCCAGATACGGGACAGGCCGGGCCAGGGATAGGATGTGCCAGATACGGGACAGGCCAGATATGGAACGAGCCAGATACTGGACGGGATGGGCCAGATTCATGTCAGGCCAAATACGGGACGAGACGGGCCAGAGCTGGGCCAGAGACAGGAAGGGATGGGCCAGAGTTAGGACGGGACGGGCCAAAGACTGGACGGGACGGGCTAGAGACGGGATGGGCAAGAGACAGGATTGGACAGGCCAGAGGTAGCACAGGACGGGCCAGAGACTAGACGGGACATGCCAGAGACAGGACGAGATGGGAAGGGACTGGCCAGATACAGGAAGGGACAGGCCAGATACGGGACAGGACAGGCCAGATACGGGGCGGGCCAGATATGAGACGGCACGGGCCAGATATAGGACGGGACGAGGCAGAGATAGGATGGGACGGGCCAGAAACGGGACGGGACGAGCTATACATTATGGGACGGGAAATAGACAGGAGGGGTCGGGCCAGAGACGGTACGGGACGTGCCAGAAACAGGACGGGACAAGCTATACATTATGGGACGGGCCATAGACAGGACAGAACGGGCCAGAGACAACACGGAACGGGACAGATACAGGAAAAGACGGGCCAAAGACAGTACCGGACAGGCCAGATACAGGACGGTACGGGCCAAATAGTGCGCAGCCAGCATTGGTGGGTAAGTCGGCGGTCTTGCATGGTGTGAGATGGGAAGCCATGCCAGCACGCCGCCAGTGATGTTACAATTAAGTAGTGTAGGTCAGGGGTAGAGAAAATGGAAGTTTTGCAAATAAATATTACAACTATTGTTTAATAGGCAAACATCACATGTAGAGTTTGCATGATATACCTTCCTAGTACTTTATCTAAATTAGAAGCAAATTGTTTGAAGATTACTTCTACCTAAATGGCAGAAAATGCACCTATCTTGGTGATGGATAGGACAGCTTGAGGGGATATGGAGGAGGCTGTTTTTTGGATAGGTGTCATTTAAATATTTTGCTAATAATTTATGGAAAGTATCATATTTTCTAATTATTGAACTCACCTTAATTTAAAACACACCCCAGGTTAAAGTTCCTTTATGTGTAAATTTGTGGAGGATTTGATAATGCTAATAATACTACCTTTAATGGGATGGGCCAGATACAGGACAGGCCAGGCCAGATACAAAATGGGCCAGATAAAGGACGGGCCAGAGACAGGACCGGACGGGACACGCCAGAGACAGGACGAGATGGGCCAGAGACAGTACCGGACGGGCCAAAGACAGGATGAGACTGGCCGGAGATAGGACGGACCGAGGCGTGCCAGAGACAGGACGGGACGGGCTAGAGACAGGGCTACCAGATACAGGATACAGGACGGTCCAGGGACGGGACGGGCCAGAGCAGGACGGGACTGGCCAGAGGCAGGACAGGACCGGCAAGAGAGGACGGGTCGGGCAAGAGACAGGATTGGACAGGACAGAACGGGACGGACCAGAGACGTGACGGGATGGGCCAGAGACAGGATGAGATGGGAAGGGATTGGCCAGATACAAGAAGGGACAGGCCAGATACGGGACAGGACAGGCCACATGCGGGACGGGCCAGATACCAGATGGGACGGGCCAGATACTGGACGGGACGAGCCAGAGATAGGACGGGACGGGCCAGAAACAGGACTGGACGAGCTATACATTATGGGACGATCCAGATACAGGAAAAGAGGGGCCAGAGACAGGAGGGGATGCCCCAGATACAGTACGGGACAGGCCAGATACAGGACGGTACAGGCCAAATATGGGACGGGCCAGATACAAGACGACATGGGCCTGATACGGGACGGGCCAGATATGGGACAGGACAGGCTAGATATGGGATGTGCCATGGACAGGATGGGATGGGCCAGATACGAGATGGCCAGATACGGGATGGGCCAGATACTGAATGGGCCTGGCCACATTTGGGTCGGGCCAGATAGGGACTGGTTGGGTCAGATACGGGACAGGACGTTCTAGAGACGAGAAGGGATGAGAGGGGCCAGGGACGGGCCAGAGACGGGACGGGTCAGATATAGTACTGGGGACACATTTGGAATGCGTGCACTTTTCCTTTAAGAATCAGGAAGTACTGCCGCTGCTGCCCTCAACAAGCAGCCAAGACACATGCACTCAGCCAGCATAGGAACATAGTGCGTAGCCTGCATTGGTGGGTAAGTCGGCGGTCTTGCATGGTGTGAGATGGGAAGCCATGCCAGCACACCGCCAGGGATGTTACAATTAAGTAGTATAGGTCAGGTGTAGAGAAAATGGAAGTTTTGCAAATAAATATTACAACTATTATTTAATAGGCAAACATCACATGTAGAGTTTGCATGATATACCTTCCTAGTACTTTATCTAAATTAGAAGCAAATTGAAGATTACTTCTACCTAAATGGCAGAAAATGCACCTATCTTGGTGATGGATAGGACAGCTTGAGGGGATATGGAGGAGGCTGGTTTTTGATAGGTGTCATTTCAACATTTTGCTAATAATTTATGGAAAGTATCATATTTTTCTAACTATTGAACTCACCTTAATTTAAAACACACCCCAGGTTAAATTTCCTGGAGGTGTAAGTTTGTGGAGGATTTGATAATACTACCTTTAATGGGATGGGCCAGATACAGGACGGGACAGGCCAGATACGTGATGGGATGGGCCAGATACAGGACAGGCCAGAGACAGAACCAGACAGGATGTGCCTGAGAAAGGACGGGACGGGCCAGAGACGGGGCGACCAGATACAGGACGGGACGGTCCAGATACAGGATGGGCCAGGGACGGGACGCACCAGAGCAGGACGGGACTGGCCAGGGGCAGGACAGGACCGGTCAGGCCAGAGAAAGGACGGGACGGGCCAGATACAGGAAGGCACAGGCCAGATACGGGACGGGCCAGATTCAAGACGGGATGGGTCAGAGACAGGACAGGATAGGACGGGCCATATACAGGAAGGGACAGGCCAGATACGAGACGGGCTAGATTTAGGACGGGACGGGCCAGATACAGGACGGGACCGACCAGATGCAGGACGGGATGGGCCAGAGACAGGACGGAATGTGCTAGAGACATTACGGGACGGGCCATAGACAGGACGGGTTGGGCCACAGACAGGATAGGATGGGCCAGATACCTGACGGGATGGGCCAGAAACGTGATGAGCCAGATATGGGACAGCCCAGATACATGACGGGACGGGCCATATACAGGACGGTACGGACCAGATAGGGGACGGGACGGGCCAGATATGGGACGGGTCAGATGCGGGATGGGCCAGATACGGGACAGGCCAGATACAGGACTGGCCAGATACGGGACAGGCCGGGCCAGGGACAGGACGTGCCAGATACGGGACAGGCCAGATATGGAACGGGCCAGATACTGGACGGGATGGGCCAGATACGGGATGAGACAGGCCAGAGCTGGGCCAGAGACAGAAAAGGATGGGCCAGAGACAGGAAAGGACGGGCCAGAGATGGGACGGGCAAGAGACAGGATTGGACAGACCAGAGATAGCACCGGACGGGCCAGAGACAGGACGGGACAGGCCATGGACAGGACGAGATGGGAAGGGACTGGCCAGATACAGGAAGGGACAGGCCAGATACGGGACAGGACAGGCCAGATGCGGGACGGGCCAGATACGAGAGGGGACGCGCGAGAAATAGGACGGGACAAGGCAGAGATAGGATGGCACGGGCCAGAAACAGGACGGGACGAGCTATACATTATGGGACGGGAAATAGACAGGACGGGACGGGCCAGAGACGGTACGCGACGGGCCAGATACAGGACAGGACGAGCCAGAGATAGTACGGGACTGGCCAGAAACAGGACAGGAAAAGCTATACATTATGGGACGGGCCATAGACAGGACGGGCCAGATTCAGGACGGGACGGGCCAGATACAGGACGGGACCGACCAGATACAGGACGGGATGGGCCAGAGACAGGACGGAATGTGCTAGAGACATTATGGGACAGGCCATAGACAGGACGGGTCGGGCCATATAAAGGATGGGACGGGCCAGATACATGACGGGATGGGCCAGAAACGTGACGAGCCAGATATGGGATGGTATGGGCCAGCTATGGGACAGCCCAGATACATGACGGGACAGGACAGATACAGGACGGGAAAGGCCAGATACAGGACGGGCCAGAGACAGAACCGGACGGGCCAGAGACTGGACGGGACGGGCCAAAGACAGGATGAGGCTGGCCGAAGATAGGACGGACCGAGGCATGCCAGAGACAGGACGGGATGGGCTAAAGACGGGGAGACCAGATACAGGACGTGGCGGTCCAGATACAGGACGGTCCAGGGACGGGACGGGCCAGAGCCGGATGGGACTGGCCAGAGCCAGGACAGGACCGGTCGGGCCAGAGACAGGACGGGACGGGCAAGAGATAGGACGGGACGGGCCAAAGAGAGGACTTGACGGGCCAGAGACAGGACGGGAAGGGCCAAAGACAGGACGGGAAGGACCAGAGATGGGACGGGCAAGAGACAGGATTGGACAGGCCAGAGATAGCACCGGACGGGCCAGAGACAGGACGGACCAGGCCAGAGACAGGACGGGATGGGCCAGAGACAGGATGAGATGGGAAGGTACTGGCCAGATACAGGAAGGGACAGGCCAGATAAGGGAGAAAACAGGCCAGATGCGGGACGGGCCAGATACAAGATGGGTCGGGCCAGATACCAGACGGGACGAGCCGGAGATAGGACGGGACGGGCCAGAAACAGGACTGGACGACCTATACATTATGGGACGGGAAATAGACAGGACGGGACGGGCCAGAGACGGTACGGGACGTGCCAGATACAGGACAGGACGAGCCAGAGACAGGACGGGACGGGCCAGAAACAGGACGGGACAAGCTATACATTATGGGGCGGGACAGAGACCGGGCGGGACGGTCCAGATACAGGAAAAGACAGGCCAGAGACAGGACAAGATGGCCCTGATACAGTACGGGGCAGGCGAGATACAGTACGGTACGGGCCAAATATGGGACAGGCCAGATACAGGACGACATGGGCCAGATACGAGACGGGCCATATATGGGACAGGACAGGCTAGATATGGGATGAGCCATGGACTGGATGGGATGGGCCAGATACGAGATGGCCAGATACGGGACGGGCCAGATACTGAATGGGCCTGACCACATACGGGACGGGCCATATAGGGACTGGTATGGTCAGATACGGGACAGGATGTGCCAGAGAAGGGAAGGGACGAGGTGGGCCAGATAAGGGATAGCCAGATACGGGACGGGATGGTCAGATACGGGACTAAACAGGTCAGATATGGGACTGGACAGACCAGATACGGGACGGGGCGGGTTATACATTACAGGACGGGCCATAGACAAGATGGGAGGGGCCAGGGACGGGCCAGAGACAGGACGGGACGGGCCAGAGACGGGACGGGCCAGAGATGGGACGGGTCAGATACAGGACTGGGGACACATTAGGAATGCGTGCACTGTTCTTTTAAGAATCAAGAAGTACTGCCGCTTCCGCCCTCAACAAGCAGCCAAGACACATGCACACAGCCAGCATAGGAACATAGTGCTTAGCCTGCATTGGTGGGTAAGTCGGCTGTCTTGCATGGTGTGAGATGGAAAGCCATGCCAGCTTGCCGCCAGTGATGTTACCATTAAGTAGTGTAGGTCAGGTGTAGAGAAAATGAAAGTTTTGCAAATAAATATTACAACTATTATTTAATAGGCAAACATCACATGTAGAGTTTGCATGATATACTTTCCTAGTACTTTATCTAAATTAGAAGCAAATTGTTTGAAGATTACTTCTACCTAAATGGCAGAAAATGCACCTATCTTGGTGATGGATAGGACTGCTTGAGGGGATATGGAGGAGGCTGTTTTTTGATAGGTGTCATTTAAACATTTTACTAATAATTTATGGAAAGTATCATATTTTTCTAACTATTGAACTCACCTTAATTTAAAACACACCCCAGGTTAAGGTTCCTTTATGTGTAAATTTGTGGAGGATTTGATAATACTACCTTTAATGGGATGGGCTAGATACAGGACGGGACAAGCCAAATACGAAATGGGCCAGATACTGGACGGGCCAGAGACAGGACCGGACGGGACATGCCAGAGACATGACGAGACGGGCCAGAGACAGGACGGGACGGGACAAAGACAGGATGAGACTGGCCGGAGATAGTACGGACCGAGGCGTGCCAGAGACAGGACAGGACGGGCTAGAGACGGGGCCACAGATATAAGATGGGACGGTCCAGATACAGGACAGTCCAGGGACTGGAAGGGCCAGAGCAGGACGGGACTGGTCAGAGGCAGGACAGGACCGGTCGGGCCAGAGACAGGAGGGGACGGGCAAGAGAGAGGACAGGACGGGTCAAAGAGAGGACGGGACGGGCCAGAGACAGGACCTGATGGGCCAAAGATAGGACGGGACGGACCAGAGATAGGACGGGCAAGAGACAGGATTGGACAGGCCAGAGATAGCACCGGACGGGCCAGAAACAGGACGGGACAGGCCAGAGACAGGATGGGACGGGCCAGAGCCAGGACGAGATGGGAAGGGACTGGCCAGATACAGGAATGGACAGGCCAGATACGGGACAGGACAGGCCAGATGCGGGACGGGCCAGATACAAGATGGGACGGGCCAAATACAGGACGGGATGAGCCAGAGATAGGACGGGGCGGGCCAGAAATAGGACGTGCCAGACACGGGACAGGCCAGATACGGAGCGGGCCAGATACTGGACGGGATGGGCCAGATACGGGATGAGACAGACCAGAGCTGGGCCAGAGACAGAAAGGGATGGGCCAGAGACAGGACGGGGCGGGCCGAAGACTGGACGCGACGGGCCAGAGACGGGACGGGCAAGAGACAGGATTTGACAGGCCAGAGTTGGCACTCGACGGGCCAGAGACAGGACGGGACAGGCCAGCGACAGGATGAGATGGGAAGGGACTGGCCAGATACAGGAAGGGACAGGCCAGATACGGGACAGGACAGGCCAGATGCGGGACGGGCCAGATAGGAGACGGGACGTGCCAGATATAGTACGGGACGAGGCAGAGATAGGATGGGATGGGCCAGAAATGGGACGGGGAATACAGAGGACGGGACGGGCCAGAGACGGTACGCGACGGGCCAGATACAGGACAGGACGAGCCAGAGACAGTACTGGACGAGCCAGAAACAGGACATTATGGGACGGGCCATAGACATGACAAGACGGGCCAGAGACAAGACGGAACGGGACAGATACAGGAAAAGACGGGCCAAAGACAGGACGGAATGGCCCAGATACAGTATGGGACAGGCCAGATACAGAAAGGTACGGGCCAAATAGTGCACAGCCTGCATTAGTGGGTAAGTCGGCGGTCTTGCATGGTGTGAGATGGGAAGCCATGCCAGCACGCCGCCATGGATGTTACAATTAAGTAGTGTAGGTCAGGCATAGAGAAAATGGAGGTTTTTCAAATAAATATTACAACTATTGTTTAATAGGCAAACATCACATGTAGAGTTTGCGTGATATACCTTCCTAGTACTTTATCTAAATTAGAAGCAAATTGTTTGAAGATTTCTTCTACCTAAATAGCAGAAAATGCACCTATCTTGGTGTTGGATAGGACAGCTTGAGGGGATATGGAGGAGGCTGTTTTTTGATAGGTGTCATTTAAACATTTTGCTAATAATTTATGGAAAGTATCATATTTTTCTAACTATTGAACTCACCTTAATTTAAAACACACTCCAGGTTAAATTTCCTGGAAGTTTAAATTTGTGGAGGATTTGACAATACTACCTTTAATGGGATGGGCCAGATACAGGAAGGTACAGGCCAGATAGGGGATGGGCCAGATACAGGACGGGCCAGAGACAGGACCGGACGGGAGACGCCGGAGACAGGACGAGACGGGCCAGAAACAGGACGGGACGGGCCAAAGACAGGATGAGACTGGCCGGAGATAGGACAGACCGAGGCGTGCCAGAGACAGGATGGGACGGGCTAGAGCCGGGGCGACCAGATACAGGACAGTCCAGATACAGGACAGTCCAGGGACGGGACGGGCCAGAGCAGGATGGGACTGGCCAGAGGCAGGACAGGACCGGTCGGGCCAGAGACAGGACGGGACGGGCAAGAGAGAGGGCGTGACGGGCCAAAGAGAGGACGGGACGGGCCAGAGACTGGACAGGAAGGGCCAAAGACAGGATGGGATGGACCAGAGATGGGACGGGCAAGAGACAGGATTGGACAGGCCAGAGATAGCACCGGATGGGCCAGAGACAGGACGGGACAGGCCAGAGAAAGGACCGGACGGGCCAGAGACAGGACGAGATGGGAAGGGACTGGCCAGATACAGGAAGGGACAGGCCAGATACGGGAAAGGACAGGCCAGATGCGGGACGTGCCAGAAACGAGATGGGACGGGTCAGATACAGGACGGGACGAGCCAGAGATAAGACGGGACGGGCCAGAAACAGGACTGGACGAGCTATACATTATGGGACGGGAAATAGACAGGATTTGACTGGCCAGGGATGTTACAATTAAGTAGTGTAGGTCAGGCGTAGAGAAAATGTAAGTTTTGCCAATAAATATTACAACTATTATTTAATAGGCAAACATCACATGTTGAGTTTGCATGATATACTTTCCTGGTACTTTATCTAAATCAGAAGCAAATTGTTTGAAGATTACTTCTACCTAAATGGCAGAAAATGCACCTATCTTGGTGATGGATAGGACAGCTTGAGGGGATATGGAGGAGGCTGTTTTTTGATTGGTGTAATTTAAACATTTTGCTAATAATTTATGGAAAGTATCATAGTTTTCTAACTATTGAACTCGCCTTAATTTAAAACACACCCCAGGTTAAAAATCCTGGAGGTGTAAATTTGTGGAGGAATTGATAATGCTACCTTTAATGGGATGGGCCAGATACAGGACGGGACAGGCCAGATACGTGACGGGATGGTCCAGATACAGGACGGGCCAGATACGGGACAAGCTGGGCCAGGGACAGGACATGCCAGATACGGGAAAGGCAGGGCCAGGACGTGCCAGATATGGGACAGGCCAGATATGGAACGGGACAGATACGTGACGGGATGGGCCAGATACAGGACGGGCCAGATACGGGACAGGCTGGGCCAGGGACAGGACATGCCAGATACGGGAAAGGCCAGATATGGAACGGGCCAGATACTGGACGGGATGGGCCAGATACAGGGCGGGTCAGATACGGGACGAGACGGGCCCGAGCTGGGCCAGAGACAGGAAGGGATGGGCCAGATACAGGACGGGACAGGCTCATCCTATCTCTGCCTCGTCCCGTCCTATATCTGGCCCGTCCCGCATCTGGCCTGTCCTGTCCCGTATCTGGCCTGTCTCTTCCCATCTCGTCCTGTCTCTGGCGTGTCCCGTCCTGTCTCTGGCCCTTCTGGTGCTATCTCTGGCCTGTCCAATCCTGTCTCTTGCCTGTCCCATCTCTAGTCCGTCCCGTCCTGTCTTTGGCTGTCCCATCCTGTCTCTGACCTGTCCCGTCCTCTCTTTGACCCGTCCCGTCCTGTCTCTTGACCGTCCCGTCCTGTCTCTGGACATACCGGTCCTGTCCTGCCTCTGGCCAGTTCCGTCCTGCTCTGGCCCGTCCCGTCTCTGGCCCGTCCTGTATCTGGACCGTCGCATCCTGTATCTGGTCGCCCTGTCTCTAGCCCATCCCTTCCTGTCTCTGGCACGCCTCGGTCCGTCCTATCTCCGGCCAGTCTCATCCTGTCTTTGGCCCGTCCCGTTCTGTCTCTGGCCCGTCTCTTCCTGTCTCCTGTATCTAAATCAGAAGCAAATTGTTTGAAGATTACTTCTACCTAAATGGCAGAAAATGCACCTATCTTGGTGATGGATAGGACAGCTTGAGGGGATATGGAGGAGGCTGTTTTTTGATTGGTGTAATTTAAACATTTTCCTAATAATTTATGGAAAGTATCATAGTTTTCTAACTATTGAACTCACCTTAATTTAAAACACACCCCAGGTTAAATTTCCTGGAGGTGTAAATTTGTGGAGGATTTGATAATACTACCTTTAATGGGATGGGCCAGATACCGGACGGGACAGGCCAGATACGGGACGGACCAAATACAAGACAGGCCAGAGACAGGACTGGACGGGACACGCCAGAGACAGGACGAGACAGGCCAGAGACAGGACGGGACGGGCCAAAGACAGGATGAGACTGGCCGGAGTTAGGACGGACCGAGGCGTGCCAGAGACAGGACGGGATGTGCTAGAGACGGGGTGACCAGATACAGGATTCAGGACGGTCCAGGGATGGGACGGGCCAGAGCAGGACGGGACTGGCCAGAGGCAGGACAGGACGGGCAAGAGAGAGGAAGGGCCAAAGAGAGGACGGGACGGGCCAGAGACAGGACAGGACGGGTCAAAGACAGGACGAGACTGACCAGAGATGGGTCGGGCAAGAGACAGGATTGGACAGTCCAGAGACAGCACCAAACGGGCCTGGCCAGAGACATGACGGGATGGGCCAGAGACAGGACGAGATGGGAAGGGATTGGCCTGATACAGGAAGGGACAGGCCAGATACGGGACAGGACAGGCCACATGCGGGACGGGCCAGATACGAGATGGGACGGGCCAGATACAGGACGGGACGAGCCAGAGATAGGACGGGACGGGCCAGAAACAGGACTGGACGAGCTATACATTATGGGACGAGAAATAGACAGGATGGAACGGGCCAGAGACGGTATGGGTCGTGCCAGATACAGGACAGGACGAGCCAGAGACAGGACGGGGTCGGGCCAGAAACAGGACGGGACAAGCTATACATTATGGGACGGTCCAGATACAGGAAAAGAGGGGCCAGAGACAGGACGGGATGCCCCAGATACAGTACGGGACAGGCCAGATACAGGACGGTACGGGCCAAATATGGGACGGGCCAGATACAGGACGACATGGGCCAGATACGGGACGGGCCAGATATGGGACTGGACAGGCTAGATATGCGATGAGCCATGGACAGGATGGGGTGGGCCAGATACGAGATGGAGAGATACGGGATGGGCCAGATACTGAATGGGCCTTGCCACATTTGGGACCGGCCAGATAGGGACTGGTTGGGTCAGATACGGGACAGGACTTTCCAGAGACGGGAAGGGATGAGGCGGGCTAGATACGGCATGAGATAGCCAGATACGGGACGGGATGATCAGACACGGGACTAAACGGGTCAGATATGGGACTGGACGGACCAGATACGGGACAGGGCGGGTTAGACATTACAGGACAGGCCATAGACAGGATGGGAGGGGCCAGGGATGGGCCAGAGACTGGACAGGACGAGCCAGAGACGGGACGGGTCATATACAGGACTAGGGACACATTTGGAATGCATGCACTTTTCCTTTAAGAATCAGGAAGTACTGTCGCTGCCGCCCTCAACAAGCAGCCAAGACACATGCACACAGCCAGCATAGGAACATAGTGCGTAGCCTGCATTGGTGGGTAAGTCGGTGGTCTTGTATGGTGTGAGATGGGAAGCCATGCCAGCACACCGCCAAGGATGTTGCAATTAAGTAGTATAGGTCAGGTGTAGAGAAAATGGAAGTCTTGCAAAAAAATATTACAACTATTATTTAATAGGCAAACATCACATGTAGAGTTTGCATGATATACCTTCCTGGTACTTTATCTAAATTAGGAGCAAATTATTTGAAGATTACTTCTACCTAAATGGCAGAAAATGCACCTATCTTGGTGATGGATAGGACAGCTTGAGGGGATATGGAGGAGGCTGTTTTTTGATATGTGTCATTTAAACATTTTGCTAATAATTTATGGAAAGTATCATATTTTTCTAACTATTAAACTCACCTTAATTTAAGACACACCCCAGGTTAAATTTCCTGGAGGTGTAAATTTGTGGAGGTTTTGATAATACTACCTTTAATGGGATGGGCCAGATACAGGACTGGACAGGCCAGATATGTGACGGGATGGGCCAGATACAGGATAGGTCAGAGACAGGACCGAACGGGACGTGTCTGAGAAAGGACGGGACGGGCCAGAGAAGGGGCGACCAGATACAGGACGGGACGGTTCAGATACAGGACGGGCCAGGGACGGGACGGACCAGAGCAGGACGGGACTGGCCAGAGGCAGGACAGGACCGGTCAGGCCAGAGATAGGATGGGACGCGCCAGAGACGGGACGGGCCAGATTCAACACGGGATGGGCCAGAGATAAGACGTGATGGGACGGGCCAGATACAGGAAGGGATGGGCCAGATACGGGACGGGACAGATTCACGACGGGACGGTCCAGATACAGGACGGGACCGACCAGATACAGGACGGGATGGGCCAAAGACAGGACGTAATGTGCTCGAGACATTACGGGACAGGCCATAAACAGGACGGGTCGGGCCAGAGACAGGATGGGACGGGCAAGATACATGACGGGATGGGCCAGAAACGTGACGAGTCAGATATGGGACGGTATGGGCCAGATATGGGACAGCCCAGATACATGACGGGACGGGCCAGATATGGGATGGGATGGGCCAGATACTGGACGGGTCAGATGCGGGATGGGCCAGATACGGGACAGGACAGATATGGAACGTGCCAGATACTAGACGGGATGGGCCAGATACCGGGCGAGCCAGATACGGGATGAGACTGGCCAGAGACAGGAAGGGATGGGCCAGAGACAGGACGGGATGGGCCAAAGACTGGACGGGACGGGCCAGAGACGGGACGGGCAAGAGACAGGATTGGACAGGCCAGAGATAGCACCGGACGGGCCAGAGACAGGACGGGACAGGCCAGCGACAGGACGAGATGGGAAGGGACTTGCCAGATACAGGAAGGGACAGGCCAGATACGGGACAGGACAGGCCAGATGCGGGACGGGCCAGATACGAGACGGGACGCGCCAGATATAGGACGGGACGAGGCAGAGATAGGATGGGACGGGCCAGAAACAGGACGGGAAGAGCTATACATTATGGGACGGGAAATGGACGGGACGGGCCAGATACAGGACAAGACGAGCCAGAGATAGTACGGGACTGCTCAAAAACAGGACGGGACAAGCTATACATTATCGGACGGGCCATAGACAGGACGGGCCAGATTCAGGATGGGACGGGCCAGATACAGGACGGAATGTACTAGAGACATTACGGGACAGGCCATAGACAGGACGGATCGGGCCAAAGACAGGATGGGATGGGCCAGATACATGACGGGATGGGCCAGAAACGTGACGAGCCAGATATGGGATGGTATGGGCCAGCTATGGGACAGCCCAGATACATGACGGGACGGGCCAGATACAGGACGGGACAGGCCAGATACTGGATGGGCCAGATACGGGACGGGCCAGAGACAGGACCGGACTTGCCAGAGACAGACGGGACGGGACGGGCCAAAGACAGGATGAGACTGGCCGAAGATAGGACGGACCGAGGCGTGCCAGAGACAGGACGGGACCTGCTAGAGACGGGGCGACCAGATACAGGATGGGGCGGTCCAGATACAGGACGGTCTAGGGACGGGACTGGCCAGAGCAGGATGGGACTGGCCTGAGGCAGGACAGGACCGGTCGGGCTAGAGACAGGACGGGACAGGCAAGAGAGAGGACGGGACGGGCCAAAGAGAGGACGGGACGGGCCAGAGACAGGACGGGAAGGGCCAAAGACAGGACGGGACGGACCAGAGATGGGACGGGCAAGAGACAGGATTGGACAGGCCAGAGATAGCACCGGTCGGGCCAGAGACAGGCTGGGACAGGCCAGAGACAGGACAGGACGGGCCAGAGACGGGACGGGCCAGAGACGGGATGGGTCAGATACAGGACTGGGGACACATTAGGAATGCGTGCACTGTTCCTTTAAGAATCAGGAAGTGCTGCCGCCCTCAACAAGCAGCCAAGGCACATGTACACAGCCAGTATAGGAACATAGTGTTCAGCCTGCATTGGTGGGTAAGTCGACGGTCTTGCGTGGTGTGAGATTGGAAGCCATGCCAGCACGCCGCCATGGATGTTACAATTAAGTAGTGTAGGTCAGGTGTAGAGAAAATGGAAGTTTTGCAAATAAATATTACAACTATTATTTAATAGGCAAATGTCACATGTAGAGTTTACATGATATACCTTCCTGGTACTTTATCTAAATTAGAAGCAAATTGAAGATTACTTCTGCCTAAATGGCAGAAAATGCACCTATCTTGGTGATGGATAGGACAGCTTGAGGGGATATGGAGGAGGCTGTTTTTTGATAGGTGTCATTTAAACATTTTGCTAATAATTTATGGAAAGTATCATATTATTCTAACTATTGAACTCACCTTAATTTAAAACACACCCCAGGTTAAATTTCCTGGAGTTGTAAATTTGTGGAGGATTTGATAATACTACCTTTAGTGGGATGGGCCAGATACAGGACGAGACAGGCCAGATACGTGACGGAATGGGCCAGATACAGGACAGGCCAAAGATAGGACCGGACGGGCCGTGCCTGAAAAAGGACGTGACGGGCCAGAGACGGGGCGACCAGATACAGGATGAGACTGGCCGAAGATTGGACGGAGCGAGGCATGCCAGAGACAGGACGGGACGTGCTAGAGACGGGGCGACCAGATACAGGACGGGGCGGTCCAGTTACAGGACCGTCCAGGGACGGGACTGGCCAGAGCAGGATGGGACTGGCCTGAGGCAGGACAGGATCGGTCGAGCCAGAGACAGGACGGGACGGGCAAGAGAGAGGACGGGACGGGCCAGAGACAGGACGGGATGGACCAGAGATGGGACGGGCAAGAGACAGGATTGGACAGGCCAGAGATAGCATCGGTCGGGCCAGAGACAGGACTGACCAGGCCTGAGACAGGATCGGACGGGCCAGAGACAGGATGAGATGGGAAGGTACTGGCCAGATACAGGAAGGGACTGGCCAGATAAGGGACAAGACAGGCCAGATGCGGGACGGGCAAGATACGAGATGGGACGGGCCAGATACAAGACGGGACGAGCCGGAGATAGGACGGGACGGGCCAGAAACAGGACTGGACGAGCTATACATTATGGGACGGGAAATAGACAGGATGGGACGGGCCAGAGACGGTACGGGACGTGCCAGATACAGGACAGGACGAGCCAGAGACCGGACGGGACTGGCCAGAAACAGGACGAGACAGAGACCAGACGGTCCAGATACTGGAAAAGAAGTGCCAGAGACAGGACAGGATGGCCCAGATACACTACGGGACAGGCCAGATACAGGACGGTACGGGCCAAATATGGGACGGGCCAGATACAGGACGACATGGGCCAGATACGGGATGAGCCAGATATGGGACAGGAGAGGCTAGATATGGGATGAGCCATGGACAGGATGGGATGGGGCTCATACGAGATGGCCAGATACGGGACGGGCCAGATACTGAATGGGCCTGGCCACATACGGGACGGTCCAGATAGGGACTGGTATGGTCAGATACGGGACAGGACGTGCCACAGATGGGAAGGGACGATGCGGGCCAGATACGGGATGAGATGGGCTAGATAAGGGAAAGCCAGATACGGGACGGGATGGTCAGATACGGGACTAAACGGGTCAGATATGCGACTGGACGGACCAGATACGGGACGGGGCGGGTTAGACATTACAGAACGGGTCATAGACAGGATGGATGGGGACAGGGACAGGCTGGGACGGGCCAGAGACAGGACCGGACAGGCCAGACACGGGACGGGTCAGATACAGGACTGGGGATACAAAAGGAATGCGTGCACTGTTCCTTTAAGAATCAGGAAGTGCTGCCGCTGCCGCCCTCAAAAAGCAGCCAAGACACATGCACACAGCCCACATAGGAACATAGTGCGCAGCCTGCATTGGTGGGTAAGTCGGCGGTCTTGCATGGTGTGAGATGGGAAGCCATGCCAGCACGCCACCAGGGATGTTACAATTAAGTAGTGTAGGTCAGGTGTACAGAAAATGGAAGTTTTGCAAATAAATATTACAACTATTGTTTAATAGGCAAACATCACATGTAGAGTTTGCATGATATACCTTCCTAGTACTTTATCTAAATTAGAAGCAAATTGTTTGAAGATTACTTCTACCTAAATGGCAGAAAATGCACCTATCTTGGTGATGGATAGGACAGCTTGAGGGGATATGGAGGAGGCTGTTTTTTGATAGGTGTCATTTAAACATTTTGCTAATAATTTATGGAAAGTATCATATTTTTCTAACTATTGAACTCACCTTAATTTAAAACACACCCCAGGCTAAAGTTCCTTTATGTGTAAATTTGTGGAGGATTTGATAATACTACCTTTAATGGGGTGGGCCAGATACAGGACGGGACAGACAAGATACGGAATTGGCCAGATACAGGACGGGCCAGAGACAGGACCGGACGGCACACGCCAGAGACATGACGAGACGGGCCAGAGACAGGACGGGACAGGCGAAAGACAGGATGAGACTGGCCGGAGATATTATGGACTGAGGCGTACCAGAGACAGGACGGGACGGGCTAGAGACAGGGCGACAGATACAGGACGGGACGGTCCAGATACAGGACAGTCCAGGGACGGGACGGGCCAGAGCAGGACGAGACTGGTCAGAGACAGGACAGGACTGGTCGGGCCAGAGACAGGAGGGGACGGGCAAGATAGAGGATGGGACGGGTCAAAGAGAGGACGGGACGGGCCAGATACAGGAAGGGACGGGCCAGAAACAGGACGGGACAAGCTATACATTATGGGATGGGCCAGAGACCGGACGGGACGGTCCAGATACAGTACGGGACAGGCCCGATACAGGACGGTACGGGCCAAATATAGGACGGGCCAGATACAGGACAACATGGGCAAGATACAGGACGGGCCAGATATGGGACAGGACAGGCTGGATATGGGATGAGCCATGGACAGGATGGGATGGGCCAGATACGAGATGGCCAGATACGGGACAGGCCAGATACTGAATGGGCCTGGCCACATACGGGACGGGCCAGATAGGGACTGGTTGGGTCAGACACGGGACAGGACGTGCCAGAGTTGGGAAGGGGCAAGGCAGGCCAGATACGGGATGAGATGGGCCAGATAAGGGAAAGCCAGATACGGGACGGGATGGTCAGATACGGCACTAAACGGGTCAGATATGGAACTGGACAGACCAGATACGGGACGGGGCGACTAGATACAGAATGGGACGGTCCAGATACAGGATGGGCCAGGGAAGGGACGGACCAGAGCAGCACTGGACTGGCCAGAGTCAGGACAGGACCGGTCAGGCCAGAGAAAGGACGGGACGGGCCAGATACAGGAAGGGACGGTCCAGATACGGCACGTGCCAGATTCAAGACTTAATGGGCCAGAGACAGGACAGGATAGGACGGGCCAGATACAGGAAGGGACGAGCCAGATACGGGATGGGCTAGATTCAGGACGGGACGGGCCAGATACAGGACGGGACCGACCAGATACAGGACGGGATGGGCCAGAAACAAGACTGAATGTGCTAGAGACATTACGGGATGGGCCATAGACAGGACGGGTCGGGCCAGAGACAGGATGGGATGGGCCAGATACATGACGGGATGGGCCAGAAACGTGACGAGCCAGATATGGGACGGTATTGGCCAGATATGCGACAGCCCAGATACATGACGGGATGGGCCAGATACAGGACGGTACGGACCCGATACGGGATGGGACGGGCCAGATACGGGACTGGTCAGATGCGGGACGGGCCAGATACTGGACAGGCCAGATACAGGACGGGCCAGATACGGGACAGGCCGGGCCAGGGACAGGACGTGCCAGATACGGGACAGGCCAGATATGGAACGGGCCAGATACTGGATGGGATGGGCCAGATACAGGGCGGGCCAGATACAGGACGAAACGGACCAGAGCTGCGCCAGAGACAGGAAGGGATGGGCCAGAGACAGGACAGGACGGGCCAAAGACTGGACCGGACGGGCCAGAGACGGGACGGGTAAGAGACAGGATTGGACATGCCAGAGATAGCACCGGACGGGCCAGAGACAGGACGGGACAGGCCAGAGACAGGACAAGATGGGAAGGGACTGGCCAGATACAGGAAGGGACAGGCCAGATACGGGACAGGACAGGCCAGTTGCGGGACGGGCTAGATACGAGACGGGATGGGCCATATATAGGACGGGATGAAGCAGAGATAGGATGGGACGGGCCAGAAACAGGACGGGACGAGCTATACATTATGGGACGGGAAATAGACAGGACGGGACGGGCCATAGACGGTACGCGACGGGCCAGATACAGGACAGGACGAGCCAGAGACAGTACGTGACGGGCCAGAAACAGGACGGGACAAGCAATACATTTTGGGACGGGCCATATACAGGACGGGACGGGCCAGAGACAAGACGGAACGGGACAGATACAGGAAAAGACTGGCCAAAGACAGGACTGTACGGGCCAAATAGTGCGCAGCCTGCATTGGTGGGTAAGTCGGCTCTCTTGCATGGTGTGAGATGGGGAAGGGGCGGGTTAGACATTACAGGACGTGCCATAGACAGGATGGGAGGGGCCAGGGACGGGCAAGAGACAGGACGGGACGGGCCAGAGACCGGGACGGGCCAGAGATGGGACGGGTGAGATACAGGACTGGGGACACATTAGGAATGCGTGCACTGTTCCTTTAAGAATCAGGAAGTGCTGCCGCTACAGCCCTCAACAAGCAGCCAAGACACATGCACTCAGCCAGCATAGGAACATAGTGCGCAGCCTGCATTGGTGGATAAGTCGGCGGTCTTGCATGGTGTGAGATGGGAAGCCATGCCAGCACGCCGCCATGGATGTTACAATTAAGTAGTGTAGGTCAGGTGTAGAGAAAATGGAAATTTTGCAAATAAATATTACAACTATTGTTTAATAGGCAAACATCACATGTAGAGTTTGCATGATATACCTTCCTGGTACTTTATCTAAATTAGAAGCAAATTGTTTGAAGATTACTTCTACCTAAATGGCAGAAAATGCACCTATCTTGGTGATGGATAGGACAGCTTGAGGGGATATGGAGGAGGCTGTTTTTTTGATAGGTGTCATTTAAACATTTTGCTAATAATTTATGGAAAGTATCATATTTTTCTAACTATTGAACTCACCTTAATTTAAAACACACCCCAGGTTAAAGTTCCTTTATGTGTAAATTTGTGGAGGATTTGATAATACTACCTTTAATGGGATGGGCCAGATACAGGACGGAACAGGCCAGATACGGAATGGGCCAGATACAGGACGGGCCAGAGTCAGGACCGGACGGGACGATCCAGAGACATGACAAGACGGGCCAGAGACATTACGGGACGGGCCGGAGATAGGACGGACTGAGGCGTGCCAGAGACAAGACTGGACGGGCTAGAAACGGGGCGACAGATACAGGACAGGACGGTCCAGATACAGGACAGTCCAGGGATGGGACGGGACAGAGCAGTACGGGACTGGTCTGAGGTAGGACAGGACAGGTCGGGCCAGAGACAGGAGGGGACGGGCAAGAGAGAGGACGGGACGGGCAAAAGAGAGGACGGGACGTTCCAGAGACAGGACGTGATGGGCCAAAGACAGGACGGGACGGACCAGAGATGGGACAGGCAAGAGACAGGATTGGACAGGCCAGAGGTAGCACCGGACGGGTCAGAGACAGGACGGGACAGGCCAGAGACAGAACGGGACAGGCCAGAGACAGGACGAGATGGGAAGGGACTGGCCAGATACAGGAAGGGACAGGCCAGATATGGGACAGGACAGGCCAGATGCGGGACGGGCCAGATACGAGATGGGACGGGCCAGATACAGGACGGGACGAGCCAGAGATAGGACAGGACGGGCCAGAAACAGGACTGGACGAGCAATACATTATGGGACGGGAAATAGACAGGATGGGACGGGCCAGAGACGGTACGGGACGTGCCAGATACAGGACAGGACGAGCAAGTGACAGGACGGGACGGGCCAGAAACAGGACAGGACATGCTATACATTATGAGACCGTCCAGAGACTGGACGGGACGGTCCAGATACAGGAAAAGACGGGCCAGAGACAGGATGGGATGGCCCAGATACAGTACGGGGTGACCAGATACAGGACGGGACGGTTCAGATACAGGATGGGCCAGGGACGGGACGGACCAGAGCAGGACGAGACTGGCCAGAGGCAGGACTGGACCGGTCAGGCCAGAGACAGGACGGGACGGGCCAGATACAGGAAGGGACGGGCCAGATACGGGACGGGCCAGATTCAAGACGGGATGGGCCAGAGATAGGACGTGATGGGACGGGCCAGATACAGGAAGGGACGGGCCATATACTGGACGTGCCACATTCAGGACGGGACGGGCCAGATACAGGACGGGACGGGCCAGATACAGGACGGGACCGACCAGATACAGGACGGGATGGGCCAGAGACAGGACGGAATGTGCTAGAGACATTACGGGACAGGCCATAGACACGACGGGTCGGGCCAGAGACAGGATGGGACAGGCCAGATTCATGACGGGATGGGCCAGAAACGTGACGAGCCAAATATGGGACGGTATGGGACAGATATGGGACAGCCCACATACATTACGGGACGGGCCAGATACAGGACGGTACGGACCAAATACGTGACGGGACGGGCCAGATACGGGACGGGTCAGATGCGGGACGGGCCAGATACGGGACAGGCCAGATACAGGACGGGCCAGATACGGGACAGGCTGGGCCAGGGACAGGACGTGCCAGATACGGGACAGGCCAGATATGGAACGGGCCAGATACTGGATGGGATGGGCCAGATACAGGGCGGGCCAGATACAGGACGAAACGGACCAGAGCTGTGCCAGAGACAGGAAGGGATGGGCCAGAGACAGGACAGGACGGGCCAAAGACTGGACCGGACGGGCCAGAGACGGGACGGGTAAGAGACAGGATTGGACATGCCAGAGATAGCACCGGACGGGCCAGAGACAGGACGGGACAGGCCAGAGACAGGACAAGATGGGAAGGGACTGGCCAGATACAGGAAGGGACAGGCCAGATACGGGACAGGACAGGCCAGTTGCGGGACGGGCCAGATACGAGACGGGATGGGCCATATATAGGACGGGATGAGGCAGAGATAGGATGGGACGGGCCAGAAACAGGACGGGACGAGCTATACATTATGGGACGGGAAATAGACAGGACGGGATGGGCCATAGACGGTACGCGACGGGCCAGATACAGGACAGGACGAGCCAGAGACAGTACGTGACGGGCCAGAAACAGGACGGGACAAGCAATACATTATGGGACGGGCCATATACAGGACGGGACGGGCCAGAGACAAGACGGAACGGGACAGATACAGGAAAAGACTGGCCAAAGACAGGACTGTACGGGCCAAATAGTGCGCAGCCTGCATTGGTGGGTAAGTCGGCTCTCTTGCATGGTGTGAGATGGGAAGCCATGCCACAACGCCGCCATGGATGTTACAATTAAGTAGTGTAGGTCAGGCATAGAGAAAATGGAAGTTTTGTAAATAAATATTACAACTATTGTTTACTAGGCAAACATCACATGTAGAGTTTGCATGATATACCTTCCTAGTGCTTTATCTAAATTAGAAGCAAATTGTTTGAAGATTACTTCTACCTAAATGGTAGAAAATGCACCTATCTTGGTGATGGATAGGACAGCTTGAGGGGATATGGAGGAGGCTGTTTTTTGATAGGTGTCATTTCAACATTTTGCTAATAATTTATGGAAAGTATCATATTTTTCTAACTATTGAACTCGCCTTAATTTAAAACACACCCCAGGTTAAAAATCCTGGAGGTGTAAATTTGTGGAGGAATTGATAATGCTACCTTTAATGGGATGGGCCAGATACAGGACGGGACAGGCCAGATACGTGACGGGATGGGCCAGATGCAGGACAGGCCAGAGACAGGACCGGACGGGACGTGCCTGAGAAAGGACGGGACGGGCCAGAGACGAGGCGACCAGATACAGGACGGGACGGTCCAGATACAGGATGGGCGAGGGACGGGACGGACCAGAGCAGGACGGGACTGGCCAGAGGCAGGACAGGAACAGTTAGGCCAGAGACAGGTCGGGACGGGCCTGATACAGGAAGGGACGGGCCAGATACGGGACGGGCCAGATTCAAGACAGGATGGGCCATAGACAGGACAGGATGGGACGGGCCCGATACAGGAAGGGACGGGCCAGATACGGGACGGGCCAGATTCAGGATGGGACGGGCCAGATACAGGACGGGACCGACCAGATACAAGACAGGATGGGCCAGAGAGAGGACGGAATGTGCTAGAGACATTAAGGAATAGGCCATACACAGGACGGGTCGAGCCAGAGACAGGATGGGACGGGCCAGATACATGACGGGATGGGCCAGAAACGTGACGAGCCAGATATGGGACGGGACGGGCCAGATACAGGACGGTACGGACCAAATACGGGACGGGACGGGCCAGATACGGGACGGGTCAGATGCGGGACGGGCCAGATACGGGACAGGCCAAATACAGGACGGGCCAGATACGGGACAGGCCGGGCCAGGGACAGGACGTGCCAGATACGGGACAGGCCAGATATGGAACGTGCCAGATACTAGACGGGATGGGTCAGATATGGGACAGCCCAGATACATGATGGGGCGGGCCAGATACGGGATGGGATGGGCCAGATACTGGACGGGTCAGATGCGGGATGGGCCAGATACGGGACAGGACAGATACAGGACGGGCCAGATACGGGACAGGCCGGGCCAGGGACAGGACGTGCCAGATACGGGACAGGCCAGATATGGAACGTGCCAGATACTAGACGGGATGGGCCAGATATCGGGCGGGCCAGATATGGGACGAGACGGGCCAGAGCTGGGCCAGAGACAGGAAGGGATGGGCCAGAGACAGGACGGGACGGGCCAAAGACTGGACCGGATGGGCCAGAGACGGGACGGGCAAGAGACAGGATTTGACAGGCCAGAGATAGCACCAGACGTGCCAGAGACAGGACGGGACAGGCCAGAGACAGGACGAGATGGGAAGGGACTGGCCAGATACAGGAAGGGACAGGCCAGATGCGGGACGGGCTATATACGAGACGGGACGGGCCAGATATAGGACGGGACGAGGCAGAGATAGGATGGGACGGGCCAGAAACAGGATGGGACGAGCTATGCGTTATGGGACGGTAAATAGAAAGGACGGGACGGGCCAGAGACGGTACGCGATGGGCCAGATATAGGACAGGACGAGCCAGAGACAGTACGGGACGGGCCAGAAACAGGACGGGACAAGCAATACATTATGGGTCGGGCCAGAGACAGGATGGGACAGGCCAGATTCATGACGGGATGGGCCAGAAACGTGACGAGCCAAATATGGGACGGTATGGGACAGATATGGGACAGCCCACATACATTACGGGACGGGCCAGATACAGGACGGTACGGACCAAATACGGGACGGGACGGGCCAGATACGGGACGGGTCAGATGCGGGACAGGCCAGATACGGGACAGGCCAGATACAGGACGGGCCAGATACGGGACAGGCTGGGCCAGGGACAGGACGTGCCAGATACGGGACAGGCCAGATATGGAACGGGCCAGATACTGGATGGGATGGGCTAGATACAGGGCGGGCCAGATACAGGACGAGACGGACCAGAGCTGCGCCAGAGACAGGAAGGGATGGGCCAGAGACAGGACAGGACGGGCCAAAGACTGGACCGGACGGGCCAGAGACGGGACGGGTAAGAGACAGGATTGGACATGCCAGAGATAGCACCGGACGGGCCAGAGACAGGACGGGACAGGCCAGAGACAGGACAAGATGGGAAGGGACTGGCCAGATACAGGAAGGGACAGGCCAGATACGGGACAGGACAGGCCAGTTGCAGGACGGGCCAGATACGAGACGGGATGGGCCATATATAGGACGGGATGAGGCAGAGATAGGATGGGACGGGCCAGAAACAGGACGGGACGAGCTATACATTATGGGACGGGAAATAGATAGGACGGGACGGGCCATAGACGGTACGCGACGGGCCAGATACAGGACAGGACGAGCCAGAGACAGTACGTGACGGGCCAGAAACAGGACGGGACAAGCAATACATTATGGGACGGGCCATATACAGGACGGGACGGGCCAGAGACAAGACGGAACGGTACAGATACAGGAAAAGACTGGCCAAAGACAGGACTGTACGGGCCAAATAGTTCGCAGCCTGCATTGGTGGGTAAGTCGGCGGTCTTGCATGGTGTGAGATGGGAAGCCATGCCACAACGCCGCCATGGATGTTACAATTAAGTAGTGTAGGTCAGGCATAGAGAAAATGGAAGTTTTGTAAATAAATATTACAACTATTGTTTACTAGGCAAACATCACATGTAGAGTTTGCATGATATACCTTCCTAGTGCTTTATGTAAATTAGAAGCAAATTGTTTGAAGATTACTTCTACCTAAATGGTAGAAAATGCACCTATCTTGGTGATGGATAGGACAGCTTGAGGGGATATGGAGGAGGCTGTATTTTGATAGGTGTCATTTAAACATTTTGCTAATAATTTATGGAAAGTATCATATTTTTCTAACTATTGAACTCACCTTAATTTAAAACACACCCCAGGTTAAATTTCCTGGAGGTTTAAATTTGTGGAGGATTTGATAATACTACCTTTAATGGGATGGGCCAGATACAGGACGGGACAGGCCAGATACGTGACGGGATGGGCCAGATGCAGGACAGGCCAGAGGCAGGACCGGACGGGACGTGCCTGAGAAAGGACGGGACGGGCCAGAGACGAGGCGACCAGATACAGGACGGGACGGTCCAGATACAGGACGGGCCAGGGACGGGACGGACCAGAGCAGGACTGGACTGGCCAGAGGCAGGACAGGACCAGTTAGGCCAGAGACAGGTCGGGACGGGCCTGATACAGGAAGGGACGGGCCAGATATGGGACGGGCCAGATTCAAGACAGGATGGGCCATAGACAGGACAGGATGGGACGGGCCCGATACAGGAAGGGACGGGCCAGATACGGGACGGGCCAGATTCAGGATGGGACGCGCAAGATACAGGACGGGACCGACCAGATACAGGACGGGATGGGCCAGAGAGAGGACAGAATGTGCTAGAGACATTAAGGAATAGGCCATACACAGGACGGGTCGAGCCAGAGACAGGATGGGACGGGCCAGATACATGACGGGATGGGCCAGAAACGTGACGAGCCAGATATGGGACGGGACGGGCCAGATACAGGACGGTACGGACCAAATACGGGACGGGACGGGCCAGATACGGGACGGGTCAGATGCGGGACGGGCCAGATACGGGACAGGCCAAATACAGGACGGGCCAGATACGGGACAGGCCGGGCCAGGGACAGGACGTGCCAGATACGGGACAGGCCAGATATGGAACGTGCCAGATACTAGACGGGATGGGTCAGATATGGGACAGCCCAGATACATGATGGGACGGGCCAGATACGGGATGGGATGGGCCAGATACGGGACGGGTCAGATGCGGGATGGGCCAGATACGGGACAGGACAGATACAGGACGGGCCAGATACGGGATAGGCCGGGCCAGGGACAGGACGTGCCATATACGGGACAGGCCAGATATGGAACGTGCCAGATACTAGACGGGATGGGCCAGATATCGGGCGGGCCAGATATGGGACGAGACGGGCCAGAGCTGGGCCAGAGACAGGAAGGGATGGGCCAGAGACAGGACGGGACGGGCCAAAGACTGGACCGGACGGGCCAGAGACGGGACGGGCAAGAGACAGGATTGGACAGGCCAGAGATAGCACCAGACGTGCCAGAGACAGGACGGGACAGGCCAGAGACAGGACGAGATGGGAAGGGACTGGCCAGATACAGGAAGGGACAGGCCAGATATGGGACAGGACAGGCCAGATGCGGGACGGGCCACATACGAGATGGGACGGGCCAGATACAGGACGGGACGAGCCAGAGATAGGACAGGACGGGCCAGAAACAGGACTGGACGAGTAATACATTATTGGACGGGAAATAGACAGGATGGGACGGGCCAGAGACGGTACGGGACGGGCCAGATACAGGACAGGACGAGCAAGTGACAGGATGGGACGGGCCAGAAACAGGACAGGACATGCTATACATTTTGAGACCGTCCAGAGACTGGACGGGACGGTCCAGATACAGGAAAAGACGGGCCAGAGACAGGATGGGATGGCCCAGATACAGTACGGGGCGACCAGATACAGGACGGGACGGTTCAGATACAGGATGGGCCAGGGACGGGACGGACCAGAGTAGGACGGGACTGGCCAGAGGCAGGACTGGACTGGTCAGGCCAGAGACAGGACGGGATGGGCCAGATACAGGAAGGGATGGGCCAGATACGGGACGGGCCAGATTCAAGACGGGATTAGCCAGAGATAGGACGTGATGGGACGGGCCAGATACAGGAAGGGACGGGCCATATACTGGACGTGCCACATTCAGGACGGGACGGGCCAGATACAGGACGGGACGGGCCAGATACAGGACGGGACCGACCAGATACAGGACGGGATGGGCCAGAGACAGGACGGAATGTGCTAGAGACATTACGGGACAGGCCATAGACAGGACGGGTCGGGCCAGAGACAGGATGGGACAGGCCAGATTCATGACGGGATGGGCCAGAAACGTGACGAGCCAAATATGGGATGGTATGGGACAGATATGGGACAGCCCACATACATTACGGGACGGGCCAGATACAGGACGGTACGGACCAAATACGGGACGGGACGGGCCAGATACGGGACGGGTCAGATGCGGGACGGGCCAGATACGGGACAGGCCAGATACAGGACGGGCCAGGGACAGGACGTGCCAGATACGGGACAGGCCAGATATGGAACGGGCCAGATACTGGATGGGATGGGCCAGATACAGGGCGGGCCAGATACAGGACGAGACGGACCAGAGCTGCGCCAGAGACAGGAAGGGATGGGCCAGAGACAGGACAGGACGGGCCAAAGACTGGACCGGACGGGCCAGAGACGGGACGGGTAAGAGACAGGATTGGACATGCCAGAGATAGCACCGGACGGGCCAGAGACAGGACGGGACAGGCCAGAGACAGGACAAGATGGGAAGGGACTGGCCAGATACAGGAAGGGACAGGCCAGATACGGGACAGGACAGGCCAGTTGCGGGACGGGCCAGATACGAGACGGGATGGGCCATATATAGGACGGGATGAGGCAGAGATAGGATGGGACGGGCCAGAAACAGGACGGGACGAGCTATACATTATGGGACGGGAAATAGACAGGACGGGACGGGCCATAGACGGTACGCGACGGGCCAGATACAGGACAGGACGAGCCAGAGACAGTACGTGACGGGCCAGAAACAGGACGGGACAAGCAATACATTATGGGACGGGCCATATACAGGACGGGACGGGCCAGAGACAAGACGGAACGGGACAGATACAGGAAAAGACTGGCCGAAGACAGGACTGTACGGGCCAAATAGTGCGCAGCCTGCATTGGTGGGTAAGTCGGCTCTCTTGCATGGTGTGAGATGGGAAGCCATGCCACAACGCCGCCATGGATGTTACAATTAAGTAGTTTAGGTCAGGCGTAGAGAAAATAGAAGTTTTGTAAATAAATATTACAACTATTGTTTACTAGGCAAACATCACATGTACAGTTTGCATGATATACCTTCCTAGTGCTTTATCTAAATTAGAAGCAAATTGTTTGAAGATTACTTCTACCTAAATGGTAGAAAATGCACCTATCTTGGTGATGGATAGGACAGCTTGAGGGGATATGGAGGAGGCTGTTTTTTGATAGGTGTCATTTAAACATTTTGCTAATAATTTATGGAAAGTATCATATTTTTCTAACTATTAAACTCAGCTTAATTTAAAACACACCCCAGGTTAAATTTCCTGGAGGTTTAAATTTGTGGAGGATTTGATAATACTACCTTTAATGGGATGGGCCAGATGCAGGACAGGCCAGAGACAGGACCGGACGGGACGTGCCTGAGAAAGGACGGGACGGGCCAGAGACGAGGCGACCAGATACAGGATGGGACGGTCCAGATACAGGACGGGCCAGGGATGGGACGGATCAGAGCAGGACGGGACTGGCCAGAGGCAGGACAGGACCAGTTAGGCCATGACAGGTCGGGACGGGCCTGATACAGGAAGGGACGGGCCAGATATGGGACGGGCCAAATTCAAGACAGGATGGGCCATAGACAGGACAGGATGGGATGGGCCCGATACAGAAAGAGACAGGCCAGATACGGGACGGGCCAGATTCAGGATAGGACGGGCCAGATACAGGACGGGACCGACCAGATACAGGACGGGATGGGCCAGAGAGAGGACGGAATGTGCTAGAGACATTAAGGAATAGGCCATACACAGGACGGGTCGAGCCAGAGACAGGATGGGACGGGCCAGATACATGACGGGATGGGCCAGAAACGTGACGAGCCAGATATGGGACGGGCCAGATACAGGACGGTACGGACCAAATACGGGACGGGACGGGCCAGATACGGGACGGGTCAGATGCGGGACGGGCCAGATACGGGACAGGCCAAATACAGGACGGGCCAGATACGGGACAGGCCGGGCCAGGGACAGGACGTGCCAGATACGGGACAGGCCAGATATGGAACGTGCCAGATACTAGACGGGATGGGTCAGATATGGGACAGCCCAGATACATGATGGGACGGGCCAGATATGGGATGGGATGGGCCAGATACGGGACGGGTCAGATGCGGGATGGGCCAGATACGGTACAGGACAGATACAGGACGGGACAGATACGGGACAGGCCGGGCCAGGGACAGGACGTGCCAGATACGGGACAGGCCAGATATGGAACGTGCCAGATACTAGACGGGATGGGCCAGATATCGGGCGGGCCAGATATGGGACGAGACGGGCCAGAGCTGGGCCAGAGACAGGAAGGGATGGGCCAGAGACAGGACGGGACGGGCCAAAGACTGGACCGGACGGGCCAGAGACGGGACGGGCAAGAGACAGGATTGGACAGGCCAGAGATAGCACCAGACGTGCCAGAGACAGGACGGGACAGGCCAGAGACAGGACGAGATGGGAAGGGACTGGCCAGATACAGGAAGGGACAGGCCAGATACGGGACAGGACAGGCCAGATGCGGGACGGGCTATATACGAGACGGGACGGGCCAGATTTAGGACGGGACGAGGCAGAGATAGGATGGGCCAGAAACAGGATGGGACGAGCTATGCGTTATGGGACGGTAAATAGAAAGGACGGGACGGGCCAGAGACGGTACGCGATGGGCCAGATACAGGACAGGACGAGCCAGAGACAGTACGGGACGGGCCAGAAACAGGACGGGACAAGCAATACATTATGGGACGGGCCATAGACAGGACGGGACGTGCCAGAGACAAGACGGAACGGGACAGATACAGGAAAAGATGGGCCAAAGACAGGACGGGATGGCCCAGATACAGTACGGGACAGGCCAGATACAGGACGGTACGGGCCAAATAGTGCGCAGCCTGCATTGGTGGGTATGTCGGCGGTATTGCATGGTGTGAGATGGGAAGCCATGCCAGCACGCCGCCATGGATGTTACAATTAAGTAGTGTAGGTCAGGCGTAGAGAAAATGGAAGTTTTTCAAATAAATATTACAACTATTGTTTAATAGGCAAACATCACATGTAGAGTTTGCATGATATACCTTCCTAGTACTTTATCTAAACTAGAAGCAAATTGTTTGAAGATTACTTCTACCTAAATGGCAGAAAATGCACCTATCTTGGTGATGGATAGGACAGCTTGAGGGGATATGGAGGAGGCTGTTTTTTGATAGGTGTCATTTAAACATTTTGCTAATAATTTATGGAAAGTATCATATTTTTCTAACTATTAAACTCACCTTAATTTAAAACACACCCCAGGTTAAATTTCCTGGAGGTGTAAATTTGTGGAGGATTTGATAATACTACCTTTAATGAGATGGGCCAGATACAGGACGGGACAGGCCAGATACGTGACAGGATGGGCCAGATACAGGACAGGCCAGAGACAGGACCGGACGGACCGTGTCTGAAAAATGACGGGACGGGCCCGAGACGGGGCGACCAGATACAGGACGAGACGGTCCAGATACAGAACAGGCAGCGAAGGGACGGACCAGAGCAGGACGGGACTGGCCAGAGGCAGGACAGGACCGGTCAGGCCAGAGACAGGACGAGACGGGCCCGATACAGGAAGGTACGGTCCAAATACGGGACGGGCCAGATTCAGGATGGGATGGGCCAGAGATAGGACGTGATGGGACGGGCCACATACAGGAAGGGATGGGCCAAATACAGGACGGATCAGATTCAGGACGGGACGGACCAGATACAGGACGGGACCGAACAGTTACAGGACGGGATCGGCCAGAGACAGGACGGAATGTGCTAGAGACATTACGGGACAGGCCATAGACAGGACGGGTCGGGCCAGAGACAGGACGGGACGGGCCAGATACATGACTGAATTTGTCAGAAACGTGACGAGGCAGATATGGGACGGTATGGGCTAGAAATGGGACAGACCAGATACATGACGGGACTGGCCAGTTACAGGACGGTACGGACCAGATATGTGATGGGCCAGATACGGGACGATTCATATGCGGGACGGGCCAGATATGGGACAGTCCAGATACAGGACGGGCCAGATACGGGACAGGCCGGCCCAGGGACAGGACATGCCAGATACGGGACAGGCCAGATATGGAACGGGCCAGATACTGGACGGGATGGGCCACATACAGGGCGGGCCAGATTCGGGATGAGACGGGCCAGAGCTGGGCCAGAAACAGGAAAGCACGGGCCGGAGACCATACGGGACGGGCCAAAGACGGGACGGGACGGGCCAGAGACGGAACGGGAGAGACAGGACGAGACAGGCCAGAGACAGGACGAGATGGGAAGGGACTGGCCAGATACAGGAAGGGACAGGCCAGATACGGGACAGGACAGGCCAGATGCGGGACGGGCCAGATACAATGTGGGACGTGCCAGATATTGGACGGGACGAGGCAGAGATAGGATGGGACGGGCCAGAAACAAGACGGGACGAGCTATACATTATGGGACGGGAAATAGACAGGACGGGACGGGCCAGAGACGGTACACGACAGGCCAGATACAGGACAGGACGAGCCATAGACAGTACGGGACGGGCCAGAATCAGGACGGGACAAGCTATACATTATGGGACGGGCCATAGACAGGACGGGACGGGCCAGAGACAAGACGGAAGGGGACAGATACAGGAAAAGACGGCCAAAGACAGGACGGGATGGCCCAGATACAGTACAGGACAGGCCAGATACAGGACGGTACGGACCAAATAGTGCACAGCCTGCATTGGTGGGTAAGTCGGCGGTCTTGCATGGTGTGAGATGGGAAGCCATGCCAGCACGCCGCCATGGATGTTACAATTAAGTAGTGTAGGTCAGGCATCGAGAAAGTGGAAGTTTTGCAAATAAATATTACAACTATTGTTTAATAGGCAAACGTCACATGTAGAGTTTGCATGATATACCTTCCCAGTACTTTATCTAAATTAGAAGCAAATTGTTTGAAGATTACTTCTACCTAAATGGCAGAAAATGCACCTATCTTGGTGATGGATAGGACAGCTTGAGGGGATATGGAGGAGGCTGTTTTTTGATAGGTGTCATTTAAACATTTTGCTAATAATTTATGGAAAGTATCATATTTTTCTAACTATTAAACTCACCTTAATTTAAAACACACCCCAGGTTAAATTTTCTGGAGGTTTAATTTTGTGGAGGATTTGATAATACTACCTTTAATGGGATGGGCCAGATACAGGACGGGACAGGCCAGATACGGGATGGACCAAATACAGGACGGGCCAGACACAGGACCGGACGGGACACGCCAGAGACAGGACGAGACGGGCCAGAGACTGGACGGGACGGGCCAAAGACAGGATGAGACTGGCCGGAGATAGGAAGGACCGAGGTGTACCAGAGGCAGGATGGGACGGGCTAGAGACGGGGCGACCAAACACAGGATACAGGATGGTCCAGGGACGGTATGGACCAGAGCAGGACGGGACTGGCCAGAGGCAGGACAGGACGGGAAAGAGAGAGGATGGGACGGGCCAAAGAGAGGACGGGACGGGCCAGAGACAGGACGGCACGGGCCAAAGACAGGAAGGGACGGACCAGAGATAGGTCTGGCAAGAGACAGGATTGGACAGGCCAGAGACAGCACCAGACGGGCCAGAGACAGGACGGGACAGGCCAGAAACAGGACGGGACGGGCCAGAGACAGGACAAGATGGGAATGGATTGGCCAGAAACAGGAAGGGACAGGCCAGATACGGGACAGGACAGGCCACATACGGGACGGGCCAGATACGAGATGGGATGGGCCAGATGCAGGACGGGACGAGCCAGAGATAGGACGGGACGGGCCAGAAACAGGACTGGACGAGCTATACATTATGGGACGGGAAATAGACAGGATGGGACGGCCCAGAGATGGTATGGGACGCTCCAGATACAGGAAAAGACGGGCCAGAGACAGGACGGGATGCCCCAGATACAGTACGGGACAGGCCAGATACAGGACGGTACGGGCCAAATATTGGACAGGCCAGATACAGGACGACATGGGCCAGATACGGGACGGGCCAGATATGGGAAAGGACAGGCTAGATATGAGATGAGCCATGGACAGGATGGGATGGGCCAGATACGGGACGGGCCAGATACTGAATGGGCCTGGCCACATACGGGACGGGCCAGATAGGGACTGGTTGGGTCAGATACGGGACAGGAAGTGCCAGAGACGGGAAGGGACGAGGCGGGACAGATACGGGATGAGATGGGCCAGATAAGAGATAGCCAGATACGGGACGGGATGGTCAGATACGGGACCAAACGGGTCAGATATGCGACTGGACGGACCAGATACGGGACGGGGCGGGTTAGACATTACAGGACGGGCCATAGACAGGATTGGAGGGGCCAGGGACAGGCTGGGACGGGCCAGAGACAGGATGGGACGGGCCAGAGACGGGACGGGCCAGAGACGGGATGGGTCAGATATAGTACTGGGGACACATTAGGAATGCGTGCACTGTTCCTTTAAGAATCAGGAAGTGCTGCTGCTACCGCCCTCAAAAAGCAGCCAAGACACATGCACACAGCCAGCATAGGAACATAGTGCGTAGCATTGATGGGTAAGTCGGCGGTCTTGCATGGTGTGAGATGGGAAGCCATGCCAGCTTGCCGCCAGGGATGTTACAATTAAGTAGTGTAGGTCAGGTGTAGAGAAAATGGAAGTTTTGCAAATAAATATTACAACTATTGTTTAATAGGCAAACATCACATGTAGAGTTTGCATGATATACCTTCCTAGTACTTTATCTAAATTAGAAGCAAATTATTTGAAGATTACTTCTACCTAAATGGCAGAAAATGCACCTATCTTGGTGATGGATAGGACAGCTTGAGGGGATATGGAGGAGGCTGTTTTTTTGATAGGTGTCATTTTAAACATTTTGCTAATAATTTATGGAAAGTATCATATTTTTCTAACTATTGAACTCACCTTAATTTAAAACACACCCAGGTTAAATTTCCTGGAGGTGTAAATTTGTGGAGGATTTGATAATACTACCTTTAATGAGATGGGCCAGATACAGGACGTGACAGGGCAGATACGTGACGGGATGGGCCAGATGCAGGACAGGCCAGAGACAGGACCGGACGTGACGTGCCTGAGAAAGGATGGGATGGGCCAGAGACGGGGCGACCAGATACAGGACGGGAAGGTCCAGATACAGGACGGGACGGACCAGAGCAGGACGGGACTGGCCAGAGGCAGGACAGGACCGGTCAGGCCAGAGACAGGATGGGACGGGCCAGATACAGGAAGGGACGGGCCCGATACGGGACGGGCCAGATTCAAGATGGGATGAACCAGAGACAGGACGGGATGGGACGGGCCAGATACAGGAAGGGACGGGCCAGATACGGGACGACCCAGATTTAAGACGGGACGGGCCACATACGGGACGGGACCGACCAGATACAGGACGGGATGGGCCAGAGACAGGACGGAATGTGCTAGAGACATTAAGGGACAGGCCATAGACAGGACGGGTTGGGCCAGAGACAGGATGCGACGGGCCAGAAACGTGACGAGCCAGATATTGGACGGTATGGGCCAGATATGGGACAGCCCAGATTCATGACGGGACGGGCCAGATTTAGGACGGTACGGACCAGATACGGGACGGGACGGGCCAGATACGGGACGTGTCAGATGCGGGATGGGCCACATACGGGACAGGCCAGATACAGGACGGGCCAGATACGGGACAGGCCGGGCCAGGGATAGGATGTGCCAGATACGGGACAGGCCAGATATTGAACGGGCCAGATACTGGACGGGATGGGCCAGATTCATGGCAGGCCAAATACGGGACGAGACGGGCCAGAGCTGGGCCAGAGACAGGAAGGGATGGGCCAGAGTTAGGACAGGACGGGCCAAAGACTGGACGGGACGGGCTAGAGACGGGACGGGCAAGAGACAGGATTGGACAGGCCAGAGGTAGCACCGGACGGGCCATAGACTGGACGGGACATACCAGAGACAGGACGATATGGGAAGGGACTGGCCAGATACAGGAAGGGACAGGCCAGATACGGGACAGGACAGGCCAGATACGGGGCGGGCCAGATACGAGACGGCACGGGCCAGATATAGGACGGGACGAGGCAGCGATAGGATGGGACGGGCCAGAAACAGGACGGGACGAGCTATACATTATGGGACGGGAAATAGACAGGAGGGGTCGGACCAGAGACGGTACGGGACGTGCCAGAAACAGGACGGGACAAGCTATACATTATGGGACGGGCCATAGACAGGACAGGACGGGCCAGAGACAACACGGAACGGGACAGATACAGGAAAAGACGGGCCAAAGACAGTACCGGACAGGCCAGATACAGGACGGTACGGGCCAAATAGTGCGCAGCCAGCATTGGTGGGTAAGTCGACGGTCTTGCATGGTGTGAGATGGGAAGCCGTGCCAGCACGCCGCCATGGATGTTACAATTAAGTAGTGTAGGTCAGGCGTAGAGAAAATGGAGGTTTTTCAAATAAATATTACAACTATTGTTTAATAGGCAAACATCACATGTAGAGTTTGCATGATATACCTTCCTGGTACTTTATCTAAATTAGAAGCAAATTGTTTGAAGATTACTTCTACCTAAATGGCAGAAAATGCACCTATCTTGGTGATGGATAGGACAGCTTAAGGGGACATGGAGGAGGCTGTTTTTTGATAGGTGTAATTTAAACATTTTGCTAATAATTTATGGAAAGTATTATATTTTTCTAACTTTTGAACTCACCTTAATTTAAAACACACCCCAGGTTAAATTTCCTGGAGGTGTAAATTTGTGGAAGATTTGATAATACTACCTTTAATGAGATGGACCAGATACGTGACGGGATGGGCCAGATGCAGGACAGGCCAGAGACAGGACCGGAAGGGACGTGCCTGAGAAAGGACGGGATGGGCCAGAGACAGGGCGACCAGATACAGGACGGGACGGTCCAGATACAGGACGGGCCAGGGACGGGACGGACCAGAGCAGGACGGGACTGGCCAGAGGCAGGACAGGACCGGTCAGGCCAGAGACAGGACGGGACGGGCCAGATACAGGAAGGGACGGGCCAGGTACATGACGGGATGGGCCAGAAACTTGATGAGCCAGATATGGGACGGTATGGGCCAGATATGGGACCGCCCAGATACATGACGGGATGGGCCAGATACAGGACGGTACTTACCAGATACGGGACTTGACGGGCCAGATACGAAACGGGTCAGATGCGGGACGGGCCAGATACAGGACAGGCAGGGCCAGGGACAAGACGTGCCAGATACGGGACAGGCCAGATATGGAACGGGACAGATACTGGACGGGATGGGCCAGATACAGGGCAGGCCAGATACGGGACCAGACGGGCCAGAGCTGCGCCAGAGACAGGAATGGATGGGCCAGAGACAGGACAGGACGGGCCAAAGACTGGACGGGAAGGGCCAGAGATGGGACGGGGCGAGGCAGAGATAGGACGGAATGGACCAGAAACAGGACGGGACGAGCTATCCATTATGGGACGGGAAATAGACGGGACGGGCCAGAGACGGTACGCGACGGGCCAGATACAGGACAGGACGAGCCAGAGACAGTACGGGATGGGCCAGATACAGTACGGGACAGGCCAGATACAAGACGGAACGGGCCAAATAGTGCGCAGCCTGCATTGGTGGGTAAGTCGGCGGTCTTGCATGATGTGAGATGGGAAGCCATGCCAGCATGCCGCCATGGATGTTACAATTAAGTAGTGTAGGTCAGGGGTAGAGAAAATGGAAGTTTTGCAAATAAATATTACAACTATTGTTTAATAGGCAAACATCACATGTAGAGTTTGCATGATATACCTTCCTAGTACTTTATCTAAATTAGAAGCAAATTGTTTGAAGATTACTTCTACCTAAATGGCAGAAAATGCACCTATCTTGGTGATGGATAGGACAGCTTGAGGGGATATGGAGGAGGCTGTTTTTTGGATAGGTGTCATTTAAATATTTTGCTAATAATTTATGGAAAGTATCATATTTTTCTAATTATTGAACTCACCTTAATTTAAAACACACCCTAGGTTAAAGTTCCTTTATGTGTAAATTTGTGGAGGATTTGATAATACTAATAATACTACCTTTAATGGGATGGGCCAGATACAGGACAGGCCAGGCCAGATACAAAATGGGCCAGATAAAGGACGGGCCAGAGACAGGACCGGACGGGACACGCCAGAGACAGGACGAGATGGGCCAGAGACAGTACGGGACGGGCCAAAGACAGGATGAGACTGGCCGGAGATAGGACGGACCGAGGCGTGCCAGAGACAGGACGGGACGGGCTAGAGACAGGGCGACCAGATACAGGATACAGGACGGTCCAGGAACGGGACGGGCCAGAGCAGGACGGGACTGGCCAGAGGCAGGACAGGACCGGCAAGAGAGGACGGGTCGGGCAAGAGACAGGATTGGACAGGACAGAACGGGATGGACCAGAGACGTGACGGGATGGGCCAGAGACAGGATGAGATGGGAAGGGATTGGCCAGATACAAGAAGGGACAGGCCAGATACGGGACAGGACAGGCCACATGCGGGACGGGCCAGATACCAGATGGGACGGGCCAGATACTGGACGGGACGAGCTATACATTATGGGACGGTCCAGATACAGGAAAAGAGGGGCCAGAGACAGGAGGGGATGCCCCAGATACAGTACGGGACAGGCCAGATACAGGACGGTACAGGCCAAATATGGGACGGGCCAGATACAAGACGACATGGGCCTGATACGGGACGGGCCAGATATGGGACAGGACAGGCTAGATATGGGATGTGCCATGGACAGGATGGGATGGGCCAGATACGAGATGGCCAGATACGGGACGGGCCAGATACTGAATGGGCCTGGCCACATTTAGGTAGGGCCAGATAGGGACTGGTTGGGTCAGATACGGGACAGGACGTTCCAGAGACGAGAAGGGATGAGGCGGGCCAGATACGGGATGAGATAGCCAGATACGGGATAGGATGGTCAGATACGGGACTAAACGGGTCAGATATGGGACTGGACGGACCAGATACGGGACGGGGCGGGTTAGACATTACAGGACGGGCCATAGACAGGATGCGAGGGGCCAGGGACGGGCCAGAGACGGGACGGGTCAGATACAGGACTGGGGACACATTTGGAATGCGTGCACTTTTCCTTTAAGAATCAGGAAGTGCTGCCGCTACCGCCCTCAACAAGCAGCCAAGACACATGCACTCAGCCAGCATAGGAACATAGTGCGTAGCCTGCATTGGTGGGTAAGTCGGCGGTCTTGCATGGTGTGAGATGGGAAGCCATGCCAGCACACCGCCAGGGATGTTACAATTAAGTAGTATAGGTCAGGTGTAGAGAAAATGGAAGTTTTGCAAATAAATATTACAACTATTATTTATTAGGCAAACGTCACATGTAGAGTTTGCATGATATACCTTCCTAGTACTTTATCTAAATTAGAAGCAAATTGAAGATTACTTCTACCTAAATGGCAGAAAATGCACCTATCTTGGTGATGGATAGGACAGCTTGAGGGGATATGGAGGAGGCTGTTTTTTGATAGGTGTCATTTAAACATTTTGCTAATAATTTATGGAAAGTATCATATTTTTCTAACTATTGAACTCACCTTAATTTAAAACACACCCCAGGTTAAATTTCCTGGAGGTGTAAGTTTGTGGAGGATTTGATAATACTACCTTTAATGGGATGGGCCAGATACAGGACGGGACAGGCCAGATACGTGATGGGATGGGCCAGATACAGGACGGGCCAGATACAGGACGGGCCAGAGACAGAACCAGACAGGATGTGCCTGAGAAAGGACGGGACGGGCCAGAGACGGGGTGACCAGATACAGGACGGGACGGTCCAGATACAGGATGGGCCAGGGACGGGACGCACCAGAGCAGGACGGGACTGGCTAGAGGCAGGACAGGACCGGTCAGGCCAGAGAAAGGACGGGACGGGCCAGATACAGGAAGGCACGGGCCAGATACGGGACGGGCCAGATTCAAGACGGGATGGGTCAGAGACAGGACAGGATAGAACGGGCCATATACAGGAAGGGACGGGCCAGATACGGGACGGGCTAGATTCAGGACGGGACTGGCCAGATACAGGACGGGATGGGCCAGAGACAGGACGGAATGTGCTAGAGACATTACGGGACGGGCCATAGACAGGACGGGTTGGGCCACAGACAGGATAGGATGGGCCAGATACCTGACGGTATGGGCCAGAAACGTGACGAGCCAGATATGGGACAGCCCAGATACATGAAGGGACAGGCCATATACAGGACGGTACGGACCAGATAGGGGACGGGACGGGCCAGATATGGGACGGGTCAGATGCGGGATGGGCCAGATACGGGACAGGCTGGGCCAGGGACAGGACATGCCAGATACGGGAAAGGCCAGATATGGAACGGGCCAGATACTGGACGGGATGGGCTAGATACAGGGCGGGTCAGATACGGGACGAGACGGGCCCGAGCTGGGCCAGAGACAGGAAGGGATGGGCCAGATACAGGACGGGACAGGCTCATCCTATCTCTGCCTCGTCCCGTCCTATATCTGGCCCGTCCCGCATCTGGCCTGTCCTGTCCCGTATCTGGCCAGTCTCTTCCCATCTCGTCCTGTCTCTGGCGTGTCCCGTCCTGTCTCTGGCCCTTCTGGTGCTATCTCTGGCCTGTCCAATCCTGTCTCTTGCCTGTCCCATCTCTAGTCCGTCCCGTCCTGTCTTTGGCTGTCCCATCCTGTCTCTGACCTGTCCCGTCCTCTCTTTGACCCGTCCCGTCCTGTCTCTTGCCCGTCCCGTCCTGTCTCTGGACATACCGGTCCTGTCCTGCCTCTGGCCAGTTCCGTCCTGCTCTGGCCCGTCCCGTCTCTGGCCCGTCCTGTATCTGGACCGTCGCATCCTGTATCTGGTCGCCCTGTCTCTAGCCCATCCCTTCCTGTCTCTGGCACGCCTCGGTCCGTCCTATCTCCGGCCAGTCTCATCCTGTCTTTGGCCCGTCCCGTTCTGTCTCTGGCCCGTCTCTTCCTGTCTCCTGTATCTAAATCAGAAGCAAATTGTTTGAAGATTACTTCTACCTAAATGGCAGAAAATGCACCTATCTTGGTGATGGATAGGATAGCTTGAGGGGATATGGAGGAGGCTGTTTTTTGATTGGTGTAATTTAAACATTTTGCTAATAATTTATGGAAAGTATCATATTTTTCTAACTATTGAACTCACCTTAATTTAAAACACACCCCAGGTTAAATTTCCTGGAGGTGTAAGTTTGTGGAGGATTTGATAATACTACCTTTAATGGGATGGGCCAGATACAGGACGGGACAGGCCAGATACGTGATGGGATGGGCCAGATACAGGACGGGCCAGATACAGGACGGGCCAGAGACAGAACCAGACAGGATGTGCCTGAGAAAGGACGGGACGGGCCAGAGACGGGGTGACCAGATACAGGACGGGACGGTCCAGATACAGGATGGGCCAGGGACGGGACGCACCAGAGCAGGACGGGACTGGCTAGAGGCAGGACAGGACCGGTCAGGCCAGGGAAAGGACGGGACGGGCCAGATACAGGAAGGCACGGGCCAGATACGGGACGGGCCAGATTCAAGACGGGATGGGTCAGAGACAGGACAGGATAGGACGGGCCATATACAGGAAGGGACGGGCCAGATACGGGACGGGCTAGATTCAGGACGGGACTGGCCAGATACAGGACGGGATGGGCCAGAGACAGGACGGAATGTGCTAGAGACATTACGGGACGGGCCATAGACAGGACGGGTTGGGCCACAGACAGGATAGGATGGGCCAGATACCTGACGGTATGGGCCAGAAACGTGACGAGCCAGATATGGGACAGCCCAGATACATGAAGGGACAGGCCATATACAGGACGGTACGGACCAGATAGGGGACGGGACGGGCCAGATATGGGACGGGTCAGATGCGGGATGGGCCAGATACGGGACAGGCTGGGCCAGGGACAGGACATGCCAGATACGGGAAAGGCCAGATATGGAACGGGCCAGATACTGGACGGGATGGGCCAGATACAGGGCGGGTCAGATACGGGACGAGACGGGCCCGAGCTGGGCCAGAGACAGGAAGGGATGGGCCAGATACAGGACGGGACAGGCTCATCCTATCTCTGCCTCGTCCCGTCCTATATCTGGCCCGTCCCGCATCTGGCCTGTCCTGTCCCGTATCTGGCCAGTCTCTTCCCATCTCGTCCTGTCTCTGGCGTGTCCCGTCCTGTCTCTGGCCCTTCTGGTGCTATCTCTGGCCTGTCCAATCCTGTCTCTTGCCTGTCCCATCTCTAGTCCGTCCCGTCCTGTCTTTGGCTGTCCCATCCTGTCTCTGACCTGTCCCGTCCTCTCTTTGACCCGTCCCGTCCTGTCTCTTGCCCGTCCCGTCCTGTCTCTGGACATACCGGTCCTGTCCTGCCTCTGGCCAGTTCCGTCCTGCTCTGGCCCGTCCCGTCTCTGGCCCGTCCTGTATCTGGACCGTCGCATCCTGTATCTGGTCGCCCTGTCTCTAGCCCATCCCTTCCTGTCTCTGGCACGCCTCGGTCCGTCCTATCTCCGGCCAGTCTCATCCTGTCTTTGGCCCGTCCCGTTCTGTCTCTGGCCCGTCTCTTCCTGTCTCCTGTATCTAAATCAGAAGCAAATTGTTTGAAGATTACTTCTACCTAAATGGCAGAAAATGCACCTATCTTGGTGATGGATAGGATAGCTTGAGGGGATATGGAGGAGGCTGTTTTTTGATTGGTGTAATTTAAACATTTTGCTAATAATTTATGGAAAGTATCATAGTTTTCTAACTATTGAACTCACCTTAATTTAAAACACACCCCAGGTTAAAGTTCCTTTATGTGTAAATTTGTGGAGGATTTGATAATACTACCTTTAATGCTGTAAGGTAGAATAGAGTGGATAGAGATCTAATGTTAGTGTTTCTCTGCGGCATGTGTATTATACTCTTATACTTTTGCAGCAGGCAATTTATATGTATTCTATGCAGCAAACACATAATCACATCACTGCTGAATGCACAGTACATGCACATTGAGCTCTGCTATGCATGCACACAGCTCTGCTGCATATATACACACAGCTCAGTTACACACAGCTGTCTTATATACACACATCTCTGCTATATACGTACACACACCTCTGCAGCATGCACACAGCTCAGCTACATACAAACACACAATTCTCCTACATTCACATACATAGCTTTCCTATATACACACATGTCTCATATATACACATACAGCTCCACTATGTACACTCACACACACACACACATATATATATATATATATATATATATATATATATATATATGTATATACACAAACGCACATAAAAACAGACATACACACAACCACTGTATACCATGCTGGGTTCTTTTGATGTGCCTTTAGCATTGATAAGTTGTCACACTCTTGCCTATTATGTTAATATTCTTCTAGTAAACTTTATAAGCCTGACTGTCTTTCTAGAAGACATATTGAGATTAATTTAAGTACTTGAGGCCCGATTGATTGCGCCCAGTTCAGGAGCTATACGGATGCTATAGGTGAAGGCCATGTCATTATGTTCCACTACGTACTAAAAAATGAAGTAGTGTAGGTCAAGCATAGAGAAAATGGAAGTTTTGCAAATAAATATTACAACTATTGTTTAATAGGCAAACATCACATGTAGAGTTTGCATGATATACCTTCCTAGTACTTTATCTAAATTAGAAGCAAATTGTTTGAAGATTAGTTCTACCTAAATGGCAGAAAATGCACCTATCTTGGTGATGGATAGGACAGCTTGAGGGGATATGGAGGAGGCTGTTTTTTGATAGGTGTCATTTAAACATTTTGCTAATAATTTATGGAAAGTATCATATTTTTCTAACTATTGAACTCACCTTAATTTAAAACACACCCCAGGTTAAATTTCCTGGAGGTGTAAATTTGTGGAGGATTTGATAATACTACCTTTAATGGGATGGGCCAGATACAGGACGGGACAGGCCAGATACGTGACGGGATGGGCCATATGCAGGACAGGCCAGAGACCGGACCGGACGGGACGTGCCTGAGAAAGAACGGGACGGGCCATAGTCGGGGCGACCAGATACAGGACGGGACGGTCCAGATACAGGACGGGCCAGGGACGGGACGGACCAGAGCTGGACGCGACTGGCCAGAGGCAGGACAGGACCAGTCAGGCCAGAGACAGGTCGGGACGGGCCAGATTCAAGACAGGATGGGCCAGAGACAGGACAGGATGGGACGGGCCAGATACAGGAAGGGAAGGGCCAGATACGGGACGGGCCAGATTCAGGATGGGACGGGCCAGATTCAGGACGGGACCGACCAGATACAGGACGGGATGGGCCAGAGACAGGACGGAATGTGCTAGAGACATTATGGGATAGGCCATAAACAGGACGGGTCGGGCCAGAGACAGGATGGGACGGGCCAGATACATGACGGGATGGGCCAGAAATGTGACGAGCCAGATGTGGGACGGTATGGGACAGATATGGGACAGCCCACATACATGACGGGACGGGCCAGATACAGGACGGGATGGGCCAGAAACACTACGGGACAAGCTATATATTATGGGACGGGCCAGAGACCGGACGGGACGGTCCAGATACAGGAAAAGACGGGCCAGAGACAGGACGGGATGGCCCAGATACAGTACGGGACAGGCCAGATACAGTACGGTGCGGGCCAAATATGGGACGGGCCAGATACAGGACGACATGGGCCAGATACAGGACGGGCCAGATATGGGACAGGACAGGCTAGATATGGGATGAGCCATGGACAGGATGGTATGGGCCAGATACGAGATGGCCAGATACGGGACGGACCAGATACTGAATGGGCCTGGCCACATACGGGACGGGCCAGATAGTGACTGGTATGGTCAGATACGGGACAGGATGTGCCAGAGAAGGGAAGGGACGAGGTGGGCCAGATACGGGATGAGATGGGCCAGATAAGGGACAGCCAGATACGGGACGGGATGGTCAGATATGGGACTAAACAGGTCAGATATGGGACTGGACAGACCAGATACGGGACTGTGCGGGTTAGACATTACAGGACGGGCCATAGACAGGATGGGAGGGGCCAGGGATGGGCCAGAGGCGGGACGGGCCAGAGACCGGATGGGTCTGATACAGGACTGGGGACACATTAGGAATGCGTGCACTGTTCCTTTAAGAATCAGGAAGTGCTGCCGCTGCCGCCCTCAGCAAGCAGCCAAGACACATGTACACAGCCAACATAGGAACATAGTGCGCAGCCTGCATTGGTGGGTAAGTCGGCTGTCTTGCATGGTGTGAGATGGGAAGCCATGCCAGCTTGCCGCCAGGGATGTTACAATTAAGTAGTGTAGGTCAGGTGTAGAGAAAATGGAAGTTTTGCAAATAAATATTACAACTATTATTTAATAGGCAAACTTCACATGTAAAGTTTGCATGATATACCTTCCTAGTACTTTATCTAAATTAGAAGAAAATTGAAGATTACTTCTGCCTAAATGGCAGAAAATGCACCTATCTTGGTGATGGATAGGACAGCTTGAGGGGATATGGAGGAGGCTGTTTTTGATAGGTGTCATTTAAACATTTTGCTAATAATTTATGGAAAGTATCATATTATTCTAACTATTGAACTCACCTTAATTTAAAACACACCCCAGGTTAAATTTCCTGGAGGTGTAAATTTGTGGAGGATTTGATAATACTACCTTTAGTGGGATGGGCCAGATACAGGACGAGACAGGCCAGATACGTGACGGAATGGGCCAGATACAGGACAGGCCAAAGATAGGACCGGACGGGCCGTGCCTGAAAAAGGACGGGACGGGCCAGAGACGGGGCGACCAGATACAGGACGGGACGGTCCAGATACAGGACGGGCCAGGGAAGGGACGGACCAGAGCAGGACGGGACTGGCCAGAGGCAGGACAGGACCGGTCAGGCCAGAGAAAGGACGGGACAGGCCAGATACAGGAAGGGACGGGCCAGATACGGCACGGGCCAGATTCAAGACGGGATGGGCCAGAGACAGGACAGGATAGGACGGGCCAGATACAGGAAGGGACTAACCAGATACGTTACGTGACGGGCCAGATACGGGACGGGTCAGATGCGGGACGGGCCAGATACGGGACAGGCCAGATACAGGACGGGCCAGATACGGGACAGGCCGGGCCAGGGACAGGACGTGCCAGATATGGGACAGGCCAGATATGGAACGGGCCAGATACTGGACGGGATGGGCCAGATACGGGATGAGACGGGCCAGACCTGGGCCAGAGACAGGAAGGGATGGGCCAGAGACAGGACAGGACGGGCCAGAGACGGGAGGGGCAAGAGACAGGATTGAACAGGCCAGAGATAGCACCGAACGGGCCAGAGACAGGACGGGACAGGCCAGCGACAGGACGAGATGGGAAGGGACTGGCCAGATACAGGAAGGGACAGGCCAGATACGGGACAGGACAGGCCAGATGCGGGATGGGCCAGATACGAGACGGGACGCGCCAGATATAGGACGGGACAAGGCAGAGATAGGATGGGACGGGCCAGAAACTGGACGGGACGAGCTAAACATTATGGGACGGGAAGTAGACAGGACGGGATGGGCCAGAGACGGTACGCGACGGGCCAGATACAGGACAGGACGAGCCAGAGATAGTACGGGACTGGCCAGAAACAGGACGTGACAAGCTATACATTATGGGATGGGCCAGAGACCGGACGGGACGGTCCAGATACAGTACGGGACAGTCCCGATACAGGACGTCACAGGCCAAATATAGGACGGGCCAGATACAGGACAACATGGGCAAGATACAGGACGGGCCAGATATGGGACAGGACAGGCTGGATATGGGATGAGCCATGGACAGGATGGGATGGGCCAGATACGAGATGGCCAGATACGGGACAGGCCAGATACTGAATGGGCCTGGCCACATACGGGACGGGCCAGATAGGGACTGGTTGGGTCAGACACGGGACAGGACGTGCCAGAGTTGGGAAGGGGCAAGGCAGGCCAGATACGGGATGAGATGTGCCAGATAAGGGAAAGCCAGATACGGGACGGGATGGTCAGATACGGCACTAAACGGGTCAGATATGGAACTGGACAGACCAGATACGGGACGGGGCGACTAGATACAGAATGGGACGGTCCAGATACAGGACGGGCCAGGGAAGGGACGGACCAGAGCAGCACTGGACTGGCCAGAGTCAGGACAGGACCGGTCAGGCCAGAGAAAGGACGGGACGGGCCAGATACAGGAAGGGACGGTCCAGATACGGCACGGGCCAGATTCAAGACTTAATGGGCCAGAGACAGGACAGGATAGGACGGGCCAGATACAGGATGGGCTAGATTCAGGACGGGACGGGCCAGATACAGGACTGGACCGAACCGATGCAGGACGGGATGGGCCAGAAACAAGACTGAATGTGCTAGAGACATTACGGGATGGGCCATAGACAGGACGGGTCGGGCCAGAGACAGGATGGGATGGGCCAGATACATGATGGGATGGGCCAGAAACGTGACGAGCCAGATATGGGACGGTATTGGCCAGATATGCGACAGCCCAGATACATGACGGGATGGGCCAGATACAGGACGGTACGGACCCGATACGGGATGGGACGGGCCAGATACGGGACTGGTCAGATGCGGGACGGGCCAGATACTGGACAGGCCAGATACAGGACGGGCCAGATACGGGACAGGCCGGGCCAGGGACAGGACGTGCCAGATACGAGACTGGCCAGATATGGAACGGGTCAGATACTGGACGGGATGGGCCAGATACGGGATGAGACGGCCCAGACCTGGGCCAGAGACAGGAAGGGATGGGCCAGAGACGGGACCGGCAAGAGACAGGATTGGACAGGCCAGAGATAGCACCGGACGGGCCAGAGACAGGACGGAACAGGCCAGCGACAGGACGAGATGGGAAGGGACTGGCCAGATACAGGAAGGGACAGGCCAGATACGGGACAGGACAGGCCAGATGCGGGACGGGCCAGATACGAGACGGGACGCGCCAGATATAGGACGGGACAAGGCAGAGATAGGATGGGACGGGCCAGAAACAGGATGGGACGAGCTATACATTATGGGACGGGAAATGGATGGGACGGGCCAGATACAGGACAAGACGAGCCAGAGATAGCACGGGACTGGCCAGAAACAGGACGGGACAAGCTATACATTATCGGACGGGCCATAGACAGGACGGGCCAGATTCAGGATGGGACGGGCCAGATACAGGACGGGACCAACCAGATACAGGACGGGATGGGCCAGAGACAGGACGGAATGTGCTAGAGACATTACGGGACAGGCCATAGACAGGACAAATCGGGCCATAGACAGGATGGGACGGGCCAGATACATGACGGGATGGGCCAGAAATGTGACGAGCCGGATATGGGATGGTATGGGCCAGCTATGGGACAGCCCAGATACATGACGGGACAGGCCAGATACTGGATGGGCCAGATACGGGACGGGCCAGAGACAGGACCGGACTTGCCAGAGACAGACGGGACGGGACGGGCCAAAGACAGGATGAGACTGGCCGAAGATAGGACGGACCGAGGCGTGCTAGAGATAGGACGGGACCTGCTAGAGACGGGGCGACCAGATACAGGACGGGGCGGTCCAGATACAGGACGGTCCAGGGACGGGACTGGCCAGAGCAGGATGGGACTGGCCTGAGGCAGGACAGGACCGGTCGGGCCAGGGACAGGATCGGTCGAGCCAGAGACAGGACGGGACGGGCAAGAGAGAGGACGGGACGGGCCAGAGACAGGACGGGAAGGGCCAAAGACAGGACGGGACGGACCAGAGATGGGACGGGCAAGAGACAGGATTGGACAGGCCAGAGACAGGATCGGACGGGCCAGAGACAGGATGAGATGGGAAGGTACTGGCCAGATACAGGAAGGGACTGGCCAGATAAGGGACAAGACAGGCCAGATGCGGGACGGGCCAGATACGAGATGGGACGGGCCAGATACAAGACGGGACGAGCCGGAGATAGGACGGGACGGGCCAGAAACAGGACTGGACGAGCTATACATTATGGGACGGGAAATAGACAGGATGGGACGGGCCAGAGACGGTACGGGACGTACCAGATACAGGACAGGACGAGCCAGAGACCGGACGGGACGGGCCAGAAACAGGACGGGACAAGCTATACATTATGGGACGGGACAGAGACCAGACGGTCCAGATACAGGAAAAGACGGGCCAGAGACAGGACAGGATGGCCCAGATACACTACGGGACAGGCCAGATACAGGAGGGTACGGGCCAAATATGGGACGGGCCAGATACAGGACGACATGGGCCAGATACGGGACGAGCCAGATATGGGACAGGAGAGGCTAGATATGGGATGAGCCATGGACAGGATGGGATGGGGCTGATACGAGATGGCCAGATACGGGACTGGCCAGATACTGAATGGGCCTGGCCACATACGGGACGGGCCAGATAGGGACTGGTATGGTCAGATACGGGACAGGACGTGCCACAGATGGGAAGGGACGATGCGGGCCAGATACGGGATGAGATGGGCTAGATAAGGGAAAGCCAGATACGGGACGGGATGGTCAGATACGGGACTAAACGGGTCAGATATGCGACTGGACGGACCAGATACGGGACGGGGCGGGTTAGACATTACAGAACGGGTCATAGACAGGATGGATGGGGCCAGGGACAGGCTGGGACGGGCCAGAGACAGGACCGGACAGGCCAGACACGGGACGGGTCAGATACAGGACTGGGGATACAAAAGGAATGCGTGCACTGTTCCTTTAAGAATCAGGAAGTGCTGCCGCTGCCGCCCTCAAAAAGCAGCCAAGACACATGCACACAGCCCACATAGGAACATAGTGCGCAGCCTGCATTGGTGGGTAAGTCGGCGGTCTTGCATGGTGTGAGATGGGAAGCCATGCCAGCACGCCACCAGGGATGTTACAATTAAGTAGTGTAGGTCAGGTGTACAGAAAATGGAAGTTTTGCAAATAAATATTACAACTATTGTTTAATAGGCAAACGTCACATGTAGAGTTTGCATGATATACCTTCTTAGTACTTTATCTAAATTAGAAGCAAATTGTTTGAAGATTACTTCTACCTAAATGGCAGAAAATGCACCTATCTTGGTGATGGATAGGACAGCTTGAGGGGATATGGAGGAGGCTGTTTTTTGATAGGTGTCATTTAAACATTTTGCTAATAATTTATGGAAAGTATCATATTTTTCTAACTATTGAACTCACCTTAATTTAAAACACACCCCAGGCTAAAGTTCCTTTGTGTGTAAATTTGTGGAGGATTTGATAATACTACTTTTAATGGGGTGGGCCAGATACAGGACGGGACAGACAGGATACGGAATGGGCCAGATACAGGACGGGCCAGAGACAGGACCGGACGGCACACGCCAGAGACATGACGAGACGGGCCAGAGACAGGACGGGACAGGCGAAAGACAGGATGAGACTGGCCGGAGATATTATGGACTGAGGCGTACCAGAGACAGGACGGGACGGGCTAGAGACGGGGCGACAGATACAGGACGGGACGGTCCAGATACAGGACAGTCCAGGGACGGGACGGGCCAGAGCAGGACGAGACTGGTCAGAGACAGGACAGGACCGGTCGGGCCAGAGACAGGAGGGGGCGGGCAAGATAGAGGACGGGACGGGTCAAAGAGAGGACGGGCCAGATACAGGAAGGGACGGGCCAGAAACAGGACGAGACAAGCTATACATTATGGGATGGGCCAGAGACCGGACGGGACGGTCCAGATACAGTACGGGACAGTCCCGATACAGGACGGCACAGGCCAAATATAGGACGGGCCAGATACAGGACAACATGGGCAAGATACAGGACGGGCCAGATATGGGACAGGACAGGCTGGATATGGGATGAGCCATGGACAGGATGGGATGGGCCAGATACGAGATGGCCAGATACGGGACAGGCCAGATACTGAATGGGCCTGGCCACATACGGGACGGGCCAGATAGGGACTGGTTGGGTCAGACACGGGACAGGACGTGCCAGAGTTGGGAAGGGGCAAGGCAGGCCAGATACGGGATGAGATGGGCCAGATAAGGGAAAGCCAGATACGGGACGGGATGGTCAGATACGGCACTAAACAGGTCAGATATGGGACTGGACAGACCAGATACGGGACGGGGCGACTAGATACAGAATGGGACGGTCCAGATACAGGACGGGCCAGGGAAGGGACGGACCAGAGCAGCACTGGACTGGCCAGAGTCAGGACAGGACCGGTCAGGCCAGAGAAAGGACGGGACGGGCCAGATACAGGAAGGGACGGGACAGATACGGCACGGGCCAGATTCAAGACGGAATGGGCCAGAGACAGGACAGGATAGGACATGCCAGATGCAGGAAGGGACGAGCCAGATACGGGATGGGCTAGATTCAGGACTGGACCGAACCGATGCAGGACGGGATGGGCCAGAGACAAGACGGAATGTGCTAGAGACATTACGGGATGGGCCATAGACAGGACGGGTCGGGCCAGAGACAGGATGGGATGGGCCAGATACATGACGGGATGGGCCAGAAACATGACGAGCCAGATATGGGACGGTATTGGCCAGATATGCGACAGCCCAGATACATGACAGGATGGGCCAGATACAGGACGGTACGGACCAGATACGGGATGGGACGGGCCAGATACGGGACGGGTCAGATGCGGGACGGGCCAGATACTGGACAGGCCAGATACAGGACGGGCCAGATACGGGACAGGCCGGGCCAGGGACAGGACGTGCCAGATACGAGACTGGCCAGATATGGAACGGGTCAGATACTGGACGGGATGGGCCAGATACGGGATGAGACGGGCCAGACCTGGGCCAGAGACAGGAAGGGATGGGCCAGAGACGGGACCGGCAAGAGACAGGATTGGACAGGCCAGAGATAGCACCGGACGGGCCAGAGACAGGACGGAACAGGCCAGCGACAGGACGAGATGGGAAGGGACTGGCCAGATACAGGAAGGGACAGGCCAGATACGGGACAGGACAGGCCAGATGCGGGACGGGCCAGATACGAGACGGGACGCGCCAGATATAGGACGGGACAAGGCAGAGATAGGATGGGACGGGCCAGAAACAGGACGGGACGAGCTATACATTATGGGACGGGAAATGGACGGGACGGGCCAGATACAGGACAAGACGAGCCAGAGATAGTACGGGACTGGCCAGAAACAGGACGGGACAAGCTATACATTATCGGACGGGCCATAGACAGGACGGGCCAAATTCAGGATGGGACGGGCCAGATACAGGGCGGGACCGACCAGATACAGGACGGGATGGGCCAGAGACAGGACGGAATGTGCTAGAGACATTACGGGACAGGCCATAGACAGGACAAATCGGGCCATAGACAGGATGGGACGGGCCAGATACATGACGGGATGGGCCAGAAACGTGACGAGCCAGATATGGGATGGTATGGGCCAGCTATGGGACAGCCCAGATACATGACGGGACGGGCCAGATACAGGACGGGACAGGCCAGATACTGGATGGGCCAGATACGGGACGGGCCAGAGACAGACGGGACGGGATGGGCCAAAGACAGAATGAGACTGGCCGAAGATAGGACAGACCGAGGCGTGCCAGAGACAGGACGGGACCTGCTAGAGACGGGGCGACCAGATACAGGACGGGGCGGTCCAGATACAGGACGGTCCAGGGACGGGACTGGCCAGAGCAGGATGGGACTGGCCTGAGGCAGGACAGGACCGGTCTGGCCAGAGACAGGACGGGACAGGCAAGAGAGAGGACGGGACGGGCCAAAGAGAGGACGGGACGGGCCAGAGATAGGACGGGAAGGGCCAAAGACAGAACGGGACGGACCAGAGATGGGACGGGCAAGAGACAGGATTGGACAGGCCAGAGATAGCACCGGTCGGGCCAGAGACAGGCTGGGACAGGCCAGAGACAGGACGGGACGGGCCAGAGACGGGACGGGCCAGAAACGGGATGGGTCAGATACAGGACTGGGGACACATTAGGAATGCGTGCACTGTTCCTTTAAGAATCAGGAAGTGCTGCCGCTGCCGCCCTCAACAAGCAGCCAAGACACATGTACACAGCCAGCATAGGAACATAGTGTTCAGCCTGCATTGGTGGGTAAGTCGACGGTCTTGCATGGTGTCAGATTGGAAGCCATGCCAGCTTGCCGCCAGTGATGTTACAATTAAGTAGTGTAGGTCAGGTGTAGAGAAAATGGAAGTTTTGCAAATAAATATTACAACTATTATTTAATAGGCAAACGTCACATGTAGAGTTTGCATGATATACCTTCCTAGTACTTTATCTAAATTAGAGGCAAATTGAAGATTACTTCTGCCTAAATGGCAGAAAATGCACCTATCTTGGTGATGGATAGGACAGCTTGAGGGGATATGGAGGAGGCTGTTTTTTGATAGGTGTCATTTAAACATTTTGCTAATAATTTATGGAAAGTATCATATTATTCTAACTATTGAACTCACCTTAATTTAAAACACACCCCAGGTTAAATTTCCTGGAGTTGTAAATTTGTGGAGGATTTGATAATACTACCTTTAGTGGGATGGGCCAGATACAGGACGTGACAGGCCAGATACGTGACGGAATGGGCCAGATACAGGACAGGCCAAAGATAGGACCGGACGGGCCGTGCCTGAAAAAGGACGGGACGGGCCAGAGACGGGGCGACCAGATACAGGATGAGACTGGCCGAAGATAGGACGGAGCGAGGCATGCCAGAGACAAGACGGGACGTGCTAGAGACGGGGCGACCAGATACAGGACGGGGCGGTCCAGATACAGGACCGTCCAGGGCCTGGACTGGCCAGAGCAGGATGGGACTGGCCTGAGGCAGGACAGGATCGGTCGAGCCAGAGACAGGACGGGACGGGCAAGAGAGAGGACGGGACGGGCCAGAGACAGGACGGGAAGGGCCAAAGACAGGACGGGACGGACCAGAGATGGGACGGGCAAGAGACACGATTGGACAGGCCAGAGATAGCATCGGTCGGGCCAGAGACAGGACTGACCAGGCCTGAGACAGGATCGGACGGACCAGAGACAGGATGAGATGGGAAGGTACTGGCCAGATACAGGAAGGGACTGGCCAGATAAGGGACAAGACAGGCCAGATGCGGGACGGGCCAGATACGAGATGGGACGGGCCAGATACAAGACGGGACGAGCCGGAGATAGGACGGGACGGGCCAGAAACAGGACTGGACGAGCTATACATTATGGGACGGGAAATAGACAGGATGGGACGGGCCAGAGACGGTACGGGACGTGCCAGATACAGGACAGGACGAGCCAGAGACCGGACGGGACGGGCCAGAAACAGGACGGGACAAGCTATACATTATGGGACGGGACAGAGACCAGACGGTCCAGATACAGGAAAAGACGGGCCAGAGACAGGACAGGATGGCCCAGATACACTACGGGACAGGCCAGATACAGGACGGTACGGGCCAAATATGGGACGGGCCAGATACAGGACGACATGGGCCACATACGGGACGAGCCAGATATGGGACAGGAGAGGCTAGATATGGGATGAGCCATGGACAGGATGGGATGGGGCTGATACGAGATGGCCAGATACGGGACGGGCCAGATACTGAAAGGGCCTGGCCACATACGGGACGGGCCAGAGAGGGACTGGTATGGTCAGATACGGGACAGGACGTGCCACAGATGGGAAGGGACGATGCGAGCCAGATACGGGATGAGATGGGCTAGATATGGGAAAGCCAGATACGGGACGGGATGGTCAGATACGGGACTAAACGGGTCAGATATGCGACTGGACGGACCAGATACAGGACGGGGCGGGTTAGACATTACATAACGGGTCATAGACAGGATGGATGGGGCCAGGGACAGGCTGGGACGGGCCAGAGACAGGACCTCACAGCCCAGACACGGGACGGGTCAGATACAGGACTGGGGATACAAAAGGAATGCGTGCACTGTTCCTTTAAGAATCAGGAAGTGCTGCCGCTGCCGCCCTCAAAAAGCAGCCAAGACACATGCACACAGCCCACATAGGAACATAGTGCGCAGCCTGCATTGGTGGGTAAGTCTGCGGTCTTGCATGGTGTGAGATGAGAAGCCATGCCAGCACGCCACCAGGGATGTTACAATTAAGTAGTGTAGGTCAGGTGTACAGAAAATGGAAGTTTTGCAAATAAATATTACAACTATTGTTTAATAGGCAAACATCACATGTAGAGTTTGCATGATATACCTTCCTAGTACTTTATCTAAATTAGAAGCAAATTGTTTGAAGATTACTTCTACCTAAATGGCAGAAAATGCACCTATCTTGGTGATGGATAGGACAGCTTGAGGGGATATGGAGGAGGCTGTTTTTTGATAGGTGTCATTTAAACATTTTGCTAATAATTTATGGAAAGTATCATATTTTTCTAACTATTGAACTCACCTTAATTTAAAACACAACCCAGGCTAAAGTTCCTTTATGTGTAAATTTGTGGAGGATTTGATAATACTACCTTTAATGGGGTGGGCCAGATACAGGACGGGACAGACAAGATACGGAATGGGCCAGATACAGGACAGGCCAGAGACAGGACCGGACGGCACACGCCAGAGACATGACGAGAAGGGCCAGAGACAGGACGGGACAGGCGAAAGACAGGATGAGACTGGCCGGAGATATTATGGACTGAGGCGTACCAGAGACAGGACGGGACGGGCTAGAGACGGGGCGACAGATACAGGACGGGACGGTCCATATACAGTACAATCCAGGGACGGGACGGGCCAGAGCAGGACGAGACTGGTCAGAGACAGGACAGGACCAGTCGGGCCAGAGACAGGAGGAGACGGGCAAGATAGAGGACGGGATGGGTCAAAGAGAGGACGGGACGGGCCAGATACAGGAAGGGACGGGCCAGAAACAGGATGGGACAAGCTATACATTATGGGATGGGCCAGAGACCGGACGGGACTGTCCAGATACAGTACGGGACAGGCCCGATACAGGACGGTACGGGCCAAATATAGGACGGGCCAGATACAGGACAACATGGGCAAGATACAGGACGGGCCAGATATGGGACAGGACAGGCTGGATATGGGATGAGCCATGGACAGGATGGGATGGGCCAGATACGAGACGGCCAGATACGGGACAGGCCAGATACTGAATGGGCCTGGCCACATACGGGACGGGCCAGATAGGGACTGGTTGGGTCAGACTCGGGACAGGACGTGCCAGAGTTGGGAAGGGGCAAGGCAGGCCAGATACGGGATGAGATGGGCCAGATAAGGGAAAGCCAGATACGGGACGGGATGGTCAGATACGGCACTAAACGGGTCAGATATGGGACTGGACAGACCAGATACGGGACGGGGCGACTAGATACAGAATGGGACGGTCCAGATACAGGACGGGCCAGGGAAGGGACGGACCAGAGCAGCACTGGACTGGCCAGAGTCAGGACAGGACCGGTCAGGCCAGAGAAAGGACGGGACGGGCCAGATACAGGAAGGGACGGGCCAGATACGGCACGGGCCAGATTCAAAACGGAATGGGCCAGAGACAGGACAGGATAGGACGGGCCAGATACAGGAAGGGACGAGCCAGATACGGGATGGGCTAGATTCAGGACGGGACGGGCCAGATACAGGACTGGACCGAACCGATGCAGGACGGGATGGGCCAGAGACAAGACGGATTGTGCTAGAGACATTACGGGATGGGCCATAGACAGGACGGGTCGGGCCAGAGACAGGATGGGATGGGCCAGATACATGACGGGATGGGCCAGAAACGTGACGAGCCAGATATGGGACGGTATTGGCCAGATATGCGACATCCCAGATACATGACAGGATGGGCCAGATACAGGACGGTACGGACCAGATACGGGATGGGACGGGCCAGATACGGGACGGGTCAGATGCGGGACGGGCCAGATACTGGACAGGCCAGATACAGGACGGGCCAGATACGGGACAGGCCGGGCCAGGGACAGGACGTGCCAGATACGAGACTGGCCAGATATGGAACGGGTCAGATACTGGACGGGATGGGCCAGATACGGGATGAGACGGGCCAGACCTGGGCCAGAGACAGGAAGGGATGGGCCAGAGACGGGACCGGCAAGAGACAGGATTGGACAGGCCAGAGATAGCACCGGACGGGCCAGAGACAGGACGGAACAGGCCAGCGACAGGACGAGATGGGAAGGGACTGGCCAGATACAGGAAGGGACAGGCCAGATACGGGACAGGACAGGCCAGATGCGGGACGGGCCAGATACGAGACGGGACGCGCCAGATATAGGACGGGACAAGGCAGAGATAGGATGGGACGGGCCAGAAACAGGACGGGACGAGCTATACATTATGGGACGGGAAATGGACGGGACGGGCCAGATACAGGACAAGACGAGCCAGAGATAGTACGGGACTGGCCAGAAACAGGACGGGACAAGCTATACATTATCGGACGGGCCATAGACAGGACGGGCCAGATTCAGGATGGGACGGGCCAGATACAGGACGAGACCGACCAGATACAGGACGGGATGTGCCAGAGACAGGACGAAATGTGCTAGAGACATTACGGGACAGGCCATAGACAGGACAAATCGGGCCATAGACAGGATGGGACGGGCCAGATACATAACGGGATGGGCCAGAAACGTGACGAGCCAGATATGGGATGGTATGGGCCAGCTATGGGACAGCCCAGATACATGACGGGACGGGCCAGATACAGGACGGGACAGGCCAGATACTGGATGGGCCAGATACGGGACGGGCCAGAGACAGGACCGGACTTGCCAGAGACAGACGGGACGGGACGGGCCAAAGACAGGATGAGACTGGCCGAAGATAGGACGGACCGAGGCGTGCCAGAGACAGGACGGGACCTGCTAGAGACGGGGCGACCAGATACAGGACGGGGCGGTCCAGATACAGGACGGTCCAGGGACGGGACTGGCCAGAGCAGGATGGGACTGGCCTGAGGCAGGACAGGACCGGTCGGGCCAGAGACAGGACGGGACGGGCAAGAGAGAGGACGGGACGGGCCAAAGAGAGGACGGGACGGGCCAGAGATAGGACGGGAAGGGCCAAAGACAGGACGGGACGGACCAGAGATGGGACGGGCAAGAGACAGGATTGGACAGGCCAGAGATAGCACCGGTCGGGACTGGCCAGAGCAGGATGGGACTGGCCTGAGGCAGGACAGGACCAGTCGGGCCAGAGACAGGACGGGACGGGCAAGAGAGAGGACGGGACGGGCCAAAGAGAGGATGGGACGGGCCAGAGATAGGCTGGGACAGGCCAGAGACAGGACGGGACGGGCCAGAGACGGGACGGGCCAGAGACGGGATGGGTCAGATACAGGACTGGGGACACATTAGGAATGCGTGCACTGTTCCTTTAAGAATCAGGAAGTGCTGCCGCCCTCAACAAGCAGCCAAGACACATGTACACAGCCAGCATAGGAACATAGTGTTCAGCCTGCATTGGTGGGTAAGTCGACGGTCTTGCATGGTGTGAGATTGGAAGCCATGCCAGCTTGCCGCCAGTGATGTTACAATTAAGTAGTGTAGGTCTGGTGTAGAGAAAATGGAAGTTTTGCAAATAAATATTACAACTATTATTTAATAGGCAAACATCACATGTAAAGTTTGCATGATATACCTTCCTAGTACTTTATCTAAATTAGAGGCAAATTGAAGATTACTTCTGCCTAAATGGCAGAAAATGCACCTATCTTGGTGATGGATAGGACAGCTTGAGGGGATATGGAGGAGGTTGTTTTTTTGATAGGTGTCATTTAAACATTTTGCTAATAATTTATGGAAAGTATCATATTTTTCTAACTATTGAACTCACCTTAATTTATAACACACCCCAGATTAAAGTTCCTTTATGTGTAAATTTGTGGAGGATTTGATAATACTACCTTTAATGGGATGGGCCAGATACAGGACGGGACGGGCCAGATACGGAATGGGCCAGATACAGGACGGGCCAGAGACAGGACCGGACGGATCACGCCAGAGACATGACGAGACGGGCCAGAGACAGGACTGGACAGGCCAAAGACAGGATGAGACTGGCTGGAGATAGGACGGACCGAGGCGTACCAGAGACAGGACGGGACGGGCTAGAGACGGGGCGACAGATAGTGGACGGGACGGTCCAGATACAGGACAGTCCAGGGACAGGACGGGCCAGAGCAGGACGGGACTGGTCAGAGGCAGGACAGGACCGATCAGGCCAGAGACAGGACGGGACGGGCAAGAGAGAGGACGGGACGGGCAAGAGAGAGGACGGGACGGGCCAAAGAGAGGACGGGATGGACAAGAGATGGGATGGGCAAGAGACAGGATTGGACAGGCCAGAGATAGCACCGAACGGGCCAGAGACATGACGGGACAGGCCAGAGACAGGACGGGACGGGCCAGAGACAGGACGAGATGGGAAGGGACAGGCCAGATATGGGACAGGACAGGCCAGATGCGGGACGGGCCAGATACGAGATGGGACGGGCCAGATACAGGACGGGACGAGCCAGAGATAGGACGGGACGGGCCAGAAACAGGACTTCACGAGCTATACATTATGGGAAGGGAAATAGACAGGATGGGACGGGCCAGAGACGGTACAGGATGTGCCAGATACAGGACAGGACTAGCCAGTGACAGGACGGGACGGGCCAGAAACAGGACGGGACAAGCTATACATTATGGGACCGTCCAGAGACCGGACGGGACGGTCCAGATACAGGATAAGACGGGCCAGAGACAGGACAGGATGGCCCAGATACAGTACGGGACAGGCCACATACAGGACGGTCCGGGCCAAAAATGAGACGGGCCAGATACAGGACGACATGGGCCAGATACGGGACGGGCCAGATATGGGACAGGACAGGCTAGATATGGGATGAACCATGGACAGGATGGAATGGGCCAGATACGAGATGGCCAGATACGGGACGGGCCACATACTGAATGGGCATGGACACATACGGGACGGGCCAGATAGGGACTGGTTGGGTCACATACAGGACAGGACGTGCCAGAGACGGGAAGGGACGAGGCGGGCCAGATACGGGATGAGATGGGCCAGATAAGGGACAGCCAGATACGGGACGGGATGGTCAGATACGGGACTAAACGGGTCAGATATGGGACTGGACGGACCAGATACGGGACGGGGCGGGTTAGACATTACAGGACAGGACATAGACAGAATGGGAGGGGTCAGGGACAGGCTGAGACTGGCCAGAGACAGGATGTGACGGGCCAGAGACGGGACGGGTTAGAGATGGGACGGGTCAGATACAGGACTGGGGACACATTAGGAATGCGTGCACTGATCCTTTAAGAATCAGGAAGTGCTGCTGCTACCGCCCTCAACAAGCAACCAAGACACATGTACACAGCCAGCATAGGAACATAGTGCGCAGCCTCCATTGGTGGGTAAGTCGGCGGTCTTGCATGGTGTGAGATGGGAAGCCATGCCAGCATGCCGCCATGGATGTTACAATTAAGTAGTGTAGGTCAGGCGTAGAGAAAATGGAAGTTTTGCAAATAAATATTACAACTATTATTTAATAGGCAAACATCACATGTAGTGTTTGCATGATATACTTTCCTGGTACTTTATCTAAATTAGAAGCAAATTGTTTGAAGATTACTTCTACCTAAATGGCAGAAAATGCACCTATCTTGGTGATGGATAGGACTGCTTGAGGGGATATGGAGGAGGCTGTTTTTGATAGGTGTAATTTAAACATTTTGCTAATAATTTATGGAAAGAATCATATTTTTCTAACTATTGAACTCACCTTAATTTAAAACACACCCCAGGTTAAATTTCCTGGAGGTGTAAATTTGTGGAGGATTTGATAATACTACCTTTAATGGGATGGGCCAGATACAGGACGGGACAGGAAAGATACGGGATGAGCCAGACACAGGACGGGCCAGATACAGGACGGGCCAGAGACAGGACCGGACGGGACACGCCAGAGACAGGACGAGACGGGTTATAGACAGGACGGGACGGACCAAATACAGGATGAGACTGGCCGGAGATAGCACGGACCGAGGCGTGCCAGAGACAGGACGGGACGGGCTAGAGACGGGGCGACCAGATACAGGATGGGCCGGTCCAGATACAGGACGGTCCAGGGACGGGACGGGCCAGAGCAGAACGGGACTGGCCAAAGGCAGGACAGGACAGGTCGGGCCAGAGACAGGACGAGACAGGCCAAATACAGGACGGGACGGACCAGAGATGGGACGGGCAAGAGACAGGATTGGACAGGCCAGAGATAGCATCGGACGGGCCATACCATAGACAGGACGGGGCAGGCCAGAGACAGGACGAGATGGGAAGGGACTGGCCAGATACAGGAAGGGACAGGCCAGATACAGGACAGGACAGGCCAGATGCGGGACGGGCCAGATACGAGATGGGACGGGCCAGATACTGGACGGGACGGGCCAGAAACAGGACAGGATGAGTCAGAGACAGGACGGGACGGGCCAGAAACAGGACGGGACAAGCTATACTTTATCGGACAGGCCAGAGACCGGACGGGACGGTCCAGATACAGGAAAAGACAGGCTAGAGACTGGACGGGATGGCCCAGATACAGTACGGGACAGGCCAGATACAGGACGGTACGGGCAAAATATGGGACGGGCCAGATACAGGACGACATGGGCCAGATACGGGACGGGCCAGATATGGGACAGGACATGCTAGATATGGGATGAGCCATGGACAGGATGGGATGGGCCAGATACGAGATGGCCAGATACGGGACGGGCCAGATACTGAATGGGCCTGGCCACATACGGGACGGGCCAGATAGGGACTGGTTGGGTCAGATACGGGACAGGAAGTGCCAGAGACGGGAAAGGATGAGGCGGGCCAGATACGTGATGAGATGGGCCAGATAAGGGATAGCCAGATACGGGACGGGATGGTCAGATACGGGACCAAACGGGTCAGATATGGGACTGGACGGACCAGATACGGGACGGGGCGGGTTAGACATTACAGGACGGGCCATAGACAGGATGGGAGGGGCCAGGGACAGGCTGGGACGGGCCAGAGACAGAACGGGACGGCCAGAGACGGGACGGGCCAGAGACGGGATGGATCAGATACAGGACTGGGGACACATTAGGAATGCGTGCACTGTTCCTTTAAGAATCAGGAAGTGCTGCCGCTTCCGCCCTCAACAAGCAGCCAAGACACATGTACACAGCCAGCATAGGAACATAGTGCGCAGCCTGCATTGGTGGGTAAGTCGACGGTCTTGCATGGTGTGAGATGGGAAGCCATGCCAGCTTGCCGCCAGGGATGTTACCATTAAGTAGTGTAGGTCAGGTGCTGAGAAAATGGAAGTTTTGCAAATAAATATTACAACTATTATTTAATAGGCAAACATCACATGTAAAGTTTGCATGATATACCTTCCTAGTACTTTATCTAAATTAGAAGCAAATTGAAGATTACTTCTGCCTAAATGGCAGAAAATGCACCTATCTTGGTGATGGATAGGACAGCTTGAGGGGATATGGAGGAGGCTGATTTTTGATAGGTGTCATTTAAACATTTTGCTAATAATTTATGGAAAGTATCATATTATTCTAACTATTGAACTCACCTTAATTTTAAACACACCCCAGGTTAAATTTGCTGGAGGTGTAAATTTGTGGAGGATTTGATAATACTACCTTTAGTGGGATGGGCCAGATACAGGACGAGACAGGCCAGATACGTGACGGAATGAGCCAGATACAGGACAGGCCAGAAATAGGACCGGACGGGTCGTGCTTGAAAAAGGACGGGACGGGCCAGAGACGGAGCGACCAGATACAGGACGGGCCAGATACGGGACAGGCTGGGCCAGGGATAGGACGTGCTAGATACGGGACTGGCCAGATATGGAACGGGCCAGATACTGGACGGGATGGGCCAGATACGGGATGAGATGGGCTAGATAAGGGAAAGCCCGATACGGGACAGGATGGTCAGAAACGGGACTAAACGGGTCAGATATGAACTGGACGGACCAGATACAGGAAGGGGCGGGTTAGACATTAGAGGACGGGCCATAGACAGGATGGGATGGGCCAGGGACAGGCTGGGATGGGCCAGAGACGGGACGGGTCAGATACAGGACTGGGGACACATTAGGAATGCACACAGCCAGCATAGGAACATAGTGCGCAGCCTGCATTGGTGGGTAAGTCGGCGGTCTTGCATGGTGTGAGATGGGAAGCCATGCCAGCACGCCGCCAGGGATGTTACAATTAAGTAGTGTAGGTCAGGTGTAGAGAAAATGGAAGTTTTGCAAATAAATATTACAATTATTGTTTAATAGGCAAACATCACATGTAGAGTTTGCATGATATACCTTCCTAGTACTTTATCTAAATTAGAAGCAAATTGTTTGAAGATTACTTCTACCTAAATGGCAGAAAATGCACCTATCTTGGTGATGGATAGGACAGCTTGAGGGGATATGGAGGAGGCTGTTTTTTGATAGGTGTCATTTAAACATTTTGCTAATAATTTATAGAAAATATCATACTTTTCTAACTATTGAGCTCACCTTAATTTAAAGCACAGAGGACGGCACGGGCCAAAGACCAGATGGGACGGGCCAAAGACCGGATGGGACGGGCCAGAGACCGGATGGGACGGGCCAGAGACCGACGGGGCGGGCCAGAGACCGGACGGGACATATACAGGACGGGACAGGCCAGAGACGAGGCGGGCCAGATACAGGATGGGGCAGATACAGGATGGGCCAGGGACGGGCCACTGCAGTACCGGACGGGTCAGAGGCAGGACAGGACGGGTCGGGCCAGAGACAGGACGGGACGGGCCAGAAACAGGACAAGACGGGCCAGAGGCAAGACGAGATGGGCCAGAGACAGGACGAGCCAGAGATAGGACAGGACGGGCCAAATACGGGATGGTACGGGCCAGAAATGGGATGGCACGGGCCAGATACATGACGGGACGGGCCAGATACATGACGAGATGGAACAGATACGGAACAGGACGGGCCAGATACGGGACGAGCCAGATACGGGACAGGCCAGTTACGGGATGGGGCAGATATGGGACGGGGCAGATACGGGACGGTACAGATACAGGACGGGCCAGAGATACAGGACGGGCCAGAGACAGGAATAGGACGGACCATAGACAGGACTGGACGGGCCAGAGACGAGATGGGTCAGATACAGGACTGGGGACACATTAGGAATGCGTGCACTGTTCCTTTAAAAATCAGGAAGTGCTGCCGCTGTCGCCCTCAACAAGCAGCCAAGACACATGCACACAGCCAGCAGAGGAACACAGTGTGCAGCCTGGATTGGTGGGTAAGTCGGCGGTCTTGCATGGTGTGAGATGGGAAGCCATGCCAGCACGCCGCCAGGGATGTTACAATTAAATAGTGTAGGACAGGCATAGAGAAAATGGAAGTTTTGCAAATAAATATTACAACTATTGTTTAATAGGCAAACATCACATGTAGAGTTTGCATGATATACCTTCCTGGTACTTTATCTAAATTAGAAGCAAATTGTTTGAAGATTACTTCTACCTAAATGGCAGAAAATGCACCTATCTTGGTGATGGATAGGACAGCTTGAGGGGATATGGAGGAGGCTGTTTTTTAATAGGTGTCATTTAAACATTTTGCTAATAATTTATAGAAAGTATCATACTTTTCTAACTATTGAGCTCACCTTAATTTAAAGCACAAAAGACGGCACGGGCCAAAACCAGATGGAACGGGCCAAAGACCGGATGGGATGGGCCAAAGACCGGATGGGACGGGCCAAAGACCGGATGGGACGGGCCAGAGACAGGACGGGACGGGGCGGGCCAGAGACAGGACGGGACATATACAGGACGGGATGGGCCAGATACAGGATGGGCCAGATACAGGATGGGCCAGGGACGGGCCACTGCAGTACCAGACGGGTCTGAGGCAGGACAGGACGGGTCGGGCCAGAGACAGGACGGGACGGGACAGAGATAGGACAAGACGGGCCAGAGACAGAACGAGATGGGCCAGAGACAGAACGAGCCGGAGATAGGACAGGACGGGCCAGAGAAAGGACGGGACTAGCTAGAAACAGGAAGGGACGGGCCAGATACGGGACGGGCCAGATACAGGAAGGGACAGGCGAGAGACAGGATGGGATGGGCCAGATATGGGTCGGGAGAGACCAGATACGTGACGGGACCCGACAGGATAGACACGGGACGGTACAAGCCAGATACGCGACGGGCCAGATACAAGATGGGACTAGATGGGCCAGATACAGGATGGTACGGAACGGGCCAGATGCAGGAGGGGACGGTCCGAGTACAGGATGGGACAGGCCAGATAGAGAACTGCACGGGATGGGCCAGAGACAGGACTGGACGGGCCAGAGATAGGATGAGACAGGCCAGATACGGGACGGGACAGGAAAGATACGGAACAGGACGTGCCAGATACAAGATGGTACGGGCCAGATACAGGACGGTACAGGCCAGATACAGAACTGTATGGGACGGGCCAGAGACAGGAGGGGATGGGCCGGGTACAGGATGGGACGGGCCAGATACGGAACTGCACGGTACGGGCCAGAGACAGGACTGGACGGGCCAGAGACAGGATGGGATAGGCCAGATACGGGATGGGGCAGGCCAGATACGGGACAAGACGGGCCAGATACAGGATGGTACGGGCCAGATATGGGACGGTATGGGCCAGATACATGATGGGACGGGCCAGATACAGGACGAGACAGACCAGATACAGAACAGGACGGGCCAGATACGGGACAAGCCAGATACGGGACAGGTCATATATGGGATGGGGCAGATATGGGACGGTACAGATACGGGACGTGCCAGCGACAGGACGGGCCAGATACTGGACGGGATGGGCTAGATACGGGGCGGGCCAGATACGGGACGATACTAGCCAGAGACAGGATGGGACTGGCTAGAGACAGGATGGGATGAGCCAAAGACAGGACGGGTCAGAGACAGGATGGGACGAGCCAAAGACAGGACGGGAGGGGCCAGACACAGGACTGGACAGGCGAGAGACAGAACGGGACGGGCAAGACACAGGACTGGACAGGCCAGAGACAGGACGGGACGGGCCAGATACAGGACGGGACTGGCTAGATACGGGACAGGACCGGCCAGATACTGGACAGGTCAGATACGGGACAGGATGGGCCAGATTCAGGACGGGACGAGATGGGCCAGATACAAGACGGTACGGGACGGGTCAGATACAGGACGGGACGGGCTAGATACGGAACGGGCCAAATACAGGATGGGACGGGCCAGAGACAGGATGGGCGGGCTTGACATTACTGGCCGGGCCATAGACAGAATGGCCAGATACAGGACGGTACTGCCCAGATATGGGACGGCACGGGCCAGATACGCGATGGGACGGGCCAGATACGGGATGGGCCAGATACGGGACGGTCCAGATATGAGACGGGCCAGATATGGGACAGGACGGGCCAGATACGACATGAACCAGGGATGGGAAAGGACAGAAACTGAACGGGATGTGCCATTTATGGTGATGGGCCAGATACGTGACACGCTGGGCCATATACGGGACGGGCCAGATACGGGACTGGTTGGGCCATATACGGGATAGGACGGGCTAGATAGTGAAGGGACGAGACGTGCCAGATAAGAGATGGGCCAGATACGGGACTGGACTGGCCAGATATGGGACTGGACTGGCCAGATACGGGACTTGTCGGGTCAGATATGGGACTAAGCAGGCCAGATATGGGACGGACGGGCTAGACATTACAGGACGGGCCATAGACAGGAGGGGAGGGGCCAGGGACAGCACGGGACGGGCCAGAGACAGGTCAGGACGGTACGGGCCAAATATGGGACGGGCCAGATACAGGACGACATGGGCCAGATACGGGACAAGCCAGATATGGGACAGGAGAGGCTAGATATGGGATGAGCCATGGACAGGATGGGATGGGGCTGATACGAGATGGCCAGATACGGGACGGGCCAGATAGGGACTGGTATGGTCAGATACGGGACAGGACGTGCCAGAGACGGGAAGGGACGAGATGGGCCAGATAAGGGACAGCCAGATACGGGACTAAACAGGTCAGATATGGGACTGGACGGACCAGATACGGGAAGGGGCGGGTTAGACATTACAGGACGTGCCATAGACAGGATGGGAGGGGCCAGGGACAGGCAAGAGACAGGACGGGACGGGCCAGAGACCGGGACGGGCCAGAGATGGGACGGGTGAGATACAGGACTGGGGACACATTAGGAATGCGTGCACTGTTCCTTTAAGAATCAGGAAGTGCTGCCGCTACAGCCCTCAACAAGCAGCCAAGACACATGCACACAGCCAGCATAAGAACATAGTGCGCAGCCTGCATTGGTGGATAAGTCGGCGGTCTTGCATGGTGTGAGATGGGAAGCCATGCCAGCACGCCGCCATGGATGTTACAATTAAGTAGTGTAGGTCAGGTGTAGAGAAAATGGAAATTTTGCAAATAAATATTACAACTATTGTTTAATAGGCAAACATCACATGTAGAGTTTGCATGATATACCTTCCTGGTACTTTATCTAAATTAGAAGCAAATTGTTTGAAGATTACTTCTACCTAAATGGCAGAAAATGCACCTATCTTGGTGATGGATAGGACAGCTTGAGGGGATATGGAGGAGGCTGTTTTTTTGATAGGTGTCATTTAAACATTTTGCTAATAATTTATGGAAAGTATCATATTTTTCTAACTATTGAACTCACCTTAATTTAAAACACACCCCAGGTTAAAGTTCCTTTATGTGTAAATTTGTGGAGGATTTGATAATACTACCTTTAATGGGATGGGCCAGATACAGGACGGAACAGGCCAGATACGGAATGGGCCAGATACAGGACGGGCCAGAGTCAGGACCGGACGGGACGATCCAGAGACATGACAAGACGGGCCAGAGACATTACGGGACGGGCCGGAGATAGGACGGACTGAGGCGTGCCAGAGACAAGACTGGACGGGCTAGAAACGGGGCGACAGATACAGGACAGGACGGTCCAGATACAGGACAGTCCAGGGATGGGACGGGACAGAGCAGTACGGGACTGGTCTGAGGTAGGACAGGACAGGTCGGGCCAGAGACAGGAGGGGACGGGCAAGAGAGAGGACGGGACGGGCAAAAGAGAGGACGGGACGATCCAGAGACAGGACGTGATGGGCCAAAGACAGGACGGGACGGACCAGAGATGGGACAGGCAAGAGACAGGATTGGACAGGCCAGAGGTAGCACCGGACGGGTCAGAGACAGGACGGGACAGGCCAGAGACAGAACGGGACAGGCCAGAGACAGGACGAGATGGGAAGGGACTGGCCAGATACAGGAAGGGACAGGCCAGATATGGGACAGGACAGGCCAGATGCGGGACGGGCCAGATACGAGATGGGACGGGCCAGATACAGGACGGGACGAGCCAGAGATAGGACAGGACGGGCCAGAAACAGGACTGGACGAGCAATACATTATGGGACGGGAAATAGACAGGATGGGACGGGCCAGAGACGGTACGGGACGTGCCAGATACAGGACAGGACGAGCAAGTGACAGGACGGGACGGGCCAGAAACAGGACAGGACATGCTATACATTATGAGACCGTCCAGAGACTGGACGGGACGGTCCAGATACAGGAAAAGACGGGCCAGAGACAGGATGGGATGGCCCAGATACAGTACGGGGTGACCAGATACAGGACGGGACGGTTCAGATACAGGATGGGCCAGGGACGGGACGGACCAGAGCAGGACGAGACTGGCCAGAGGCAGGACTGGACCGGTCAGGCCAGAGACAGGACGGGACGGGCCAGATACAGGAAGGGACGGGCCAGATACGGGACGGGCCAGATTCAAGACGGGATGGGCCAGAGATAGGACGTGATGGGACGGGCCAGATACAGGAAGGGACGGGCCATATACTGGACGTGCCACATTCAGGACGGGACGGGCCAGATACAGGACGGGACGGGCCAGATACAGGACGGGACCGACCAGATACAGGACGGGATGGGCCAGAGACAGGACGGAATGTGCTAGAGACATTACGGGACAGGCCATAGACAGGACGGGTCGGGCCAGAGACAGGATGGGACAGGCCAGATTCATGACGGGATGGGCCAGAAACGTGACGAGCCAAATATGGGACGGTATGGGACAGATATGGGACAGCCCACATACATTACGGGACGGGCCAGATACAGGACGGTACGGACCAAATACGTGACGGGACGGGCCAGATACGGGACGGGTCAGATGCGGGACGGGCCAGATACGGGACAGGCCAGATACAGGACGGGCCAGATACGGGACAGGCTGGGCCAGGGACAGGACGTGCCAGATACGGGACAGGCCAGATATGGAACGGGCCAGATACTGGATGGGATGGGCCAGATACAGGGCGGGCCAGATACAGGACGAAACGGACCAGAGCTGCGCCAGAGACAGGAAGGGATGGGCCAGAGACAGGACAGGACGGGCCAAAGACTGGACCGGACGGGCCAGAGACGGGACGGGTAAGAGACAGGATTGGACATGCCAGAGATAGCACCGGAGGGGCCAGAGACAGGACGGGACAGGACAGAGACAGGACAAGATGGGAAGGGACTGGCCAGATACAGGAAGGGACAGGCCAGATACGGGACAGGACAAGCCAGTTGCGGGACGGGCCAGATACGAGACGGGATGGGCCATATATAGGACAGGATGAGGCAGAGATAGGATGGGACGGGCCAGAAACAGGACGGGACGAGCTATACATTATGGGACGGGAAATAGACAGGACGGGACGGGCCATAGACGGTACGCGACGGGCCAGATACAGGACAGGACGAGCCAGAGACAGTACGTGACGGGCCAGAAACAGGACGGGACAAGCAATACATTACGGGACGGGCCATATACAGGACGGGACGGGCCAGAGACAAGACGGAACGGGACAGATACAGGAAAAGACTGGCCAAAGACAGGACTGTACGGGCCAAATAGTGCGCAGCCTGCATTGGTGGGTAAGTCGGCTCTCTTGCATGGTGTGAGATGGGAAGCCATGCCACAACGCCGCCATGGATGTTACAATTAAGTAGTGTAGGTCAGGCATAGAGAAAATGGAAGTTTTGTAAATAAATATTACAACTATTGTTTACTAGGCAAACATCACATGTAGAGTTTGCATGATATACCTTCCTAGTGCTTTATCTAAATTAGAAGCAAATTGTTTGAAGATTACTTCTACCTAAATGGTAGAAAATGCACCTATCTTGGTGATGGATAGGACAGCTTGAGGGGATATGGAGGAGGCTGTTTTTTGATAGTTGTCATTTCAACATTTTGCTAATAATTTATGGAAAGTATCATATTTTTCTAACTATTGTACTCACCTTAATTTAAAACACACCCCAGGTTAAATTTCCTGGAGGTTTAAATTTGTGGAGGATTTGATAATACTACCTTTAATGGGATGGGCCAGATACAGTACGGGACAGGCCAGATACGTGACGGGATGGGCCAGATGCAGGACAGGCCAGAGACAGGACCGGACGGGACGTGCCTGAGAAAGGACAGGACGGGCCAGAGACGAGGCGACCAGATACAGGACGGGACGGTCCAGATACAGGATGGGCGAGGGACGGGACGGACCAGAGCAGGACGGGACTGGCCAGAGGCAGGACAGGAACAGTTAGGCCAGAGACAGGTCGGGACGGGCCTGATACAGGAAGGGACGGGCCAGATACGGGACGGGCCAGATTCAAGACAGGATGGGCCATAGACAGGACAGGATGGGACGGGCCCGATACAGGAAGGGACGGGCCAGATACGGGTCCGGCCAGATTCAGGATGGGACGGGCCAGATACAGGACGGGACCGACCAGATACAAGACAGGATGGGCCAGAGAGAGGACGGAATGTGCTAGAGACATTAAGGAATAGGCCATACACAGGACGGGTCGAGCCAGAGACAGGATGGGACGGGCCAGATACATGACGGGATGGGCCAGAAACGTGACGAGCCAGATATGGGACGGGACGGGCCAGATACAGGACGGTACGGACCAAATACGGGACGGGACGGGCCAGATACGGGACGGGTCAGATGCGGGACGGGCCAGATACGGGACAGGCCAAATACAGGACGGGCCAGATACGGGACAGGCCGGGCCAGGGACAGGACGTGCCAGATACGGGACAGGCCAGATATGGAACGTGCCAGATACTAGACGGGATGGGTCAGATATGGGACAGTCCAGATACATGATGGGGCGGGCCAGATACGGGATGGGATGGGCCAGATACTGGACGGGTCAGATGCGGGATGGGCCAGATACGGGACAGGACAGATACAGGACGGGCCAGATACGGGACAGGCCGGGCCAGGGACAGGACGTGCCAGATACGGGACAGGCCAGATATGGAACGTGCCAGATACTAGACGGGATGGGCCAGATATCGGGCGGGCCAGATATGGGACGAGACGGGCCAGAGCTGGGCCAGAGACAGGAAGGGATGGGCCAGAGACAGGACAGGACGGGCCAAAGACTGGACCGGACGGGCCAGAGACAGGACGGGCAAGAGACAGGATTGGACAGGCCAGAGATAGCACCAGACGTGCCAGAGACAGGACGAGATGGGAAGGGACTGGCCAGATACAGGAAGGGACAGGCCAGATACGGGACAGGACAGGCCAGATGCGGGACGGGCTATATACGAGACGGGACGGGCCAGATATAGGACGGGACGAGGCAGAGATAGGATGGGACGGGCCAGAAACAGGATGGGACGAGCTATGCGTTATGGGACGGTAAATAGAAAGGACGGGACGGGCCAGAGACGGTACGCGATGGGCCAGATATAGGACAGGACGAGCCAGAGACAGTACGGGACGGGCCAGAAACAGGACGGGACAAGCAATACATTATGGGTCGGGCCAGAGACAGGATGGGACAGGCCAGATTCATGACGGGATGGGCCAGAAACGTGACGAGCCAAATATGGGACGGTATGGGACAGATATGGGACAGCCCACATACATTACGGGACGGGCCAGATACAGGACGGTACGGACCAAATACGGGACGGGACGGGCCAGATACGGGACGGGTCAGATGCGGGACAGGCCAGATACGGGACAGGCCAGATACAGGACGGGCCAGATACGGGACAGGCTGGGCCAGGGACAGGACGTGCCAGATACGGGACAGGCCAGATATGGAACGGGCCAGATACTGGATGGGATGGGCTAGATACAGGGCGGGCCAGATACAGGACGAGACGGACCAGAGCTGCGCCAGAGACAGGAAGGGATGGGCCAGAGACAGGACAGGACGGGCAAAGACTGGACCGGACGGGCCAGAGACGGGACGGGTAAGAGACAGGATTGGACATGCCAGAGATAGCACCGGACGGGCCAGAGACAGGACGGGACAGGCCAGAGACAGGACAAGATGGGAAGGGACTGGCCAGATACAGGAAGGGACAGGCCAAATACGGGACAGGACAGGCCAGTTGCAGGACGGGCCAGATACGAGACGGGATGGGCCATATATAGGACGGGATGAGGCAGAGATAGGATGGGACGGGCCAGAAACAGGACGGGACGAGCTATACATTATGGGACGGGAAATAGACAGGACGGGACGGGCCATAGACGGTACGCGACGGGCCAGATACAGGACAGGACGAGCCAGAGACAGTACGTGACGGGCCAGAAACAGGACGGGACAAGCAATACATTATGGGACGGGCCATATACAGGACGGGACGGGCCAGAGACAAGACGGAACGGGACAGATACAGGAAAAGACTGGCCAAAGACAGGACTGTACGGGCCAAATAGTTCGCAGCCTGCATTGGTGGGTAAGTCGGCGGTCTTGCATGGTGTGAGATGGGAAGCCATGCCACAACGCCGCCATGGATGTTACAATTAAGTAGTGTAGGTCAGGTGTAGAGAAAATGGAAGTTTTGTAAATAAATATTACAACTATTGTTTACTAGGCAAACATCACATGTAGAGTTTGCATGATATACCTTCCTAGTGCTTTATGTAAATTAGAAGCAAATTGTTTGAAGATTACTTCTACCTAAATGGTAGAAAATGCACCTATCTTGGTGATGGATAGGACAGCTTGAGGGGATATGGAGGAGGCTGTTTTTTGATAGGTGTCATTTAAACATTTTGCTAATAATTTATGGAAAGTATCATATTTTTCTAACTATTGAACTCACCTTAATTTAAAACACACCCCAGGTTAAATTTCCTGGAGGTTTAAATTTGTGGAGGATTTGATAATACTACCTTTAATGGGATGGGCCAGATACAGGACGGGACAGGCCAGATACGTGACGGGATGGGCCAGATGCAGGACAGGCCAGAGGCAGGACCGGACGGGACGTGCCTGAGAAAGGACGGGACGGGCCAGAGACGAGGCGACCAGATACAGGACGGGACGGTCCAGATACAGGACGGGCCAGGGACGGGACGGACCAGAGCAGGACTGGACTGGCCAGAGGCAGGACAGGACCAGTTAGGCCAGAGACAGGTCGGGACGGGCCTGATACAGGAAGGGACGGGCCAGATACGGGACGGGCCAGATTCAAGACAGGATGGGCCATAGACAGGACAGGATGGGACGGGCCCGATACAGGAAGGGACGGGCCAGATACGGGACGGGCCAGATTCAGGATGGGACGGGCCAGATACAGGACGGGACCGACCAGATACAGGACGGGATGGGCCAGAGAGAGGACGGAATGTGCTAGAGACATTAAGGAATAGGCCATACACAGGACGGGTCGAGCCAGAGACAGGATGGGACGGGCCAGATACATGACGGGATGGGCCAGAAACGTGACGAGCCAGATATGGGACGGGACGGGCCAGATACAGGACGGTACGGACCAAATACGGGACGGGACGGGCCAGATACGGGACGGGTCAGATGCGGGACGGGCCAGATACGGGACAGGCCAAATACAGGACGGGCCAGATACGGGACAGGCCGGGCCAGGGACAGGACATGCCAGATACGGGACAGGCCAGATATGGAACGTGCCAGATACTAGACGGGATGGGTCAGATATGGGACAGCCCAGATACATGATGGGACGGGCCAGATACGGGATGGGATGGGCCAGATACGGGACGGGTCAGATGCGGGATGGGCCAGATACGGGACAGGACAGATACAGGACGGGCCAGATACGGGATAGGCCGGGCCAGGGACAGGACGTGCCATATACGGGACAGGCCAGATATGGAACGTGCCAGATACTAGACGGGATGGGCCAGATATCGGGCGGGCCAGATATGGGACGAGACGGGCCAGAGCTGGGCCAGAGACAGGAAGGGATGGGCCAGAGACAGGACGGGACGGGCCAAAGACTGGACCGGACGGGCCAGAGACGGGACGGGCAAGAGACAGGATTGGACAGGCCAGAGATAGCACCAGACGTGCCAGAGACAGGACGGGACAGGCCAGAGACAGGACGAGATGGGAAGGGACTGGCCAGATACAGGAAGGGACAGGCCAGATACGGGACAGGACAGGCCAGATGCGGGACGGGCTATATACGAGACGGGACGGGCCAGATATAGGACGGGACGAGGCAGAGATAGGATGGGACGGGCCAGAAACAGGATGGGACGAGCTATGCGTTATGGGACGGTAAATAGAAAGGACGGGACGGGCCAGAGACGGTACGCGATGGGCCAGATACAGGACAGGACGAGCCAGAGACAGTACGGGACGGGCCAGAAACAGGACGGGACAAGCAATACATTATGGGACGGGCCATAGACAGGACTTGACGGGCCAGAGACAAGACGGAACGGGACAGATACAGGAAAAGACGGGCCAAAGACAGGACGGGATGGCCCAGATACAGTACGGGACAGGCCAGATACAGGACGGTACGGGCCAAATAGTGCGCAGCCTGCATTGGTGGGTATGTCGGCGGTATTGCATGGTGTGAGATGGGAAGCCATGCCAGCACGCCGCCATGGATGTTACAATTAAGTAGTGTAGGTCAGGCGTAGAGAAAATGGAAGTTTTTCAAATAAATATTACAACTATTGTTTAATAGGCAAACATCACATGTAGAGTTCGCATGATATACCTTCCTAGTACTTTATCTAAATTAGCAGCAAATTGTTTGAAGATTACTTCTACCTAAATGGCAGAAAATGCACCTATCTTGGTGATGGATAGGACAGCTTGAGGGGATATGGAGGAGGCTGTTTTTTGATAGGTGTCATTTAAACATTTTGCTAATAATTTATGGAAAGTATCATATTTTTCTAACTATTAAACTCACCTTAATTTAAAACACACCCCAGGTTAAATTTCCTGGAGGTGTAAATTTGTGGAGGATTTGATAATACTACCTTTAATGAGATGGACCAGATACAGGACGGGACAGGCCAGATACGTGACAGGATGGGCCAGATACAGGACAGGGCAGAGACAGGACCGGACGGACTGTGCCTGAAAAATGACGGGACGGGCCCGAGACGGGGCGACCAGATACAGGACGGGACGGTCCAGATACAGGACGGGCAGCGAAGGGACGGACCAGAGCAGGACGGGACTGGCCAGAGGCAGGACAGGACCGGTCAGGCCAGAGACAGGACGAGACGGGCCCGATACAGGAAGGTACGGGCCAAATATGGGACGGGCCAGATTCAGGATGGGATGGGCCAGAGATAGGACGTGATGGGACGGGCCACATACAGGAAGGGATGGGCCAGATACAGGACGGGCCAGATTCAGGACGGGACGGACCAGATACAGGACGGGACCGAACAGTTACAGGACGGGATCGGCCAGAGACAGGACGGAATGTGCTAGAGACATTACGGGACAGGCCATAGACAGGACGGGTCGGGCCAGAGACAGGACGGGACGGGCCAGATACATGACTGAATTTGTCAGAAACGTGATGAGGCAGATATGGGACGGTATGGGCTAGAAATGGGACAGACCAGATACATGACGGGACTGGCCAGATACAGGACGGTACGGACCAGATATGTGACGGGCCAGATACGGGACGATTCATATGCGGGACGGGCCAGATACGGGACAGTCCAGATACAGGACGGGCCAGATACGGGACAGGCCGGCCCAGGGACAGGACATGCCAGATACGGGACAGGCCAGATATGGAACGGGCCAGATACTGGACGGGATGGGCCAGATACAGGGCAGGCCAGATTCGGGATGAGACGGGCCAGAGCTGGGCCAGAAACAGGAAAGCACGGGCCGGAGACCATACGGGACGGGCCAAAGACTGGACGAGACGGGCCAGAGACGGGACGGGAGAGACAGGACGAGACAGGCCAGAGACAGGACGAGATGGGAAGGGACTGGCCAGATACAGGAAGGGACAGGCCAGATACGGGACAGGACAGGCCAGATGCTGGACGGGCCAGATACAATGTGGGACGTGCCAGATATTGGACGGGACGAGGCAGAGATAGGATGGGACGGGCCAGAAACAGGACGGGACGAGCTATACATTATGGGAAGGGAAATAGACAGGACGGGACGGGCCAGAGACGGTACACGACAGGCCAGATACAGGACAGGACGAGCCATAGACAGTACGGGACGGGCCAGAATCAGGACGGGACAAGCTATACATTATGGGACGGGCCATAGACAGGACGGGACGGGCCAGAGACAAGACTTAAGGGGACAGATACAGGAAAAGACGGCCAAAGACAGGACGGGATGGCCCAGATACAGTACAGGACAGGCCAGATACAGGACGGTACGGACCAAATAGTGCGCAGCCTGCATTGGTGGGTAAGTCGGCGGTCTTGCATGGTGTGAGATGGGAAGCCATGCCAGCACGCCGCCATGGATGTTACAATTAAGTAGTGTAGGTCAGGCGTCGAGAAAGTGGAAGTTTTGCAAATAAATATTACAACTATTGTTTAATAGGCAAACGTCACATGTAGAGTTTGCATGATATACCTTCCTAGTACTTTATCTAAATTAGAAGCAAATTGTTTGAAGATTACTTCTACCTAAATGGCAGAAAATGCACCTATCTTGGTGATGGATAGGACAGCTTGAGGGGATATGGAGGAGGCTGTTTTTTGATAGGTGTCATTTAAACATTTTGCTAATAATTTATGGAAAGTATCATATTTTTCTAACTATTAAACTCACCTTAATTTAAAACACACCCCAGGTTAAATTTTCTGGAGGTTTAATTTTGTGGAGGATTTGATAATACTACCTTTAATGGGATGGGCCAGATACAGGACGGGACAGGCCAGATACGGGATGGACCAAATACAGGACGGGCCAGAGACAGGACCGGACAGGACACGCCAGAGACAGGACGAGACGGGCCAGAGACTGGACGGGACGGGCCAAAGACAGGATGAGACTGGCCGGAGATAGGAAGGACCGAGGTGTACCAGAGGCAGGATGGGACGGGCTAGAGACGGGGCGACCAAACACAGGATACAGGATGGTCCAGGGACGGGACTGGCCAGAGGCAGGACAGGACGGGCAAGAGAGAGGATGGGGCGGGCCAAAGAGAGGACGGGACGGGCCAGAGACAGGACGGGACGGGGCAAAGACAGGAAGGGACGGACCAGAGATAGGTCTGGCAAGAGACAGGATTGGACAGGCCAGAGACAGCACCAGACGGGCCAGAGACAGGACGGGACAGGCCAGAAACAGGACGGGACGGGCCAGAGACAGGACAAGATGGGAATGGATTGGCCAGAAACAGGAAGGGACAGGCCAGATACGGGACAGGACAGGCCACATACGGGACGGGCCAGATACGAGATGGGATGGGCCAGATGCAGGACGGGACGAGCCAGAGATAGGACGGGACGGGCCAGAAACAGGACTGGACGAGCTATACATTATGGGACGGGAAATAGACAGGATGGGACGGCCCAGAGATGGTATGGGACGGTCCAGATACAGGAAAAGACGGGCCAGAGACAGGACGGGATGCCCCAGATACAGTACGGGACAGGCCAGATACAGGAAAAGACGGGCCAGAGACAGGACGGGATGCCCCAGATACAGTATGGGACAGGCCAGATACAGGACGGTACGGGCCAAATATGGGACAGGCCAGATACAGGACGACATGGGCCAGATACGGGACGGGCCAGATATGGGACAGGACAGGCTAGATATGGGATGAGCCATGGACCGGATGGAATGGGCCAGTTACGAGATGGCCAGATACGGGACGGGCCAGATACTGAATTGGCCTGGCCACATATGGGACGGGCCAGATAGGGACTGGTTGGGTCAGATACAGGACAGGACGAGCCAGAAACGGGAAGGGATGAGGCGGGCCAGATACGGGATGAGATAGCCAGATACGGGACAGGATGGTCAGATGCGGGACTAAACGGGTCAGATATGGGACTGGACGGACCAGATACGAGTTGGGGTGGGTTAGACATTACAGGACGGGCCATAGACAGGATGGGAGGGTCCAGGGACGGGCCAGAGACAGGACGGAACAGGCCAGAGACGGGACGGGTCAGATACAGGACTGGGGACACATTAGGAATGCGTGCACTGTTCCTTTAAGAATCAGGAAGTGCTGCCGCTGCTGCCCTCAACAAACAGCCAAGACACATGTACACAGCCAGCATAGGAACATAGTGCGCAGCCTGCATTGGTGGGTAAGTCGGCGGTCTTGCATGGTGTGAGATGGGAAGCCATGCCAGCACGCCGCCATGGATGTTACAATTAAGTAGTATAGGTCAGGTGTAGAGAAAATGGAAGTTTTGCAAATAAATATTACAACTATTTAATAGGCAAACATCACATGTACAGTTTGCATGATATACCTTCCTGGTACTTTATCTAAATTAGAAGCAAATTGTTTGAAGATTACTTCTACCTAAATGGCAAAAAATGCACCTATCTTGGTGATGGATAGGACAGCTTGAGGGGATATGGAGGAGGCTGTTTTTTGATAGGTGTCATTTAAACATTTTGCTAATAATTTATGGAAAGTATCATATTTTTCTAACTATTGAACTCACCTTTATTTAAAGCACACCCCAGGTTAAATTTCCTGGAGGTGTAAATTTGTGGAGGATTTGGTAATACTACCTTTAATGAGATGGGCCAGATACAGGACGGGACAGGCCAGATACGTGACGGAATGGGCCAGATGCAGGACAGGCCAGAGACAGGACCGGACGTGACGTGCCTGAGAAAGGATGGGATGGGCCAGAGACGGGGCGACCAGATACAGGACGGTAAGGTCCAGATACAGGACGGGCCAGGGACGGGACGGACCAGAGCAGGACGGGACTGGCCAGAGGCAGGACAGGACCGGTCAGGCCAGAGACAGGATGGGACGGGCCAGATACAGGAAGGGACGGGCCCGATACGGGAAGGGCCAGATTCAAGATGGGATGGACCAGAGACAGGACGGGATGGGACGGGCCAGATACAGGAAGGGACGGGCCAGATACGGGACGACCCAGATTTAAGACGTAACGGGCCACATACGGGACGGGACCGACCAGATACAGGACGGGATGGGCCAGAGACAGGACGGAATGTGCTAGAGACATTAAGGGACAGGCCATAGACAGGACGGGTTGGGCCAGAGACAGGATGGGACGGGCCAGAAACGTGACGAGCCAGATATGGAACGGTATGGGCCAGATATGGGACAGCCCAAATTCATGACGGGACGGGCCAGATTTAGGACGGTACGGACCAGATACGGGACGGGACGGGCCAGATACGGGACGTGTCAGATGCGGGATGGGCCACATACGGGACAGGCCAGATACAGGACGGGCCAGATACGGGACAGGCCGGGCCAGGGATAGGATGTGCCAGATACGGGACAGGCCAGATATGGAACGAGCCAGATACTGGACGGGATGGGCCAGATTCATGTCAGGCCAAATACGGGACGAGACGGGCCAGAGCTGGGCCAGAGACAGGAAGGGATGGGCCAGAGTTAGGACGGGACGGGCCAAAGACTGGACGGGACGGGCTAGAGACGGGACGGGCAAGAGACAGGATTGGACAGGCCAGAGGTAGCACAGGACGGGCCAGAGACTGGACGGGACATGCCAGAGACAGGACGAGATGGGAAGGGACTGGCCAGATACAGGAAGGGACAGGCCAGATACGGGACAGGACAGGCCAGATGCTGGACGGGCCAGATACAATGTGGGACGTGCCAGATATTGGACGGGACGAGGCAGAGATAGGATGGGACGGGCCAGAAACAGGACGGGACGAGCTATACATTATGGGAAGGGAAATAGACAGGACGGGACGGGCCAGAGACGGTACACGACAGGCCAGATACAGGACAGGACGAGCCATAGACAGTACGGGACGGGCCAGAATCAGGACGGGACAAGCTATACATTATGGGACGGGCCATAGACAGGACGGGACGGGCCAGAGACAAGACTTAAGGGGACAGATACAGGAAAAGACGGCCAAAGACAGGACGGGATGGCCCAGATACAGTACAGGACAGGCCAGATACAGGACGGTACGGACCAAATAGTGCGCAGCCTGCATTGGTGGGTAAGTCGGCGGTCTTGCATGGTGTGAGATGGGAAGCCATGCCAGCACGCCGCCATGGATGTTACAATTAAGTAGTGTAGGTCAGGCGTCGAGAAAGTGGAAGTTTTGCAAATAAATATTACAACTATTGTTTAATAGGCAAACGTCACATGTAGAGTTTGCATGATATACCTTCCTAGTACTTTATCTAAATTAGAAGCAAATTGTTTGAAGATTACTTCTACCTAAATGGCAGAAAATGCACCTATCTTGGTGATGGATAGGACAGCTTGAGGGGATATGGAGGAGGCTGTTTTTTGATAGGTGTCATTTAAACATTTTGCTAATAATTTATGGAAAGTATCATATTTTTCTAACTATTAAACTCACCTTAATTTAAAACACACCCCAGGTTAAATTTTCTGGAGGTTTAATTTTGTGGAGGATTTGATAATACTACCTTTAATGGGATGGGCCAGATACAGGACGGGACAGGCCAGATACGGGATGGACCAAATACAGGACGGGCCAGAGACAGGACCGGACAGGACACGCCAGAGACAGGACGAGACGGGCCAGAGACTGGACGGGACGGGCCAAAGACAGGATGAGACTGGCCGGAGATAGGAAGGACCGAGGTGTACCAGAGGCAGGATGGGACGGGCTAGAGACGGGGCGACCAAACACAGGATACAGGATGGTCCAGGGACGGGACTGGCCAGAGGCAGGACAGGACGGGCAAGAGAGAGGATGGGGCGGGCCAAAGAGAGGACGGGACGGGCCAGAGACAGGACGGGACGGGGCAAAGACAGGAAGGGACGGACCAGAGATAGGTCTGGCAAGAGACAGGATTGGACAGGCCAGAGACAGCACCAGACGGGCCAGAGACAGGACGGGACAGGCCAGAAACAGGACGGGACGGGCCAGAGACAGGACAAGATGGGAATGGATTGGCCAGAAACAGGAAGGGACAGGCCAGATACGGGACAGGACAGGCCACATACGGGACGGGCCAGATACGAGATGGGATGGGCCAGATGCAGGACGGGACGAGCCAGAGATAGGACGGGACGGGCCAGAAACAGGACTGGACGAGATATACATTATGGGACGGGAAATAGACAGGATGGGACGGCCCAGAGATGGTATGGGACGGTCCAGATACAGGAAAAGACGGGCCAGAGACAGGACGGGATGCCCCAGATACAGTACGGGACAGGCCAGATACAGGACGGTACGGGCCAAATATGGGACGGGCCAGATACAGGACGGGACGAGCCAGATATAGGACGGGACGGGCCAGAAACAGGACTGGACGAGCTATACATTATGGGACGGGAAATAGACAGGATGGGACGGGCTAGAGACGGTATGGGTCGTGCCAGATGCAGGACAGGACGAGCCAGAGACAGGACGGGGTCGGGCCAGAAACAGGACGGGACAAGCTATACATTATGGGACGGTCCAGATACAGGAAAAGACGGGCCAGAGACAGGACGGGATGCCCCAGATACAGTATGGGACAGGCCAGATACAGGACGGTACGGGCCAAATATGGGACAGGCCAGATACAGGACGACATGGGCCAGATACGGGACGGGCCAGATATGGGACAGGACAGGCTAGATATGGGATGAGCCATGGACCGGATGGAATGGGCCAGTTACGAGATGGCCAGATACGGGACGGGCCAGATACTGAATTGGCCTGGCCACATATGGGACGGGCCAGATAGGGACTGGTTGGGTCAGATACGGGACAGGACGAGCCAGAAACGGGAAGGGATGAGGCGGGCCAGATACGGGATGAGATAGCCAGATACGGGACAGGATGGTCAGATGCGGGACTAAACGGGTCAGATATGGGACTGGACGGACCAGATACGAGTTGGGGTGGGTTAGACATTACAGGACGGGCCATAGACAGGATGGGAGGGTCCAGGGACGGGCCAGAGACAGGACGGAACAGGCCAGAGACGGGACGGGTCAGATACAGGACTGGGGACACATTAGGAATGCGTGCACTGTTCCTTTAAGAATCAGGAAGTGCTGCCGCTGCTGCCCTCAACAAGCAGCCAAGACACATGTACACAGCCAGCATAGGAACATAGTGCGCAGCCTGCATTGGTGGGTAAGTCGGCGGTCTTGCATGGTGTGAGATGGGAAGCCATGCCAGCACGCCGCCATGGATGTTACAATTAAGTAGTATAGGTCAGGTGTAGAGAAAATGGAAGTTTTGCAAATAAATATTACAACTATTTAATAGGCAAACATCACATGTACAGTTTGCATGATATACCTTCCTGGTACTTTATCTAAATTAGAAGCAAATTGTTTGAAGATTACTTCTACCTAAATGGCAGAAAATGCACCTATCTTGGTGATGGATAGGACAGCTTGAGGGGATATGGAGGAGGCTGTTTTTTGATAGGTGTCATTTAAACATTTTGCTAATAATTTATGGAAAGTATCATATTTTTCTAACTATTGAACTCACCTTTATTTAAAGCACACCCCAGGTTAAATTTCCTGGAGGTGTAAATTTGTGGAGGATTTGGTAATACTACCTTTAATGAGATGGGCCAGATACAGGACGGGACAGGCCAGATACGTGACGGGATGGGCCAGATGCAGGACAGGCCAGAGACAGGACCGGACGTGACGTGCCTGAGAAAGGATGGGATGGGCCAGAGACGGGGCGACCAGATACAGGACGGTAAGGTCCAGATACAGGACGGGCCAGGGACGGGACGGACCAGAGCAGGACGGGACTGGCCAGAGGCAGGACAGGACCGGTCAGGCCAGAGACAGGATGGGACGGGCCAGATACAGGAAGGGACGGGCCCGATACGGGAAGGGCCAGATTCAAGATGGGATGGACCAGAGACAGGATGGGATGGGACGGGCCAGATACAGGAAGGGACGGGCCAGATACGGGACGACCCAGATTTAAGACGTAACGGGCCACATACAGGACGGGACCGACCAGATACAGGACGGGATGGGCCAGAGACAGGACGGAATGTGCTAGAGACATTAAGGGACAGGCCATAGACAGGACGGGTTGGGCCAGAGACAGGATGGGACGGGCCAGAAACGTGACGAGCCAGATATGGAACGGTATGGGCCAGATATGGGACAGCCCAAATTCATGACGGGACGGGCCAGATTTAGGACGGTACGGACCAGATACGGGACGGGACGGGCCAGATACGGGACGTGTCAGATGCGGGATGGGCCACATACGGGACAGGCCAGATACAGGACGGGCCAGATACGGGACAGGCCGGGCCAGGGATAGGATGTGCCAGATACGGGACAGGCCAGATATGGAACGAGCCAGATACTGGACGGGATGGGCCAGATTCATGTCAGGCCAAATACGGGACGAGACGGGCCAGAGCTGGGCCAGAGACAGGAAGGGATGGGCCAGAGTTAGGACGGGACGGGCCAAAGACTGGACGGGACAGGCTAGAGACGGGACGGGCAAGAGACAGGATTGGACAGGCCAGAGGTAGCACAGGACGGGCCAGAGACTGGACGGGACATGCCAGAGACAGGACGAGATGGGAAGGGACTGGCCAGATACAGGAAGGGACAGGCCAGATACGGGACAGGACAGGCCAGATACGGGGCGGGCCAGATACGAGACGTCACAGGCCAGATATAGGACGGGACGAGGCAGAGATAGGATGGGACGGGCCAGAAACGGGACGGGACGAGCTATACATTATGGGACGGGAAATAGACAGGAGGGGTCGGGCCAGAGACGGTACGGGACGTGCCAGAAACAGGACGGGACAAGCTATACATTATGGGACGGGCCATAGACAGGACAGGACGGGCCAGAGACAACAAGGAACGGGACAGATACAGGAAAAGACGGGCCAAAGACAGTACCGGACAGGCCAGATACAGGACGGTACGGGCCAAATAGTGCGCAGCCAGCATTGGTGGGTAAGTCGGCGGTCTTGTATGGTGTGAGATGGGAAGCCATGCCAGCACGCCGCCAGTGATGTTACAATTAAGTAGTGTAGGTCAGGGGTAGAGAAAATGGAAGTTTTGCAAATAAATATTACAACTATTGTTTAATAGGCAAACATCACATGTAGAGTTTGCATGATATACCTTCCTAGTACTTTATCTAAATTAGAAGCAAATTGTTTGAAGATTACTTCTACCTAAATGGCAGAAAATGCACCTATCTTGGTGATGGATAGGACAGCTTGAGGGGATATGGAGGAGGCTGTTTTTTGGATAGGTGTCATTTAAATATTTTGCTAATAATTTATGGAAAGTATCATATTTTTCTAATTATTGAACTCACCTTAATTTAAAACACACCCCAGCTTAAAGTTCCTTTATGTGTAAATTTGTGGAGGATTTGATAATACTAATAATACTACCTTTAATGGGATGGGCCAGATACAGGACAGGCCAGGCCAGATACAAAATGGGCCAGATAAAGGACGGGCCAGAGACAGGACCGGACGGGACACGCCAGAGACAGGACGAGATGGGCCAGAGACAGTACCGGACGGGCCAAAGACAGGATGAGACTGGCCGGAGATAGGACGGACCGAGGCGTGCCAGAGACAGGACGGGACGGGCTAGAGACAGGGCGACCAGATACAGGATACAGGACGGTCCAGGGACGGGACGGGCCAGAGCAGGACGGGACTGGCCAGAGGCAGGACAGGACCGGCAAGAGAGGACGGGTCGGGCAAGAGACAGGATTGGACAGGACAGAACGGGACGGACCAGAGACGTGACGGGATGGGCCAGAGACAGGATGAGATGGGAAGGGATTGGCCAGATACAAGATGGGACAGGCCAGATACGGGACAGGACAGGCCACATGCGGGACGGGCCAGATACCAGATGGGACGGGCCAGATACTGGACGGGACGAGCCAGAGATAGGACGGGACGGGCCAGAAACAGGACTGGACGAGCTATACATTATGGGACGATCCAGATACAGGAAAAGAGGGACCAGAGACAGGAGGGGATGCCCCAGATACAGTACGGGACAGGCCAGATACAGGACGGTACAGGCCAAATATGGGACGGGCCAGATACAAGACGACATGGGCCTGATACGGGACGGGCCAGATATGGGACAGGACAGGCTAGATATGGGATGTGCCATGGACAGGATGGGATGGGCCAGATACGAGATGGCCAGATACGGGACGGGCCAGATACTGAATGGGCCTGGCCACATTTGGGTCGGGCCAGATAGGGACTGGTTAGGTCAGATACGGGACAGGACGTTCTAGAGACGAGAAGGGATGAGGCGGGCCAGATACGGGATGAGATAGCCAGATATGGGATAGGATGGTCAGATACGGGACTAAACGGGTCAGATATGGGACTGGACGGACCAGATACGGGACGGGGCGGGTTAGACATTACAGGACGGGCCATAGACAGGATGCGAGGGGCCAGGGACGGGCCAGAGACGGGACGGGTCAGATATAGTACTGGGGACACATTTGGAATGCGTGCACTTTTCCTTTAAGAATCAGGAAGTACTGCCGCTGCTGCCCTCAACAAGCAGCCAAGACACATGCACTCAGCCAGCATAGGAACATAGTGCGTAGCCTGCATTGGTGGGTATGTCGGCGGTCTTGCATGGTGTGAGATGGGAAGCCATGCCAGCACACCGCCAGGGATGTTACAATTAAGTAGTATAGGTCAGGTGTAGAGAAAATGGAAGTTTTGCAAATAAATATTACAACTATTATTTAATAGGCAAACATCACATGTAGAGTTTGCATGATATACCTTCCTAGTACTTTATCTAAATTAGAAGCAAATTGAAGATTACTTCTACCTAAATGGCAGAAAATGCACCTATCTTGGTGATGGATAGGACAGCTTGAGGGGATATGGAGGAGGCTGGTTTTTGATAGGTGTCATTTAAACATTTTGCTAATAATTTATGGAAAGTATCATATTTTTCTAACTATTGAACTCACCTTAATTTAAAACACACCCCAGGTTAAATTTCCTGGAGGTGTAAGTTTGTGGAGGATTTGATAATACTACCTTTAATGGGATGGGCCAGATACAGGACGGGACAGGCCAGATACGTGATGGGATGGGCCAGATACAGGACAGGCCAGAGACAGAACCAGACAGGATGTGCCTGAGAAAGGACGGGACGGGCCAGAGACGGGGCGACCAGATACAGGACGGGACGGTCCAGATACAGGATGGGCCAGGGACGGGACGTACCAGAGCAGGACGGGACTGGCCAGGGGCAGGACAGGACCGGTCAGGCCAGAGAAAGGACGGGACGGGCCAGATACAGGAAGGCACAGGCCAGATACGGGACGGGCCAGATTCAAGACGGGATGGGTCAGAGACAGGACAGGATAGGACGGGCCATATACAGGAAGGGACAGGCCAGATACGGGACGGGCTAGATTTAGGACGGGACGGGCCAGATACAGGACGGGACCGACCAGATGCAGGACGGGATGGGCCAGAGACAGGACGGAATGTGCTAGAGACATTACGGGACGGGCCATAGACAGGACGGGTTGGGCCACAGACAGGATAGGATGGGCCAGATACCTGACGGGATGGGCCAGAAACGTGATGAGCCAGATATGGGACAGCCCAGATACATGACGGGACGGGCCATATACAGGACGGTACGGACCGGATAGGGGACGGGACGGGCCAGATATGGGACGGGTCAGATGCGGGATGGGCCAGATACGGGACAGGCCAGATACAGGACTGGCCAGATACGGGACAGGCCGGGCCAGGGACAGGACGTGCCAGATACGGGACAGGCCAGATATGGAACGGGCCAGATACTGGACGGGATGGGCCAGATACAGGATGAGACAGGCCAGAGCTGGGCCAGAGACAGGAAAGGATGGGCCAGAGACAGGAAAGGACGGGCCAGAGATGGGACGGGCAAGAGACAGGATTGGACAGACCATAGATAGCACCGGACGGGCCAGAGACAGGACGGGACAGGCCATGGACAGGACGAGATGGGAAGGGACTGGCCAGATACAGGAAGGGACAGGCCAGATACGGGACAGGACAGGCCAGATGCGGGACGGGCCAGATACGAGAGGGGACGCGCGAGAAATAGGACGGGACAAGGCAGAGATAGGATGGCACGGGCCAGAAACAGGACGGGACGAGCTATACATTATGGGACGGGAAATAGACAGGACGGGACGGGCCAGAGACGGTACGCGACGGGCCAGATACAGGACAGGACGAGCCAGAGATAGTACGGGACTGGCCAGAAACAGGACGGGAAAAGCTATACATTATGGGACGGGCCATAGACAGGACGGGCCAGATTCAGGACGGGACGGGCCAGATACAGGACGGGACCGACCAGATACAGGACGGGATGGGCCAGAGACAGGACGGAATGTGCTAGAGACATTATGGGACAGGCCATAGACAGGACGGGTCGGGCCATATAAAGGATGGGACGGGCCAGATACATGACGGGATGGGCCAGAAACGTGACGAGCTAGATATGGGATGGTATGGGCCAGCTATGGGACAGCCCAGATACATGACGGGACGGGACAGATACAGGACGGGACAGGCCAGATACAGGACGGGCCAGAGACAGAACCGGACGGGCCAGAGACTGGACGGGACGGGCCAAAGACAGGATGAGGCTGGCCGAAGATAGGACGGACCGAGGCATGCCAGAGACAGGACGGGATGGGCTAAAGACGGGGAGACCAGATACAGGACGTGGCGGTCCAGATACAGGACGGTCCAGGGACGGGACGGGCCAGAGCCGGATGGGACTGGCCAGGACAGGACCGGTCGGGCCAGAGACAGGACGGGACGGGCAAGAGAGAGGACGGGACGGGCCAAAGAGAGGACTTGACGGGCCAGAGACAGGACGGGAAGGGCCAAAGACAGGACGGGAAGGACCAGAGATGGGACGGGCAAGAGACAGGATTGGACAGGCCAGAGATAGCACCGGACGGGCCAGAGACAGGACGGACCAGGCCAGAGACAGGACGGGATGGGCCAGAGACAGGATGAGATGGGAAGGTGCTGGCCAGATACAGGAAGGGACAGGCCAGATAAGGGAGAAAACAGGCCAGATGCGGGACTGGCCAGATACAAGATGGGTCGGGCCAGATACCAGACGGGACGAGCCGGAGATAGGACGGGACGGGCCAGAAACAGGACTGGACGAGCTATACATTATGGGACGGGAAATAGACAGGATGGGACGGGCCAGAGACGGTACGGGACGTGCCAGATACAGGACAGGACGAGCCAGAGACAGGACGGGACGGGCCAGAAACAGGACGGGACAAGCTATACATTATGGGGCGGGACAGAGACCGGGCGGGACGGTCCAGATACAGGAAAAGACAGGCCAGAGACAGGACAAGATGGCCCTGATACAGTACGGGACAGGCGAGATACAGTACGGTACGGGCCAAATATGGGACAGGCCAGATACAGGACGACATGGGCCAGATACGAGACGGGCCAGATATGGGACAGGACAGGCTAGATATGGGATGAGCCATGGACAGGATGGGATGGGCCAGATACGAGATGGCCAGATACGGGACGGGCCAGATACTGAATAGGCCTGACCACATACGGGACGGGCCATATAGGGACTGGTATGGTCAGATACGGGACAGGATGTGCCAGAGAAGGGAAGGGACGAGGTGGGCCAGATACGGGATGAGATGGTCCAGATAAGGGACAGCCAGATACGGGACGGGATGGTCAGATACGGGACTAAACAGGTCAGATATGGGACTGGACAGACCAGATACGGGACGGGGCGGGTTATACATTACAGGACGGGCCATAGACAGGATGGGAGGGGCCAGGGACGGGCCAGAGACAGGACGGGACGGGCCAGAGACGGGACGGGCCAGAGATGGGACGGGTCAGATACAGGACTGGGGACACATTAGGAATGCGTGCACTGTTCTTTTAAGAATCAGGAAGTACTGCTGCTGCCGCCCTCAACAAGCAGCCAAGACACATGCACACAGCCAGCATAGGAACATAGTGCGTAGCCTGCATTGGTGGGTAAGTCGGCTGTCTTGCATGGTGTGAGATGGGAAGCCATGCCAGCACGCCGCCAGGGATGTTACAATTAAGTAGTGTAGGTCAGGTGTAGAGAAAATGAAAGTTTTGCAAATAAATATTACAACTATTATTTAATAGGCAAACATCACATGTAGAATTTGCATGATATACTTTCCTGGTACTTTATCTAAATTAGAAGCAAATTGTTTGAAGATTACTTCTACCTAAATGGCAGAAAATGCACCTATCTTGGTGATGGATAGGACAGCTTGAGGGGATATGGAGGAGGCTGTTTTTTGATTGGTGTAATTTAAACATTTTGCTAATAATTTATGGAAAGTATCATAGTTTTCTAACTATTGAACTCTCCTTAATTTAAAACACACCGCAGGCTAAAGTTCCTTTATGTGTAAATTTGTGGAGGAATTGATAATGCTACCTTTAATGGGATGGGCCAGATACAGGACGGGACAGGCCAGATACGTGACGGGATGGGCCAGATACAGGACGGGCCAGATACGGGACAGGCTGGGCCAGGGACAGGACATGCCAGATACGGGAAAGGCCAGATATGGAACGGGCCAGATACTGGACGGGATGGGCCAGATACAGGGCGGGTCAGATACGGGACGAGAAGGGCCCGAGCTGGGCCAGAGACAGGAAGGGATGGGCCAGATACAGGACGGGACAGGCCCATCCTATCTCTGCCTCGTCCCGTCCTATATCTGGCCCGTCCCGCATCTGGCCTGTCCTGTCCCGTATCTGGCCAGTTTCTTTCCATCTCGTCCTGTCTCTGGCGTGTCCCCTCCTGTCTCTGGCCCGTCTGGTGCTATCTCTGGCCTGTCCAATCCTGTCTCTTGCCTGTCCCATCTCTAGTCCGTCCCGTCCTGTCTTTGGCTGTCCCATCCTGTCTCTGACCTGTCCCGTCCTCTCTTTGACCCGTCCCGTCCTGTCTCTTGCCCGTCCCGTCCTGTCTCTGGACAGACCGGTCCTGTCCTGCCTCTGGCCAGTTCCGTCCTGCTCTGGCCCGTCCCGTCTCTGGCCCGTCTGGTGCTATCTCTGGCTTGTCCAATCCTGTCTCTTGCCTGTCCCATCTCTAGTCCGTCCCATCCTGTCTTTGGCTGTCCCATCCTGTCTCTGACCTGTCCCGTCCTCTCTTTGACCCGTCCCGTCCTGTCTCTTGCCCGTCCCGTCCTGTCTCTGGACAGACCGGTCCTGTCCTGCCTCTGGCCAGTTCCGTCCTGCTCTGGCCCGTCCCGTCTCTGGACCGTCCTGTATCTGGACCGTCCCATCCTGTATCTGGTCGCCCTGTCTCTAGCCCATCCCTTCTTGTCTCTGGCACGCCTCGGTCCGTCCTATCTCCGGCCAGTCTCATCCTGTCTTTGGCCCGTCCCGTCCTGTCTCTGGCCCGTCTCTTCCTGTCTCCTGTATCTAAATCAGAAGCAAATTGTTTGAAGATTACTTCTACCTAAATGGCAGAAAATGCACCTATCTTGGTGATGGATAGGACAGCTTGAGGGGATATGGAGGAGGCTGTTTTTTGATTGGTGTAATTTAAACATTTTGCTAATAATTTATGGAAAGTATCATAGTTTTCTAACTATTGAACTCACCTTAATTTAAAACACACCCCAGGTTAAAGTTCCTTTATGTGTAAATTTGTGGAGGATTTGATAATACTACCTTTAATGCTGTAAGGTAGAATAGAGTGGATAGAGATCTAATGTTAGTGTTTCTCTGCGGCATGTGTATTATACTCTTATACTTTTGCAGCAGGCAATTTATATGTATTCTATGCAGCAAACACATAATCACATCACTGCTGAATGCACAGTACATGCACATTGAGCTCTGCTATGCATGCACACAGCTCTGCTGCATATATACACACAGCTCAGTTACACACAGCTGTCTTATATACACACATCTCTGCTATATACGTACACACACCTCTGCAGCATGCACACAGCTCAGCTACATACAAACACACAATTCTCCTACATTCACATACATAGCTTTCCTATATAAACACATGTCTCATATATACACATACAGCTCCACTATGTACACTCACACACACACACATATATATGTATATATATATATATATATATATATATATGTATATACACAAACGCACATAAAAACAGACATACACACAACCACTGTATACCATGCTGGGTTCTTTTGATGTGCCTTTAGCATTGATAAGTTGTCACACTCTTGCCTATTATGTTAATATTCTTCTAGTAAACTTTATAAGCCTGACTGTCTTTCTAGAAGACATATTGAGATTAATTTAAGTACTTGAGGCCCGATTGATTGCGCCCAGTTCAGGAGCTATACGGATGCTATAGGTGAAGGCCATGTCATTATGTTCCACTACGTACTAAAAAATGAAGTAGTGTAGGTCAAGCATAGAGAAAATGGAAGTTTTGCAAATAAATATTACAACTATTGTTTAATAGGCAAACATCACATGTAGAGTTTGCATGATATACCTTCCTAGTACTTTATCTAAATTAGAAGCAAATTGTTTGAAGATTAGTTCTACCTAAATGGCAGAAAATGCACCTATCTTGGTGATGGATAGGACAGCTTGAGGGGATATGGAGGAGGCTGTTTTTTGATAGGTGTCATTTAAACATTTTGCTAATAATTTATGGAAAGTATCATATTTTTCTAACTATTGGACTCACCTTAATTTAAAACACACCCCAGATTAAATTTCCTGGAGGTGTAAATTTGTGGAGGATTTGATAATACTACCTTTAATGGGATGGGCCAGATACAGGATGGGACAGGCCAGATACGGGACGGACCAAATACAATACGGGCCAGAGACAGGACCGGACGGGACACGCCAGAGACAGGACGAGACGGGCCAGAGACAGGACGGGACGGGCCATAGACAGGATGAGACTGGCCGTAGATAGGACGGACCGAGGCGTGCCAGAGACAGGACGGGACTGGCTAGAGACGGGGCGACCAGATACAGGATGGGACGGGCCAGATACAGGACGGGCCAGAGACAGGACCGGACGGGAGACGCCGGAGACAGGACGAGACGGGCCAGAAACAGGACGGGACGGGTCAAAGACAGGATGAGACTGGCCGGAGATAGGACAGACCGAGGCGTGCCAGAGACAGGATGGGACGGGCTAGAGCCGGGGCGACCAGATACAGGACAGTCCAGATACAGGACAGTCCAGGGACAGGACGGGCCAGAGCAGGACGGAACTGGCCAGAGGCAGCACAGGACTGGTCGGGCCAGAGACAGGACGGGACGGGCAAGAGAGAGGACGGGACTGGCCAAATAGAGTACGGGACGGGCCAGAGACAGGACGGGATGGGCCAAAGACAGGACGGGACGGACCAGAGATGGGACGGGCAAGAGACAGGATTGGACAGGCCAGAGATAGCACCGGACGGGCCAGAGACAGGACGGGACAGGCCAGAGACAGGATGGGACGGGCCAGAGACAGGACGAGATGGGAAGGTACTGGCCAGATACAGGAAGGGACAGGCCAGATACGGGACAGGACAGGCCAGATGCGGGACGGGCTAGATACGAGATGGAACGGGCCAGATACAGGACGGGACGAGCCAGAGATAGGACAGAACGGGCCAGAAACAGGACTGGACAAGCTATACATTATGGGACGGGAAATAGACAGGATGGGACGGGCCAGAGACAGTACGGGACGTGCCAGATACAGGACAGGACGAGCCAGTGACAGGACGGGACGGGCCAGAAACAGGACGGGACAAGCTATACATTATGGGACGGGCCAGAGACCGGACGGGACAGTCCAGATACAGGAAAAGACGGGCAAGAGACAGGACGGAATGGCCCAGATACAGTGCGGGCCAAATATGGGACGGGCCAGATACAGGATGACATGGGCCAGATACGGGATGGGCCAGATATGGGACAGGACAGGCTAGATATGGGATGAGCCATGGACAGGATGGGATGGGCCAGATACGAGATGGCCAGATACGGAACGGGCCAGATACTGAATGGGCCTGGCCACATACGGGACGGATCAGATAGGGACTTGTTGGGTCAGATACGGGACAGGACGTGCCAGAGACGGGAAGGGACGAGGCGGGCCAGATACGGGATGAGATGGGCCAGATAAGGGACAGCCAAATACAGGACGGGATGGTCAGATATGGGACTAATCGGGTCAGATACGGGAAAGGACGGACCAGATACGTGACGGGGCGGGTTAGACATTACAGGACGGGACGGGCCAGAGACGGGACGAGCCAGAGATGGGACGGGTCAGATACAGGACTGGGGACAGATTAGGAATGCGTGCACTGTTCCTTTAAGAATAAGGAAGTGCTGCTGCTGCCACCCTCAACAAACAGCCAAGACACATGCACACAGCCAGCATAGGAACATAGTGCGTAGCCTGCATTGGTGGGTAAGTCGGCTGTCTTGCATGGTGTGAGATGGGAAGCCATGCCAGCACGCCGCCAGGGATGTTACAATTAAGTAGTGTAGGTCAGGTGTAGAGAAAATGGAAGTTTTGCTAATAAATATTACAACTATTATTTAATAGGCAAACATCACATGTAGAGTTTGCATGATGTACTTTCCTGTTACTTTATCTAAATTAGAAGCAAATTGTTTGAAGATTACTTCTACCTAAATGGTAGAAAATGCACCTATCTTGGTGATGGATAGGACAGCTTGAGGGGATATGGAGGAGGCTGTTTTTTGATAGGTGTCACTTAAACATTTTGCTAATAATTTATGGAAAGTATCATATTTTTCTAACTATTGAACTCACCTTAATTTAAAACACACCCCAGGTTAAATTTCCTGGAGGAGTAAATTTGTGGAGGATTTGATAATACTACCTTTAATAGGATGGACCAGATACAGGACTGGACAGGCCAGATATGTGACGGGATTGGCCAGATACAGAACAGGTGAGAGACAGAACCGGACGGGACGTGCCTGAGAAAGGACGGGAGGGGCCAGAGACGGGGCAACCAGGTACAGGACGGGACGGTTGAGATACAGGATGGGCCAGGGACGGGACGGACCAGAGCAGGACGGGACTGGCCAGAGGCAGGACAGGACCGGTCAGGCCAGAGATAGGACGAGACGGGCCAGATACAGGAAGGGACGGGCCAGAGACGGGACGGGCTCGATTCAACACGGGATGGGCCAGAGATAGGACGTGATGGGTTGGGCCAGATACAGGAAGGGATGGGCCAGATACGGGACGGGACAGATTCACGATGGGACGGGCCAGATACAGGATGGGACCGACCAGATGTAGGACGGGATGGGCCAGAGACAGGACAAAATGTGCTAGAGACATTACGGGACAGGCCATAGACAGGACGGGTCGGGCCAGAGACAGGATGGGACGGGACAGATATATGACGGGATGGGCCAGAAACGTGACGAGCCAGATATGGGACGGTATGGGCCAGATATGGGACAGCCCAGATACATGAAGGGACGGGCCAGGTACGGGATGGGATGGGCCAGATACTGGACGGGTCAGATGCGGGATGGGCCAGATACGGGACAGGACAGATACAGGACGGGCCAGATACGGGATAGGCCGTGCCAGGGACAGGACGTGCCAGATACGGGACAGGCCAGATATGGAACGTGCCAGATACTAGACGGGATGGGCCAGATACCGGGTGGTCCAGATACGGGACGAGACGGGCCAGAGACAGAAAGGGATGGACCAGAGACAGGACGGGACGAGCCAAAGACTGGACGGGACGGGCCAGAGACGGGACGGGCAAGAGACAGGATTGGACAGGCCAGGGATAGCACCGGACGGACCAGAGACAGGACGGGACAGGCCAGAGACAGGACGAGATGGGAAGGGACTGGCCAGATACAGGAAGGGACAAGCCAGATACAGGACAGGACAGGCCAGATGCGGGACGGGCCATATACGAGACGGGACGGGCCAGATATAGGACGGGACGAGGCAGAGATAGGATGGGACGGGCCAGAAAAAGGACGTCAAGAGCTATGCATTTTGGGACGGGAAATAGAAAGGACAGGACGGGCCATAGACGGTACGCGATGGGCCAGATACAGGATAGGACGAGCCAGAGACAGTACAGGACGGGCCAGAAACAGGACGGGACAAGCAATACATTATGGGACGGGCCATAGACAGGACGGGACGGGCCAGAGACAAGTCGGAACGGGACAGATACAGGAAAAGATGGGCCAAAGCCAGGACGGGATGGCCCAGATACAGTACGGGACAGGCCAGATACAGGACGGTACGGGCCAAATAGTGTGCAGCCTGCATTGGTGGGTATGTCGGCGGTATTGCATGGTGTGAGATGGGAAGCCATGCCAGTACGCCGCCATGGATGTTACAATTAAGTAGTGTAGGTCAGGCGTAGAGAAAATGGAAGTTTTTCAAATAAATATTACAACTATTGTTTAATAGGCAAACATCACATGTAGAGTTTGCATGATATACCTTCCTAGTACTTTATCTAAACTAGAAGCAAATTGTTTGAAGATTACTTCTACCTAAATGGCAGAAAATGCACCTATCTTGGTGATGGATAGGACAGCTTGAGGGGATATGGAGAAGGCTGTTTTTTTGATAGGTGTCATTTAAACATTTTGCTAATAATTTATGGAAAGTATCATATTTTTCTAACTATTGAACTCACCTTAATTTAAAACACACCCCAGGTTAAATTTCCTGGAGGTTTAAATTTGTGGAGGATTTGATAATACTACCTTTAATGGGATGGGCCAGATACAGGACGGGACAGGCCAGATACGTGACGGGATGGACCAGATGCAGGACAGGCCAGAGACAGGACCGGACGGGACGTGTCTGAGAAAGGACGGGATGGGCCAGAGACGGGGCGACCAGATACAGGACGGGACGGTCAAGATAGAGGAAGGGCCAGGGATGGGACGGACCAGAGCAGGACGGGACTGGCCAGAGGCAGGACAGGACCGGTCAGGCCAGAGACAGGATGGGACGGGCCAGATACAGGAAGGGACGGGCCAGATACGGTACGGGCCATATTTAAGCCGGGATGGGCCAGAGACAGGACGGGATGGGACGGGCCACATACAAGAAAGGACGGGCCAGACACGGGACGGGCCAGATTCAAGACGGGACGGGCCAGATACAGGACGGGACCGACCAGATACAGGACGGGACGGTCCAGATACAGGACGGGCCAGGGACGGGACGGACCAGAGCAGGACGGGACTGGCCGGAGGCAGGACAGGACCGGTCAGGCCAGAGACAGGACGGGACGGGCCAGTTACAGGAAGGGAAGGGCCAGATACGGTACGGGCCAGGTTCAAGACGGGATGGGCCAGAGACAGGACGGGATGGGACGGGCCAGATACAGGAAGGGACGGGCCAGATACGGGACGGGCCAGATTCAGGACGGGACGGGCCAGATACAGGACGGGACTGACCAGATACAGGACGGGATGGACCAGAGATAAGACGGAATGTGCTAGAGACATTACGGGATAGGCCATAGACAGGACGGGTCGGGCCAGAGACAGGATGGGACGGGCCAGATACATGACGGGATGGGCCAGGAACGTGACGAGCCAGATATGGGACGGTATGGGCGAGATATGGGACAGCCCAGATACATGACGGGACGGGCCAGATACAGGACGGTACGGACCAGATACGGGACTTGACGGGCCAGATACGAAACGGGTCAGATGCGGGATGGGCCAGATACGGGACCGGCTAGATACAGGACGGGCCAGATACGGGACAGGCAGGGACAGGGACAAGACGTACCAGATACGGGACAGGCCAGATACTGGACGGGATGGGCCAGATACAGGGCGGGCCAGATACGGGACGAGACGGGCCAGAGCTGCGCCAGAGACAGGAAGGGAAGGGCCAGAGACAGGGCAGGACGGGCCAAGGACTGGACAGGAAGGGCCAGAGATGGGACGGGACGAGGCAGAGATAGGATGGGATGGGCCAGAAACAGGACGGTACGAGCTATCCGTTATGGGACGGGAAATAGACAGGACGGGACGGGCCAGAGACGGTACGCGACGGGGTCAGATACAGAACAGGACAAGCCAGAGACAGTACGGTACGGGCCAGAGACAGTACGGGACGGGCCAGATACATGACGGGACGGGCCAGAGCAGGATGGGACTGGCCAGAGGCAGGACAGGACCGATCGGGCCAGAGACAGGACGGAACGGGCAAGAGAGAGGACGGGACGGGCCAGATACAGGACGGGACAGGCCAGACACGGGATGGGCCAGATACAGGACGGGCCAGAGACAGGACCGGATGGGCTAGAGACAGACGGGACCGGACGGGCCAAAGACAAGATGAGACTGGCCGAAGATAGGACGGACCGAGGCGTGCCAGAGACAGGACGGGACGGGCTAGAGATGGGGCGACCAGATACAGGACGGGGCGGTCCAGATACAGGACGGTCCAGGGACGGGACGGGCCAGAGCAGGATGGGACTGGCCAGAGGCAGGACAGGACCGATCGGGCCAGAGACAGGACAGGACGGGCAAGAGACAGGATTGGACAGGCTAGAGATAGCACCGGTCGGGCCAGAGACAGGACGGACGAGGCCAGAGACAGGATGGGACGGGCCAGAGACAGGATGAGATGGGAAGGTACTGGCCAGATACAGGAAGGGACAGGCCAGATAAGGGACAAGACAGGCCAGATGCGGGACGGGCCAGATACGAGATGGGACGGGCCAGATACAAGATGGGACGAGCCGGAGATAGGACGGGACGGGCCAGAAACAGGACTGGACGAGCTAAACATTATGGGACGGGAAATAGACAAGATGGGAACGGCCAGAGACGGTACGGGATGTGCCAGATACAGGACAGGATGAGCCAGAGACAGGATGGGACGGGCCAGAAACAGGACGGGACAAGCTATACATTATGGGACGAAACAGAGACCGGACGGGATGGTCCAGATACAGGAAAAGACGGGCCAGAGACAGGACAGGATGGCCCAGATACACTACGGGACAGGCCAGATACAGGACGGTACGGGCCAAATATGGGACGGGCCAGATACAGGACGACATGGGCCAGATATGGGACAGGAGAGGCTAGATATGGGATGAGCCATGGACAGGATGGGATGGGCCAGATACTAGATGGCCAGATACGAGACGGACCAGATACTGAATGGGCCTGGCCACATACGGGACTGGCCAGATAGGGATTGGTTGGGTCAAATACGGGACAGGACGTGCCAGAGATGGGAAGGGACAAGGCGGGCCAGATACTGGATGTGATGAGCCAGATAAGGGAAAGCCAGATACGGGACGGGATGGTCAGATACGGGACTAAACGGGTCAGATATGCGACTGGACAGACCAGATACGGGACGGGGCGGGTTAGACATTACAGAACGTGTCATAGACAGGATGGGAGGGGCCAGGGACAGGCTGGGACGGACCAGAGACAGGACCGGACAGGCCAGACACGGGACGGGTCAGATACAGGACTGAGGATACAAAAGGAATGCGTGCACTGTTCTTTTAAGAATCAGGAAGTGCTGCCGCTGCCGCCCTCAACAAGCAGCCAAGACAAATGCACACAGCCCGCATAGGAACATAGTGCGCAGCCTGCATTGGTGGGTAAGTCGGCGGTCTTGCATGGTGTGAGATGGGAAGCCATGCCAGCACGCCGCCATGGATGTTACAATTAAGTAGTGTAGGTCAGGTGTAGAGAAAATGGAAGTTTTGCAAATAAATATTACAACTATTGTTTAATAGGCAAATGTCACATGTAGAGTTTGCATGATATACCTTCCTAGTACTTTATCTAAATTAGAAGCAAATTGTTTGAAGATTACTTCTACCTAAATGGCAGAAAATGCACCTATCTTGGTGATGGATAGGACAGCTTGAGGGGATATGGAGGAGGCTGTTTTTTTGATAGGTGTCATTTAAACATTTTGCTAATAATTTATGGAAAGTATCATATTTTTCTAACTATTGAACTCACCTTAATTTAAAACACACCCCAGGTTAAAGTTCCTTCATGTGTAAATTTGTGGAGGATTTGATAATACTACCTTTAATGGGATGGGCCAGATACAGGACGGGACAGGCCAGATACGGAATGGGCCAGATACAGGATGGGCCAGAGACAGGACGAGACGGGCCAGAGACAGGACGGGACAGGCCAAAGACAGGATGAGACTGGCCGGAGATAGGACGGACCGAGGCGTACCAGAGACAGGACGGGACGGACTAGAGACGGGGCGACAGATACAGGACGGGACGGTCCAGATACAGGACAGTCCCGGGACGGGACGTGCCAGAGCAGGACGGGACTGGTCAGAGGCAGGACAGGACCGATCGGGCCAGAGACAGGATGGGACGGGTTAGAGAGAGGACGGGACGGGCCAAAGAGAGGACTGGATGGACAAAAGATGGGATGGGCAAGAGACAGGATTGGACAGGCCAGAGATAGCACCGGACGGGCCAGAGACATTACGGGACAGGCCAGAGACAGGACGAGACGGGCCAGAGACAGGACGAGATGGGAAGGGACAGGCCAGATACGGGACAGGACAGGCCAGATACGGGACAGGCGAGATACGAGATGGGACGGGCCAGATACAGGACGGGACGAGCCTGAGATAGGACGGGGCGTGCCAGAAACAGGACTTGACGAGCTATACATTATGGGACGGGAAATAGACAGGATGGGACGGGCCAGAGATGGTACAGGATGTGCCAGATACAGGACAGGACGGGACGGGCCAGAAACAGGACGGGACAAGCTATACATTATGGGACCGTCCAGAGACCTGACAGGACGGTCCAGATACAGGATAAGACGGGCCAGAGACAGGACAGGATGACCCAGATACAGTACAGGACAGGCCACATACAGGACGGTCCGGGCCAAAAATGAGACGGGTCAGATACAGGACGACATGGGCCAGATACGGGACGGGCCAGATATGGGACAGGACAGGCTAGATATGGGATGAGCCATGGACAGGATGGGATGGGCCACATACAAGATGGCCAGATACAGGACGGGCCAGATACTGAATGGGCCTGTCCACATACGGGACGGGCCAGATAGGGACTGGTTGGGTCAGATACGGGACAGGAAGTGCCAGAGACGGGAAAGGATGAGGCGGGCCAGATACGTGATGAGATGGGCCAGATAAGGGATAGCCAGATACGGGACGGGATGGTCAGATACGGGACCAAACGGGTCAGATATGGGACTTGACGGACCAGATATGGGACGGGGCGGGTTAGACATTACAGGACGGGCCATAGACAGGATGGGAGGGGCCAGGGACAGGCTGGGACGGGCCAGAGACAGGACGGGACGGGCCAGAGACGGAATGGGTGTGATACAGGACTGGGGACACATTAGGAATGCGTGCACTGTTCCTTTAAGAATCAGGAAGTGCTGCCGCTGCCGCCCTCAACAAGCAGCCAAGACACATGTACACAGCCAGCATAGGAACATAGTGCGCAGCCTGCATTGGTGGGTAAGTCGACGGTCTTGCATGATGTGAGATGGGAAGCCATGCCAGCTTGCCGCCAGGGATGTTACAATTAAGTAGTGTAGGTCAGGTGTAGAGAAAATGGAAGTTTTGCAAATAAATATTACAACTATTATTTAATAGGCAAACATCACATGTAGAGTTTGCATGATATACCTTCCTAGTACTTTATCTAAATTAGAAGCAAATTGAAGATTACTTCTGCCTAAATGGCAGAAAATGCACCTATCTTGGTGATGGATAGGACAGCTTGAGGGGATATGGAGGAGGCTGTTTTTTGATAGATGTCATTTAAACATTTTGCTAATAATTTATGGAAAGTATCATATTATTCTAACTATTGAACTCACCTTAATTTAAAACACACCCCAGGTTAAATTTCCTGGAGGTGTAAATTTGTGGAGGATTTGATAATACTACCTTTAGTGGGATGGGCCAGATACAGAACAAGACAGGCCAGATACGTGACGGAACGGGCCAGATACAGGACAGGCCAAAGATAGGACCGAAAGGGCCGTGCCTGAAAAAGGACGGGACGGGCCAGAGACGGGGCGACCAGATACAGGACGGGACGGTCCAGATACAGGACGGGCCAGGGAAGGGACTGAACAGAGCAGGACGGGACTGGCCAGAGGCAGGACAGGAACGGTTAGGCCAGAGAAAGGACGGGACGGGCCAGATACAGGAAGGGACGGGCCAGATACGGCACGGGTCAGATTCAAGACGGGATGGGCCAGAGACAGGAGAGGATAGGACGGGCCAGATACAGGAAGGGACGAACCAGATACGGGACGTGACGGGCCAGATACGGGACGGGTCAGATGCGGGACGGGCCAGATACGGGACAGGCCAGATACAGGACGGGCCAGATACGGGACAGGCCGGGCCAGGGACAGGACGTGCCAGATACGGGACAGGCCAGATATGGAACGGGCCAGATACTGGACGGGATGGGCCAGATACGGGATGAGACGGGCCAGACCTGGGCCAGAGACAGGAAGGGATGGGCCAGAGACAGGACAGGACGGGCCAGAGATGGGACGTGCAAGAGACAGGATTGAACAGGCCAGAGATAGCACCGAACGGGCCAGAGACAGGACGGGACAGGCCAGCGACAGGACGAGATGGGAAGGGACTGGCCAGATACAGGAAGGGACAGGCCAGATACGGGACAGGACAGGCCAGATGCGGGACGGGCCAGATACGAGACGGGACGCGCCAGATATAGGACGGGACAAGGCAGAGATAGGATGGGACGGGCCAGAAACAGGACGGGACGAGCTATACATTATGGGACGGGAAGTAGACAGGATGGGATGGGCCAGAGACGGTACGCGACGGGCCAGGTACAGGACAGGACGAGCCAGAGATAGTACGGGACTGGCCAGAAACAGGACGGGACAAGCTATACATTATGGGGCGGGTCATAGACAGGACGGGCCAGATTCAGGACGGGACGGGCCAGATACAGGACGGGACCGACCAGATACAGGATGGGATGGGCCATAGACAGGACGGAATGTGCTAGAGACATTACGGGACAGGCCATAGACAGGACGGGTCGGGCCATAGACAGGATGGGAGGGGCCAGGGACAGGCTGGGACGGGCCAGAGACAGGACGGGACGGGCCAGAGACGGAATGGGTCTGATACAGGACTGGGGACACATTAGGAATGCGTGCACTGTTCCTTTAAGAATCAGGAAGTGCTGCCGCTGCCGCCCTCAACAAGCAGCCAAGACACATGTACACAGCCAGCATAGGAACATAGTGCGCAGCCTGCATTGGTGGGTAAGTCGACGGTCTTGTATGGTGTGAGATGGGAAGCCATGCCAGCTTGCCGCCAGGGATGTTACAATTAAGTAGTGTAGGTCAGGTGTAGAGAAAATGGAAGTTTTGCAAATAAATATTACAGCTATTATTTAATAGGCAAACATCACATGTAGAGTTTGCATGATATACCTTCCTAGTACTTTATCTAAATTAGAAGCAAATTGAAGATTACTTCTGCCTAAATGGCAGAAAATGCACCTATCTTGGTGATGGATAGGACAGCTTGAGGGGATATGGAGGAGGCTGTTTTTTGATAGATGTCATTTAAACATTTTGCTATTAATTTATGGAAAGTATCATATTATTCTAACTATTGAACTCACCTTAATTTAAAACACACCCCAGGTTAAATTTCCTGGAGGTGTAAATTTGTGGAGGATTTGATAATACTACCTTTAGTGGGATGGGCCAGATACAGGACAAGACAGGCCAGATACGTGACGGAACGGGCCAGATACAGGACAGGCCAAAGATAGGACCGGACGGGCCGTGCCTGAAAAAGGACGGGACGGGCCAGAGACGGGGCGACCAGATACAGGACGGGACGGTCCAGATACAGGACGGGCCAGGGAAGGGACTGAACAGAGCAGGACGGGACTGGCCAGAGGCAGGACAGGAACGGTCAGGCCAGAGAAAGGACGGGACGGGCCAGATACAGGAAGGGACGGGCCAGATACGGCACGGGTCAGATTCAAGACGGGATGGGCCAGAGACAGGACAGGATAGGACGGGCCAGATACAGGAAGGGACGAACCAGATACGGGACGTGACGGGCCAGATACAGGACGGGTCAGATGCGGGACGGGCCAGATACGGGACAGGCCAGATACAGGACGGGCCAGATACGGGACAGTCCGGGCCAGGGACAGGACGTGCCAGATACGGGACAGGCCAGATATGGAACGGGCCAGATACTGGACGGGATGGGCCAGATACGGGATGAGACGGGCCAGACCTGGGCCAGAGACTGGAAGGGATGGGCCAGAGACAGGACAGGACGGGCTAGAGATGGGACGTGCAAGAGACAGGATTGAACAGGCCAGAGATAGCACCGAACGGGCCAGAGACAGGACGGGACAGGCCAGCGACAGGACGAGATGGGAAGGGACTGGCCAGATACAGGAAGGGACAGGCCAGATACGGGACAGGACAGGCCAGATGCGGGACGGGCCAGATACGAGACGGGACGCGCCAGATATAGGACGGGACAAGGCAGAGATAGGATGGGACGGGCCAGAAACAGGACGGGACGAGCTAAACATTATGGGACGGGAAGTAGACAGGACGGGATGGGCCAGAGACGGTACGCGACGGGCCAGATACAGGACAGGACGAGCCAGAGATAGTACGGGACTGGCCAGAAACAGGACAGGACAAGCTATACATTATGGGACGGGCCATAGACAGGACGGGCCAGATTCAGGACGGGACGGGCCAGATACACGACGGGACCGACCAGATACAGGACGGGATGGGCCATAGACAGGACGGAATGTGCTAGAGACATTACGGGACAGGCCATAGACAGGACGGGTCGTGCCATAGACAGGATGGGACGGGCCAGATACATGACGGGATGGGCCAGAAACGTGACGAGCCAGATATGGGATGGTATGGGCCAGCTATTGGACAGCCCAGATAAATGACGGGACGGGCCAGATACAGGACGGGACAGGCCAGATACGGGATGGGCCAGATACAGGACGGGCCAGAGACAGGACCGGACGGGCCAGAGACAGATGGGACCGGACGGGCCAAAGACAAGATGAGACTGGCCGAAGATAGGACTGACCGAGGCGTGCCAGAGACAGGACGGGACTGGCTAGAGACGGGGCGACCAGATACAGGACGGGGCGGTCCAGATACAGGACGGTCCAGGGACGGGACTGGCCAGAGCAGGATGGGACTGGCCAGAGGCAGGACAGGACCGATCGGGCCAGAGACAGGACAGGACGGGCAAGAGACAGGATTGGACAGACCAGAGATAGCACCGGTCGGGCCAGAGACAGGACGGACGAGGCCAGAGACAGGATGGGACCGACCAGATACAGGTCGGGACGGGCCAGATACAGGAATGGACGGGCCAGATACGGGACGGGCCAGATTCAAGACAGGATGGGCCAGAGACAGGACAGGATGGGACGGGCCACATACAGGAAGGGACGGGCCAGATACGGGAAGGGCCAGATTCAGGATGGGACGGGCCAGATTCAGGACGGGACCGACCAGATACAGGACGGGATCAGCCAGAGACAGGACGGAATGTGCTAGAGACATGGGATAGGCCATACACAGGACGGGTCAGGCCAGAGACAGGATGGGACGGGCCAGATATATGACGGGATGGGCCAGAAACGTGACGAGCCAGATATGGGACGGTATGGGCCAGATATGGGACAGCCCACATACATGACGGGACGGGCCAGATACAGGACGGTACGGACTAGATACGGGACGGGACGGGCCAAATACGGGACGGGTCAGATGCGGGACGGGCCAGATACGGGACAGGCCAGATACAGGACGGGCCAGGTACGGGACAGGCCGGGCCAGGGACAGGACGTGCCAGATACGGGACAGGCCAGATATGGAACGGGCCAGATACTGGACGGGATGGGCCAGATACAGGGCGGGCCAGATACAGGACGAGACGGACCAGAACTGCGCCAGAGACAGGAAGGGATGGGCCAGAGACAGGACAGGACGGGCCAAATACTAGACGGGACGGGCCAGAAACGGGACGGACAAGAGACAGGATTATACAGGCCAGAGATAGCACCGGACGGGCCAGAGACAGGACGGGACAGGCCAGAGACAGGACGAGATGGGAAAGGACTGGCCAGATACAGGAAGGGACAGGCCATATACGGGACAGGACAGGCCAAATGCGGGATGGGCCAGATACGAGACGGGACGGGCCAGAAACAGGACGGGACGAGCTATACATTATGGGACGGGAAATAGACAGGACGGGACGGGCCATAGACGGTACTCGACGGGCCAGATACAGGACAAGACGAGCCAGAGACAGTACGGGACAGGCCAGAAACAGGACGGGACAAGCTATACATTATGGGACGGGCCATAGACAGGACGGGACGGGCCAGAGACAAGACAGAACGGGCCAAATAGTGCGCAGCCTGCATTGGTGGGTAAGTCGGCGGTGTTGCATGATGTGAGATGGGAAGCCATGCCAGCACGCTGCCTTGGATGTTAAAATTAAATAGTGTTGGTCAGGCGTAGAGAAAATGGAAGTTTTTCAAATAAATATTACAACTATTGTTTAATAGGCAAACATCACATGTAGAGTTTGCATGATTTACCTTCCTAGTACTTAGAAGCAAATTGTTTGAAGATGAGTTCTACCTAAATGGCAGAAAATGCACCTATCTTGGTGATGGATAGGACAGCTTGAGGGGATATGGAGGAGGCTGTTTTTTGATAGGTGTCATTTACACATTTTGCTAATAATTTATGGAAAGTATCATATTTTTCTAACTATTGAACTCACCTTAATTTAAGACACACCCCAGGTTAAATTTCCTGGACGTGTAAATTTGTGGAGGATTTGATAATACTACCTTTAATGGGATGGGCCAGATCCAGGACGGGACAGGCCAGATACGTGACGGGATGGGCCAGATGCAGGACAGGCCAGAGACAGGACGGACGGGACGTGCCTGAGAAAGGACGGGACTGGCCAGAGACGGGGCAACCAGATACAGGACGGGACGGTCTAGATACAGGACGGGCCAGGGACGGGATGGACCAGAGCAGGACGCGACTGGCCAGAGGCAGGACAGGACCAGTCAGGCCAGAGACAGGATGGGACGGGCCAGATACTAGAAGAGACGGGCCAGATACGGGACCGGCCAAATTCAAGACGGGATGGGCCAGAGATAGGACGTGATGGGACGGGCCAGATACAGAAAGGGATGGGTCAGAGACAGGACAGAATGTGCTAGAGACATTAAGGGACAGGACATAGACAGGAGGGGTCGGGCCAGAGACAGGATGGGTCGGGCTAGAGACAGGATGGGACGGGCCAGATACATGACGGGATGGGCCAGAAACGTGACGAGCCAGATATGGGACGGTATGGGCCAGATATGGGACAGCCCAGATACATGACGGGACGGGCCAGATTTAGGATGGTACGGACCAGATACGGGACGGGACGGGCCAGATACGGGACGGGTCAGATGCGGGATGGGCCAGATACGGGACAGGCCAGATACAGGACGGGCTAGATACGGGACAGGCCGGGCAGGGACAGGACGTGCCAGACACGGGACTGTCCAGATATGAAACGGGCCAGATACTGGACGGGATGGGCCAGATGCAGGGCGGACCAAATACGGGACGAGACGGGCCAGAACTGGGCCAAACACAGGAAGGGATGGGCCAGAGACGGGGCGGGCCAAAGACTGGACGGGACGGGCCAGAGAAGGGACGGGCAAGAGACTGGATTGGACAGGCCAGAAATAGCAACGGACCGGCCAGAGACAGGACGGGACAGGCCAGAGACAGGACGACATGGGAAGGGACTGGCCAGATACAGGAAGGGACAGGCCAGATACGCGACAGGACAGGCCAGATGCGGAACGGGCCACATACGAGACGGGACGGGCCAGATATATGACGGGACGACGCAGAGATAGGATGGGACGGGCCAGAAATAGGACGGGGCAAGCTATACATTATGGGACGGGAAATAGACAGGACGGGACGGACCAGAGAGGGTACGTGACGGGCCAGATACAGGACAGGACGAGCCAGAGAAAGTACGGGACGGGCCAGAAACAGTTCGGGACAAGCTATACATTATGGGACGGGCCATAGACAGGACTGGACGGGCCAGAGACAAGACGGAACGGGACAGATACAGGAAAAGACGGGCCAAAGAAAGGACGGGATGGCCCAGATACAGTACGGGACAGGCCACATACAGGACGGTACGGGCCAAATAGTGTGCAGCCTGCATTGGTGGGTATGTCGGCGGTCTTGCATGGTGTGAGATGGGAAGCCATGCCAGCACGCCGCCATAGATGTTACAATTAAGTAGTGTAGGTCAGGCGTAGAGAAAATGGAAGTTTTTCAAATAAATATTACAACTATTGTTTAATAGGCAAACATCACATGTAGAGTTTGCGTGATATACCTTCCTAGTACTTTATCTAAATTAGAAGCAAATTGAAGATTACTTCTACCTAAATGACAGAAAATGCACCTATCTTGGTGATGGATAGGACAGCTTGAGGGGATATGGAGGAGGTTGTTTTTTTGATAGGTGTCATTTAAACATTTTGCTAATAATTTATGGAAAGTATCATATTTTTCTAACTATTGAACTCACCTTAATTTAAAACACACCCCAGGTTAAAGTTCCTTTATGTGTAAATTTGTGGAGGATTTGATAATACTACCTTTAATGGGATGGGCCAGATACAGGACGGGACAGGCCAGATACGGAATGGGCCAGATACAGGACGGGCCAGAGACAGGACCGGACGGATCACGCCAGAGACATGACGAGACGGGCCAGAGACAGGACGGGACAGGCCAAAGACAGGATGAGACTGGCCGGAGATAGGACGGACCGAGGCGTACCAGAGACAGGACGGGACGGGCTAGAGACGGGGCGACAGATACTGCACGGGACGGTCCAGATACAGGACAGTCCAGGGACAGGACGGGCCAGAGCAAGACGGGACTGGTCAGAGGCAGGACAGGACCGATCAGGCCAGAGACAGGACGGGACGGGCAAGAGAGAGGACGGGACGGGCCAAAGAGAGGACGGGATGGACAAGAGATGGGATGGGCAAGAGACAGGATTGGACAGGCCAGAGATAGCACCGAATGGGCCAGAGACATGACGGGACAGGCCAGAGACAGGACGGGACGGGCCAGAGACAGGACTAGATGGGAAGGGACAGGCCAGATATGGGACAGGACAGGCCAGATGCGGGACGGGCCAGATACGAGATGGGACGGGCCAGATACAGGACGGGACGAGCCAGAGATAGGACGGGACGGGCCAGAAACAGGACTTCACGAGCTATACATTATGGGACGGGAAATAAACAGGATGGGACGTGCCAGAGACGGTACAGGATGCGCCAGATACAGGACAGGACTAGCCAGTGACAGGACGGGACGGGCCAGAAACAGGACGGGACAAGCTATACATTATGGGACCGTCCAGAGACCGGACGGGACGGTCCAGATACACGATAAGACGGGCCAGAGACAGGACAGGATGGCCCAGATACAGTACGGGACAGGCCACATACCGGACGGTCCGGGCCAAAAATGAGACGGGCCAGATACAGGACGACATGGGCCAGATACGGGACGGGCCAGATAGGGACTGGTTGGGTCACATACAGGACAGGACGTGCCAGAGACGGGAAGGGACGAGGCGGGCCAGATACGGGATGAGATGGGCCAGATAAGGGACAGCCAGATACGGGACGGGATGGTCAGATACGGGACTAAACGGGTCAGATATGGGACTGGACGGACCAGATACGGGACGGGGCGGGTTAGACATTACAGGACAGGACATAGACAGAATGGGAGGGGTCAGGGACAGGCTGAGACTGGCCAGAGACAGGACGGGACGGGCCAGAGACGGGACGGGCTAGAGATGGGACGGGTCAGATACAGGACTGGGGACACATTAGGAATGCGTGCACTGATCCTTTAAGAATCAGGAAGTGCTGCCGCTGCCGCCCTCAACAAGCAACTAAGACACATGCACACAGCCAGCATAGGAACATAGTGCGCAGCCTGCATTGGTGGGTAAGTCGGCGGTCTTGCATGGTGTGAGATGGGAAGCCATGCCAGCTCACCGCCAGGGATGTTAAAATTAAGTAGTGTAGGTCAGGTGTAGAGAAAATGGAAGTTTTGCAAATAAATATTACAACTATTATTTAATAGGCAAACATCACATGTAGAGTTTGCATGATATACTTTCCTGGTACTTTATCTAAATTAGAAGCAAATTGTTTGAAGATTACTTCTACCTAAATGGCAGAAAATGCACCTATCTTGGTGATGGATAGGACAGCTTGAGGGGATATGGAGGAGGCTGTTTTTGATAGGTGTAATTTAAACATTTTGCTAATAATTTATGGAAAGAATCATATTTTTCTAACTATTGAACTCACCTTAATTTAAAACACACCCCAGGTTAAATTTCCTGGAGGTGTAAATTTGTGGAGGATTTGATAATACTACCTTTAATGGGACTTTAATGGGATGGGCCAGATACAGGACGGGACAGGAAAGATACCGGATGGGCCAGACACAGGACCGGCCAGATACAGGACGGGCCAGAGACAGGACCGGACGGGACACGCCAGAGACAGGACGAGACGGGCTAGAGACAGGACGGGACGGACCAAATACAGGATGAGACTGGCCGGAGATAGCACGGACCGAGGCGTGCCAGAGACAGGACCGGACGGGCTAAAGACGGGGCGACCAGATACAGGATGGGACGGTCCAGATACAGGACGGTCCAGGGACGGGACGGGCCAGAGCAGAATGGGACTGGCCAAAGGCAGGACAGGACAGGTCGGGCCAGAGAGAGGACGAGACGGGCAAGAGAGATGACGGGACAGGCCAAAGAGAGGACGGGACTGGCCAGAGACAGCACGAGACGGGCCAAATACAGGACGGGACGGACCAGAAATGGGACGGGCAAGAGACAGGATTGGACAGGCCAGAGATAGCACCGGACGGGCCATACCATAGACAGGACGGGGCAGGCCAGAGACAGGACGAGATGGGAAGGGACTGGCCACATACAGGAAGGGACAGGCCAGATACAGGACAGGACAGGCCAGATGCGGGACGGGCCAGATACAGGACGGGACGAGCCAGAGATAGGACGGGACGGGCCAGAAACAGGACTGGACGAGCTATACATTATGGGACGGGATATAGACAGGATGGGACGGGCCAGAGACGGAACGGGACGTGCCAGATACAGGACAGGATGAGCCAGAGACAGGACGGGACGGGCCAGAAACAGGACGGGACAAGCTATACTTTATGGGACGGGCCGGAGACCGGACGGGACGGTCCAGATACAGGAAAAGACAGGCCAGAGACTGGACGGGATGGCCCAGATACAGTACGGGACAGGCCAGATACAGGCTGGTACGGGCAAAATATGGGACGGGCCAGATACAGGACGACATGGGCCAGATACGGGACGGGCCAGATATGGGACAGGACAGGCTAGATATGGGATGAGCCATGGACAGGATGGGATGGGCCAGATACGAGATGGCCAGATACGGGACGGGCCAGATACTGAATGGGCCTGGCCACATACGGGACGGGCCAGATAGGGACTGGTTGGGTCAGATACGGGACAGGAAGTGCCAGAGACGGGAAAGGATGAGGCGGGCCAGATACGTGATGAGATGGGCCAGATAAGGGATAGCCAGATACGGGACGGATGGTCAAATACGGGACCAAACGGGTCAGATATGGGACTGGACGGACCAGATACGGGACGGGGCGGGTTAGACATTACGGGACGGGCCATAGACAGGATGGAAGTGGCCAGGGACAGGCTGGGATGGGCCAGAGACAGGACGGGACGGGCCAGAGACGGGACGGGTCAGATATAGAACTGTAGAGTTTGCATGATATACCTTCCTAGTACTTTATCTAAATTAGAAGCAAATTGTTTGAAGATTACTTCTGCCTAAATGGCAGAAAATGCACCTATCTTGGTGATGGATAGGACAGCTTGAGGGGATATGGAGGAGGCTGTTTTTTGGATAGGTGTCATTTAAACATTTTGCTAATAATTTATAGAAAGTATCATATTTTTCTAACGATTGAGCTCACCTTAATTTAAAGTACAGAGGACGGCACGGACCAAAGACCGGATGGGGCGGGCCAGAGACCGGATGGGGCGGGCCAGAGACCGAATGGGGCAGGCCAGAGACAGGACGGGACATATACAGGACGGGACGGGCCAGAGACGACGCGGGCCAGATACAGGATGGGCCAGGGACGGGCCACTGCAGTACCGGACGGGTCAGAGGCAGGACAGGACGGGTCCAGCCAGAGACAGGACGGGACGGGCCTGAGACAGGACGAGATGGGCCAGAGACAGGACGAGCCAGAGATAGGACTGGACGGGCCAGATACGGGATGGTACGGTCCAGAAATGGGATGGTACGGGCCAGATACAAGACGGGACGGGCCAGATTCAGGATGAGACGGACCAGATACGGAACAGGACGGGCCAGATACGGGACGAGCCAGATACGGGACAGGGCAGATATGGGACGGGGCAGATACGGGACGGTACAGATACGGGACGGTCCAGAGATACAGGACCGGCCAGAGACAGGAATAGGACGGGCCATAGACAGGACGGGAGGGGTCAGATACAGGACTGGGGACACATTAGGAATGCGTGCACTGTTCCTTTAAGAATCAGGAAGTGCTGCCGCTGTCGCCCTCAACAAGCAGCCAAGACACATGCACACAGCCAGCAGAGGAACACAGTGTGCAGCCTGGATTGGTGGGTAAGTCGGCGGTCTTGCATGGTGTGAGATGGGAAGCCATGCCAGCACGCCGCCAGGGATGTTACAATTAAATAGTGTAGGACAGGCATAGAGAAAATGGAAGTTTTGCAAATAAATATTACAACTATTGTTTAATAGGCAAACATCACATGTAGAGTTTGCATGATATACCTTCGTAGTACTTTATCTAAATTAGAAGCAAATTGTTTGAAGATTACTTCTACCTAAATGGCAGAAAATGCACCTATCTTGGTGATGGATAGGACAGCTTGAGGGGATATGGAGGAGGCTGTTTTTTGATAGGTGTCATTTAAACATTTTGCTAATAATTTATAGAAAATATCATACTTTTCTAACTATTGAGCTCACCTTAATTTAAAGCACAGAGGACGGCACGGGCCAAAACCAGATGGAACGGGCCAAAGACCGGATGGGATGGGCCAAAGACCGGATGGGACGGGCCAAAGACCGGATGGGACGGGCCAGAGACAGGACGGGACGGGGCGGGCCAGAGACAGGACGGGACATATACAGGACGGGATGGGCCAGATACAGGATGGGCCAGATACAGGATGGGCCAGGGACGGGCCACTGCAGTACCAGACGGGTCTGAGGCAGGACAGGACGGGTCGGGCCAGAGACAGGATGGGACGGGACAGAGATAGGACAAGACGGGCCAGAGACAGAACGAGATGGGCCAGAGACAGGACGGGCCGGAGATAGGACAGGATGGGCCAGAGAAAGGACGGGACTGGCTAGAAACAGGAAGGGACGGGCCAGATACGGGACGGGCCAGATACAGGACGGGACAGGCGAGAGACAGGATGGGATGGGCCAGATATGGGTCGGGAGAGGCCAGATATGTGACGGGACCCGACAGGATAGACACGGGACGGTACAAGCCAGATACGGGATGGTACGGAACGGGCCAGATACAGGAGGGGACGGTCCGAGTACAGGATGGGACAGGCCAGATAGAGAACTGCACGGGATGGGCCAGAGACAGGACGGGACGGGCCAGAGATAGGATGGGACAGGCCAGATACGGGACGGGACAGGAAAGATACGGAACAGGACGGGCCAGATACGAGATGGTACGGGCCAGATACAGGACGGTACGGGCCAGATACAGAACTGCACGGTACGGACCAGAGACAGGACTGGACGGGTCAGAGACAGGATGGGATAGGCCAGATACGGGATGGGGCAGGCCAGATACGGGACAAGACGGGCCAGATACAGGATGGTACGGGCCAGATATGGGACGGTATGGGCCAGATACATGACGGGACGGGCCAGATACAGGACGAGACAGACCAGATACAGAACAGGACGGGCCAGATACGGGACAAGCCAGATACGGGACAGGTCATATATGGGATGGGGCAGATATGGGACGGTACAGATACGGGACGTGCCAGCGACAGGACGGGCCAGATACTGGACGGGATGGGCTAGATACGGGGCGGGCCAGATACGGGACGATACTAGCCAGAGACAGGATGGGACTGGCTAGAGACAGGATGGGATGAGCCAAAGACAGGACGGGTCAGAGACAGGATGGGACGAGCCAAAGACAGGACGGGAGGGGCCAGACACAGGACTGGACAGGCCAGAGACAGAACGGCACGGGCAAGACACAGGACTGGACAGGCCAGAGACAGGACAGGACGGGCCAGATACAGGATGGGACTGGCTAGATACGGGACAGGACCGGCCAGATACTGGACAGGTCAGATACGGGACGGGATGGGCCAGATTCAGGACGGGACGAGATGGGCCAGATACAAGACGGTACGGGACGGGTCAGATACAGGACGGGACGGGATAGATACGGAACGGGCCAAATACAGGACGGAACGGGCCAGAGACAGGATGGGCGGGCTTGACATTACGGGCCGGGCCATAGACAGAATGGGACGGGCCAGATACAGGACGGTACTGCCCAGATATGGGACGGAACGGGCCAGATACGCGATGGGACGGGCCAGATACGGGATGGGCCAGATACGGGACGGTCCAGATATGAGACGGGCCAGATATGGGACAGGACGGGCCAGATACGACATGAGCCAGGGATGGGAAAGGACAGAAACTGAACGGGATATGCCATTTATGGTGATGGGCCAGATACGTGACATGCTGGGCCATATACGGGACGGGCCAGATACGGGACTGGTTGGGCCATATACGGGATAGGACGGGCTAGATAGTGAAGGGACGAGACGTGCCAGATAAGAGATGGGCCAGATACGGGACTGGACTGGCCAGATATGGGACTGGACTGGCCAGATACGGGACTTGTCGGGTCAGATATGGGACTAAGCAGGCCAGATATGGGACATACGGGCTAGACATTACAGGACGGGCCATAGACAGGAGGGGAGGGGCCAGGGACAGCACGGGACGGGCCAGAGACAGGTCAGGACGGGATGAGCCAAAGACGGGATGGGCCAGATACAGGACTGGGGACACATTAGGAATGCGTACACTGTTCCTTTAAGAAGAAGGAAGTGCTGCCACTGTCGCCCTCAGCAAGCAGCCAAGACACATGAACCCAGCCAGTTGAGGAACACAGTGCGCAGCCTGGATTGGTGGGTAATTCGGTGGTCTTACATGGTGTGAGATGGGAAGCCATGCCAGCACGCCTCCAGGGATGTTACAATTAGGTAGTGTAGCACAGGCATAAAGAAAATGAAAGTTTTGCAAATAAATATTACAACTATTGTTTAATATGCAAACATCACATGTATCGTTTGCATGATATACCTTCCTGGTACTTTATCTAAATTAGAAGCAAATTGTTTGAAGATTACTTCTACCTAAATGGCAGAAAATGCACCTATCTTGGTGATGGATAGGACAGCTTGAGGGGATATGGAGGAGGCTGTTTTTTGATAGGTGTCATTTAAACATTTTGCTAATAATTTATGGAAAGTATAATATTTTTCTAACTATTGAGCTCACCTTAATTTAAACCACACAGGACGGGACGGGCCAGAGACAGGTTGGGACAGGCCAATTATCGGATGGGACTGGCCAGAGACAGGACGGGATGGGGCTGGCCAGAAACAAGACAGGATGGGCCAGATACATGACGGGGCAAGCCAGATACAGGATGGTCCAGATACAGGATGGGCCAGGGACGGGCCAGAGCAGTGCCGGACGGGCCACAGGCAGGACAGGACGTGTCGGGCCAGAGACAGGACCGGACGGGCCAGAGACATGACAAGACGAGCTTGAGACAGGACGGGACGGGCCAGAGACAGGACGAGCCGGAGATAGGACAGGACGGGCCAGAGACAGGACGGGACTGGCTAGTTACAGGAAGGGACAGGCCAGATACGGGACGGGCCAGATATAGGACGGGATGGGCCAGAGACAGGATGGGACGGGTCAGAGACAGGATGGAACAGGCCAGATATGGGACGGGACAGGCCATATGCGTGACGGGACAGGCCAGATACGTGACGGGACAGGACAGGACAGATATAGGACTGTACAAACCAGATACAGGACGGGCCAGATACAGGACAGGATGAGATGGGCCAGATACAGGATGGTACGAAACGGGCCAGATACAGGATGCTACGGGCCAGATACAGGAGGGGACAGGCCGGGTACAGGATGGGACGGGCCAGATACAGAACTGCACAGGACGGGCCAGAGACAGGACGGGACAGGCCAGAGACAGGATGGGACAGGCCTGATATGTGATGGGACAGGCCAGATACGGGACAGGATGGACCAGATACGGGATGGTACAGGCTAGATACGGGCCAGATATGGGACGGTTCGGGGCAGATATGGGACGGGCCAGATACATGACGGGACGGGCCAGATACATGACGGGACGGGCAAGATACAGGACGAGACGGACCAGATACGAAACAGGACGGGCCAGATACGGGACGAGCCAGATACGGGACAGGGCAGATACGGAACGGAGCAGATATGGGACGGTACAGATACGGGACGGGCCAGATACGGGACGATACTGGCCAGAGACAGGATGGGACGGGCTAGAGACAGGACGGGATGAGCCAAAGACAGGACGGGCCAGAGACAGGAAGGGCCAGAGACAGGACTGGACAGGCCAGAGACAGGACTGGACGGGCCAGAGACAGGACTGGATAGGCCAGAGACAGGATGGGACAGGCCAGATACAGGACGAGACTGGGAGGGACTGGCCAGATATGGGACAGGACAGGCCAGATACGGGACAGGACGGGCCAGATATGGGAGCCCTCAACAAGCAGCCAAGACACATGCACACAGCCAGCAGAAGAAGGCAGTGTGCAGCCTGGCTTGGTGGGTAAGTCGGCGGTCTTGCATGGTGTAAGATGGGAAGCCATGCCAGCACGCCGCCAGGGATGTTACAATTAAGTAGGACGGGTCGGGTCGGGCCAGAGACAGGACAAGACGGGCCTGAGACAGGACAGGACTGGCCAGAGACAGGATGGGACGGGCTAGATACAGGAAGGGACGGGCCAGATACAGGACGGGACGGGCCAGATACAGGACGGGACGGGCCAGAGACAGGATGGGACGGGTCAGAGATAGAATGGGACGGGCCAGATACGGGACAGGCCAGATACAAGACTGGCCAGATACAGGACGGGCCAGATACGGGACAGGCCAGATACGAGACTGGCCAGATAGGGGACGGGCCAGATACGGGACAGGCTGGGCCAAATACAGAACGGGACAGGCCAGATACGGGATGGGCCTGATACAGGACGGGACGGGCCAGATACGGGATGGGCCAGACACGGGATGGGCCAAACACGGGACAGGACCTGGCAACTCAGCAGTTGCACAGATCACGCTGAAGGATAGTGTTGCTCAGGCACCTTCCAATGGGTGGAGGTGGTTTAAGTATCCAGTGTCTCATAGCAATAGTCTGGGGACGCATTAGGAATGCGTGCACTGTTCCTTTAAGAATCAGGATGTGCTGCCGCCCTCAACAAGCAGCCAAGACACATGCACACAGCCAGCAGAGGAACACAGTGCGCAGCCTGGATTGATGGGTAAGTCGGCGGTCTTACATGGTGGGAGATGGGAAGCCATGCCAGCACGCCGCCAGGGATGTTACAATTAAGTAGTGTAGGTCAGGCATAGAGAAAATGGAAGTTTTGCAAATAAATATTACAACTATTATTTAATAGGCAAACATCACATGTAGAGTTTGCATGATATACCTTCCTAGTACTTTATCTAAATTAGAAGCAAATTGTTTGAAGATTTTGAAGATTACTTCTACCTAAATGGCAAAAAATACATCTATCTTGGTGATGGATAGGACAGCTTGAGGGGATATGGAGGAGGCTGTTTTTTTGATAGGTGCATTTTAAACATTTTGCTAATAATTTATGGAAAGTATCATATTTTTCTAACTATTGAACTCACCTTAATTTAAAACACACCCCAGGTTAAATTTCCTGGAGGTGTAAATTTGTGGAGGATTTGATAATACTACCTTTAATGCTGTAAGGTAGAATAGAGTGGATAGAGATCTAATGTTAGTGCTTCTCTGCGACATGTATATTATACTCCTATACATTTGCAGCAGGCAATTTATATGTCTTTTATACAGCACATACATACACTGTGTTCCAAATTATTATGCAAATAATATTTTCTCAGATTTTCCCAAATTACCTATATGAATTGTAGTCATTGTAATTTTCCAGTCAAATAACTATTAGAGTACAATTGAAAGGTTTTTGTACAAACTGCCTATGATAACAGTATATTTTAAAAAAAATAAAACACTCAAACTGCACTCAAAATGCATGTTCCAAATTATTATGCACAGCAGAGTTTCCAACCTTTTTATTTTATATGTCCTTACATTTAGTTGGGGATTATCTAAATATATGAGTTCACTTGTTCTTTTTTATTGTGGAATTTAAGTGTATTATTGTTTAATTTTTGTATGTTGTTGTAAAGTTTTGTTATATATTTTTTGTCTTGTTGGTCTACTCTTTTTTTATGTTAATGAGAATTATGTCATTTCCGTGGATCTGTGTATAAATGTCTTGACTGAATGTATTTAACCACAATTGAAAAAAGCCTTGGACAGGCTGAAACGTCTTGTATGAGTTGTGGAATAAATCAACTGATTATCAACACGTGAGTGCCGGGATTTTCTTTTTCTACAGACATTGTTTTCCACGTGCACCACCCTAGCTATACAGAGTGCCGACTATTCCTTTTCTGTTGCGTACATGTGAACTGCCTCCCGCCATCATAGACACTCCTTTTGATGATGCTCCAGAGGTTCTCAATGGGGTTGAGGTCAGGGGAGCATGGGGGCCACACCATAAGTTTGTCCCCTTTTATGCCCACAGCAGCCAGAGATGCAGATGTGTTATGTGCAGCATGAGTCTGGGCATTATCATGCACGAAAATGATCTTGCTGCGGAATGCACGGTTCTTCTTCTTGAACCATGGCAGGAAGTGCTGTTTGAGAAACTCAACATACATTATGGAGTTCATCTTTACCCCTTCAGGGATTCTAAAAGGACCGACAATCTCTCTCCCCATGATTCCAGCCCAAAACATTACTCCACCTCCTCCTTGTTGGCGCCGTAGCCGTGTTTGCATGGGGTGTCCATCAACCAGCCATCCTCCACTCCATCCATCTGGACCATCGAGATCATTTCATGCATGATAATGCCCCGTCTCATGCTGCACATGACACATCTGCATCTCTGGCTGCTGTGGGCATAAGAGGGGACAAACTTATGGTGTGGCCCCCATGCTCCCCTGACCTCAACCCCATTGAGAACCTCTGGAGCATCATCAAGATGAGTGTCTATGATGGCGGGAGGCAGTTCACATCTAAGCAACAGCTCTGGGAGGGTATTCTGTCCTCATGCAAAACAATTGAAGCAGAAACCATCCAAAACCTGACAAATTCAATGAATGAGAGAGTTCAGAAGCTCCTTTCGAACAAGGGGTCCTATGTGCAAATGTTACATCACCTAGAATAAAGTTTTGAGTTGAAAACTGTTTGATTTCAGTTTGTAATAACCTGCTAATGCTTATAATTTCAAAAATGACCATTTTTTTGTTCTTTATTAAAATGAAAAGGTTGGAAGCTCTGCTGTGCATAATAATTTGGAACATGCATTTTGAGTGCAGTTTGAGTGTTTTATTTTTTTTTTTAATATACTGTTATCATAGGCAGTTTGTACAAAAACCTTTCAATTGTACTCTAATAGTTATTTGACTGGAAAATTACAATGACTGCAATTCATATAGGTAATTTGGGAAAATCTGAGACAATATTATTTGTATAATAATTTGGAACACAGTGTAATCACATCACTGCTGAATGCACAGTACAATGCACATTAAGCTCTGCTATGCATGCACACTGCTCTGCTCCATACATATGTAACACAGGTGCTGGAATGCAACGCACAGAGACACAAAATGGGAACAGTTAGGGATATATATAAAACCACTTTATACAAGTATTATGCAAGGGGGTTAGTAACAGGGATAATGAACAGCAAATTGGAATAACAATGAGAAACAGCTTCAGTGAATAATGGTAAAGTTCTTTGCAAAAGTGTGATGCATCCAGTCGTGGGAGTCACCACGTGAGTTTCTCTTTGTATGGCCGTAGCGGGGGGGTCACCGGTTATTCCCGCTAGGCCGCAAGTCTCTTCCGGATAAAGTCTATCAGATCCCTTTTAGCCTCCCACACACCAACCAGCCCCCTCCCAACCTGAAATCCTAATCGCAACTGTCCCTGGTACCGTGAGTGGAAATTGGAAGTGACGGCCCTGTTCACTTGCGCGATTCCTCCGCTGCTGCTGGCGCGTCTCTCCTGTCACAGTCCTCTCTCAGCTCTTCTCAGCTTGACCGTCGACGGTAGTCTCTCAGGCTTGGGGTAAGGGGATCCAGACCTCGGCTATTGACAGACGGCATCAGTTCCCAGGAATTTACTCTGTGTGGGACGCAGGCCCTGACTCTGGGCCACACATGGAGGGATCAGGTCGCTTCTGTGGGGAGTCCAGAACTTCTCAGGCTGCGTCTGACTCTGATGCAGCACAGGCCTCTGGCTGGGGCCTGCCGCGCTGGCATCTGTAGTCCCTCTGGAACACATCTGTTCCACTCTGCAGCCTGGCGCCAAATCTCCCTGTGTCTTGGCACGCTGGGCTTTTATATCCAGGAAATCCATCCTGGAGGTCACCTGATCAGGTGCAGCATCTGAATCTCTTCCCCCTCCAACTCTTCTGGCATAACTTGGTTCCGCTTTATTTCGTCTGGTCAGCAGATGGCAACCTTTCCTCATCTCTGGCACATCCTGCAAGAATCCTCCTTTATTGCACTCTACTACATTCCTCCCACCTCTTTGCTTGCCAGTCCTCGGGCAAGTGGACTTCTTGCTGGGTTGACGTCTCCTTCCAGGCAGCACAAGTTGAGACAAGAGTTGAGCACACTCTTCTGTTTTCTGTTGAATCTGAGACCATATAAACTCCTCTTGGGCAAACCGGTTATTGGGAATTCCGGCATTAGCCCGCCCAGTCTGGCGGAGCTGCTTTTCCAGAGGTGATTCTGGAGGTCCTGAATAATCAATCACTGGGGACTGCAAATCGCCTCCCGATTCATTCTCTGCCCCACTTGAGGATGACACTGGCAACTCTGACAGACTCAACAGTACTGTAGCCCATCCTTCTTCATCCCCCAAGACCCCTGTTTGTGGTGCCTCAGCAACCTCAGTTGGAGATTCAGTCCCATGACAGTCCTCCACTTTGGAAGAGCAGGGCCGCAGCATGTTACGGTGAAACACCCTAGATGTCGTGGTGTCATTCCCTTTGGGTCGGACCTCGTAGACCGGGTTATCTGGGTGGACCTTCTTCACCACTCGATAAGGTATCGCCTCCCAACGGTGACCCAGTTTACTTCCGAGCTGCTTGGCTCGCAATAGCTCACGGTCTCCTGACTGGAGTGGTCCACCCAAGGTCAGGGGCCGACTTGAATGTTCCACTTCCCCGTACTTCTATTCAACCAACCTCCTCAAAGTGTGAAGTCGGCGTCGGTGCACCCGAATCCAGGTACTTGGGCTGCTGCCCGGGCAGGGGTCTTCTGCTTCTAGCTCCAGTTCGGTGATTTATCATCCATTCCTCCCAAACAGCGACATGTAAGGGGTGTAGCCAGTAGTCGCATGTATTCGATTGTTATACACCCACACCAGCTCAGACACAAATTCGGACCACTTCATCTTCTTGTCTTCTTCCAGAGTTGGCAACATCTGCTTCGCAGGCCCCATTCCCCTGGGGGTGATATGGCGTTGCTCGAGACTTATCGATTCCAGAGATACGATACAGCTCATCCATCACTCGCCCCTGGAAGCAGGTCCCCTGGTCGGAATGTATTCGCTTCGGGCACCCATATATTCGAATGAAATCTTGGCAGATGTCCTTAGCCGCAGCTTCTGCTGTCTGGTCTCGAGTAGGAGTCACCACTGCGAACTTGGTCAAGTGGTCAGTCATCACCAAGCAGTACCCGTAGCCATTGTATGAAGTTCCGATCATCAGGTAGTTAATGATCAGGACCTCCAAGGGTGCAGAAGTTCACATGGTCTGAATAGGAGCCCTCTGTTCCGGGGGCTTACTTAGCTCACACTGGCGACATTTTCGGCAAACTCCCTCAACTTCCTGCCACAGTTAAGGCCAGTACAGCAGTTGTTGTAACCACCGGAAGGTTTTCTCCACACCAAAGTGAGCGCCCCTCTCATGAGCTTCTTTGGTCAGCTGTACCACTAGTGCCTCTGGAACCAGTACTTGCCAGGTAACGTCGAACTCTCGAGGTAGTTGGATCCTTTGGCATACCAAGCCATCCCTCAGAAAGAGCCTTTCCCACTGGCCCAAGATTTGCAGGGTAGTTGGGAGCAAAGCAGCCCTGGCCTTCTAATCTGGCTTTTTCCCCAGGGCGACCCATTCTCTAAGTTTCGCCAGATCTGGGTCAGACTGCTGTAGATGTATCCTCTCGTCTCTTGATCGTCCTAGAATTTGAGTGGGTCTAGGCTCTTCTCCAGACTCCTGAGCGTCTACTACAGCAGCGGCAAGCTAACTGAAATCCGGGATCTCGTCGCCTTCAAGCTCTTCGTCTATATCTCTCTTTGGTCCCGCTTGGGTGACTCGGGACAAGGCGCCTGCATGCATGTTCAGGGCCTTAGACCGATATGCGATCTTGTACTGGTACTTAGACATCCTCGCGACCCACCGCTGTTCCAACGCACCCAACTTCGCATTCTCCAGGTGGGCCAATGGGTTGTTGTCTGTTCGCACTTGTACTTCTGATCCCGACAAGTACTCCGCAAATTTCTCTGTCATGGCCCACACCAATGCCAGCAACTCCGGTTTGAACGAACTATAGTTGTCTGGGTTCTTCTCTGTATCCCGTAGTGACCGACTAGCATATGCGATCACCCTCTCTCTTTCTTCCTGTACTTGTGCCAACACTGCTCCCAGACCATGCAAGCTTCCATCGGTGTACAACACGAAGGGCTGTGAAAAGTCAGCGTAGGCTACAATTGGAGCATCCGTTAGCGCCATCTTTAATGCTCGGAAGGCTTCCTCTTGTCGTGGGCCCCACTAAATAGGTTGTCACTTGGCTCCCACCGCTGTTCCTCTCAGGAGCTCATTGAGCGGTACCGCAATCTTAGCAAAGTCTTTCACGAATCGGCGGTAATATCCGACGAGCCCCAGAAATGCCCTCAGTTCCCTCAGGTTGGTGGGTGTGGGCCACCTCTGTACCGCAGCTACTTTCTCTGCAGTGGGGGTGCACTCCTGCACTGGACACAGTGTGTCCCAAATAGTCAATCTCCTGCTTGAATAAATGACACTTGCGAGGCTTGATCTTCAAGCCATGTCTCCGAAGTCGCTCTAACGCTTGTTCCAGCTGGCGGAGATGATCTTCAAACGTTGCATCCTGCCGACTACGCCAAATATAACACAGGTGCCTGAATGCAACGCACAGAGACACAAGACGGGAACAGTCAGGGATATATATAAAACGACTTTATATGTATAACAAGTATTATGCAAGGGGGGGTTAGTAACAGGGATAATGAACAGCAAATTGGAATAACAATGAGAAACAGTTTTAGTGAATAACGGTAAAGTTCTTTGCAAAAGTGTGATGCACCCAGTCGTGGGAGTCACCACGTGAGTTCTCTTTGTATGGCCCTAGCGGGGGTCACCTGTTATTCCCACTAGTCTGTAAGTCTCTTCCGGATAAAGTCTATCAGATCCCGTTTAGCCTCCCACACACCAACCGGCCCCCTCCCAACCTTAAATCCTAATCCCAACTGTCCCCAGTACCATGAGTGGAAATTGGAAGTGACAGCCCTGTTCACTTGCGCGATTCCTCCGCTGTTGCTCTCTTGTCGCAGTCCTCTTTCGGTCCTCTCGGCTTGACCGTCGACAGTAGTCTCTCACGCTTGGGGTAAGGGGATCCAGATCTCGGCTCTTGACAGATGGCGTCCGTTCCCAGTAACTTACTCTGTGTGGGCGCAGGTCCTGACTCTGGGCCACACGTGCATGGCTCAGGGCGCTTCTGTGAGGAGTCCAGATCTTCTCAGGTGGCTTCTGACTCTGATGCAGCACAGGCCTGGGATCTGTGGTCCCTCTGGAACATGTCTGCTCCACTCTGCAGCATGGCGTCAAATCTCTCTGTGTCTTGGCGCGCTGGGCTTTTATATCCATGAAATCCTTCCTGGAGGTCACCTGATCAGGTGCAGCATCTGAATCTCTTCCCCCTTCAACTCTTCTGGCATAACTTGATTCTGCTTTATTTCGTCTGGCCAGCAGATGGCAACCTTTCCTCATCTCTGGCACATCCTGCAAGAATCTTCCTTCATTACACTCTACTACACATTCACACAGTTCAGTGGCACACAGCTGTCTTACATACACATATCTCTGCTACATACATACACACACCCCTGCAGCATGCACACAGCTCAGCTACATGAAAACACACAACTCTCATACATTCACAGACATAGCTTTCCTATATACACACATGTCTCATATATACACATACAGCTCCACTATGTACACTCGCACACACAGATATATATATATACGGTTGTGCTCAAAAGTTTACATACCCTGGCTGAATTTTTGCTTTCTTGGCCTTGTTTCAGAGAATATGAATGATAAAAAAAAACTTTTTCTCCACTCATGGTTATCGGTTGGGTGAAGCCATTTATTGTCAAATTACTGTGTTTTCTCTTTTTAAATCTTAATGACAACCAAAAACATCCAAATGACCCTGATCAAAAGTTCACATACCCCAGGTCTTAATACCGTGTATTGCCCCCTCTAACATCAATGACTGCTTGAAGTCTTTTGTGGTAGTAGTGGATGAGGTTCTTTATTTTCTCAGAATGCGCACTTGAGATCTCCCCAGAGTCTCTCAATGATATTGAGGTAAGGAGACTGAGATGGCCACTCCACAACCTTCACTTTGTTCTGCTGTAGCCAATGACAGGTTGACTTGGCCTTGTGTTTTGGATCGTTGTCATGTTGGAACGTCCAAGTACGTCCCATGCGCAGCTTCCAGGCTGATGAGTGCAAATTTGCCTCCAGTATTTGCTGATAACATGCTGCATTCATCTTTCCTTCAACTTTTACCAAGTTTCTTGTGCCTTTGTAGCTCACAAATCCCCAAAACATCAGCGATCCACCTCCGTGCTTTACAGTAGGAATGGTGTTCCTTTCATCATAGGCCTTGTTGACCTCTCTCTAAATGTAACGTTTATGGTTGTGGCCACAAAGTTCAATTTTGGTCTCATCACTCCAAATTACCTTGTTCAAGAAGTTTTGAGGCTTGTCTCTGTGCTGTTTGGCGTATTGTAGGCAAGATACTTTGTGGCATTTGCACAGTAATGGCTTTCTTCTGGCGACTCCACCATGCAGCCCATTTTTCTTCAAGTGCCTCCTTATTGTGCATCGTGAAACAGCCAACCGCTAGTTTTCAGAGAGTCCTGAATTTCAGCTGATGTTATTTGTGGGGTTGTCTTTGCATCCTGAACAATTTTCCTGGCAGTTGTGGCCTAAATTTTTGTTGGTCTACCTGACCGTGGTTTGGTTTTTACAGAGCCCCTGATTTTCCATTTGTTAGTCACGGTTTGAACTCTGCTGACTGGCATTATCAATTCCTTAGATATCTTTTTGTATCCCTTTCCTGTGTTATACAGTTCAACTACCTTTTTCCGTAGATCCATTGACAATTCTTTTTCTTTTCCCCATGACTCACAATCCAGAAACGTCAGTGGCTGGATAAAAGATGCAAGAGTCTGTCTGGATCCCAGAAACTCACTCAGCTTTTATGCACACACACTGATTACAAGCAAACAGGTCACAGGTGAGGATGTTACCTTTAGTAGCCAAATTCTGAGCATGTTATCAGGACAAAATTACCAGGGTATATGAACCTTTGATCAGGGTCATTTGGATGTTTTTTGGTTGTCATTAAGATTCAAAAAGAGAAAACACACTAGTTTGACAATAAATGGCTTCACCCAACCAATAACAATGAGTGGAGAAAAAGTTTTTTTGTTATCATTCATATTCTCTGAAACAAGGCCAAGAAAGGAAAAATTCTGCCCTGGTATGTAAACTTTTGAGCACAACTGTATATATACACAAACGCACATAAAACAGACATACACACAACAACTGTATACATTACCACATTTTGAAATTCCTTTCAGGAATGTGACTTATCACATGATGTGAAATGTCCTTCTGCTAAACTGGAACGTGCAGTATCCTTACAGGTCCCAGTATCTTTCCTGTACCGCACCGATCAGATAGATCAGTGAAGGACAAGCACAGAGAGCATAGTTCTCTCAGTGATCAGGAAAGATGCTGTCATCACTCTCCTCGTGCAGAATAATCTGCCTCCAGACTGTAAGACGCATACACTTTTTAGCAAGTTTTTTCATTGCTAAAAAGTGTGTCTCATGTCTAATAGATACTGGTGGTAAAATTTACATTTGTTTACAACGCATTTTTGCCATGTATGTTATCATGGGTCAAAACCAAGAGTTTTAGCATGCTGAGTGAGTTCTCTTGTGGTGCCTTTAGCACTGATAAGTTGTCACACTCTTGCCTATAATTTTAATATTCTTCCAGTAAATTTTAGAACCCCTTCTTGAAGAAGCCCGTACGAAACGTACGTAAAGGGGGATATCCTTACGTGGCTGACCGCCGACTACTGATAGCTGATTGCTGACTGCGCTTTGTTTGGTAATTATGTTTTAATAGGATATTTAATGAATTTATGAAGATCCATAGTGAATTTGTTCAAAGGGATGGTGCCTTTTAGACATGGGTTTACTCTGTTATGAGGTGCTAAGTTACATTTGAGGTTTAAGGCCCTTTTGACACCATCAATATGCCAAATGATGGATGGACATATATTATTTAGCAAGTTGTATTAAAGAGGTAATTTCTCTATTTATTTATTAAATGTAAAACTTGCTGCTTGTCGCCATTAGATGGCGATATTGTAACACCATCCCTTGGCATTCTTTCACTATAGAGATCTATGTACTGTTTATCCTGTCTTCTGAATAAAGATGCAATTCAGTGTTTGGTCATGCCATGTGATGCCTATTTATGCTATACTTGTATGCCTTTTTTAATAATTTTTTTCTGTTGTTTTTTATTGTGAATGAAATAAAGAATTGTTATTTTTTAAGAAACCTCGATCTGTGTTCATTGGTTTCAGTAAACTTTATAAGCCTGACAGTCTTTCTAGAAGACATATTGAGATGCATTTAAGTACTTGGGGTCCGTTAAATATAATTGATGGTGCCCAGTTCAGGAGATGTATGGATGCTATAGGTGAAGGCCATGTCATTATGTTCCACTACCTACTAAAAAAAATAAGTAGTGTAGGTCAGGAATTGAGAAAATGGAAGTTTTGCAAATAAATATTACAGCTATTATTTAATAGGCAAACATCACATGTAGAGTTTGCATGATATACAGTACAGACCAAAAGTTTGGACACACCTTCTCATTTAAAGTTTTTTTTGTATTTTCTTGACTATGGAAATTGTATATTCACACTGAAGGCATCAAAACTATGAATTAACACATGTGGAATTATATACTTAACAAAAAAGTGTGAAACAACTGAAAATATTTCTTATATTCTAGGTTTTTCAAAGTAGCCACCTTTTCCTGATGACTGCTTTGCACACTCTTGGCATTCTCTTGATGAGCTTCAAGAGGTAGTCACCGGAAATGGTCTTCCAACAATCTTGAAGGAGTTCCCAGAGATGTTTAGCACTTGTTGGCCCTTTTGCCTTCACTCTGCGGTCCAGCTCACCCCAAACCATCTTGATTGGGTTCAGGTCTGGTGACTGTGGAGGCCAGGTCATCTGGCGTAGCACCCCATCACTCTCCCTCTTGCTCAAATAGCCCTTACACAGCCTGGAGGTGTGTTTGGGGTCATTGTCCTGTTGAAAAATAAATGATGGTCCAACTAAACGCAAACCGGATGGAATAGCAATGCTCTGTAAGATACTGTGGTAGCCATGCTGGTTCAGTATACCTTCAATTTTGAATAAATCCCCAACAGTGTCACCAGCAAAGCACCCCCACACCATCACACCTCCTCCTCCATGCTTCACGGTGGGAACCAGGCATGTAGAGTCCATCCGTTCACCTTTTCTGCGTCGCACAAAGACACGGTGGTTGGAAGCAAGGATCTCAAATTTGGACTCATCAGACCAAAGCACAGATTTCCACTAGTCTAATGTCCATTCCTTGTGTTCTTTAGCCCAAACAAGTCTCTTCTGCTTGTTGCCTGTCCTTAGCAGTGGTTTCCTAGCAGCTATTTTACCATGAAGGCCTGCTGCACAAAGTCTCCTCTTAACAGTTGTTGAAGAGATGTGTCTGCTGCTAGAACTCTGTGTGGCATTGACCTGGTCTCTAATCTGAGCTGCTGTTAACCTGCGATTTCTGAGGCTGGTGACTCGGATAAACTTATCCTCAGAAGCAGAGGTGACTCTTGGTCTTCCTTTCCAGGGGCGGTCCTCATGTGAGCCAGTTTCTTTGTAGCGCTTGATGGTTCTTGCAACTGCACTTGGGGACACTTTCAAAGTTTGCCCAATTTTTCGGACTGACTGACCTTCATTTCTTAAAGTAATGATGGCCACTCGTTTTTCTTTACTTAGCTGCTTTTTTTCTTGCCATAATACAAATTCTAACAGTCTATTCAGTAGGACTATCAGCTGTGTATCCACCTAACTTCTGCACAACACAACTTATGGTCTCAACCCCATTTATAAGGCAAGAAATCCCACTTATTAAACCTGACAGGGCACACCTGTGAAGTGAAAACCATTTCCGGTGACTACCTCTTGAAGCTCATCAAGAGGAATGCCAAGAGTGTGCAAAGCAGTCATCAAAGCAAAAGGTGGCTACTTTGAAGAATCTAGAATATAAGACATATTTTCAGTTGTTTCACACTTTTTTGTTAAGAATATAATTACACATGTGTTAATTCATAGTTTTGATGCCTTCAGTGTGAATGTACAATTTTCATAGTCATGAAAATACAGAAAAATCATTAAATGCGAATGTGTGTCCAAACTTTTGGTCTGTACTGTACCTTCCTGGTACTTTATGTAAATTAGAAGCAAAATTGTTTGAAGATTACTTCTACCTAAATGGCAAAAAATGCACCTATCTTGGTGATGGATAGGACAGCTTGAGGGGATATGGAGGAGGCTGTTTTTTGATAGGTGTAATTTAAATATTTTGCTAATAATTTATCGAAAGTATCATATTTTTCTAACTACTGAACTAATCTTTAAAACACACCCCAGGTTAAACTTCCTGGAGGTGTAAATTTGTGGAGGATTTGATAATACTACCTTTAATGCTGTAAGGTAAAATAGAGTGGATAGAGATCTAATGTTAGCATTTCTATGCAGCATGTATATTATTCTCATACATGTGCAGCAGGCAATTTATATGCATTCTATGCAGCACACACATACTCGCATCACTATGAATGCATAGTACATGCAAATTAAGCTCTGGTATTCATGCACACAGCTCTGCTACATACATACCCATAACTCAGTTACACACAGCTGTCTTACATACACACATCCATCTTTGTTACATACATTCCCACACCCCTGCAGCATACACACAGCTCAGCTACATACAAACATACAACTCTCCTACATTCACATACATAGCTTTCCTATATACACACATCTCTCATATATACACATACAAAGTACACTCACACACACCTCTTTTGATGTGCCTTTAGCACTAATAAGTTGTCACACTCTTGCCTATAATTTTAATATTCTTCCAGTAAACTTTATAAGCCTGACAGCCTTTCTAGAATACATATTGAGATGTACCATATTTTTCGGACTACAAGATGCACTGTTTTCCTCCAAAATTTTGGAGGGAAGTGGGGGGGTGCGTCTTTTAGTCTGAATATATACATATATGCTGTGGGTGGTAGTGGGTGTGGGGGGAGCAGGTGCGGCGGAGGAGCGGGGCACAGGAGGCAGTAGCCAGCTGCTGCATCCTACACTGTGCCCGCTGCTAAAGAAAATTAATATTCACTGCTCCCCACGCCCATGGGTGTGTAGAGCAGTGAATATTCATTTTCCTTAATAGCGGGCATACTGTACTCGCAGCGCAGCTCCTCGGCGGTCATGTGTGCCCGCTATTAAAGACCATGAATATTCACTACAACCCACTTCCATGGGAAAGGTCCCAGTATCTTTCTCTCCTGTACCGCACTGATCAGATAGATCATTGACCTGCCTCCGGACTTTAAGACGCATACACTTATTAGCAAGTTTTTTCATTGCCAAAAAGGGCGTCTTATTATCTAATAGATACTGGTGTTAAAAATTACATTTGTTTACAATACACACAGCCATTGTATACATTACCACATTTTGAAATTCCTTTCAGGAATTTCTGGTTAAATAACCCTATAGGACTTTCCCATTGTCTTTGGAATTATATTGTCGTTTGAAATCCCAGTAGGACTTGCACACATAGACTTGCATTGAATAAAAAGCAAGAAAAAAATCAGACAGCACACGAACCGTGCATATGCTGGCCTATTTTTATGCACACATCTCAAAGGAACCACAAAAATTCCTCAGCCAAGTACAATGAATTCACAGCCAGAAACATCAGGATGGATAGAATAAACAAATGTTCTGTATTTTTATATATAATTTCACAAGCCCCCTACATTTAATAAACTTGCACCCTTAGGTGACTTTCATGTGGCTCTAAAGGGTGTTCAGCCTGGTTTATCCTAATAAATAATTGTAAAAAATTACGTGGGGTTCCCCCTATTATTGATAATCAGCAAAGGTAAAGCAAACAGCTGTGGGCTGATACTATGAGTCTGAGAAGGTCCTTTCTTTATTGGACACTTCCCAGCCTAAAAATACCAGCCCGCAGCCGCTCTACAAGTGGCGCATCACATGAGATACCCCAATTCTGGCGCTTTGCCTCACTCTTCCCAATTGCCCTGCTGTGGTGGCAATTGAGGTAATGGTACTTGGGGTTTATGACAGTGGTGATTTGTCAAAAATCACAGGCCAATATTGAGTCAATGGGCAGCTAATGGTACCCACGTTCCGGTGCCGTTTCTCACCCTGTGAAGGTCCTATTCATACCAAACTTTCACGGTGAACAGAGCTCATCTACACCTACACAAAGCTGGTTCGGGTACCAGGTTAGGCCAAAATCCGGTAACGTTTACTTTGGTACTGAGGGTCCAATCTGAAACCTGAGATAATCATTTTGTAACACTAGATCTCCTGTTTCCACAGACACATCACATGTACTTTTCTTAGTACTACAACCAGCTTATGTTAACCAAGTAGCAGTCAGGGGTATACCGTCCATAGCGGCAGCCCGCGCAGTGGCTATGGGGCCCTTGAGACAGGGGGGCCCGATGTTAAAACAGTATCAGACCCCTCCATCCGCCCCCATCACAATTTCAACAGTATCTGCATCCTTGGGATGCAAACACAGTTGAAAACAAACAGGCTTGGTCAGAACCACCGGAGGATTCTGTGGCCCGGAGTCGGGTGAAAGATCTACCTCTGCTCCTCTGGCTGCACTGCTCTGAAAGTGCAGGAGAGGAGGCTCCTCCCACCAGCCCCAGGCTCCAGCAGAGTTGCTGCCTACAGCATGGCCCCTACTCTCCTGGATGTGTCCCCTGCTGCTTACTTCTCCGTTCTCCCCCTCCTGCCTTCACCCCTACAATTAAAGCAAGATAGCTCTGCAGTCGGGCCCTGGGGGATGGGAGGCTGCACCAGAGAGAAATACATCATGTGCAATCATCTGCAGAGAGGTTAAGTTCATGTGTAATGTGTGTGTATATGTGTGTGTGTGTGTGTGTGTGTGTGTGTGCTTACGTGTGTGTACAGGTGCTTCTCACAAAATTAGAATATCATCAAAAAGTTAATTTATTTCAGTTCTTCACTACAAAAGGTGAAACTCATATATTATATAGAATCATTACAAACAGTGTGATCTATTTCAAGTGTTTATTTCTGTTAATGGTGATTATGGCTTGCAGCCAATGAAAACACAAGTCATTATCTCAGTAAATTAGAATACTTTATAACAGCTTGAAAAATGTTTTTAAAATCCGAAATGTTGGCCTGCTGAAATGTATGTTCAGTAAATGCCCTCAATACTTGGTCGGGCTCCTTTTGCATCAATTATTGCATTAATGCGGCGTGGCATGGAGGCGATCAGCCTGTGGCACTGCTGAGGTGTTATGGAAGCTCAGATTGCTTTGATAGCAGCCTTCAGCTCGTCTGCATTGTTGAGTCTGGTATCTCTCATCTTCCTCTTGACAAGCGGACATAGATTCTCTATGGGGTTAAGGTCAGGCGAGTTTGCTGGCCAATCAAGCACAGTGATACTGTTGTTTTTAAACCAGGTATTGGTACTTTTGGCAGTGTGGACAGGTGCCAAGTCCTGCTGGAGAATGACATTTCCATCTCCAAAAAGCTTGTCGGCAGAGGGAAGCATGAAGTGCTCTAAAATTTCGTGGTAGACGGCTGCGCTGACTTTGGTCTTGATAAAAGACAGTGGACCTAAACCAGCAGATGACATGGCTCCTCAAACCATCACTGATTGTGGAAACTTCACACTATTCCTCAAGCAGCTCGGATTGTGCGCCTCTCCACTCTTCCTCCAGACTCTGGGACCTTGACTTCCAAATGAAAATTGGAACTCTGGGACCTTGTGGAGTGTGTCAATGACTGCCTTCTGGACATCTGTCAAGTCAGCAGTCTTACCCATGATTGTGGAGCCTACTGAAACAGACTAAACAACCTGTTTTTTTGTTAATTATTCTAATTTACTGAGATAATGACTTTTGTGTTTTCATTGGCTGTGAGCCATAATCATCAACATTAACAGAAATAAGCACCTGAAATAGATCACTCTGTTTGTAATGACTCTATATAATATAGTTTCACTTTTTGTGTTGAAGAACTGAAATAAATGAACTTTTTGATGATATTCTAATTTAGATGCACCAGGTGACAGCTGATGTAATCAGCCATCATGTGCCTTAACAGCCATGGGTGTGTATTGCTAATAAAAATATGGATATCTTATAGCCTACATATTGTAACATATTGTTTATATGCTTTGATAAAGTGTGGTCATTAGACCAAGTGTGGAATGTACTGCAAATATGGTTGTCTGAATCCAAGCACTATAATATTGCAATATACTGCAGTATAATATTGATATACTCTGATACTGAGAAACTAGTTCTTTCACATGAACTGTCCTTGATGCATGCTATCCACAAAGTGTTTGCTAGGTGTCAATACAGTAAGACAATGTTAATTGTTCTATGGTCTATGAAGTTGTGTGTTTCAAAGATTCATTATCCTGATTTGTACACAAGTGACCACTGTGATATTTGCTTTGACAAATAGTGTTATTGTAACCAAAATACTGATTCAAATAATGTGTGTACACTTACCATTATGTTCCATGAGAAATACATAGATCTATTGTCTAAAACAATGTTTATAAGTAAACTTCTTGAAATTACAGAACCTGGCCAATTCGGTATTATCGACGAATCATACTTATAAACATTAACCAGCTTTATGCTTCCATTGTCTAAACCTTATAAAAGTCACTGGAATCATGATACAGACATAAGCTTTCTTGTGTAGACTTCTCAGGGGTTCTCTGTCAATTAGACAGATGATGCTCATAAACTCCTAGATGAAGAAGCCATAAGTTGTACCTGCACTGATGTGTAGTGTTGTATGTACCTGCCCATGCAGTGTTGTGTAGACTTCCAGCGATTTCTCTGTCTTGGTGAAATTTCTTCTCTGATCTTCCAGACGGATGATGTTTAAAAGCTCCTTGGTGATGAAGTGAATACATATATATATGTACTTAACCTTTGTATTATAACATGTACAAAAGTGTATGCAATATCAGCATATCATACTATTCCTTTAATTATATATTTTACGTTTTATATCGACTATTATAAATAAAATTGCGTTATATTGCAAAGGGTTGCCTTCTTTAAAGCCGTATCCGAACCTTAGTGTCAAAACTATTGGCAAAACATTTGGCGTAGTCGGCAGGATACGCAGAAGGCTCAGAAGTTCTTTTTGTTAAAAATTACAATCATCTTGAATTTATAAGGACTCTGTGTGATAAGGTGTGATAGAGTGATATTGCAGTGATATTGCGTAAAGCATGCCTTTCTTTAAGAGAAAGGTAGGTGTGAGTCTATTGAGATTCCTGGTTGGGAACAGACTCCCTTTAATATTTTGGCAACCAAATGGTCCCACAGTGTTGGTTTGAGTGAACCATGAGACAAATGTCAGAAGGATGCGGAACCTGATGATGTGGTTTCATGCTTGCAGAAAGTGAAAGTAGAAAAAGGTAAAGAGTTGGGTGCTGTTGGCAGGCGTGGATGTGTTAAGGGAGGGCAATAACCCTTCACGGTTGACCAAGTGAGTGTCAAAATTATTATGTTGATTGGCAATCCACAGAAAACCAAACGGAGGCAATGTGTGCTCTGTATTGGGAGGATGCAAAGAATCTCTGATCCCGTTTATTTTGCTTAGCATTTTATATTGTTTTGAGTACATCAAACAGCCAATCAACTCTACAGCCATACTACAATACTATAGGCTAACTGATGTTAGTACAATTATTACGGAAAACACATATATGGTCATATTATCATTGTTAGTTTGAAGCACTATGGAAATTTTACAAGGTCAAACCTGGCCTAAACAAGTTAGATAACAGAGTGTCTGACAAAATGTTCTCTTGAGAAAAAGTTAGTGTGAGATAAGTTCCATGGGAAGAAAAAGAAAGAATGTATGTTATGCAAGGAGTGATAATAATAACATGATTTTAAAGCAAGCAGCCAAAATGGAGTTGCTCTAGCATGAGTATCAATATGTCCTTTACATTCCCCCCTAAAAGTTATGTTATTATCAACAATAAAGGTGCTTTCCCAGGGTCATGGTTTGAGCCTGAGGGACATTGGTCTTCACCCAATTAGTGCCCTTGTTACCAATTGGGGCTGTCGCGGCATGTCCACCCCCCCTTGTTTGTTGATATAATCATAAAGTTCAGATCTGAAATTGGTTGGGGCAAGCGGGTAAAGGTCATCATTCCCTTGTCATCCAGGTCCTCAATGCTGGTTACATCTGGGAGGTCCGTGTACAGTAGCACTGGATGTCGGTTAACAGTGTCCTCCTTGCTCTCTGATGACTGGCAGGTTTTCCTCATGCAAAATGGGATACAATAAAAGACTAGTTTTAGTAAAACATATATTAACAAGCAAGCAACAATATGCAACACTCTTTGGTCAACTCGTTATGTTTGTTATACTCTTCCCTGAGTTTCCTAATGTCTCCATTTTAGTCTTTAACCGTATGGTAGAGTCGGGGTCAATATATGGGTCAATATAGTGACAACAGGCTGGGCCTACAACCTGACACACATCCCTCCTTGAGCTGCTGTCAAATAGTCCAGCACTAACGTATGTTGATTAGCCACTATAATAAGCTGATTCTGCACTGCAACAGTAGTATTAATTACTTCCAAAATATTCCAAATCTGGTCATCTAAGTAGTCAGTGACTTCCACTAACTTGTCCCACATTTATGTAACCATAGGGTAGAGGAAGACGGTACTGGCTATCTTATTGGGTACACTCATTTGTACTAAATGAGGTCTTCCTGATGGTCGTGGGGTGTTGTCTTTGGCACGTTTATAACGTTTATAGATGGTATGAAGAGGGATGGCTCTCATATCTACTTTACTATGGGTAATAAGATAAGTGGCTGAAGTTAGCCGGCCCAACGTACAAGTCCCCCCTACTCTGACTGGGAGCCATTTATACGCATTATTCCCACAGACCCAATATGTGGCTGATGGCAAATCCCATAAAGCAGAGTGCTGTAATACTAATTTATGTACCAAATTGATTAAAACGGTGTTATTTGATAACATACACCATGAAGACATTTGTCCCAGGGGGCTACAATATCCAACATCCGGATTGCCACATGTTGGATCACTAGGCTTATATTCAGAAGATTCATTACAAGGGACGTTACCAGATATTTTATAACGTGTCATCGGTACCTTTTATAAACAGATTTGCATGTACCCATGAGTGATTATGAATGTATCTTTCCAATAATGATGGTCTGGGACGGACCGCCAGAAAGGGCATACTAGCGGCTGAAACTGGTGAGTGAGTACATATCCAACAGTCACTGATCTGGTTGTTTTCTAATTGTCTCAATTCTTGTACCAAAATCTGATGGTCAGTAATGAACTTATTATTAAAGGGGTCAGTACTCTGTTGTAGGCTATTCCAGGTATTGACTAGTTTAACCATACATATTATCATAAAACATCTCAGCTGTTGGGATTGTCAGGAGCACTTGGTATGATCCGTCATACAATGGTTCTAGTCCGTGTTTCCGAACATGCTTCTTCACATACACATAATCTCCAGGCCTGAGGGTATGACAACCTTCTGCATCAGCTGGATCTGGAATAGAAGATGATACTAACGCATGGGTGTTAGTTAAGGCTTTGGCAAACTGAATCACATATTGCACAACATAATCTGTTTCTTCTGATAATTGTTGTGGGGTAAATCTAGCTATAGCTGGTTGTAACCTAAATAGTATCTCATAGGGTGACAGTTTGTGTTTCCCTATGGGGGTGGTGCGTATGTGATATAGTGCAATGGGAAGGAGCTCAGGCCACTGGGCCGTATTCTCCTGCATCATTTTGGTTAACTGCCTTTTCAGTGTGCCATTCAATCTCTCCACCTTGCCACTTGACTGTGGATGGTAAGGAGTATGTAACATCACTGTTGATCCGATCATGGTAAGTATTTCTTGATATACGCATGAGGAAAAGCCTGGTCCTTCATCACTTTTGATAACTTCTGGGACTTCATACCGGCAAACAACTTCAGAGACCAGCTTCTTGGCGGTAGTCTTGGCAGTCATGTTTGGAACGGCGAATGCTTCTGGCCAACTGGAAAACATATCCACTACCCCTAAGCAGTCCATGGGCCCAGGCCGCAATGGCTGGATACAGGAGTCGAGGCAAACAGTACAGTTGTTTCTTCTTCCATAGCCCATCTATCAACTTAGCACTAGAGATGAGCGTTGTTCTACTCGAACTGTTCGCCAATCTCAAATTCGAGCTGTTTTGGGCGGTGTTCGAGCCGGTCGGCGAACACGAACAATTTGAGGAAAATTCGGCTGTTCGAGGTTATGTTCGATAACTGTTCGTGCACCAAAATCATAACTGGATTTTTTCTCAGTAATGATGAAAATTAATGTTAATACGCAGTTTGAGTGTACAGCGGGGCGGGGGGAGGGGCAGGGGATGGATCTCTGCAGGAACAATGAAGATCTCCATTTTTTTTTCTCTTTCCCGCATTTGCAGTGGGGAGGTGCAATCTGTCAGCCTATCAGCAGCGCACACACGGAGCGAAGTGCTTTTTTTCACACAAGCAAGGGCATGTGTGATTGGCAGTGTATGTCACATGTCCTTGCCCTATAAGACCAAGCCATTTTCCCCGTCGCCACCATTTTCTCACTGCTGCAGCTGCGTGTTAGACGGCACCGCTGTTGCTGTGTGCGCTATACCTTGTTAATTTCAAGCCAATTTTCGCACAAATATACAGATAGCTTGGGAGTAGAGAATAGTTGTGATTGCAGTCCTTTTAAGGACTAGGTTACAGCATTTCCTATGACTTTTATCAGGCAGGTCTGTGCTCTTAAATAGATAGATTGTGGGAGTAAAGACTAATTGTAATTGGAGTCCTTTTCAGGACTAGGTTACATCAGTTCCTATCAGTTTTTGCCAGGCAGGTCTGTGCCAGTGCTGTGCAAGTTTTTTTCACAGCATTTGGCTGAATCTAGCAAAGCTAATCCTTTTTGGCCTATTGCAGAGTGTGTTAGTCAGTGGAGTAGCCTATCTGTGTTGCAAGATATACCACCTGTGTATAGAATACCAATTTTTTTACTGCACCTAGTGAAGTAAAATCTTTTGGGCATAGCATCATTCTATTAGTCCATCTATACTGACCTCCATCAGGTTGCAAACTGAATATAATTTTTTTCTGCATCTAGCTCTGAAAAAATATTTGGGCTTCTAGCAGTGTGTGGGACTTGGTCTATTAGTCCATCTATACTGACCTCCATCAGGTTGCAAATTAAAAATAATTTTTTTCTTCATTTAGCTCTGAAAAAATATTTGGGCTTCTAGCAGTGTGTGGGACTTGTTCTATTAGTCCTTCTATACTGACCTCCAGCAGGTTGCAAATTGAATATAATTTTTTTCTGCATCTAGCTCTGAAAAAATATTTGGGCTTCTAGCGGTGTGTGGGACTTGGTCTATTAGTCCATCTATACTGACCTCCATCAGGTTGCAAATTAAAAATAATTTTTTTCTGCATCTAGCTCTGAAAAAATATTTGGGCTTCTAGCAGTGTGTGGGACTTGGTCTATTAGTCCATCTATACTGACCTCCATCAGGTTGCAAATTAAAAATAATTTTTTTCTTCATTTATCTCTGAAAAAATATTTGGGCTTCTAGCAGCGTGTGGGACTTGTTCTATTAGTCCATCTATACTGACCTCCATCAGGTTGCAAATTAAAAATAATTTTTTTCTGCATCTAGCTCTGAAAAAATATTTGGGCTTCTAGCAGTGTGTGGGACTTGGTCTATTAGTCCATCTATACTGACCTCCATCAGGTTGCAAATTAAAAATAATTTTTTTCTGCATCTAGCTCTGAAAAAATATTTGGGCTTCTAGCAGTGTGTGGGACTTGGTCTATTAGTCCATCTATACTGACCTCCATCAGGTTGCAAATTGAATAAAAAAATTTTCTGCATCTAGCTCTGAAAAAATATTTGGGCTTCTAGCGGTGTGTGGGACTTGGTCTATTAGTCCATCTATACTGACCTCCATCAGGTTGCAAATTAAAAATAATTTTTTTCTGCATCTAACCCAGCCAATAGTTTTGGCCTAATACCACAGTTTGGCCACTCAGCTCTGCTCGGTTACCATCCATTGTTTTTTTGTGCAAACAACTCCAGAGTTGTGAATTAGTTAACCACCAAAATGAGTGGAAAAAGGCCTGCTGCTGGTGGAAAGGGGAATAGGCGTGTTGGGAAGGGGAAAAAAGGTTGTGTCCGTGGGGTAGGTGCAGAAGAAAGACCATCTTCCAGCCAAACTAAAATGTCTACTTCTTTTAGCGGACAATGTGATAAGATCCCTTTCTTACGGCCACGCCAATCGCTACAAATTCCAGATGAGGCACAAAAACAGCAGGTGCTTCAACGGATATCAAGTGCTCCTTTAAGTGGGCTCTCCTCCACATCAACTTCAACATCACAAATACTCCAGTCCTCAAAGGTGTCACCCAAATCGCACTTGCTTCCTCACAGCTCCCAAATCTCCAGCTGCCCGTCTGAGTATGAGGTAGAACAGATGGTTGAGTCTGCAGAGCTGTTTACTCATACTATAGCCTGGGAATCAGAGGTCGACTCCAGCGCTTCTGTGAATCCAGACGAGGAAATGATCTGCACTGATGCCCAGAATCTTTATGAGTCGGATCCAGGACCAGACGCAGAAGGTTCTGACCATAATGTAGACCCTCATTCCCAAACTGTAACTCCTGTTGGTGGAGACAATGAGGAAGACGATGATAAGACTCAAATACCTGATTGGAGCGACAACTTTAGTTTTTTGTCAGGGCAGGAACAGGTTGGCTCTGAGGACGACGGGTGTGATAACGCACAGGGTGATGATGATGAGGTCGGAGATCCCACTTACTGTCAACCCACAGTCAGCCAAGAGATGAGGTCAGCAGAGGAGGTGGAGGAAGATGCTAGTGACGACGAGGTCAGGTTGCGCCTTCCTGGACAGAGACGTAGTACTGGAAGCACGTCAACAACTGCATCCTCAAACACAACTCTGCCTCTCACCACAAGTCGTGGTGGCTCTTCAGGTCGCATGGGTGCTAAGCCTTGCATAGCCTGGGCATTTTTTCAGATCGATAAAGATGACCCAACTCGTGTTATCTGTAACATTTGTCAGCAAAAGCTAAGTAGAGGCCAAAAAATACATAGTTTGAGTACTTCATGCATGAACCGGCACATGGACATGAAGCATAAGTTGCAGTGGGAAGCTCAGTGTGCTACAATGCGGTCTAGCCGGCCGGGCCAACCACCGTCTGCCATATCTTGTGCATCCGCGGCCTCTTCATCCTCTGTGACTGGGGGGACAGCAGTCACACCTGTTTTGGGGCGCAGACCTGCCACCTCTTTACCCGCAACAGCCAGCGTGATTGGCAGGTCATCATTTTCTTTGGAGGTGGTAACACCAGCTGGTCTTGAGCGCTGTCCGACATCGATAGCACCACCTTTGGATCAAGGCAACCTAACATGTCCGCCTGCATCTTCCTCACAGACCGGCAGTTTGCCGGGGACACCCTTATCAACCCCGTCTAAGCACAATAGCCAGCCCTCGGTCCCTCAGATGTGGACAAGTAAAAGACCATTTCCTCCTAGCCATGAGAAAGCTAAGAGGTTGAATTTCACCATCTGCAAGCTCTTGGCTACAGAAATGCTGCCTTTCCGCCTGGTGGACACAGAGGATTTTCAAGACCTTATGTCCGTCGCAGTGCCCCAGTACCAGATGCCCAGTCGGCACTACTTCTCAAAGAAAGGTGTGCCTGCGCTCCACCAGCATGTCGCACACAACATCACCGCTTCTTTGAGAAACTCTGTGTGTGACAGGGTGCATTTCACCACAGACACTTGGACGAGTAGGCATGGACAGGAGCGTTACATGTCGCTGACTGGGCACTGGGTAACTATGGTGACAGCAGGACAAGGGGCTGCTGTCCAAGTCTTGCCGTCCCCACGAGTTGTGCGTCAATCCTCTTTATGTCATTTTTCCTCCACTGCTTCTGCCTCCTCAACCTCCTCTCGGTCTTCCACCTGCACCCAAAGCCTGTCTGGTCATGCCACAAGCTTTCTAACTGCGCAGAAGGGATCCTGCACACCATCTTACTATGCTGGCAGTAGGGCTCAACGTCATCAGGCGGTTTTTACATTGAAATGTCTGGGAAATGTGAGTCACACAGCTGAGGAGTTGTGGTCAGCTCTGGAGAACCAATTTCATGAATGGTTGTCTCCACTGGACCTGAAACCAGGGAAGGCCGTGTGCGACAATGCTGCAAACCTGGGTGCGGCCCTTCGCCGGGGCAATGTCACACACGTGCCTTGTATGGCTCACGTGTTGAACCTGGTTGTCCAGCAATTTTTAGCCCACTATCCCAGACTAGATGGCCTTCTGCAGAGGGCACGGTCGCTGTGTGCTCACTTCCGCCGTTCGCATCCCGCAGCTCAGCGATTTACATCTCTACAGAAGTCGTTGGGCCTGCCACTTCACCGGCTAAAATGCGATGTGCCTACCCGGTGGAATTCAACTCTGCACATGTTGCAGCGACTGTGGCAGCACCGACAAGCCCTGGTGCAATACGTTCTGACGTATAGCCTGGGCCAACGAGATTCAGAGGTGGGGCAAATCACGCTGGAGGAGTGGTCTCAGATCAGGGACCTATGCACCCTTCTGCACAGTTTTGAAATGGCGACGAAGATGTTTAGTGCTGACGATGCCATTATCAGCATGACTATTCCGGTGATTTACATGCTGGAGCACATGTTAAACAGAATTCGGAGTCAGGTGGTGGCACAAGAGGAGGTGGAGGAAGTAGAGGAGGAGGAGTTGTATGCGGAAGGGCTAACATCTGCAAGGTCCAGACGGTCGGCAGCACCAAGGCGGCAGGCATGTGAGGGTGGGGGAGATGATTTTACCAGGGCGCATGGTAGCAGCCAAACTAGTGAGGAAGGTGCAGGAGCCCAGGAAGAAGTGGAGGACGAACTGATGGAAGACTCATCAGATGAGGGAGACCTTGATCACATTTCTGTTGTGCGAGGTTGGGGGGAGAGGACAGAGGAAGGAAGCATGATTGCTACCTCGCCACCAACACAACAGGGACTTGGTGCTCCTGGATGCGCAACACACATGAGTGCCTTCTTGCTGCACTACCTGCAACATGACCCTCGAATTGTGAGAATTAGAAATAATCCTGACTACTGGGTTGCCACACTGTTAGATCCCCGGTACAAAAGTAAATTTGCAGAAATTATTCCTGCCATAGAAAGGGATGCACGCATGCAGGAGTATCAGCAGAGACTGTTGCAGAATCTTACATGTGCTTTTCCACAAAATACCAGTGGTGCACGTAGTGAATCTCACAGTTCCAACTTGCCAACCGTGGGACCGTCAAGTGTTCAGCACTCAAACCGTAACAGAACCACAGTATCTGCTGGTAACATCAATTTTGCGGAATCATTTCACCACTTTTTTAGCCCATCCTTTGCAAGGCCACAGGAGACAAGAAGTCTGACACATAGTCAATGCCTAGAGACGATGGTACAGGAGTATCTCCAAGTAAACATTGAAGCCACGACTGTGTCACTGGACCCTTGCTCTTTTTGGGCTTCCAATCTGGATAAATGGCCGGAGCTAGCCACTTACGCCTTGGAGATCTTGTCATGCCCCGCAGCCAGCGTTCTGTCTGAACGTGTGTTCAGCGCTGCTGGTGGTGTGCTGACAGATAAGCGCACGCGGCTCTCCACTGATAATGTAGACAGACTCACGTTCATAAAGATGAACAAATCATGGATCCGAAACGACTTTTCTACCCCTGTGTCATCCTGGGGAGAGTAAAAGCTTGATGATTGGTTAAAATCACCCTACCAACCGTTTTAAGCTTTCAAATTACTAATCATGTTTATCTGTATCTTGACTGGAAAATAATTTGGGCTTTGTAGCAGTGTGCAGCACTGATCCTATTAGGCCATCTATAATAAGCTTCACCAGATTTAAAATTAAAAATAATTTTTAGCTGCATCTAGCCCGGAAAATAATTTTGGGGCTCCGAGATGCGCAAGACACATAAGTGCCTTCTTGCTGCACTACCTGCAGCATGACCCTCATATTGTCAGAATTCGAAGTAATCATGACTACTGGGTTGCCACACTCTTAGATCCCCCAAACTTTTCGATCAACCTTTTCATTTTAATAAAGACCAAAAAAATGGTCATTTTTGAAATTATAAGCATTAGCAGGTTGTTAGAAACTGAAATCAAACAGTTTTCAACTCAAAACTTTATTCTAGGTGATGTTACATTTTCACATAGGACCCCTTGTTCGAAAGGAGCTTCTGAACTCTCTCGTCCATTGAATTTGTCAGGTTTTGGATGGTTTCTGCTTCAATTGTTTTGCGTGAGGACAGAATACCCTCCCAGAGCTGTTGCTTAGATGTGAACTGCCTCCCGCCATCATAGACACTCCTTTTAATGATGCTCCAAAGGTTCTGAATGGGGTAGAGGTCAGGGGAGCATGGGGGTCACACCATAAGTTTGTCCCCTTTTATGCCCATATCAGCCAGAGATGCAGATGTTTTATGTGCAGCATGAGATGGTGCATTATCATGCAGAAAAATGATCTTGCTGTGAAATACACGGTTCTTCTTCTTGAACCATGGCAGGAAGTGCTGTTTGAGAAAATCCACATACATTATGGAGTTCATCTTTAGCGCCTTCAGGGATCCTAAAGGGGCCGACAATCTCTCTCCCCATGATTCCAGCCCAAAACATTACTCCACCTCCTCCTTGTTGGCGCTGTAGCCGTGTTTGCGTGGGGTGTCCATCAACCAGCCATCCTCCACTCCATTCATCTGGACCATCGAGCGCTGCACGGCACTCATCCGTGAACAAAACAGTTTTGAAATCAGTCTTCATGTAATGTTTGGCCCACTGGAGCCGTTTCTGCTTGTGTGAAGTGGATAGAGGAGGTCGACAGGATGGCATATGCACAGCTGCAAACCTCTGAAGGACCCTGCATCTTGTTGTTCGGGGGACGTTGGAGGCACAAGCAGCTTCAAAAACTTGTCTGCTGCTATGACAAGGCTTTTTTGCCGCTGCTGTTTCAACCTGACGTAATTGCCTGTAGGAAAGAGTCCTCAATTTGCCCTTATCAGCACGCACACGTGTGTACTGTGAATCAGCTACATACTTCTTGATTGCCAAGACACTTCATCCTGATCATCGCACAATGTTGATTGTAGTCATGCCTTGACCTAAACACTCCACAATTTGTTGCTTCTCAGCAGCCGACACATCCTTTTTCTTTCCCATTTTGGCAGAAAATGTAGGCTGCTTAATAATGTGAGAGAGCCTTCTTAAGTAGTCTTGCCTTTCATTGGACACACCTGCCAAACTAATTAGCACAGGTGTCTGCAATTGCTTACAGTGATATAAAGAGCCCTGACACACATCACCATCAATGAGTTTAACTGACAAACAAACAAATTCTTCCCTTATCACTCCTAAACACTTTTTGCATAATAATTTGGAACGCGGTGTACATGTGCTTTTCCACAAAACACCAGTGGTTCACGTAGTGAATCTTACAGTTCTAACTTGCCAACCGTGGTCTGTATGGAATTGTTCAATAAAGGGCCCAAAATTAAGATAACATAGATGGGAGAGGTCTCTATGAATAGGAATTCCTAAGTATTTGATACCCTGTGAGGGCCAGGCAAAGGGAAAGTTGGACTGGATGGAATCCTATATGGATTTGGGGAGGGAGACATCGAGGGCCTCAGACTTCGCTGCATTGATTTTAAAATTTTACCATGTAACAAAGTGATCTATTTCAGCCATAACAGCAGGGATGGATATATGTGATTGAGTGATATATACTAGGACATCATCAGCAAATAGAGAGCACTTGTACTCGGTGCCTCCCACCTCAATCCACCTAATATTGGGGTTATGGCGAATTGATGAGAGCAGGTGCTCCGTCACTAGGATGTATAAGAGAGGGGACAGAGGACATCCCTGCCTTGTCCCATTGGTGATTGTGAAAGGTGATGAAAATGTTCTGACGCACCCCCTGGGCCTTGGGACACCCGGAGCCGGACCCTTTTTGGTGGATGCTGGTGGTTGTAGTCTTCGTGGCGGCGATCCGGTTCCGTGGCTCAGGGCGGTCAAACCAGTGGCGGAACTATTTATGTGGTTTTGATGTTTAAATGTCCGACTACGCCACCCGTGGATTGCGGTCAGAGTGAACCGCCGCTACAGGGCAGACCGCTAAGGCTGGTGTTGTGGGTGCAGCAGAGCGTAGCATAACTCCCCACGGGAGGAGTATAGCCTCAGGGCAGTGTATGCGGAGGATGGGGGTGATGGTGCAGGGCAGCAGCAGTAACGACACGGAGTCAGTGATGCAGTTCAGGGCCTTTACTCACAGTTCTTATTATCCAGACCACGTCTGCAGGTAACAGCTGCCCACGTCGTACTGTGCTCACCAGGTGAGGGGCTCAGACAACTCCCAGATAACTTTGGAGCGCTTCACAGGACCCCCTTTGTGTGTCCTTTGTCTGGCCTTTCTTACCAACACTTCTGTCCGGCTGCCTCGGGCCTCCTCTTGGTAAACTTGGCGCCAGTTTCCCTGACCCTATGTGGTGCCTTCCTAGCGGGTGGAGCAAGGGGCTGCACCACATAAAATGTCAGAGCCTCCGGTTTCTAGCTGAGGGTCGTTTCCTGCCTCCACTAGTTCGGGGACCGGTCTCCCCCTTTGGCCTGACCCCTCCACGCAGGTGGATTCGGGCGTGCGGTTGCGACTCGCCCGTCCGCACCCCTGGGATCCCTTCATTCCTCGTTCCTGGAGCCTTCTCCGCTCCTCTTCCTTCCTTCTCCCTCTTGCAGGCCTGGGCCTCTGTTACTAGGCCCGCCTCCGGAGCAGAGCTCATGCAGAGCCCCTGCTCCCTGCCACTTCTGCTCAGACTTCTCTGCACTGAACTAAGATGGTGCCCACCTTTTATACTCCCTTCTCAATGCACCCAGGAACTGCTTCCTCCCTGCTCCTGCACTGCAGGGTTCCCCTTCCTCAGTGTTCCCTCCCCCCACTCCAGCCAGGGACAGGGACTGTCGTGCCCATCTCAGGGGCATATTGGTCGCCCTGCCCCACGGCAATGTGGTGTAATGCATGCAGGTGTCGGGTCCTGATCCACACTCCATCCTTATCTGAGAGTGAGATATCACACCTCTGGGTGAGGTGCAATACGTCTGTAGCAACCGAGCCCTCGGTGCTACAGTTCCATTTATCTTCAGCCTAGGTGACGTATTGTGATACAGGGCCGTGATTTTGGCTATAAAAGGGTCCCCTAGACCCCTACCCCAAGCTTTTTAAGAGAATCATATATGGCGTGCCAGGAGACTCTATGGAATGCTTTCTCAGCATCCAACGAGAGTATCTACTTACAAATTTTTAACTGCATCTAGCCCAGGAAATACTTTGTGCCTAGTAGCAGTGTCTGCTAGTCAGCGGATTATCCCGGCTGTTAAGCAAGCTACACCACCTGTAGTTTGGACACTTAATTTTTTCAAAGGAAATGCTTCGGGACCACGGGATACTTAGTGAAGAGCATCAGGAGGCACCCCAAGGCATAGGGGCTGGGACTGGCACTAGGATGCCTTGCGGTGGACAGCCGAGCTCGATCCTTATAAAAGCTTTTTAACTGCAGCAGCTTTAGTGGACGCTACTGGAGCTGGAATTACGCGGCTGCTGGCATGAGACTTGCCCTCCAATAGATCCTTGTAAATGGATTTAAAGTGTATTCATTCAAATTAGAGGGACAATTTAAATTAAAAAGCTTAGAGCTGCCTCCACCACAGGGGGGCTCTCTCGACCCACCAGCGGACAGGCACCAGTATTGGGAGAGGGGGGCTGGCCGTCAGGGTTCACCGCGGCTCTGGCACAAACCCGGCGACACGGAGGTGGCACGGGCAGGAGCGGACTGGCCGTCTCGGCTTCTCACTTTTTGGATTTTAGAAGGGCATGACATGCCTATATCTGTGTCTCCCCCTCCTTTTACTCCTCCACCTCTTTTCTTTTCGCATGACTATATGTACTTGTCACTTTTCCATGTGTTAGTTGTGTCTTCTGAGCAGTTTGTCAGCTTTTGGACACCTTTGAAGGTGTTTTCTATGTGTTTCTATGTGTTTTTGTTTGCCTGCCATTGGTTTTAACGGTGTTCGAAGGTGTTCGACGAACAGTTCGACAAACAGTTCGACGAACACACGGGTGTTCGACGAACCGAACCGAACTCGAACACTACGGGGGTGGCTCAACACTACTTAGCACCCACCTCCTTCTACGACTGGCGTTCTTCTTTAGCGCGTAGAGCGTGTGGAGCGTAGCTTTGTGATTGGAGGGACCGGTTGATGCTCTTCTGCAGGTTGATCCTGGGTTGGCACGGAATTTAGCTGTTTGGCCTGTTGCCGTGTAAGAGCCATGGACATGGATGTCAGAAGAAGAGCTGCTCGCTTAGCATGGAGATGAGCAAGTGCATTACCTCTTGCTTCAGGGGCATCTGGTCGGGTATGAGCTTTTACCTTTACGACAGCCAACTGTCTTGGTAGTTGCACCACTTCCATCAATTGTCTGATGCTTTCAGCATTTTTCACAGTCTGCAGTCAGAGCTTTGAGCTCTGCTTCTTGTGCTGACATACTGGGAGGTAAGACTGCTGCCTCTACCAATGTATCTTCAGTTGTGACAGCATATCCAGTATGAAACCTGCCAGAGGTGTCAACATATCTGGATCCATCCGTATATAACGTAAGTTCTGGGTCATCCAAGGGTACTTCCCCCACTAGAACAAGTGGAGTTGACTCCGCAGTAATTTGTTCCAGACAATCATGCGGTGGAGCCTTTTTCCCCTCTCCTTCAGGTGCTGGTAGCAGGGTGGCTGGGTTGATGGTGGTGTAACTTCACATTTTCTGGCAAAATCAACGAACACTGCAGCCACAGGTGTCTCTGTGTAGACAGATGTTTAGGTTGCTGTGTGGCGTGAACCGCTCGTAGACAGCTGGGGGAGAGATGCGCTAGGTAATAAACGACTGGGCGCTGCTTTGTACAGTGTCTCTGCGTGAGTACTCCGGCTGCATGTCCTCCTGTCTCAGAGGCATACAAATGGAAAGGTTGAGCATAGTCCAGATTTCCAAGGGCAGGGGCTGTTATTTTCCTTGACTTTAGTTGCTCAAAGGCTTGTTGCAGCTGTTCTTGGTGGTCCTTGTTGTTGACATCAGCCAGAGTGTCTTCTTTTAATGCATCTTAGAGGGGCGGCTGCATGAGACGTGAGGCGTCTGGGATCCATTGTCTGCAGTATGTACATAGTCCGAGGAACCGTTGCAGCTCTATGGGATCTTTTGGGAACGGTAGTGCGTAGATGACCGTCTTCCTTTCTTCTGTGAGATGTCTGGCACCCTGAGTAAGGCAATGGCCTAAGAAGACCACTTGCCGGGCCAAAACTGAAGTTTCGAGGCTGAGACTCGACAATTCAGTTTTGCTAGATGCTTGAGGAGACTAACACTGGCCCTGATGGACATTTGCTCCGTGTAAATGTAATATGTAATGTAATATGTAAATGCAAACAGAAACTGACAGTCTTTGTGTAGTGGAATGCTAATAAAAAAACAAAAACGTTTGCTAAATCAATTACTGTAAACCAGACAACGTGTATGTGCATCTATTAGAAACTTAAGGATACATGACCATCTAGAGAATTAGTTTACATCACCATATTTTAGCCCTAATGTCAAAGTGGACATAAATATGTGCTGTTGAGGGTAGTGGATTGATTAGCCAACTTATCCTGAGCCCATATTTTAAGGGCTTGACAGAAGTTAAACCCACTCTCATATGTATTGGCGTCTAATGCTCTGTCACACACTGATTATGATGATCTTCCTCATACACATTCTGGGTGTAGTGTGTATTGCTGCCTGTATTCTGGGTGTGCCAAGATGGCCGCAACCAGAAGGAAGCATACTACAGGAAGGGTGCACCAAGATGGCCACCACCAAAGGGACATTTGGTCAGAGACCGGAGGTGATGCAATGGGTGTAGCAACATGGCCGCTGCAGGAAGGGTTGGAACTTTGGGCGGACATAGGTATAACAGATGAGGATGGGGCACTAGAAGTGGCTTGGGTAGTAGCGAGGGGAGTGCGTGACATGCAACACAGTAATCTACTGACAATGGATTCTGCTGGCCACAATTAGAACATTCCCAACAATTCATTACTCCGCCATTATCGGAGAGCAGTATCTTTGTAATACACATAACATAGCATCGTGTTTCCCTTATTGTCTGCATTTTCTTCCTCCATTCACCTTTTTTTTTTTTCCTGCTCTGTATCAAGCCAAGGCCGTTTTGCTATGCTAGCAGCTGTAACTGGGCGCTTATCTGGCAGCGTGCATATTTCAGTTAACCATTTAAGTTTCTCCACATATCCACATACTTTTTCCTTCTGTCAACAAACTCAGCGCAACCTTTTTTTTTCACATGCATTTACTTTTCAACATTTCAACATCCCATTATCTTCCTTGCTGCATTTAACATCTTGTACTGTAATCTTACACAATGACATTACTCTTTTGGTTTTCTCTACATGTATAACAAAATGACATGATAGCTGTCCGGCTCTTGTAGCCATCACCTCTCCTTCTCTTAACGGGCCATGGTCACGGATGTAATCATTAGATGCAGCTTGTATTGTAGGTCCCCCAATACGACATATCTCTGCAGCTAGCCCCCACCCATGCTGCAGTTTCGCATTTGCTGCGTTTACAATGATCCCAACCTGCTGTTGTGGTATACTCCCCATACCTATTCTCAGTATAGTAGAGAATTCTGAAGGACCATTTAGTAAATCAGACGCCACCTCCTCATACTAGCGTCCATGTTCTATTTCCCCAGTTTGGGAGAGGGTGAATAGGGAAGAGTTCAGAGGACCCTGGGTCCCTCTGAATGGAATATGATGGTAGGGGCAGGTGGGGGTAGTGATTCATAATACCCCCCGTCAGCGTTAAGTAATGGGTAGGTTGGTGCTACAACACCGGGTTTACGTGCGTGCTTCACAATTATAGCATGTCCTGCGCCATCCTGGATTAGTGACCCAACACACATTACAGAGCCAACCGTCTGGGTTATATGATGGTGGCTGGCTCTCAGTGGGAAGTGCAGGGTATTTAATCTCATAAGGTATAAATTGCTCAGTTTCCGGATTCAGGGGCTGGGGTATTGCTACATTTGTGGGAGATGCTTCTTTAGGGGCTCTAGATTTGGATTGTGGACACATAAGTTGGGAAGGGGGGGACCTACTTCCTCCTGTACTTTTTCAACATATCCTTCATCACAAATCTCATGTGTCACTTTCCTAAAGTTTTCAGCATCTTCCAACAATCCACAGCAGTCAACTAATCTACCCCTTTGCTGCCGGATGCCTTCATCCCACAACACAGGCTGAAGCCTCCCCTCCACAGGAAAATTTAACACCTTAAACACTTTTGGCACGTGCTTAAATGATCTTTTCCCTTCTCGACTGATCATGATATTCATCACATCCTCCCTCTCCTTCGGGGGAGACAAATTCTTTCTGCTCCACAGAAACATTGATTATTCACTACAACTGACAAAAAGATCCTTAATTTGTGCACAGCGGAGTCTGGCCAGAGCTCCCAGCTGTTCCACTACTAACTCACCCCTCCCGTCGGGGGAATTCTTTCACACAACAAATGAAAGGAGGTGCACTTCTGCTGCTATGCAGCTTTGCAGCGCACCGGACACTCGATATACGTATATCTACTTGCGTGTCCTACCCAATCTTCGATCACCTGCCGCGACTGAAACTAACAATGTTCAGTCTCTCCTAAGGATTTTTGTCCAAAGCTGAGAAAGATTCACACAATATTCACTTGTAAATCCGAGGTGATACTGCTTTGAAGTTAAATAATATCAGACCCCTAATGAGACTACACCCCTTATAGTCTCACCTTTGACTATATCCAACCAGGACACCCGGAGATACTGCAAACAACCACACACTACGTGGAAACCACGCCAAACGGTCAGTGTCACTAGTAAAGAACTGGTGCACTTACCGTGGCTTTTTGTGGGGGATGATCAGTCCCAATTCCAGTGGGGGAGGCTGAAGGCAGGTCTCTCTTTGTGGTCGTCCAGAGGTGGAGGGGCGTCCCTGGTTAGGGATCCGAGTCACGGCACCAGCTGTTAAGGGAGGGCAATAACCCTTCACGGTTGACCAAGTGAGTGTCAAAATTATTATGTTGATTGCGCAATCCACAGAAAACCAAACGGAGGCAATGCGTGCTCTGTATTGTCGGGATTCAAAGAATCTCTGATCCCGTTTATTTTGCTTAGCATTTTATATTGTTTTGAGTATATCAAATAGCCAATCAACTCTACAGCCATACTACAATACTATAGGCTAACTGATGTTAGTACAATTGTTACGGAAAACACATATATGGTCATATTATCATTGTTAGTTTGAAGCACTATGGAAATTTTACAAGGTCAAACCTGGCCTAAACAAGTTAGATAACAGAGTGTCTGACAAAATGTTCTCTTGAGAAAAAGTTAGTGTGAGATAAGTTCCATGGGAAGAGAAAGAAAGAATATGTTATGCAAGGAGTGATAACATGATTTTAAAGCAAGCAGACAAAATGGAGTTGCTCTAGCATGAGTATCAATATGTCCTTTACAGATGGATCCTGCTGTCTGCATATAGAAAACAGCATGAGGAAAGAATACGTATATTAACAAAAGTTCAGGAATTGGAAAGACAGTTGTGTGAGGCCCAGAATGCATTGATTATAGCACAGTGTCAGAATAAGTTATTAATGGACAGATGTGATGGATATCAGCATGTTGCAGAAAAGGCTGCTGTATGTGTAGCGCAGTATAAATACAAAAGGAGGTGAGGGAAGGTTAATAACAAGAAAGTAGCTTTGGCCATAGCCAAAGCAGGGATAGAGTGGAGCCCTGATCAGTGGGATGGGGATGTATGGGATTCAACTGACTCTAAAAACATCACCAATCCAGAGACTGAGGATGAATATTTCAATGGAAAGAGAGAAATTGATCCTCCTCTTAACCCAGTGAAAGTTCATCCTATATATCGGAGACGGATTGTAGAGACTGCTGCAGGTAAACAGAATAAGAATGCAGTAGAGGATTACAGTCAGCAGGAGCTTAATGACCTTCATGATTGTTTCTCTCAAAAGCCAAATGAATCTTTAGTAGCTTGAGCTGTCAGATTATGGGAGATGGGGGGCTCATGGAGTGCAGGTGGATGCTGTGGATGGCCAAAAATTTGTCCAATTCAGTCATGAACCTGTAGTGAAGGAGGCCTTTCGTACCTTGACAATTCAGCAGCCACATGTGGTGTGTAGTATGCTTGATGTGGCCATGGCATTGCAGCATAAATACCCATCCGAGGCGGACTGGCCGCCCAATGAAAAACCATGGTTTACATTGAAAGATTGTACTCAGAGGTTGAAAGAGGAGGTCATGAAAAATGCTATTTCGGCAAGCTCTTATGATGATTATATGCAAGTTGTTGTGAGTGTATCTGTTAGAAATCGTATCATTAGAAATGCCCCTGCAGCCTACAAGCATATCATGATGACGCTAATGATAAATCAGACTGGGAAAACTATCGCCAATACATTGGAGGCAATTAGACAGTTAGGGGATCTGGGAGATTGGGGTCCCAAACAAAAGGGTAATTTTACCTCTGAAGAGCAGCATGACAATGTCAAAAGTAACTACAATCCTAGATCTTGTATTACCCGTAAAGATATGTTTATGGCCCTGATAAAGGATGGTGTCCACAGGGATAAAATAGACGGGATTGGTACTAACGAGATGTGGAAATTGTATCAAAAGAGAGGACTTAATAAAAAGTCAGGGTTTCACATAATAGAAAGGTTACAGTAAAAGATTCTGAATCCCCACAGCAGGGGCCGGGCAGGACACAGGGAGAGAGAGGGCCAACTCCCTCCTCGTCGCCAGCAAAGCCCACAGCACAGGGGTTTGAGGATCTTTATGCTGAAGTTAAATCCTTGATACAGGAATTCAAAGCCCAACAGAAGGGGGCATCATTTTCTCCTAATATGATGTCTTCATCTGAAATGGAGGATCGATGGAGGGAGACAGATAAAAGTGATTGACATGCTGGCCACACCCCACAAATGTTGGTAGATACAGGGGCGGAGGCCAGTTTGATTAAGGGAACTCCAAAACAATTCAGTGAGTGCAAGGTTATAACTACAGAATTAGGAGGAAAGCAAATTGAGGCAATTCAGGACAGAGCAAAACCAGGAGTTAGTGGAATCTCCACATTGCATGAGAAGTTAGGCAAAGTCCCTATGGGACTTCAGGAGCAGGAGATATCCTTTGAACAATTGATTCCTGAGCAGAGGAAACAAGCGTGGTTTACAGAAGGGTCAGCTAGGTACCAAGGTAACAACCGTGTGTGGAACGCAGTGGGCTATCAGACTACAAGTATACATAGCAAAGAAGTATGGGGAAAAGAGTTGTGGCAAGATATCTGGACAATTGTACAAATAATTAAAGTGACTGTGTTTCATGTTGATGCTATTTGTGCTTCAGATACCCTGGAAAGATTCAACTCAGTAGCAGACTAACAGTCCGAAATATCAGTCACTGAATCCAGTAAAGACTGATACCTCTGAGGAGCTGCTTGGACTGACTCAATGGGCACAGACCAGAGGGGTGCCCATCAGGTTAGAGTTCATAAAGGAAACCGTCATTAAGTGTCAATATTCACAACAGAGACCAATCCCTCATGTGGTGAGAGGCCAGAAAGCTCAAGGAAAACTTCCTGGGCAAATTGACTACATTGGCCCTCCTCTACATGATGGAGGATGTGTATGCGTATGCACAGCTTTGTATGCATATTCTGGGTTTACGTTGATTTGTACCTGTAAAATGGCCAATGCTAACAATACTATTAAGACTTTGGAAACAATGGTATTGTACTGTATCCCAATACAGATTCAAAGTGACAATGAAAGTCACTTCAAAGAAGTTGTAAAGAAAATCAGGACTGCTATAGGCTTGCAAATGCCACCTGAGCATTTTTGTCTTATAACCTCAAGGTCAGGCTTGGCCTTAAAGGGTATTCAGGTAATGGGAGGAGTGATAGACCAGGATTATCAGGAAGAAATTAAAGTACTTTTAATGAATGATGAAGAAAAAGTCATGATAATACAGAAGAGAGATAAGATAACTCAGTTACTGGTACTGTCTATTTCTAAAACGAAGGTGGTCAGAGTAAGGACCCCTGCAGTTGTGACAGTCAGAGGAGGTGAAGGATTTGGATCCTCAGATCCTATCAATGATGGTGCAAAAATCTGGTTGAAACAACTGGGTGACAAAGGTCCTCCAGAACCTGCAGAGGTAATTGTTCAAGGAGCAGACAATGTGTTGATAGTTATGAAACCCGGGCAAAAGAAAGGGGAACACGTCCCAACTGACCGGGATTTTGTGCAGAGAATAATATGTGTTTTCCCTTTAGATCAAAATCTGGAAATGATGACCCAAGCAATCTTCAGACCGAAAATCGAGAGGCCAACCGTGGAAAATGTGGCGTCATGGAAAACCAAACAGAATCTATAGATTTACTTGGCTCAAATGATGAACACTAGCCATTTTTGCGTGACAAAGGTTACCACTGCTATCAATATATTTGAGACTTGGTGGCAGTACTGACCCCCTCTACAGTTATGGACAAAGCTTATAGGGGTAGCTACTCAAGATGAGGACACAGAAGGAGAAGCTGTGACACAGAACTTCACGTGCAATCCATGTTGTGCCTGTGTGAACTGCATTGGGGAAAGTTTTTTGGCAGAGGAGATGATTGAATCATAGAATCATAGAATGGTAGAGTTGGAAGGGACCTCCTGGGTCATCTGGTCCAACCCCCTGCTCAAAGCAGGATTCACTAAATCATCTCAGACAGATGTCTGTCCAGCCTCTGTTTGAAGACGTCCATTGAAGGGGAACTCACCACCTCTCGTGGCAGCCTGTTCCACTCATTAATCACCCTAACTGTCAAAAAGTTTTTTCTAATATCTAATCTGTGTCTCCTCCCATTTAGTTTCATCCCATTGCTTCTAGTCTTTCCTTGTGCAAATGAGAATAAAGATGATCCTTCTACAATGTGACAGCCCTTGACATATTTGTAGACAGCTATTAAGTCTCCTCTCAGTCTTCTTTTTTGCAAGCTAAACATTCCCAAATCCTGCAACCGTTCCTCATAGGACATGGTTTGCAGACCAGTCACCATTCTGGTCGCTCTTCTCTGAACTTGCTCCAGTTTGTCTATGTCTTTTTTAAAACGTGGTGCCCAAAACTGTACACAGTATTCCAGATGAGGTCTGACCAAAGAGGAGTAAAGACTGATAATGACTTCACGTGATCTAGACTGTATGCTTCTGTTAATACATCCCAGAATTGTATTTGCCTTTTTTGCTGCTGCATCACACTGTTGACTCATGTTCAGTCTATGATCTATTAGTATACCTAAGTCTTTTTCATATGTACTGTTGCTTAGCTCTATTCCTCCCATTCTGTATATGCTTTTCATTTTTCATTTTTATTGCCCAGATGTAGTACTTTGCATTTTTCCCTGTTAAAAACCATTCTGTTGGTTGCTGCCCACTGCTCCAGTTTATTTAGGTCTTTTTGAATCCTCTCTCTCTCTTCTCTAGTATTAGCTATCCCTCCTAGCTTTGTGTCATCAGCAAATTTAATCAGTTTACCCTCAATTCCTTCATCTAAATCATTGATAAAGATGTTGAACAATACAGGTCCCAGGACGGAGCCCTGTGGTACCCCACTTGAGACATTCATCCAGCTGGATGTGAAGCCATTTACAACCACCCTTTGAGTCCGATCACTAAGCCAGTTATGAATCCACCTAACAGTTGCCTGGTCCATTGCATACTTGGTCATTTTTTCAATAAGGATGGTGTGAGATACTTTGTCAAATGCTTTGCTGAAGTCAAGATATACTATATCTACAGCATTTCCCTGATCCACCCAGTCAGTGATTATGTCATAGAAGGAAATTAAGTTAGTCTGACATGACTTGTTAGTTACAAACCCATGCTGACTCTGGTTAATCATTTCATTCTTATCCATGTACTTACATACATGTTGTTTAATAATTTGTTCAAAGATGTTTCCTGGTATAGAAGTCAGACTCACCGGCCTATAGTTCCCTGGGTCCACCTTCTTCCCCTTTTTGAAGATAGGAACAACATTTGCTCTTCTCCAGTCTTCTGGGACTTCTCCTGTTCTCCAAGAATTTTCAAAGATTATGGAGAGTGGTTCTAAAATTTCTTCTACGATCTCCTTCAGTACTCTGGGGTGTAATTCATCTGGACCTGGAGACTTGAACTCATTTATGTTAGCTAAATATTCCCTCACAATCTTTCTGTTTACAGATAACTTAGATTCCTCTATTCCTTTAAAAGGACAGTGAAGATCAGTTGATGTTACATTTTCTTTCTGAGAGAAAACAGATGCAAAATAGAAATTAAAAAGTTCGGCCTTCTCAACATCCTCTCTTACCATTTCTCCATTTTCATCCTGTAAAAATCCTATAGCATCTTTGACTTTTCTTTTACTTTTGACATACCCCCAAAATCCTTTTTTATTGCTTTTGAGATCTCTTGCAAGCCTTAATTCATTGTCAGCTTTAGCTAACCTGATACGTGCCCTACAGGATCTGCAGACTGCATTATAATCTTCTTTAGATATGCCTCCCTCTTTCCATTTAATAAACATTTCTTTCTTTCTTTTTAGCATGTGTTTAAGTTCTGTGTTCATCCATCCTGGTTTCCTTAAATGCTTCCCATTCTTCCTACTTTTCGGGATTGTTAACGATTGTGCTTTGAGAATCTCATTTTTAAAAATTTCCCATCCTTCCTGGACATTTTTGTCCTTAAGGACATCCAGCCATTGGATCCCTCCTATTCTCTTTCTGAGTCTCTTAAAATCTGCCTTTCTAAAATCTAACCTTGAAGTTTGAGTCTTCACATGTCTTCCTCCTCTAGTTATCCAAAATTCTATAATAGCATGATCGCTGCCTCCTAGGGTCCCAGCCACCTTTACCTCCTCAACCATTTCCTCCCTGTTTATAAGGATTAGATCCAAAGTAGCAGATCCCCTTGTTTTCTCCCCTACCTTTTGGAAGATAAAGTTGTCAGCAAGAGAGGATAAGAATTTGCTTGACCTGTTAGTTTTACTTGAGAGAGATTCCCAACAAATGTCTGGATAGTTGAAATCTCCCATGACCACTACGTCATATTTTTTGGAGAACTTGGTCATTTGATACATAAAGAGTTCATCCATATCTTCAGCTTGCCCAGGTGGCCTGTAGTAAATGCCTACAATGGTGTCCTTTCCGTTGTTCTCTCCTTGTATTCTTACCCAAACAGTTTCCACAGAACTCCCAGTCTCTGAAGCTTCAATCTCTTTGCAGATATACGCTTTTCTAACATACAATGCGACACCTCCTCCTCGCTTATCAAGTCTGTTTCTTGCAAATAAGTTGTATCCTTTTAGCCTTTTATTCCAATCATGTGTATCGTCCCACCAAGTTTCAGTGATTCCAATGACATCATATTTCTTTTCCTGCATTAGTAGTTCCAATTCTCCTTGTTTGTTGCCCATGCTTTGTGCATTTGTATAAAAACATTTTAGTTTGTGATTGGTTTCTCTTCCTCCCATATTTTTATTATTTAAATTGTTTTGTCTTTGTTCTTCCTTTCCACTTCCAGTAGCAGAGATCTCAATAGTATTTGTCAGCTGTATGGCTTTTTCTGGCTTTTTGCTTCCCTTCCCACATTGTTCTAGTTTAAAGCTCTCCTGATGAGTGTAGCAAGGCGACTTCCAAATACATGTTTTCCAGTCTTCGTAAGGTGTACCCCATCTCTAGCAAGTAGTCCATCGTATAGGTAATTCATTCCGTGATCCAGAATTCCAAATCCTTGTTGACGGCACCATCGACGTAGCCAGTTGTTCACCTGTAGAATCTTATTCCACCTCATTGTTCCATGGCCATCCACTGGGAGGATTGCCATGAAGACTTTGAGTATTAGGCCAGCTGATTTATTTTTTGCTATAATTTGTTCATGCATTGCTTTGTGTTGTTGTACACAGTGTACACTTCCATTATTATTTTTATGGCAATCATCCGCTAAAACCATCCCCTTTGGATAGGGTGCTTTGTGTAAATAATGTGTGGCTATAAGATATCCAAATGTGGATTGTATTGCTAATAAAAATATGGATATCTTATAGCCTACATATTGTAACATATTGTTTATATGCTTTGATAAAGTGTGGTCATTAGACCAAGTGTGGAATGTATTGCAAATATGGTTGCGTGAATTCAAGCACTATAATATTGCAATATACTGCAGTATAATATTGATTTACTCTGATACTGAGAAACTAGCTCTTTCACATGAACTGTCCTTGATGCATGCTATCCACAAAGTGTTTGCTAGGAGTCAATACAGTAAGACAATGTTAATTGTTCTATGGTCTATGAAGTTGTGTGTTTCAAAGATTCATTATCCTGATTTGTACAAAAGTGACCACTGTGATATTTGCTTTGACTAATAGTGTTATTGTAACCAAAATATTGATTCAAATAATGTGTGTACACTTACCATTATGCTCCATGAGAAATACACAGATCTATTGTCTAAAACAATGTTTAAAAGTAAACTTCTCGAGATTACAGAATCTGGCCAATTCGGTATTATCGACGAATCATACTTATAAACATTAACCAGCTTTATGCTTCCATTGTCTAAACCTTATAAAAGTCACTGGAATCATGATACAGACAGAAGCTTTCTTGTGTAGACTTCTCAGGGGTTCTCTGTCAATTAGACAGATGATGCTCATAAACTCCTAGATGAAGAAGCCATAAGTTGTACCTGCACTGATGTGTAGTGTTGTATGTACAGTACAGACCAAAAGTTTGGACACACCTCATTTAAAGATTTTTCTGTATTTTCATGACTTTGAAAATTATACATTCACACTGAAGGCATCAAAACTATGAATTAACACATGTGGAATTATATACTTAACAAAAAAGTGTGAAACAAGTGAAAATATGTCTTATATTCTAGGTTCTTCAAAGTAGCCACCTTTTGCTTTGATGACTGCTTTGCACACTCTTGGCATTCTCTTGATGAGCTGCAAGACATAGTCACCGGAAATGGTCTTCCAACAATCTTAAAGGAGTTCCCAGAGATGCTTAGCACTTGTTGGCCCTTTTGCCTTCACTCTGCTGTCCAGCTCACCCCATACCATCTCGATTGGGTTCAGGTCTGGTGACTGTGGAGGTCAGGTCATCTGGCGTAGCACCCCATCACTCTCCATCTTGGTCAAATAGCCCTTATACAGCCTGGAAGTGTGTTTGGGGTCATTGTCCTGTTGAAAAATAAATGATGGTCCAACTAAACACAAACCGGATGGAATAGCATGCCGCTGCAAGATGCTGTGGTAGCCATGCTGGTTCAGTATGCCTTCAATTTTGAATAAATCCCCAGCAGTGTCACCAGCAAAGCACCCCCACACCATCACACCTCCTCCTCCATGCTTCACGGTGGGAACCAGGCATGTAGAGTCCATTCGTTCACCTTTTCTGCGTCGCACAAAGACACGGTGGTTGGAACCAAAGATCTCAAATTTGGACTCATCAGACCAAAGCACAGATTTCCACTGGTCTAATGTCCATTCCTTGTGTTCTTTAGCCCGAACAAGTCTCTTCTGCTTGTTGCCTGTCCTTAGCAGTGGTTTCCTAGCAGCTATTTTACCATGAAGGCCTGCTGCACAAAGTCTCCTCTTAACAGTTGTTGAAGAGATGTGTCTGCTGCTAGAACTCTGTGTGGCATTGACCTGGTCTCTAATCTGAGCTGCTGTTAACCTGCGATTTCTGAGGCTGGTGACTTGGATAAACTTATCCTCAGAAGCAGAGGTGACTCTTGGTCTTCCTTTCCTGGGGTGGTCCTCATGTGAGCCAGTTTCTTTGTAGCGCTTGATGGTTTTTGCAACTGCACTTGGGGACACATTCAAAGTTTGCCCAATTTTTCGGACTGACTGACCATCATTTCTTAAAGTAATGATGGCCACTCCTTTGTCTTTACTTAGCTGCTTTTTTCTTGCCATAATACAAATTCTAACAGTCTATTCAGTAGGACTATCAGCTGTGTATCCACCAGACTTCTGCACAACACAACTGATGGTCCCAACCCCATTTATAAGGCAAGAAATCCCACTTATTAAATCCCACTTATTAAACCTGACAGGGCACACCTGTGAAGTGAAAACCATTTCCAGAGACTACCTCTTGAAGCTCATCAAGAGAATGCCAAGAGTGTACAAAGCAGTCATCAAAGCAACAGGTGACTACTTTGAAGAACCTAGAATATATGACATATTTTCAGTTGTTTCACACTTTTTTGTTAAGTATATAATTACACATGTGTTAATTCATAGTTTTGATGCCTTCAGTGTGAATGTACAATTTTCATAGTCATGAAAATACAGAAAAATCTTTGAATGAGAAGGTGTGTCCAAACTTTTGGTCTGTACTGTATGTACAGGAGTGGATTAAGAGTAGTAAGAGTAGCCAGGGCACTGGGTAGTTTAGAAGGTGTGCCCCCCCCTCAGGTACTGGATGTATCACGTGACTTGTCACATGATCCCCTTTGATAGATCATGTGATTCTATCTACACATGTGCATCAAAGGTTCTGTGAGTAACACACAGACGCTTTGATGCACATGTGTAGATGGAAAATGTGCAGCACTTTAGCACTTTGCATAACATAGCACTATATATAATAGAGCAAGAGTGGGCGATTAATTTTCCCAAGGGACAACATGGGAGACCGTGACAGTTGTGGAGGCTGCACCAATAGGCTGAAATTAATTCTGCTCAATATTAATATTAACATTAATTTTATTTTATTTTTTTATATTAATTGTATGCAGCATCGGGCTGCAGAACCTTGGATCCCCAGAGTAAATCATTCTTGGGGCCCACTATGCTGCTGTAGCAACAATATAGAAATAATACAAGACCACCAATTGTATAATAAAATGTGCCAATATGTTTCCGTAATATAAAACACAATGGGCTCGATTCATCAAGACCGGCGTTGTTCACAGCAATCTTGATGAGGGGCATGCTGGAGTCGGATGATCCTGATTCATGAAGAGGTGCTCAACTACAGCGTCCAGTTTAGGACATGACAGATATCAAAGTCAAACATCAGAATAATGTCAGTTTGAGGCTAAATACCTTGTCTGAGAACTGACTTTGATATGTGACTTTGATAAGTGACTTAGACATCTGACTTTCACAACTGATGAAAATAATAATAAAAAGTTCACTGTATGCTGCTGGGAATTGAACCCAAAACTCTATGTCTAGAAGCCAGTACACTTACCATTGACTTAAACACTCAGTTGAAGAAACTTAAGCATTCTATTTGGTTATGTGATTTTCAGTGCAAACTTGTCTGAAACGCATTGGGACTTTCACACAGACCTCCTCCAGGCCAAATTCAAATGATGTGTGATTTTGATATGTGACTGATATCTGACTTTCTTCAAATATTAGAATCAGAATCACAATGACTTTTAGATACCAGTTTGATCTCATAAGCCAAGAAAAACTAGCAGTCACTATCACTTGACCCTATGGCTGTATGGTAACTCTTCAGCCTCATTTTTTCTTTCCATCCAGCAAGAAATGACTGCAAACTCCAAACGACTAGGGGTTTCAACTGCCTGCTAAGCATGGTCCTTCTCTAGCAGCAAAAACAGGCATGATAAGGGGTTGTCCTGTCCAAACCGATAAGTCTGCAGTCACTCTGTGTGTGTCACGCAATGTGTGGGAAAGACTTAGTGCAACACAAAGGGAAGAGGGAAAGGGATCCCAGACTCTAGGGAAAGGGGGAAGTGGAGACATCCTAGGCTGATCTAATATCACCCTGTCTCCACTAACGTCCCTATATTGGTTCTTCACCAATTGCTGCACGCGAACCTCGCCCTGTCTTTCCATGGTGTTAAGCCCTGGCTAGGGAAGGGAGGGGGATGAGCGACCAACAGCAGGGCGACTGTCACTTCTGACACACCCGTGACAGTACACCCCTCTCTACGAGTGGCCTCCGGACACTCAGGACCGGGTTTCTCAGGATAAGAGGTGGGGAATGAATGAACCCACCTGGGAGCATTCATCTCTGATGCTGAAACCCACATCCTCTCCTCTGGACCATAACCTTTCCAGTGCACCAAGTATTGTAGAGAACGACGTTGGAGACCAGAATCTACAATACTCAAAATCTGGAACTCCAGATTACCACAACCATTACTGGGGGTGGTGGTAGAGGTGAGGGCTCAAGAGGTTCCACATACTTCTTGAGTAAGGACCTATGGAACACGTAGTGGACTTTAAGGGCCAGAGGAGGTTCAAGACGAAACGCTGATGGGTTAATGACGGCGGTTATTTTATAGGGACCAATAAGCCTAGGTCCCAGCTTCCAATAAAGAACTTTCAATCTTATATTCCTGGTAGACTACCATATAAAGTCATTCACATTCAGCTCCAGACCTGGCTGGCTGTCAGCCATACATTTATACATGTGGTACCCCAGGGGTCTGGTTGCCACAGTGATAGAAATATCACGTCTGAGAGCAAGTGGGAGGTTTCCTGGTCAGGAGCCCTTAAACATGCAACAGCTCCTGTCCCAGGCCAGATAGGGGAGGAACCTGCCCTACATAAACTGGGTCTGGGGCGGGGTTAGTCAGTCTAAGAGTCTAGAGAGGAGAAAGACAGGGAAAGCAACAGCTAGGAGCTCTGTAGGAGCAGGAGCTGAAGACCAGGGGCTGGAGCTAAGCAGAGTTCGCCCTGGCAGAAGAATATAAGAACCGGACACCAGAGTCCGAGGCTGCGGGGATCTTTAAGTCCAGCAGCAGAAACCAGCCGGCAGGGGATTCCAGGTCCTCTGGCCTTAGAAGCCCGGAGGCTCAGTCACAAGGAAGGGACCAGCACCGCCATCGAGGAGCGAAGGCTATCAGAAGGCCCCAAGTCACCAGCCATACGGGTGAGCACCACACGGTATACTCAGGGACGTGGGCTACTTCCACACGCTTACAGCAAGGTAGCCAGGAAGAGTGCAGATAGACGGGGAGGCCTACAACTCCACCTGGCCAGGGGAACTCCTGTTTGTTCACAGACTGACCAGGCCCCTTATGCTAGCCAGTACTCCCGGGAGGGTCTGCCTTAATATCATCAGTAAAGACCCTGAACTGCACTGCAAAGACTCTGAGTCGTTCCTGCTTTCTCACCGCATACAGCACTACTAATACTAGGACGCCCGTGCACCATCACTCCCATCATCCACATTCCCTGCCCTGAGGCTATACTCTTCCCGTGGGGAGTTATCCCATCCTTTGCTGCGCATACCACACCAGCCTCAGTGGTCTGCCTCGCAGCGGCGGTACACCCTGACCGCAACCCATGGGTGGCGTAGTCGGACAATTAACCTAAAACTTATACTATACCGCCACTGGTTTGACCACCCTGAGTCACGGGACCGGGTCGCCGCCACGGAGACTACAATCTCCAGAGACCCGGCTCCGGGTAACCCACTACATGTGTACACTAGGCCCAGGGGGCGCGTCAACTTTGGCGTAGTCGGCAGGATTTCGTGCCCGCAACCACCGTGTACTGCGCGCCTTCAAAAGACTGTCACACCTGCCGTGGTGAAGGTCCCCGCCATCCGGAGCCATTTCCCGCCATCCGGAGCCGTTTCCCGCCATCTTCAGCTGTTTTCCCGCCATCCGCAGTCGTTTTCCCGCCGTCGGACGCCATCTTCAGGACGCCGCGCGGGAAGAAGAGGGGTGTGGACGCCGAAAGCGCGCGAGACCTGAAGCTCCGCCCTACGCACCGACGCTGCGCAAGGTCCTGGAAGGAGAGGGAGTGACGCTGACGTCACCAGAGCGCGATGCATGGTCCTCCACCCTGACGATCGTCTGCGGAGCCGCGGCCTACGGAGAAGAAGCAACAGAAGGTAGGCCACGCTTAACTAGGGGGGAGGATACGGAGGGACCCTCTACCACCAGCGTGGCCGCTGCCGCAGTAATGCCGTTCACCATGCCTTACATCCCCGGATACTCAGGGGAGTCGCATACCCTAAGCGACTTTAAAGAGAGACTGTACAGCCTGTTTAAAGTATACCCCCTGACGGAGGGACAAAAAGTGAGCATATTGGTAGGCCAGTTAACCGGCGCAGCCCAACGTGAAGTAAAGTCCTGGTCAGTCAGGGACAAGGAGACAGTGAAGGAGATCTTAGCCCGTCTGAGGGACACGTTTGATACCCGCACCTCTGCAGAGATCAAAATGAAATTTTATGGGTGCAAGCAGCGGGCCCAAGACAGTATAAGAGACTATGCTTTGAATTTGCAAGAGGCCCTGGGAGCCATTAAACAGGCAGACCCTGACAGTGTGCGGAATGCAGATGAACTGTTGACTGAGCAATTCATTGAGGGTCTGCTGTCCAACGCCCACCAAACCCAGTCACATGCAATGGCCTTGCAGAACCCTGGGTTAGACTTTGCAAAGTTCAAAGACAGGGCCATCCGGGTGCTCCGAGAACCGGCACCGGGTAGCTCTGTAACCCACTGGCGCCCTGCTATTACCTATCACCAGGAGGCGGCGCCCTTGTCTACAGAGTCTGTAGGAGCTGGTGCGCAGGCTTTGGATAACAACCCGGCTACAGCCTTGCACCATCAGGTCCAAGAACTGACCAAAAGCGTAGCCGCGCTAACCAGAACTGTGCAGTCTTTACAGGTCTCTCCTCCAGGAAAGATCCAGCTGGAATCCGGACAGGAGGACGTCCCATGGCGCCGACAGAGGAGGATCCCGCCATCCAGAGGAAGACCCAGCGACCGCTACAACGAGGACGGACAGCCCATCTGCCGCCGCTGCAATCAACCCGGACATATGGCAAGGTACTGTCATTTAAACGGGCACAACCTGGGGTAGAGGGCCAACCCCCAGGCATAAGATCATCAGGCCCATCGAACTGGCGTGATAAATACGTAGGGGGACGTCCAGTCTTGCCTGTGGTACTGGATGGCATTCCTATGAGTGCCCTACTAGACACTGGGTCACAGGTGACTACCATCCCGTACGTGCTCTTTAAGCGGTACTGGAATGACTCGGACATAACCCGCTACCCAGATGATGACCTGAGTATCATCGCCAGCAATGGTCAGCCCGTGCCGCAGGTGGGGTTCAAAGAGGTGACCATTAAGATCGGTAAAGTCGAACTGGCGGCACAAGGACTGATTATTGTGGACATTGACCGTCATGAGAGTCACCCTAAAATAACCTTGGGAACTAACGTAATTGAAAATTGTCTTGCAGAGGTAATTCTCATTTTGCAGCAGGTTACCAAGAACGCCAGTTCCAGCCAGCAGCGTGTTCTCCAAAAAGAGATCCGGGCACTGATGAAACGGCAACAAGTGGAACTATCTGGTGGTGAGATTGGTAGCGTGAGAATGTGTGACCCGTTCCCTATTGCCATGCTCCCGAAAAGTGAGATGATGATCTGGTGCCGGGCAGCTATTGGTCTAAGAGGTAGAGATTACCAAGCAATGGTAGAACCCGTCTACTCAGACAGTAGGCCCACCATTTTGACAGCACGGGGGGGTGGTCGATGTACGCCATGGGAGGGAGCCCGTCCGCATCATAAATATCGGGGGGAGAGAAGTATACCTGCCCCGGTATGCCACGCTAGCCAAATTGTTCACCATAAACCAAAATTCTGTAAGGGCCGTGGAACCCTTGCCTCCATCTCAACCAGAGGAAGGTAACGGCTCTAAGAAACAAATGGAGGACTGGTGTCAGCAACTGCATGTGGGTACTACCTCCACTCCCTCACACCAAAATCAGGGAGTCTACCGGGTGGTTCGGGAGTATGAAAGAGTCTTTAGTAAACACCCGCTGGACTTCGGGCGAGTAAAGGGGGTAGAACATCACATCCCCACAGGAGACCATCCACCCATAAAGGAAAGATACCGACCTGTACCCCCTGCACACTATCAGCATGCAAAGGGGATGTTGCGGGACATGAAGGAGGCTGGGGTAATCAGGGACAGCTGTAGCCCCTGGGCAGCTCCACTAGTTCTAGTGAAAAAGAAGGACAACACAATGAGAATGTGTGTAGACTACAGAAAGGTCAACCGTATCACACACAAAGATGCGTACCCGTTACCTAGAATAGAAGAATCTTTAGCTGCATTAAAATCTGCTAACTTCTTCTCCACTTTGGATCTTACTAGCGGGTACTGGCAGGTTCCTGTAGCAGAGGCAGACAAGGAGAAGACTGCATTCACCACTCCGATGGGTCTCAGCGAATTCAACTGTATGCCGTTCGGACTCTGCAATGCACCAGGAACCTTCCAGCGGTTGATGGAATGCTGTCTGGGACACCGGAATTTCGAGACGGTCCTGTTATACCTGGATGATGTCATCGTTTATTCCAAAACCTACGAAGACCATCTGAAACACCTGGCAGAAGTGTTTGATGCCCTGGCAAGCTACGGCCTAAAGGTGAAACCCTCCAAGTGTCACCTCCTGAAACCAAAGGTGCAGTACCTGGGACATGTGGTGAGTGCTGACGGAGTGGCTCCTGACCCCGATAAGATCACCGTGATTAAAGACTGGCCAAGACCCTCCAGCATAAAGGAAGTGCGGCAGTTCCTCGGGTTGGTAGGCTACTACCGAAGATTCATTCCCGGTTTCACCAAAATGGCAGCCCCTATGCAGGACCTCCTGATAGGTCAATCCAGGAAGGCCAAAAACCAGAAGCCGCCCTTCAGGTGGGAAAAGCTGGAAGAGGAGTCCTTCCGCCAGCTGAAGATGGCCCTCACGGGGGATGAAATCCTGGCGTACCCTGATTACGGCCAGCCCTTTATCCTCCACACGGACGCGAGCAACATCGGGCTAGGAGCCATACTGTCCCAGATCCAGCAGGGGAAAGAACGGGTAATCGCTTACGCCAGCCGAAAACTACGGCCCACAGAGAGAAACCCTGAGAATTATAGCTCATTCAAGCTAGAGTTCCTGTCAGTGGTGTGGGCAGTGACCGAACGTTTCAAGCATTACCTTGCCTTTTCCAAGTTCACCGTGTACACGGATAACAACCTGTTGACACACCTGGACACTGCAAAACTTGGTGCCCTGGAGCAGAGATGGATGGCCCGCCTGTCCAACTATGAATTCACCATCAAATACCGGGCGGGACGCTCGAAAGCCAACGCGGATGCCCTGTCCAGAATGCCAAACTAACCGGACGTAGGGGAAGATCCAGAAGAACTGGAAGAAGTCGAACTCCCTGCGTTCCACCGTCATGGGATTACCCTGTATTCCCACCGTGTGAGGGACAGGCGCTCTGCTACGTTCAATCCCTTACCCCACTACAGCTGGGCGGAGACACAAGACAGTGATCCCGCAGTCCGTCTGGTGAAGGAAATGCTGACACAGGCCGATGCCCGTCTTGACCCAGATGCTCCAGAGGAGACCAAGCAACTGTGGAAGGAGAAACGTAAGCTGTTTCTCTACAAGGAGAAGCTGTGCCGGAGAGTGGTCAACTCTAGAACACATGAGCTGACCTGGCAGGTAGTGGTCCCAAGACGAGACGCGGCTATGGTTCTGGAGGCATACCACGATGGAGCAGGACACTTCGGATGGAAGAAGCTGGAGTTCCTGTTGCGTGGATGGTTCTACTGGGTAGGCATGAGAGGAGCCATCGAGAGATGGTGCAGAGACTGTGGCCCGTGCAACCTAAGAAGAAAGGACCGTGCCAGCCAGAAGACTCCCCTGCAGTCCATCATCACCAGGCAGCCACCGGAACTGGTAACCCTGGACCATGTGAAACTGGCTCCAAGCAAATCTGGGTAAGTCTACGCCCTCACCATCGTAGATCACTACTCCCGGTTCCTGGTGGTGGTCCCTGTCAAAGACTTAACAGCTCAAACAACAGTCAGAGCCTTCCAGCTGCACTTCTGCCGTCCACACGGGTATCCGGAGCAAGTGTTGACGGACCAAGGACCAGCCTTCGAAGCGGAGGTCTTCCAGGAGTTCTGCAACCTGTATGGCTGCAGGAAGATAAGAACAACGCCTAATCACCCTCAGACCAATGGACTATGTGAGAAAATGAACCAGGTGGTGATAGACTTGCTAAAAACGTTGCCCCTGGAAGAACGCAGTCTGTGGCCTGAAAAACTGCCTGATCTGGTGGACTTGTATAATCACATCTCCGTAGGTTCCACCAACTGTACCCCGGCTTACCTAATGAGAGCAAGACCTGCTAAGCTGCCTATTGACCTGGATATGGGAGTCCTGACACCTGAGGACACCTCGCCAGAGGCAGACTGGGATACAGAACGGCAGCAGCAGTATTGGAAAGTACAGGAGAGCGTCGAGCGAAGTCTGTCTCAAGCAAGAGAAAGGCAAGAGAAAGCTTATAACTAGCATGCTCCCGCTGTTCCCCTGGTACCCGGAGAGCAGGTCTTGAAGAGAAAGAGGCGGCTCCACAAGTTGGACGACCAGTGGGAGAAGGACCCGTACACCGTGCTGCCCTCAAGCCATGAGAACCCAAAAGTGTGTGTCATCAGTAAGGATGGAGGAGAGACCACAGCCATTGTCTCCAGAGACCACCTGAAAAAGTGTCCCGAGCTGCTGCAAAGCCCTGAGGAAGATCAAGAGAACCCTCAACCCGCAGAGGAAAGGGAAGAAATGATCAGTACCGTACTCGGAGACTTTCCCCGGTCATGGACTCAAATCAACAACGCAGTCGTGGTACCCATCCTCACCTTTCTCCAGCCAGCCCCTCAAGGGCCTACAGAAGAACAGGAAGTGTCGGGAGAGCAACCAGCCCAGGAGGCAGAAGAATCCATACCAGCAGACCAGGAGAATCAACCCTCTGCTAGTAGTGAGCCTGCCGTGCCCCTAGTAAGCCAAAGAGAACGCAGAAAGCTGCCAGGCCTACCCACAACACCTCCTACACCCTGTAGTTCAGAACCAGATAGTGGCTTACGTAGGTCCACCAGGAGCACTAGAGGACAGATGCCCGCGCGCTGGAGAGTCTAATGCCAAGTATATATTTACCTGTAGCTACGTAAATGCTGAAAAAGGTTTATGTTTTTGTTGCCTGTTTATTGATTATGTTTCTCTAGTTACCCTGCAGGTTTATTTGGACTGACAGGTTATGGACGCTGAATAACCGGAACTACAATGTAGATAGTTGCACCTTGGTGCCTCTTGCGAAGATGGCCGCGGAAGAGAAAAACCTGTCTGGCATGGCCTCCTTGTGGCCCAAAGTAGCTAGCCTCAGCCTTGCAGCCACACCCAGGGCCAACGTTTGGGGTTTGCTTTGGACAGGTCCCCTACTCTGTTCCAAGACTTCACCTTGTTGGGTGACATGGACACCCGGTTACGGACACGCCGTGACCTCTAAAGACTAAAACTTCTTGTATATATGTTGAAATGTTATTGTTTATGCCCTGTATGTGTTTTCTTGAAAATGTGTTTAGTCCTGGAGTGCTAAAATTCACTAGGGGGGAATGTGACACCCCAGGGGTCGGGTTGCCACAGTGATAGAAAAATCACGTCTGAGAGCAAGTGGGAGGTTTCCTGGTCAGGAGCCCTTAAACATGCAACACATCCTGTCCCAGGCCAGATAGGGGAGGAACCTGCCCTATATAAACTGGGTCTGGGGCGGGGTTAGTCAGTCTAAGAGTCTAGGAGAGGAGAAAGACAGGGAAAGCAACAGCTAGGAGCTCTGTAGGAGCAGGAGCTGAAGACCAGGGGCTGGAGCTAAGCAGAGCTCGCCCTGGCAGAAGAATATAAGAACCGGACACCGGAGTCCGAGGCTGCGGGGATCTTTAAGTTCAGCAGCAGAAACCAGCAGGCAAGGGATTCCAGGTCCTCTGGCCATAGAAGCCCGGAGGCTCAGTCACAAGGAAGGGACCAGCACCGCCATCGAGGAGCGGAGGCTATCAGAAGGCTCCAAGTCACCAGCCATACGGGTGAGCACCACACGGTATACTCAGGGACGTGGGCTACTTCCACACGCTTACAGCAAGGTAGCCAGGAAGAGTGCAGATAGACGGGGAGGCCTACAACTCCACCTGGCCAGGGGAACTCCTGTTTGTTCACAGACTGACCAGGCCCCTTATGCTAGCCAGTACTCCCGGGAGGGTCTGCCTTAATATCATCAGTAAAGACCCTGAACTGCACTGCAAAGACTCTGAGTCGTTCCTGCTTTCTCACCGCATACAACACTACTAGTACTGGGACGCCCGTGCACCATCACTCCCATCATCCACATTCCCTGCCCTGAGGCTATACTCTTCCCGTGGGGAGTTATCCCATCCTTTGCTGCGCATACCACACCAGCCTCAGCAGTCTGCCTCGCAGCGGCGGTACACCCTGACCGCAATCCACGGGTGGCGTAGTCGGACAATTAACCTAAAACTTATACTATACCGCCACTGGTTTGACCACCCTGAGCCACGGGACCAGGTTGCCGCCACGGAGACTACAATCCCCAGAGACCCGGCTCCGGGTAACCCACTACACGTGTACACTAGGCCCAGGGGGCACGTCATACATGTCTCCCATGATCTTTAAATTACTCAGAACACCCTGTTACACTGAGGAGAGCGACGAAGCAAACTGTTCCCCCTCAGGAACTCCCGAAGCTCCTCCCCCACTAAAGGTACCAAATTGTGGGTGATAACCGTATGCACCGAAGAAAGGTGACCTGCCAGTGGATTCTTGACAATGATTATTATTAATGGCAAATTCTGCCAGCGGTAAGTAGGATGTCCAAACCTCCTGATTTTCGGAGATGAAACACCTGAGCTAGGTCTCCAAATTCTGAATGATACACATGGTCTGTCCATTCGACTGAGGGTGGAAGGCAGAGGAAAAGGACAGCTGCACCCCCAGTCAAGAACAGAATGCCTTCCAGAGCTTGGAAACAAACTGGGTCCCCCGATCTAACACCACATCGGAGGAATATCTGTGAAGCTTCATGATCTCATTTATAAGCACCTGAGCAAGTGTCTTGGCATTTGGAAGTGCAGGTAATGCGGCAAAGTGAACCGTTTTACTGAACCTATCTACAACCACCAAAACTACCGTTTTGCCTGCAGAAGCTGGTAGGTCAGTATTAAAATCCATGGACAAGTGTGCCCATGGCCTACTAGGGATAGGTAGCAGAAGAAGAGTACCAGACGGCCAGGTATGCGAAGCTTTAGAACGCGCGCAAATACTACAAGCAGAAACATGTTCAATCACATCCTGATGCAACCCCAGCCACCAAAAACGACGAGAGAGGAGGTCCGCGGTTGCCTTACCATCTGGATGCCCAGCAAGCAGAGTTGTGATGTTCCTTAATAACTTTGCGGCGCAGATTAGATGGTACAAATAACCTTGCTTAAGGGTAGAAGGCAGGAGCGTCCCCCTGAGCCTCCAACATCCCACCCTCCAGTTCAGGATACAGTGCCGAAATGACTACCCCTTTCCATAATATCGAGGCAGGGTTCTCATGGTCACCACCACCAGGGAAGCTCCGGGACAAAGCGTCAGCCTTGACAAAGCATCAGCCTTGACATTTTTGACCCCTGTACGAAAAGTGACAACAAAATTGAACCTAGTAAAAAACAGGGACCATCTGACTTGCCTAGGGTTGAGACGTTTAGCTGACTGGAGATATGACAGGTTATTATGGTCAGTAATAGAATGGACTGCCCCCTCCAACCAATGTCACCATTCTTCGAACGCCAATATGATCGCCAAAAGTTCACTATTACCCACGTCATAATTTCTCTCAGTCGAAGACAATTTTTTAGAAAAGAAGGCGCATGGATGCCATTTACCAGGGGACGGACCCTGAGACAACACAGCCCCAACCCCCGACATCCGACGCATCAACCTCCACAATAAAGAGTTGGGAAATATCGGGTTGACTGAGTATAGGTGAAGTGGCAAAATGATTCTTTAAGGAAGAAAAAGCCTGGAGGGAGGCATCCGACCATTTGGAAAAATTGGACCCCTTCTTAGTTCTTAGTCATGTCAGTAAGGGGTTGCACAATTACAGAGTAATTTTGGATGAATTTCCGGTAAAAATTAGTAAAGCCCAGAAAACATTGAAGAGCCTTAAGGTTCTTGGGACAGTCCCTATCAAGGATTGCAAGGATCTTCTCCGGATACATCCGAAAACCCGAAGATGACATCAAGTACCCAAAAAACTGCACCTCCTTAACAGCGAAAACACATTTTTACAGTTTGGCATAAAGTTTGTTATCCCTTAATATCTGGAGCACCTTCTTAACATGCCCCCGATGTGTCTCAAAATCAGGTGAGTAAACCAAAATCTCATCCAGATAGACCACCACAAACCTCCCCACCAAATGATAGAAAATATCATTTATGAAATGCTGGAATACCACAGGTGCATTGGTCAAACTGAAAGGCATAACCAGACTCTCGAAATGCCCTTCAGGGGTATTGAATGCTGTTTTCCTTTCGTCCCCTTCTCTGATTCTAACCAGATTGTAGGCTCCCCTTAAATCAATTGGAGAATACCTTAGCTCATACAACCTGGCTGAACAAATCAGGAATAAGGGGATATGGATCACAGATGGTAATTTGATTTAATTCCCGGAAATCTAAACAGGGACGTAGACCGTCATCTTTTTTCTTCACAAAGAAAAACCCTGCCGCCACGGGCGAAGATGATGGTCTGATATGTCCCTTTTCCAGACTTTCCGCAATGAAATCCTTCATGGCTTGTCTCTCAGGGCCAGAAAGATGATACAGTCTGGACTTCGGTAGTTTAGCTCCGGGGGTCAGGTTAATAGGACAGTCATATGCACGATGAAGAGGCAAATCCTGATACCCCCTCTCAGAAAAATACATCCTCAAAACCAGGCAGAAAAGCAGGTAATATTTCCGTAGAGACAGTAGCAAGGGAAATATCTAAACCGTTCTCATGGCAGTAATCCGTCCATTCAATAATCTCCCCGGTTTGCCAATTCACCAACGGATTATGTTTAACAAGCCAAGGAATACCCAAAACAATAGGTATGGAAAGACTGTCCAGGACATAGCAAGGGATTTTTTCACAATGAACTGACCCCACTCTCAGTTTTACATTATGTACAATCTGAGTAAATGCTCTCTGTGCAAGTGGCGCCGAGTCGATGGAGAAGATTGAACTAGGTTTAGCTAAAGTACAGCAAGCAAGTTTATGAGTTTTCACAAACTCAGCATCAACCATGTTGACTCCGGCTCCACTGTCAACAAACACAGAAATTTTCTCGGTTTTGCTCTCTAGCACCACCTCTGCTGTCAGGACCAACCGGGAACTGCAGGTTGGCAACAAATTCACCCCTTGTTTATCCAACTCCAGACTACCAAGAGTTAATCGAGTCTCCTTTTGTTTGGACAGGTCCCAAGAATATATCCCTTTTTTCCACAAAAAAAACATACGCCTTTTTTTTGCAAATCTCCTGGGAAATGTATGATGCAGAGACACCCCCTAACTGCATGGGTTCCTCCACCTCCCGTAGTACTGGTTCACTGCCAGACCGCTCCCCCTGCAGAGGTACATAACCCCGACAAGAAGGCTCCGGAGAAGGTGGTCTCACCCACCTACCCCGAAGGCATCTATTAAGACGTATGACCAACGACATGGCCGCCTCCAAGGACTGAGGGGTTCCATATACTACCAAGGAATCTTTCAACCTTTCAGTAAGACCCTTACAAAATTGACTTCTAAGGGCTGAGTCATTCCATTTGGAATCCGTTGCCCATCTACGGAATTCCGGACTGTACGTTTCCACTGACCGAAAAACCCCTCCACAGACAGGAGACAAACCGAGTCCTGTGGTAAAGAAAACGTCCACGACTGAGGATCTCCCTGCAGTAGAGAGATCACAATTCCAACCCATTGCTCTTCATTTCCAGAGGGGTAAGGACAAAGTTTAAAATACAGTTTGCAGGCCTCATTGAATACAAAAAACTTGTCTCTACCTACTGAAAACCTTTCCGGGAGGGCAACCTTGGGTTCAGGCTGGATAGGCCTACCTGCAGAGACCCCCACATTGGCGACCAGTAGCCGCTAATGCTGCTGCTGAACCTCACAACGGATGTCATTCACCTCCAGAGACAGACTGCACAGCCGCTCTGTGAGCTCTGCAACTGAACCCATACCAAGGAGAAAGGAAAAAAAAAACACGCCCAAAAAACACACACACACACAAAAAAAAGTGTCAATTTTTTTTTCCTTTTCAAAATGTGCTCGGCCGGTGATAATGTCACACAAGATGTGGAAAGACTTAGGGTAACACAATGGGAAAGGGAGCCCAGACTCTGGGGTAAGGGGGGAGTGGAGACCTCCTAGGCTGATCTAATATCACCCTGTCTCCACTAACATCCCTATATTGGTTCTTTAACAATCGCCGCACGCGAACCTCGCCCTGTCTTTCCCTGGCGTTAAGCCCTGGCTAGGGAAGGGAGGGGGATGAGCGCTAATCGATCTCCACTGACAACTAAAGACAACAAGGGGGAACAAACAAGGGAAGATAGCTTAGCTTTAAGTTGACTTCAGAGAGATAAACACCCTTCCTCATTGCTCCAGAGAGGAAGAAGTAATGCACTTGCTCCGAGCCTTCACAAGGGATAATGTGAGTATCGCCGGCACCTCCCTCTAGCAGACAGCAGGTATTTAAACACCCAGGCCAGGGTGTTAATTAGCCAGAGGAAGGTAGCCCCTGGGTCCTAGAGACACAGCCTCTAAGAAGGACAGCGGTGCCCAGTAAGATGGCGCTACCCATTTTTGTAATCATTTGCAGCTGTGGAATTGTCAATATAAAACTCCCACATCCCCTCACACCACACTCCCTGATGAAGCAGGAGCGAAGCGGCATTGGAGTGGTGTGAGGGGGTTGTGGTATGTCCCTATTACTAACATCTGGATGTTTATTGCACTTTTGGCCATTTTTTCTTATTTGTATTATGTTAAGGCACTCTGCACTTTTATCATTGGGATACCTCACTTGAGAATTTTATAAGCTGAGTTGCTTTATTTACTGAGATTTTACTGACCTCTAGTGGTGTATATATATATATGTGTCACCCAGGGAGATAAAGGGGACTCGGTACCCTGGCCTTTTACCTTGTTTAGGAGGTCACGGCAGTCGGCTCCCGGGCCCGTACTCTGGGTCTCTCTTTAAAAAGGGGTTTTAGTGTACAGTTTGTCTCGTGACGCCACCTGTGGTTTCCGGTAATGGTTACCGGCGCTGCTGCAGACCTCCGGGGGGGTGGGGGGGGTGATAGGATGGCAGCTGGGATGTTTCTGCTCCCCACAGGCAGAGCGGGCCCCCGGGGCAGTGTAGGTGTAGATCGTAGTGATGCTGGGGCTTGTGGTGCAGGAGAGATGGCGCAGTGGAAATAACTGACGGAGGCAGTGCAGTCATCTGAGTTTTACTCACAGTTCTTGTTCAAGTTTCTCAGGTACACTGCACGGGTGTCAGCCTCCGCGTCGCACTGCGTCCACCTGGTAAGGGGTCCAGCACTTTCTCAAGTATATCAGGAGCGCTTGACGGAACCCCACTTTCTTTATGTTCCTTACTAGACCGACTTCTCGCGCCGGGTCTTCTCCCTCCTGCCCTGCGCTTTCCCACACACAGTCCTGATCGGGTGCTCTGAAGTCCGCCTGGGCAACCTGGGGTTCCCGGACCTACTTGATGCCCTTCACGGTGACTAGGGTGAGACTGTGGCAACTGCACCATGAAAGTGCAGAAGCCTCCAGTTTTCCAGCCGAGACCTGGAGTAACACGGTTGGTCCAGGGACTGGTTCCCTTCTTGCGGCCTGGTCCCTCCGTCACTTGACAGATTAGAGTGTACGGGTGGCTTCCTGCTCCTTCCGTACCCCTGGTACCCCTTCAGTTACCGGAGCCTTCATCCTCTGCTCCCCTCCTGGGCCTCTGTTACTAGGCCCCACTTGTGGAGCAGAGCTCCTGAAGAGACTCTGCTCCCCTCCTCTCCTTACTACTCACTGACTGACTGTCCTCACTGACCTGCCACCCTAAGATGGCTTCCCTTTAAATACCTCCTACAATGGTGCTCCCCTACACTACATCCTCCACCCACACCCACTACTGGTTCCCCCTCTCTTTGGTTCCCCCCACTCCAGCCAGGGACAGGGCTCAGCAGAGACACAATGCATCTTGCCCTTCCAGCTGGCATGGAGTAGTGTAGTGTTGTGTGCGGGTGTTGGGGGTTCCGGGCAGCACTCCCTCCTTACCTGAGAGAAGGAGGCACTACACCTCTGGGTGAGGGGCAGTACCTCTGTGGCGACTGAACCCTCAGGGGCGCCACATATACTATTTCTGTGGTCCAGCTTTCTGATGTAATATAATACAACATGTCAGCATTGCACTTGATCTTAAAGACATCGGCATTATTTACTATATCTGAATGACTAAACTATATGTGTTCATTATGATTTATCTTGGAATTGACCATCCATATTAAATATATAGCTGTGTATGTACATAAATTACGGACCTTGTGTATTCATCTTTTGTTGTATAATCATGAAGTGCAATTATTAATTTATCTATTGCGGACATGCTCATCCCCCCTCTTATATTAATTTTTAATTTGTTTGTTGCATTTTTAATGTCCTTGCCTGTGTGTATTTTTTAATCTTTTTTGTATAATAAAGGTTATTGCATTATATAAAGCCTGTTGGGTACTCTTTATAAGGTCTTTGGTTAGTTGGGTAACTAACTTTAATTATTGGCATTTCCTTCATTGATAGGATTTCTAGCCTCTAAGAAGGTGTCTGTAATACCAAACGAAGAGATCTCCTGCAACCAACATCAAGGCGACTGTCTGTCACTTCTGACACACCCGTGACAGTGTGACTGCAGACTTATGAATTAGCAGCCAGTGGTCTGGAGTTTGCAGGCAGTTCTTTTGTGGATGGAAAGAAAAATTTACAAAAAATAAATTTGGTCATTAGACCCTTTCTTAAGAAGCTCGGCAAACGTACAGTCACATGGAAATTGATATATAGTAAATTAGTGCCTCCTAATTTACTTTGGCTACGTGATTTATCATGCAAATAGATAGCGTGTCTGAAACTCTTTCTTAACATGGCAGGATGACAATCAAAATGTCAGATATTAAAAGTAAAATATCACTGTAGTTTGTGTCCTAACCAGCATAATTAAAAAAAAAAAAAAATATATATATATATATATATATATATATATATATATATATATATATATATATATATAGTACAGACCAAAAGTTTGGACACACCTTCTCATTCAAAGATTTTTCTGTATTTTCATGACTATGTAAATTGTACATTCACACTGAAGGCATCAAAACTATGAATTAACACATGTGGAATTATATAGTTAACAAAAAAGTGTGAAACAACTGAAAATATGTCTTATATTCTAGGTTCTTCAAAGTAGCCACCTTTTGCTTTGATGACTGCTTTGCACACTCTTGGCATTCTCTTGGCACCCCCAATCCTGGTATGCATGGCACCCCTCACCCCCAATCCTGGTATGCATGGCACCCTTCACCCCCAATCCTGGTATGCATAGCACCCCTCACCCCCAATCCTGGTATGCATGGCACCTCTCACCCCCAATCCTAGTATGCATGGCACCCCTCACCCCCAATCCTGGTATGCATGGTACCCAATCCCTATCCTGGTATGTATGGTACCCCTCATCCTGGTATGGATGGTACCCCTCATCCCTGTCCTGGTATGGATGGCACCCCATCCCTCTTCCTGGTATGCATGGTACCCCTCATCCCTATCCTGGTATGCATGGCCCCTCATCCGAATCCTGGTATGCATGGCCCCCCACATCCCTATCCTGGTATGCATGGTACCCCTCATTCCTATGCTGGTATGCATGGCCCCCTCATAACCAATCCTGGTATGTATGGCACCCCTCATTCCCAATCCTGCTATGCATGGCACCCCTAATCCCCAATCCTGCTATGCATGGCACCCCTCATACCCAATCCTGCTATGCATGGCACCCCTCATCCCCAATCCTGCTATGCATGGCACCCCTCATCCCCAATCCTGGTATGCGTGACACCCCTCATCCCCAATCCTGCTATGCATGGCACCCCTCATCCCCAATCCTGCTATGCATGGCACCCCTCATTCCAAATCTGGTATACATGGCACCCCTCATCCCCCAATTCTGGTATGTATGGTACCCAGTCCCTCATCCTAGTATATATGGCACCACTCATCCCCCAATCCTGGTATGCATGGCACTCCATCCCTCATCCTGGTATGTATGGTACCCCTCATCCCTATCCTGGTATGTATGGTATCCCTCATCCTGGTATGCATGGCATCCCATCCCTCATCCTGGTATGCATGGCACCCCATCCCTCATCCTTGTATGCATGGTACCCCTCATCCCTATTCTGGTATGCATGGTACCCCTCATCCCTATTCTGGTATGCATGGCACCCCTCACCCCCAATCCTGGTATGTATTGCACCCCATTCCTCATCCTGGTATGCATGGCACCACTCATCCCCCAATCCTGGTATGTATGGCACCCCTCATCGCCCAATCCTGGTATGTATGGTACCCCTCATCCCCCAATCCTGGTATGTATGGTACCCTTCATCCCCCAATCCTGGTATGTATGGCACCCCTCATTCCCCAATCCTGGTATGTATGGTACCCCTCATCCCCCAATACTGGTATGTATGGCACCCCTCATCCCCCAATTTTAGTATGTATGGCACCCCTCATCCCCCAATCCTGGTATGTATGGTACCCTTCATCCCCCAATCCTGGTATGTATGGTACCCCTCATCCCCCAATCCTGGTATGTATGGTACCCCTCATCTCCCAATCCTGGTATGTATGGTACCCCTCATCCCCCAATCCTGGTATGCTTGGTACCCCTCATCCCCCAATCCTGGTATGTGTGGGCCCCTCATCCCCAATCCTGGTAAGTATGGTACCCCTCATCCCCCAATGCTGGTATATGTGGCCCTTCACCCCCTAATCCTGGTATGCATGGCACCCCTCATCCCCCAATCCTGGTATGTGTGGCCCCCTCATCCCCAATGCTGGCATGCATGGCACTTCTCACCCCCCAATCCTTGTATGCATGGTACCCCTCATCCCTAGCATGGTGTGTATGGTCCCCTCACCCCACAATCCTGGTATGTATGACACCCCTCATCCCTTTTACGCTGCCCACATATAAAAAAATAAACACTTATACTCACCTTTCTTCCCTGTGCTCCAGCGCTGCGGTGTCCTTTTCTGCCAGAGGCCGGGGATGGAGTGTGGCTCCGGAGTACGCACGTGCCCATACCGCGCTGTCCGCCGCCATTTTGCTGCGAATGTATCTTCAGTAAAATGGCGGCGGATAGCGCTATGCACATGCGCCGATTCCGACGCCTTCACTCCTGCCCCGGTCTCCGGCAACGCTCCTCACGGTCAAGTAAGTATGTAAGCATGGCGCCGGAGTTCGCGGTATGCACTCAGTGTCTACGCATACCGTGATCTCCGGCGCCATACACACTCCTCTTACCTGTAATGGCTCCATGCGTGCTTCTGTTTGGAGCCAGACTGCGCAGGCGTGTCGCGCTTGTGCAGTCTATAAAGGCTTCAGACAGAGGTACGCATCTCCCGTTATTTTATAGATATACAGTGGGGTAAAAAATATTTAGTCAGCCACCAATTGTGCAAGTTCTCCCACATAAAAAGATGAGAGGCCTGTAATTGACATCATAGTTAGACCTCAACTATGAGAGACAAAATGAGAAAACAAATCCTGAAAATCACATTGTCTGATTTTGAAAGAAATTTGTTTTAAATTTTGGTGAAAAATAAGTATTTGGTCAATTACAAAAGTTAATCTCAATACTTTGTTATATATCCTTTGTTGGCAATGACAGAGGTCAAACGTTTTCTGTAAGTCTTCACAAGGTTGGCACACACTGTTGCTGGTATGTTGGCCCATTCCTCCATGCAGATCTCCTCTAGAGCAGTGATGTTTTGGGAATGTCGCTAGGCAACACGGACTTTCAATTCCCTCCAAAGGTTTTCTATAGGGTTTAGATCTGGAGACTGGCTAGGACACTCCAGGACCTTGAAATGCTTCTTACGAAGCCACTTCTTCGTTGCCCTGGCGGTGGCTTGGGATCATTGTCATGTTGAAAGACCCAGCCATGGTTCATCTCCAATGCCCTTGCTGATGGAAGGAGGTTTGCACTCAAAATCTCACGATACATGGCCCCATTCATTCTTTTATGTACATGGATCAGTCTTCCTGGTCCCTTGGCAGAGAAAAAGCCCCAAAGCATGATGTTGCCACCCCCATGCTTCACAGTAGGTATGCTGTTCTTTGGATGCAACTCAGCATTCTTTCTCCTCCAAACATGATGAGTTGTGATTCTACCAAACAGTTCAACTTTGGTTTCATCTGACCATATGGCATTCTCCCAATACTCTTCTGGATCATCCAAATGCTCTCTAGCAAACTTCAGACGGGCCAGGACATGTAATTGTGGCACCCCAGGGGTCTGGTTTCCACAGTAACGGCAATGTTATGTCTGAGAGCAGGTGGGAGGTCTCTTGGTCAGGGATCCTGTGCATGCCACACCTCCTGCCCAGTCCCTGGGAGGGGAAGAACTTCCCCTATATAAACCTAGGGCTGAGGCAGGGTTAGTGAGTAGAGAAGAAGTAGAGACAGAGAAGAGAAGCAGATATAGGAAAAGAACATCAGGAGCTCTGTGGGAGCAGTGCTACAAGGAGTCAGGGGCTGGCAGCTGCAGAGCTCGCCCTGACTGAGAAGTTATCACCGGACCCGGAGTCCGAGGCTGTGGGGACTAACTCCTATCCAGCAGCAGAAACCGACCGGCAGGGGATTGCAGGTCCTCTGGCCCAGAAACCCGAAGGCACGGTCACACGCGTGGGACCAGCACCGCCGTCGTGGAGCGGAAGCTACTAGAAGGCCCCGAGTCACCGGCCATACGGGTGAGCACCACACGGTACACTCAGGGACGTGGGCTACTTATACCCGCTTCTAGCAAGGTAGCCAGAAGAGTATCGTTAGTTTGGGAGGCCTACAACTCCGCCTGGCCAGGGGAGATCCCATCTGCTCAAGGACTGACCAGGCCCCAATCGCTAGCCAGTACTCCGGGAGGGTCTATCGTTGTCACCAGTAAAGACCCTGAACTACACCGTACCGTCTCCGAGTGGTTCCTGCTACCCCCATCATCCACGTCGGCTGCCCTGAGGCCATACCCCTCCCGTTGGGGGTTATACTATCACGCTGCACAATCCTACCACCGGCCTCAGCGGTTTGCCCTGCAGCAGCAGCTCCTTAGCTGTACTCAACGGGTGGAGTAATCGTCCAACATCTACCGCTAATACAGCGCCACTTAGTCTGACTCCCTGGGCACGGACCGGATCACCGCCACGAGACTACAACCCTCAAGAGATCCGGCTCCGGGTAAGCTCCCGCGTGCGCAACGCAGCGCGACACAGGCCCAGGGGCGCGTCAACTTTTGGCGTAGTCGGCAGGATCTCGTGCCCGCAACCACCGGGTACTGCGTGCCTGAAAAAGACTGTTCAAACTTACCTGTGGTGAAGATTCCCGCCATCCGGCGCCATCTTCCGCTTCCTTCCCGCCATCGGTGGAGTTTTCCCGCCATCCGGCGCCATCTTCAGCTTTCTTCCCGCCATACGTGGAGTTTTCCCGCCATTGGACGCCATCTTGAGGACGCCGCGCGGGAAGTAGAGGGGCGTGGACTCCGAAAGCGCGCGAGAACTGAAGCCCCGCCTCACGTCCGGACGTTGCGTAAGGTCCTGGAAGGAGCCCAGCAGACGCCGACGTCACAGGAGCGCGACGGAAGGTCCTCAACCCTGACGATTCACTGCGGAGCCGCGGCCTACGGAAGAGGATCATCGCAAGGTAGGCCACGGTCCACTAGGGGGGAGAAGGATGCCGGATACGGAGGAGAGCTTCACCGCTTCAACCCCCGCCAGCGCCACCGCTGTTGCGGTCATGCCTTTCACCATGCCCTATATCCCGGGGGCAGCCTGGCTACCCCAGTACTCAGGGGAGTCACATACCCTGCATGACTTTAGAGAAAAGCTGGATAGCCTCTTCCAGGTGTACCCCCTCACAGAGGAGCAAAAAGTGAACATCCTGGTGGCCCAATTAACCGGGGCAGCCCAAAGGGAGGTAAAGTCCTGGCCACCTGGGGGGAGGACTGTCGCAGGGATACTAACCCGGCTGAGGGACACCTTTGATACCCGCACCTCAGCCGAGATCAAGCTTAGATTCTACGGGTGCAAACAGCGGGCACATGAGAGTATAAGGGACTATGCCCTGAACCTACAAGAGGCCCTGAGAGCCATTAAGCAGACCGACCCTGACGGCGTGGGAGACGAGGACAGACTGTTGACTGAACAATTTATAGAGGGTTTATATTGCAATGCTCACCGAACCCAGTTGCGGGCAATGGCCTTACAGGACCCTCATCTGGGATTTGCACAGTTCAAGGACAGAGCCATCCGGGTGCTTCGAGAACCGGCACCAGGTGGCGTTGTGACCCCCAGACGCCCCACTACCACTTACCACCAGGAGGCGGCGCCCTTGTCGGCAGGGCCTGTGGGAGCTGATGCGCAGGCTTTGAACAATGACCCGGCTCCAGACCTGCACCATCAGGTCCAAAAGCTAGCTAAACGCGTTGCTGCGCTAACCCGAACTGTGCAGTCTTTACAGGTTTCCACTCCAGGGAAGATCCAGCTGGCATCCAGACCGGAGGACATCCCGTGGCGTCGACCAAGGAGGACCCCACCGGCCAGAGGAAGACCCAGCGACCGATACAACGAGGACGGACGACCCATCTGCCGCCGCTGCAATCAACCCGGACATATGGCAAGGTAGTGTCCTTTAAACTGGCACAACCTGGGGTAGAGGGCCAACCCCCAGGAAAAAGATCACCAGGCCCATCGAACTGGCGCGACAAATATGTGGGAGGACGTCCAGTCTTACCCGTGGTACTGGATGGCATTCCTATGAGTGCCCTACTGGACACCGGGTCCCAGGTCACCACCATCCCGTACGTGCTCTTCAAGCAGTACTGGAATGACTCGGATATCACCCGCTACCCTGACGACGACTTGAGTATCATCGCCAGCAATGGTCAGCCCGTGCCACAGATTGGATTTAAAGAGGTGACCATTAAAATCGGTAGAGTCGAACTGGCAGCACAGGGACTGATCATTGTAGACATTGACAAACACGAGAGTCACCCAAAGATAACTCTAGGAACTAATGTAATTGAAAATTGTCTTGCAGAGGTGATTTTCCTTTTACAGCAGGTTGCCAAGAACGCCAGCTCCGGCCAGCAGCGAGTGCTCCAGAAAGAGATCCGGGCACTGATGCGACGGCAACAGCTAGAACTCTCCGGTGGTGAGATTGGTAGCGTGCGAATGTGTGACCCTTTCCCTATTGCCATGCCCCCGAAAAGTGAAATGATGATTTGGTGCCGGGCAGCTATTGGTCTGAGAGGTAGAGATTACCAGGCAATGGTAGAACCAGTTTACTCAGACAGTAGGCCCACCATTTTGACAGCACGGGGGGTGGTCAATGTATGCCATGGGAGGGTGCCCGTTCGCATAATAAATATCGGGAAGAGGGAAGTGTACCTGCCCCGGTATGCCACGCTAGCCAAATTGTATACCATCAATCAAGATTCCATACAGTCCGTAGAACCCTTGCCTCCATCTTCCCCGGAGGAAGGTAACGGCTCTCAGAAAACAATGGAGGACTGGTGTCAGCAACTACATTTGGGTACTGACTCCACTCCCTCACACCAGAAACAGGGAGTCTATCGGGTGGTTCAAGAGTACGAGAGAGTGTTTAGTAAACACCCGTTAGACTTCGGGCGAGTCAAGGGGGTAGAACACCACATCCCCACGGGAGACCATCCTCCCATAAAAGAGAGGTATCGACCCGTACCCCCTGCACACTACCAACACGCCAAGGGGATGCTTAGAGACATGAAGGAGGCTGGGGTGATCAGGGATAGCTGTAGCCCCTGGGCAGCTCCACTAGTCTTAGTCAAAAATAAACACAACACCATGAGGATGTGTGTAGATTACCGGAAAATCAACCGTATCACAAACAAGGATGCGTACCCCTTACCAAGGATAGAGGAGTCTTTGGCTGCTTTAAGATCTGCTAACTTCTTCTCTACCTTGGATCTCACTAGTGGGTACTGGCAGGTTCCTGTAGCAGAGGCGGACCGGGAGAAGACCGCATTCACCACCCCGATGGGACTTAGCGAGTTTACCTGCATGCCGTTCGGACTCTGCAATGCACCAGGAACCTTCCAACGATTAATGGAGTGCTGTCTGGGCCACAGAAACTTCGAGACGGTCCTGCTGTACCTGGACGATGTCATCGTATATTCCAAGACGTATGAGGACCACCTGAAACACCTGGCGGAAGTGTTCGAAGCTCTGGCAAGCTACGGCCTAAAGGTGAAACCCTCCAAGTGTCACCTCCTGAAACCAAAGGTGCAGTACCTGGGACACGTGGTGAGCGCTGATGGAGTGGCTCCCGACCCTGCTAAGATCACCGCAATTAAGGAATGGCCAAGTCCCTCCAGTGTAAAGGAAGTGCGGCAGTTCCTCGGGTTGGTAGGCTATTACCGCAGATTCATCCCCGGTTTCACCAAAAAGGCAGCTCCTATGCAGGACCTCCTGATAGGCCAGTCCCGGAAGGCCAAGAACCAGAAGCTACCCTTCAGATGGGAGAAGTTAGAAGAAGAGTCCTTCCGCCAGCTGAAGATGGCCCTCACGGGGGATGAAATCCTGGCGTACCCTGATTACAGCCAGTCCTTTATCCTCTACACCGACGCAAGTAACATCGGGCTAGGAGCCGTGCTATCCCAGATCCAGCAGGGGAAAGAATGAGTAATCGCTTACGCCAGCCGAAAACTGCGACCCACCGAAAGAAACCCTGAGAATTACAGCTCATTTAAGCTAGAGTTCCTGGCAGTGGTGTGGGCAGTCACCGAACGCTTTAAGCACTACCTCGCTTCTTCCCGGTTCACCGTGTACACGGATAACAACCCGTTGACACACCTGGACACGGCAAGACTCGGTGCCCTAGAGCAGAGATGGATGGCCCGTCTGTCCAACTACGAGTTCACAATCAAATACCGGGCAGGACGCTCCAATACCAACGCGGACGCCCTGTCCAGGATGCCAAACCTACCGGACGTAGGAGAAGATCCAGAGGGACTGGAAGAAGTCGAACTCCCCGCGTTCCACCGTCATGGGACTATCCAGTATTCCCATCGGGTAAGGAGTAAGCAAGCCGCTACGTTTAACCCCTTGCCTCACTACAACTGGGAGGAAACGCAAGACAGTGACCCTGCCGTCCGGCTGGTGAAGGAGATGCTGACTCGGCCAGATGCTCGCCTTGACCCAGACGCTCCGGAGGAAGCCAAGCAACTGTGGGCTGAGAAGAGTCGACTGTTCCTTTACAAGGGGAAGTTGTGCCGCAGAATGGTTAACTCCCGGACGCATGAACTAATCTGGCAAGTAGTGGTGCCACGGAGAGACGCAGCCATGGTGATGGAAGCATACCACGACGGGGCTGGACACTTCGGATGGAAGAAGCTGGAGTTCCTGCTGCGTGGGCGGTTCCACTGGGTAGGCATGAGGGGAACCATCGAGAGGTGGTGCAGAGACTGTGGCCCATGCAACCTAAGAAGGAAGGACCGTGCCAGCCAGAAGACTCCCCTGCAGTCCATCGTCACCCGGCAGCCGTTGGAACTGGTAGCCTTGGATCATGTAAAACTGACCCCAAGCAGAAGTGGCTACGTCTACGCGTTAACCATTGTGGATCATTACTCCCGGTTCTTGGTTGTCGTCCCCGTTAAGGACTTAACGGCTCAAACAGCAGCTAGAGCCTTCCAGCAGCACTTCTGCCGTCCACACGGGTACCCGGACCAAGTGCTGACGGACCAGGGACCTGCCTTTGAAGCGGAGGTCTTCCAGGAATTCTGCAATCTGTATGGCTGCCGGAAGATAAGGACGACACCCTATCATCCGCAAACTAATGGACTTTGTGAGAAAATGAACCAGGTGGTAATGGATCTCCTGAAAACGTTGCCCCTGGAAGAACGCAGTCTGTGGCCTGAGAAGCTGCCCGATCTAGTGGACCTATACAACCACATCCCGGTAGGTTCCACCAACTGTACCCCGGCTTACCTAATGAGGGCGAGACCTGGTAAGTTACCTGTTGACCTGGAAATGGGAGTCCTGACACCCGAGGACACTTCACCAGAAGCAGACTGGGACACAGAGAGGCAGCAGCAGTACCAGAAAGTACAGGAGAGCGTGGAGCGAAGTCTCTGTCAGGCTAGGGAAAGACAAGAGAAAACTTACAACCAGTATGCTCCCGCTGTTCCCCTGGTACCCGGAGAGCAGGTCTTGAAGAGGAAAAGACGGCTCCACAAGTTGGACGACCAGTGAGAGAAGGACCCGTACACCGTACTGCCCTCAAGCCACGAGAACCCGAAAGTCTGTACCATCAGTAAAGACGGAGGGGAGACCATAGCCATTGTATCCCGGGATCACCTGAAGAAGTGTCCTGAACAGCTACGGAACCCTGAAGAGGAACAGGAAGACCATCAACCCGTAGAGGAAAGGGAAGATATGGTTAGTACTGTGCTCGGAGACTTCCCTCGGTCCTGGACTCAAGTCAATGGTGCAGTTGTGGTACCCGTCCTCACGTTCCTCCAACCAGCATCCCAAGTGCCTACGGAGCAACAGGTAGAGCTGGAAGAGCAGCCGGTCCAGGAGGCAGAAGACTCCACACAAGCAGAACAGGAGGATCAACCCTCTGCTTATAGTGAGCCTGCCGTACCCCTAGTGAGTCAAAGAGCCGGTAGACAGCTGCCCAGTTTACCCTTGACAGCTCCTACACCCTGTAGTTCAGGGCTAGACAGTCAGCTCCGTAGGTCCACTAGGGCCACTAGAGGCCAGTTACCCGCACGTTGGAGGATTTGAAGTGTATAAATTGTTTTATTTGTGGTTACCTGTTTTTCTTGTTGCTTGTGTATAATTATGTGTTTCTAGTTATTTATAGGAGTCCTTGGTGGATTTACCGGGAATCCTTTGTGTATAGTTGGAGCGTAACCCAGGACGGACTAAAGACTGTTAAGGACTCGGGGCAGGACAGACCCCTACCTGGTTACGTCTCCCTGTTTTGGTGAAATGGACACCTTGCTTTTCTTCAAAGACTGCGCCCGGTTGCGGACACGCCGTAACCATCTTTATGTGTTTTTCTTATTCTATTATTATTGTTATTATCTTGTTATGTTTTTCTAAAAATATGTTTAGTCCCGGAGTACTAAATTTCACTAGGGGGGAATGTGGCACCCCAGGGGTCTGGTTTCCACAGTAACGGCAATGTTATGTCTGAGAGCAGGTGGGAGGTCTCTTGGTCAGGGATCCTGTGCATGCCACACCTCCTGCCCAGTCCCTGGGAGGGGAAGAACTTCCCCTATATAAACCTAGGGCTGAGGCAGGGTTAGTGAGTAGAGAAGAAGTAGAGACAGAGAAGAGAAGCAGATATAGGAAAAGAACATCAGGAGCTCTGTGGGAGCAGTGCTACAAGGAGTCAGGGGCTGGCAGCTGCAGAGCTCGCCCTGACTGAGAAGTTATCACCGGACCCGGAGTCCGAGGCTGTGGGGACTAACTCCTATCCAGCAGCAGAAACCGACCGGCAGGGGATTGCAGGTCCTCTGGCCCAGAAACCCAAAGGCACGGTCACACGCGTGGGACCAGCACCGCCGTCGTGGAGCGGAAGCTACTAGAAGGCCCCGAGTCACCGGCCATACGGGTGAGCACCACACGGTACACTCAGGGACGTGGGCTACTTATACCCGCTTCTAGCAAGGTAGCCAGAAGAGTATCGTTAGTTTGGGAGGCCTACAACTCCGCCTGGCCAGGGGAGATCCCATCTGCTCAAGGACTGACCAGGCCCCAATCGCTAGCCAGTACTCCGGGAGGGTCTATCGTTGTCACCAGTAAAGACCCTGAACTACACCGTACCGTCTCCGAGTGGTTCCTGCTACCCCCATCATCCACGTCGGCTGCCCTGAGGCCATACCCCTCCCGTTGGGGGTTATACTATCACGCTGCACAATCCTACCACCGGCCTCAGCGGTCTGCCCTGCAGCAGCAGCTCCTTAGCTGTACTCAACGGGTGGCGTAGTCGTCCAACATCTACCGCTAATACAGCGCCACTTAGTCTGACTCCCTGGGCACGGACCGGATCACCGCCACGAGACTACAACCCTCAAGAGATCCGGCTCCGGGTAAGCTCCCGCGTGCGCAACGCAGCGCGACACAGGCCCAGGGGCGCGTCATAATGGCTTAATCAGGGGGACACGTCTGGCACTGCAGGATCTGAGTCCCTGGCGTCGTAGTGTGTTACTGATGGTAGCCTGTGTAACGTTGGTCCCAGCTCTCTGCAGGTCATTCACTAGATGCCTCTGTGTGGTTCTGGGATTTTTGCTCACCGTTCTTGAGATCATTTTGGCCCCACGGGTGAGATCTTGTGTGGAACCCCAGATCAAGGGAGATTATCAGTGGTCTTGTATGTCTCCCATTTTCAAATTATTGCTCCCACAGTTGATTTCTTCACACCAAGCTGCTTGCCTATTGCAGATTCAGTCTTCCCAGCATGGTGCAGGGCTACAATTTTGTTTCTGGTGTCATTCGCAGCTCTTTGGTCTTCACCATAGTGGAGTTTGGAGTGTGACTGTTTGAGGTTGCGGACAGGTGTCTTTTATACTGATAACAAGTTCAAACAGGTGCCAGTGCTACAGGTAATGAGTGGAGGACAGAGGAGCCTCTTAAAGAAGATGTTACAGGTCTGTGAGAGCCAGAAATCTTACTTGTTTGTAATTGACCAAATACTTATTTTCCACCAAAATTTAAAAAAAAATTCTTTCAAAATCAGACAATGTGATTTTCAGGATTTGTTTTCTCATTTTGTCTCTCATAGTTGAGGTCTAACTATGATGTCAATTACAGGCCTCTCTCATCTTTTTAAGTGAGAGAACTTGCACAATTGGTGACTGACTAAATTCTTTTTTCCCCACTGTGTATATACAGTACAAACCAAAAGTTTGGACACACCTTCTCATTTAAAGATTTTTCTGTATTTTCATGACTTTGAAAATTGTACATTCACATTGAAGGCATCAAAACTATGAATTAACACATGTGGAATTATATACTTAACAAAAAAGTGTGAAACAACTGAAAATATGTCTTATATTCTAGGTTCTTCAAAGTAGCCACCTTTTGCTTTGATGACTGCTTTGCATACTCTTGGCATTCTCTTGATGAGCTTCAAGAGGTAGTCACCGGAAATGGTTTTCACTTCACAGGTGTGCCCTGTCAGGTTTAATAAGTGGGATTTCTTGCCTTATAAATGGGGTTGGGACCATTAGGTGTGTTGTGCAGAAGTCAGGTGGATACACAGCTGATAGTCCTACTGAATAGACTGTTAGCTGCTTTTTTCTTGCCATAATACAAATTCTAAGTAAAGAAAAACGAGTGGCCATCATTACTTTAAGAAATGAAGGTCAGTCAGTCTGAAAAATTGGGCAAACTTTGAATGTGTCCCCAAGTGCAGTTGCAAAAACCATCAAGCGCTACAAAGAAACTGGCTTACATGAGGACCGCCCCAGGAAAGGAAGACCAAGAGTCACCTCTGCTTCTGAGGATAAGTTTATCCGAGTCACCAGCCTCAGAAATTGCAGGTTAACAGCAGCTCAGATTAGAGACCAGGTCAATGCCACACAGAGTTCTAGCAGCAGACACATCTCTACAACAACTGTTAAGAGGAGACTTTGTGCAGCAGGCCTTCATGGTAAAATAGCTGCTAGGAAACCACTGCTAAGGGCAGGCAACAAGCAGAAGAGACTTGTTTGGGCTAAAGAACACAAGGAATGGACATTAGACCAGTGGAAATCTGTGCTTTGGTCTGATGAGTCCAAATTTGAGATCTTTGGTTCCAACCACCGTGTCTTTGTGCGACGCAGAAAAGGTGAACGGATGGACTCTACGTGCCTGGTTCCCACCGTGAAGCATGGAGGAGGAGGTGTGATGGTGTGGGGGTGCTTTGCTGGTGACACTGTTGGGGATTTATTCAAAATTGAAGGTATACTGAACCAGCATGGCTACCACTTCATCTTGCAGCGGCATGCTATTCCATCCGGTTTGAGTTTAGTTGGACCATCATTTATTTTTCAACAGGACAATGACCCCAAACACACCTCCAGGCTGTGTAAGGGCTATTTGATCAAGAAGGAGAGTCATGGGGTGCTACGCCAGATGACCTGGCCTCCACAGTCACCAGACCTGAACCCAATCGAGATGGTTTGGGGTGAGCTGGACCGCAGAGTGAAGGCAAAAGGGCCAACAAGTGCTAAGCATCTCTGGGAATTCCGTCAAGATTGTTGGAAGACCATTTCCGGTGACTACCTCATGAAGCTCATGAAGAGAATGCGAAGAGTGTGCAAAGCAGTCATCAAAGCAAAAGGTGGCTACTTTGAAGAACCTAGAATATAAAACATATTTTCAGTTGTTTCACACTTTTTTGTTAAGTATATAATTCCACATGTGTTAATTCATAGTTTTGATGCCTTCAGTGTGAATGTACAATTTTCAAAGTCATGAAAATACAGAAAAATCTTTAAGGCTATGTGCCCACGATGCAGAAATGCTCAGGATTTTTTCCTGAGCGTTTCTGCATCTCCCTGGCAGAAAAAAACGCATTGTACATGCGTTTTCCTGCCAGGGACATGCGGAAATGAAGCGTTCTTCACTTGCATTTCCGAATGCGGGTGTCAAGCGCTTTCCAAGCGATTTTAGCATCACTTGGAAAGTGCTTGACAACTCGGTCACACTATATAAATCCATGCAACCGGCATGGATTTATATAGTGTGACCCGAGAGAATGTTAAAAAATAAAAAATAAACCTATACTTACCTTCCGATGGCCCCTGCAGACTCGCTGCGCTCCTGTGCTGGCTGCCGACAGACCGCGGTACGCTGTACTGAAGGACCTGCCGTCACATGACTGTGACGTCACCGCAGGTCCTTCAGTCCTGCGCGATCTATGGGCAAGCACAGGGAAGGAGTCCGGGGGTCGTCGGAAGGTGAATATAATCTTTATTTTTTATTTTATTCTTTTTTTTACAGCTTTTATAATGGTACCTGGGTGTGGAGGAGAGTCTCCTGTCCTCCACACCCAGGTAGCATCCGCACATTATAACGCGCCAATTACGCAAGTACAGATGCAGTCTTGCGGAATTGGCGCATTGCAATGCAAGTCAAGGCGGCGAAAACGCAGCACTTCCGCAAAATAATTGGTAGTGCTGCGTTTTTTTCCGCAATGATAATCCGCAGCGAAAATCTCCGCAGAATGTGCATAGCACATGCGGATTATCATTGGGGGACATGGCAGGCCTTCTACCATGCTTTTTTTTAGCGTTTCTGCAGCGTTTTTGCCGCTGCAGAAACGCTTAAAAACGCATCGTGGGCACACAGTCTAGATGAGAAGGTGTGTCTAAACTTTTGGTCTGTGCTATATATACAGTACAGACCAAAAGTTTGGACACACCTTCTCATTTAAAGGTTTTTCTGTATTTTTATGACAATGAAAATTGTACATTCACACTGAAGGCATCAAAACTATGAATTAACACATGTGGAATTATATAGCTAACAAAAAAGTGTGAAACAACTGAAAATATGTCTTATATTCTAGGTTCTTCAAAGTAGCCACCTTTTGCTTTGATGACTGCTTTGCACACTCTTGGCATTCTCTTGATGAGCTTCAAGAGGTAGTCACCGGAAATGGTCTTCCAACAATCTTGAAGGAGTTCCCAGAGATGCTTAGCACTTGTTGGCCCTTTTGCCTTCACTCTGCGGTCCAGCTCACCCCAAACAATCTCGATTGGGTTCAGGTCTGGTGACTGTGGAGACCAGGTCATCTGGCGTAGCACCCCATCACTCTCCTTCTTGGTAAAATAGCCCTTACACAGCCTGGAGGTGTGTTTGGGGTCATTGTCCTGTTGAAAAATAACTGATGGTCCAACTAAACGCAAACCGGATGGAATAGCATGCCACTGCAAGATGCTGAGGTAGCCATGCTGGTTCAGTATGCCTTCAATTTTGAATAAATCCCCAACAGTGTCACCAGCAAAGCACCCCCACACCATCACACCTCCTCCTCCATGCTTCACGGTGGGAACAAGGCATGTAGAGTCCATCTGTTCACCTTTTCTGCGTCGCACAAAGACACTGTGGTTGGAACCAAAGATCTCAAATTTGGACTCATCAGACCAAAGCACAGATTTCCACTGGTCTAATGTCCATTCCTTGTGTTCTTTAGCCCAAACAAGTCTCTTCTGCTTGTTGCCTGTCCTTAGCAGTGGTTTCCTAGCAGCTATTTTACCATGAAGGCCTGCTGCACAAAGTCTCCTCTTAACAGTAGTTGTAGAGATGTGTCTGCTGCTAGAACTCTGTGTGGCATTGACCTGGTCTCTAATCTGAGCTGCTGTTAACCTGCGATTTCTGAGCTGGTGACTTGGACAAACTTATCCTCAGAAACAAAGGTGACTCTTGGTCTTCTTTTCCAGGGGCGGTCCTCATATGAGCCAGTTTCTTTGTAGCGCTTGATGGTTTTTGCAACTGCACTTGGGGACACTTTCAAAGTTTTCCCAATTTTTTGGACTGACTGACCTTCATTTCTTAAAGTAATGATGGCCACTCGTTTTTCTTTACTTAGCTACTTTTTTTGCCATAATACAAATTCTAACAGTCTATTCAATAGGACTATCAGCTGTGTATCCACCAGACTTCTGCACAACACAACTGATGGTCCCAACCCCATTTATAAGGCAAGAAATCCCACTTATTAAACCTGACAGGGCACACCTGTGAAGTGAAAACCATTTCCGGTGACTACCTCTTGAAGCTCATCAAGAGAATGCCAAGAGTGTGCAAAGCAGTCATCAAAGCAAAAGGTGGCTACTTTGAAGAACCTAGAATAAAAGACATATTTTCAGTTGTTTCACACTTTTTTGTTAAGTATATAATTCCACATGTGTTAATTCATAGTTTTGATGCCTTCAGTGTGAATGTACAATTTTCTTAGTCATGAAAATACAGAAAAATCTTAAAATGAGAAGGTGTGTCCAAACTTTTGGTCTGTACTGTATATATATATATATATATATATATATATATATATATATATATACAGTTGAAACCAGAAGTTTACATACACTATATAAAAAGACACATATGCATGTTTTTCTCAATATCTGACATGAAATCAGAATAAATCTTTCCCGTTTTAGATCAATTAGGATCGCTATAAGTTTTAATTTTGCCAAATGCCAGAATAATGAGAGAGAGATAATGTTTTAAGGCATTTACATACAGTACATGTAAACTTCTTGTTTCAACTGTACTGTATATATATTCTTCTGCTTCTGGGATTTGAACCCAGAAGCTCCACTAAATGAGCCTGAAGCTTTAAATTTCAACCATAGGGTCAAATGATAGGGACTGGTAGTTTTTCTTGGCTTATGGGATCAACCCTGAAAATACTCAGGGTGTTTAAAAGTCATTGTGATTCTGATTCTGATGTTTGAAAAAAGTGAGATATCAGAGTCACATATCAAAGTCACACATCATTTGAATTCGACATGGACGAGGTCTGTGTAGAAGTCCCAATGAGTTTCAGACAGATTTGCACTGAAAATCACAACCAAATAGAATGCCTAAGTTATTTCAACTGAGTGTATAGCTCAATGGTAGGTGTACTGGCTTCTAGGCAGAGTTTTGGGTTCAAGTCCCAGCATCGTACAGTGAACTTTTTTTTTATTATTATCAGTTGTAAAAGTCAGATGTCAAAGTCACATATCAAAGTCACATGTTAAAGTCAGTTCTCAGACAGGGTATTTAGCCTCAAACTGACATTATTCTCATGTTTGACTTTGATATCTGATCATGTCCTAAAATGGACACTGTACACACCTCTTCATGAAATCTGCAGTGTCTGACAAGTGTCACTGCTGAGTAGTCTTGCTGATTGACAGTCAACTTCCCCCATCTAGGCAGCGGGGAGCTGGCTTTCCTTCTAAATGACGTCGGCAGTGGTGCTTCGCCGACAGAGCAGGATGAAAGAGTAGGAGCTGCTCTTTCAATGTGACGTCACAGGCAGCAGGAGAATCGTCAGCAGGAGATACAGTATATACTACACAACACAGGAGAGCTGACAGATCCTCTATACTACACAACACAGGAGAGCTGACAGATCCTCTATATACTACACAACACAGGAGAGCTGACAGATCCTCTATATACTACACAACACAGGAGAACTGACAGATCCTCTATACTACACAACACAGGAGAGCTGACAGATCCTCTATACTGCACCCCACAGGAGAGCTGACAGATCCTCTATATACTAGACCACACAGGAGCGCTGACAGATCCTCTATATACTACACCACACAGGAGAGCTGACAGATCCTCTATATACTACACCACACAGGAGAGCTGACAGATCCTCTATATACTATACCATATAGGAGAGCTGACAGATCCTCTATTAACTACCTATATACTACACCACGCAGGAGAGCTGACAGATCCTCTATACTGCACCACACAGGAGAGCGGACAGATCCTCTATATACTACACCACACAGGAGAGCGGACAGATCCTCTATATACTACACCACACAGGAGAGCTGACAGATCCTCTATATACTACACCACACGGGAGAGCTGACAGATCCTCTATATACTACACCACACAGGAGAGCTGACAGATCCTCTATATACTTCACCACACAGGAGAGCTGACAGATCCTCTATGTAATACACCACACAGGAGAGCTGACAGATCCTCTATATACCACACCACATGGGAGAGCTGACAGATCCTCTATATACTACACCACACAGGAGAGCTGACAGATCCTCTTTATACTTCACCACACAGGAGAGCTGACAGATCCTCTATGTAATACACCACACAGGAGAGCTGACAGATCCTGTATATACTACACCACACAGGAGAGCTGACAGATCCTCTATATACTACACCACACAGGAGAGCTGACAGATCCTCTATATACTACATCACACAGGAGAGCTGACAGATCCTCTATATACTACACCACACAGGAGAACTGACAGATCCTCTATATACTATACCACATAGGAGAGCTGACAGATCATCTATTAATTACCTATATACTACACCACGCAGGAGAGCTGACAGATCCTCCATACTGCACCACACAGGAGAGCGGACAGATCCTCTATATACTACACCACACAGGAGAGCTGACAGATCCTCTATATACTACACCACACAGGAGAGCTGACAGATCCTCTATATACTACACCACACAGGAGAGCTGACAGATCCTCTATATACTACACCACACAGGAGAGCTGACAGATCCTGTATATACTATACCACATAGGAGAGCTGACTGATCCTCTATATACTACACCACACAGGAGAGCTGACAGATCCTCTATTAACTACCTATATACTACACCACACAGGAGAGCTGACAGATCCTGTATATACTACACCACACACGAGAACTGACAGATCCTCTATATACTACACCACACAGGAGAGCTGACAGATCCACTATATACTACACCACACAGGAGAGCTGACAGATCCTCTATATACTATACCACATAGGAGAGCTGACTGATCCTCTATATACTACACCACACAGGAGAGCTGACAGATCCTCTATATACTACACCACACAGGACACATTCTCTATATAATACACCACACAGGAGAAATTATATATCCTGTATATACTACACCACACAGGAGAGCTGACAGATCCTCTATATACTATACCACATAGGAGAGCTGACCGATCCTCTATATACTATACCACACAGGAGAGCTGACAGATCCTCTATATACTACACCACACAGGACACATCTATATATATAATCGTCTTATCCCGTCTGTCTGTCTTTCTGTCTGTGCAGGAAATCCCGCGTCGCTCATTGGTCTGGCAGCGGCCAATCAGCGCCGCGGGATTTCTGAAAAAAGATGGCGGCCGTTAGCGGCTCATCTGCGGGACGGAGATGCAGCAGGGAGATGACCGGCGCAAGGCGCTCATCTCCCGGCCGATAGCAGCAGAAGGACCTCGACCGCCGGCGCTGCTGACCTCCATGCGGCTAGGGTGTCAAGGGAGAACCGGGGAGCGGCGCTGCGGGTCGGGATACTTCTGCTGCGAGCAGCCACTCATCTCCCGGCTTCTTGCAGCGGAAGTAGCCGCACAGGCAGCGGCGCTGACATCCATGCGGCTAGGGTGTCAAGGGAGGACCGGGGAGCGGCGCTGCGGGTCGGGACACTTCTGCTGCGAGCAGTCGCTCATCTCCCGGCTTCTCGCAGCGGAAGTACCCGCACAAACAGCGACGCTCCCCGGTCCTCACCAATACGATTCCGCTCCCCGGTCCTCACCAATACGATTCGCTGATTGGTCGCGCTCTCCTGCCGCGACCAATCAGTGATCTTGGCGCAAAAGTTAAAACCGCTGTGCAGATTGGTCGCGGCCACTGCACGCGTCCAATCAGCGATCTTGGAGCCACATTTAACCCCTTAACAACATCTGACGTACCAATACGCATCTGTGCCCTGGGACTTAAGAGCCAGACCTGTATTAGTACGTCATGGCGATCGCGTGCGCGCACACAGGCTGTGCGGGCGTGATCGCCGCCGGGTGTCAGCTGATTTTCACAGCTGACACCCGATACTATGTGCAGGGAGCGGTCCTGCACCGCTCCCAGCACATTAACCCCCGCGATGCTGCGATCGAAGTCGATCGAAGTCGATCGCAGCATTGCGGGGGAAGGGGAGGTGATCGCAGATACTCACCTCCTCTTCCGGCTTCCAGCGCTGTCTGCAAAGGCTTCCCGGGTGTTGCCATGACGACCCGATGTCGTCATGACAACATCCGGGTCACCAGACAGCAGGAAGATTGTTTGGACATGCGCAGTGCATCTCCAAACAATCTTCTCCCTGTCCAGCGCTGAGAGCCTGCATGACACAGGGATGGTGCTTCATTCCTGTGCCATGCAGGCGATCAGAGAAAAAAAAGTGAAAGTCCCAGAGTGGGACAAAGTAATAAAATATAAAAACTGTCAGAAAGTGAAAAAAAAAAAAAAATTGCAAAAATATATAAAAAAAAAAAAAATAATAATCCACCAAAAATAAAAATATAATGTACCCATCAATAAATATTATTATAAAAAAAAAAAAAAGTACACATATTTGGTATCGCCGCGTCCGGAACAACCTGACCTATAAAACTGTCCCACTAGTTAACTCATTCAGTGAACACGGTAAAAAAAAAAAAAAACGAAGCAAAAAACAATGCTTTTTTTTTTCACTTTTTCATTTTTACGAATCAATTTGTGAAGTACCTGGGGGTTCCAAGTGCTCACTATGCATCTAGATAGGTGCCTTGGGGGGTCTAGTTTCCAAAATGGGGTCACTTGTGGGGGAGCTCCAATGTTTGGGCACACAGGGGCTCTCCAAATGAAACATGATGTCCGCTAACAATTTGAGCCGACAATTTGTTAGCGGATACCATGTTGCTTTTGGAGAGTCCCTGTGTGCCCAAACATTGGAGCTCCCCCACAAGTGACCCCATTTTGGAAACTAGACCCCCCAAGGCACCTATCTAGATGCATAGTGAGCACTTGGAACCCCCAGGTGTTTCACAAATTGATTCATAAATATGAAAAAGTGTTTTTTTTTTCACTTTTTCATTTTTACAAATCAATTTGTGAAGCACCTGGGGGTTCCAAGTGCTCACTATGCATCTAGATAGGTGCCTTGGGGGGTCTAGTTTCCAAAATGGGGTCACTTATGGGGGAGCTCCAATGTTTGGGCACACTGGGGCTCTCCAAACACAACATGGCGTCCGCTAATTATTCAAGCAAATTTTACAATCAAATGACGCTCCTTCCCTTCTGAGCCCTGCCGTGCGCCCAAACAGTGTTTTTTCCCCACATATTGGGTATCTGCGTGCCCAGGGTAAATTGCACAACAAATTTTGGGGTCCATTTTTTCTTGTTACCCCTGTGAAAATAAAAAAAAATGGGTCTAAAGTAACATTTTTGTGAAAAAAGTTAAATGTTCATTTTTTTCTTCCACATTCAAAAAATTCCTGTGAAGCACCTGAAGGGTTAATAAAGTTCTTGAATGTGGTTTTGAGCACCTTGAGGGGAGCAGTTTTTAGAATGGTGTCACTTTTGGGTATTTTCTGTCATAAAGACTAGTGTTGAGCCACCCCCGTAGTGTTCGAGTTCGGTTCGGTTCGTCGAACACCCGTGTGTTCGCCGAACTGTTCGTCGAACTGTTCGTCGAACACCTTCGAACACCGTTAAAACCAATGGCAGGCAAACAAAAACACATAGAAACACATAGAAAACACCTTCAAAGGTGTCCAAAAGCTGACAAACTGCTCAGAAGACATAACTAACACATGGAAAAGTGACAAGTACATATAGTCATGCGAAAATAAAAGAGGTGGAGGAGTAAAAGGAGGGGGAGACACAGATATAGGCATGTCATGCCCTTCTAAAATCCAAAAAGTGAGAAGCCGACACGGCCAGTCCGCTCCTGCCCGTGCCACCTCCGTGTCGCCGGGTTTGTGCCAGAGCCGCGGTGAACCCTGATGGCCAGCCCCCCTCTCCCAATACTGGTGCCTGTCCGCTGGTGGGTCGAGCGAGCCCCCCTGTGGTGGAGGCAGCTCTAAGCTTTTTAATTTAAATTGTCTCTCTAATTTGAATGAATACACTTTAAATCCATTTACAAGGATCTATTGGAGGGCAAGTCTCATGCCAGCAGCCGCGTAATTCCAGCTCCAGTAGCGTCCACTAAAGCTGCTGCAGTTAAAAAGCTTTTATAAGGATCGAGCTCGGCTGTCCACCGCAAGGCATCCTACTGCCAGTCCCAGCCCCTATGCCTTGGGGTGCCTCCTGATGCTCTTCACTGAGTATCCCGTGGTCCCGAAGCATTTCCTTTGAAAAAATGAAGTGTCCAAACTACAGGTGGTGTAGCTTGCTTAACAGCCGGGATAATCCGCTGACTAGCAGACCCTGCTACTAGGCACAAAGTATTTCCTGGGCTAGATGCAGTTAAAAATTTGTAATTAGATACTCTCGTTGGATGCTGAGAAAGCATTCCATAGAGTCTCCTGGCACGCCATATATGATTCTCTTAAAAAGCTTGGGGTAGGGGTCTAGGGGACCCTTTTATAGCCAAAATCACGGCCCTGTATCGCAATACGTCACCTAGGCTGAAGATAAATGGAACTGTAGCACCCTGAGGGCTCGGTTGCTACAGAGGTATTGCACCTCACCCAGAGGTGTGATATCTCACTCTCAGGTAAGGATGTAGTGTGGATCAGGACCCGACACCTGCATGCATTACACCACATTGCCGTGGGGCAGGGCGACCAATATGCCCCTGAGATGGGCACGACAGTCCCTGTCCCTGGCTGGAGTGGGGGGAGGGAACACTGAGGAAGGGGAACCCTGTAGTGCAGGAGCAGGGAGGAAGCAGTTCCTGGGTGCATTGAGAAGGGAGTATAAAAGGTGGGCACCATCTTAGTTCAGTGCAGAGAAGTCTGAGCAGAAGTGGCAGGGAGCAGGGGCTCTGCATGAGCTCTGCTCCGGAGGCAGGCCTAGTAACAGAGGCCCAGGCCTGGAAGAGGGAGAAGGAAGGAAGAGGAGCGGAGAAGGCTCCAGGAACGAGGAACGAAGGGATCTCAGGGGTGCGGACGGGCGAGTCGCCACCGCACGCCAGAATCCACCTGCGTGGAGGGGTCAGGCCAAAGGGGGAGACCGGTCCCCGAAACTAGTGGAGGCAGGAAACGACTCTCAGCTAGAAACAGGAGGCTGTGACATTTTATGTGGCGCAGCCCCTCGCTACACCCGCTAGGAAGGCACCACATAGGGTCAGGGAAACTGGCGCCAAGTTTACCAAGAGGAGGCCCGAGGCAGCCGGACAGAAGGGTTGGTAAGAAAGGCCAGACAAAGGACACACAAAGGGGGTCCTGTGAAGCGCTCCAAAGTTATCTGGGAGTTGTCTGAGCCCCTCACCTGGTGAGCACAGTACGACGTGGGCAGCCGTTACCTGCAGACGTGGTCTGGATAATAAGAACTGTGAGTAAAGGCCCTGGACTGCATCACTGACTCCGTGTCATTACTGCTGCTGCCCTGCACCATCACCCCCATCCTCCGCATACACTGCCCTGAGGCTATACTCCTCCCGTGGGGAGTTATGCTACGCTCTGCTGCACCCACAACACCAGCCTCAGCGGTCTGCCCTGGAGCGGCGGTTCACTCTGTCCGCAATCCACGGGTGGCGTAGTCGGACATTTAAACATCAAAACCACATAAATAGTTCCGCCACTGGTTTGACCGCCCTGAGCCACGGAACCGGGTTGCCGCCACGGAGACTACAACCACCAGCATCCACCAAAAAGAGTCCGGCTCCGGGTGTCCCAAGGCCCAGGGGGCGCGTCAGAACATTTTCATCACCTTTCACAATCACCAATGGGACAAGGCAGGGATGTTCTCTGTCCCCTCTCTTATACATCCTAGTGACGGAGCACCTGCTCTCATCAATTCGCCATAACCCCAATATTAGGTGGATTGAGGTGGGAGGCACCGAGTACAAGTGCTCTCTATTTGCTGACGATGTCCTAGTATATATCACTCAATCACATATATCCATCCATGCTGTTATGGCTGAAATAGATCACTTTGTTACATGGTCAAATTTTAAAATCAATGCAGCGAAGTCTGAGGCCCTCGATGTCTCCCTCCCCAAATACATATAGGATTCCATCCAGTCCAACTTTCCCTTTGCCTGGCCCTCACAGGGTATCAAATACTTAGGAATTCCTATTCATAGAGACCTCTCCCATCTATGTTATCTTAATTTTGGGCCCTTTATTGAACAACTCCATACAGACCACGGTTGGCAAGTTAGAACTGTAAGATTCACTACGTGAACCACTGGTGTTTTGTGGAAAAGCACATGTACACTGTGTTCCAAATTATTATGCAAAAAGTGTTTAGGAGTGATAAGGGAAGAATTTGTTTGTTTGTCAGTTAAACTCATTGATGGTGATGTGTGTCAGGGCTCTTTATATCACTGTAAGCAATTGCAGACACCAGTGCTAATTAGTTTGTCAGGTGTGTCCAATGAAAGGCAAGACTACTTAAGAAGGCTCTCTCACATTATTCAGCAGCCTACATTTTCTGCCAAAATGGGAAAGAAAAAGGATGTGTCGGCTGCTGAGAAGCAACAAATTGTGGAGTGTTTAGGTCAAGGCATGACTACAATCAACATTGTGCGATGATCAGGATGAAGTGTCTTGGCAATCAAGAAGTATGTAGCTGATTCACAGTACACACGTGTGCGTGCTGATAAGGGCAAATTGAGGACTCTTTCCTACAGGCAATTACGTCAGGTTGAAAGAGCAGCGGCAAAAAAGCCTTGTCATAGCAGCAGACAAGTTTTTGAAGCTGCTTGTGCCTCCAACGTCCCCCGAACAACAAGATGCAGGGTCCTTCAGAGGTTTGCAGCTGTGCATACGCCATCCTGTCGACCTCCTCTATCCACTTCACACAAGCAGAAACGGCTCCAGTGGGCCAAACATTACATGAAGACTGATTTCAAAACTGTTTTGTTCACGGATGAGTGCCGTGCAGCGCTCGATGGTCCAGATGGATAGAGTGGAGGATGGCTGGTTGATGGACACCCCACGCAAACACGGCTACAGCGCCAACAAGGAGGAGGTGGAGTAATGTTTTGGGCTGGAATCATGGGGAGAGAGATTGTCGGCCCCTTTAGGATCCCTGAAGGCGCTAAAGATGAACTCCATAATGTATGTGGATTTTCTCAAACAGCATTTCCTGCCATGGTTCAAGAAGAAGAACCGTGTATTTCACAGCAAGATCATTTTTCTGCATGATAATGCACCATCTCATGCTGCACATAAAACATCTGCATCTCTGGCTGATATGGGCATAAAAGGGGACAAACTTATGGTGTGACCCCCATGCTCCCCTGACCTCTACCCCATTCAGAACCTTTGGAGCATCATTAAAAGGAGTGTCTATGATGGCGGGAGGCAGTTCACATCTAAGCAACAGCTCTGGGAGGGTATTCTGTCCTCATGCAAAACAATTGAAGCAGAAACCATCCAAAACCTGACAAATTCAATGGACGAGAGAGTTCAGAAGCTCCTTTCGAACAAGGGGTCCTATGTGAAAATGTAACATCACCTAGAATAAAGTTTTGAGTTGAAAACTGTTTGATTTCAGTTTCTAACAACCTGCTAATGCTTATAATTTCAAAAATGACCATTTTTTTGGTCTTTATTAAAATGAAAAGGTTGATCGAAAAGTTTGGGGGATCTAAGAGTGTGGCAACCCAGTAGTCATGATTACTTCGAATTCTGACAATATGAGGGTCATGCTGCAGGTAGTGCAGCAAGAAGGCACTTATGTGTCTTGCGCATCTCGGAGCCCCAAAATTATTTTCCGGGCTAGATGCAGCTAAAAATTATTTTTAATTTTAAATCTGGTGGAGCTTATTATAGATGGCCTAATAGGATTAGTGCTGCACACTGCTACAAAGCCCAAATTATTTTCCAGTCAAGATACAGATAAACATGATTAGTAATTTGAAAGCTTAAAACGGTTGGTAGGCTGATTTTAAACAATCATCAAGCTTTTACTCTCCCCAGGATGACACAGGGGTAGAAAAGTCGTTTCGGATCCATGATTTGTTCATCTTTATGAACGTGAGTCTGTCTACATTATCAGTGGAGAGCCGCGTGCGCTTATCTGTCAGCACACCACCAGCAGCGCTGAACACACGTTCAGACAGAACGCTGGCTGCGGGGCATGACAAGATCCCCAAGGCGTAAGTGGCTAGCTCCGGCCATTTATCCAGATTGGAAGCCCAAAAAGAGCAAGGGTCCAGTGACACAGTCGTGGCTTCAATGTTTACTTGGAGATACTCCTGTACCATCGTCTCTAGGCGTTGACTATGTGTCAGACTTCTTGTCTCCTGTGGCCTTGCAAAGGATGGGCTAAAAAAGTGGTGAAATGATTCCGCAAAATTGATGTTACCACCAGATACTGTGGTTCTGTTACGGTTTGAGTGCTGAACACTTGACGGTCCCACGGTTGGCAAGTTGGAACTGTGAGATTCACTACGTGCACCACTGGTATTTTGTGGAAAAGCACATGTAAGATTCTGCAACAGTCTCTGCTGATACTCCTGCATGCGTGCATCCCTTTCTATGGCAGGAATAATTTCTGCAAATTTACTTTTGTACCGGGGATCTAACAGTGTGGCAACCCAGTAGTCAGGATTATTTCTAATTCTCACAATTCGAGGGTCATGTTGCAGGTAGTGCAGCAAGAAGGCACTCATGTGTGTTGCGCATCCAGGAGCACCAAGTCCCTGTTGTGTTGGTGGCGAGGTAACAATCATGCTTCCTTCCTCTGTCCTCTCCCCCCAACCTCGCACAACAGAAATGTGATCAAGGTCTCCCTCATCTGATGAGTCTTCCATCAGTTCGTCCTCCACTTCTTCCTGGGCTCCTGCACCTTCCTCACTAGTTTGGCTGCTACCATGCGCCCTGGTAAAACCATCTCCCCCACCCTCACATGCCTGCCGCCTTGGTGCTGCCGACCGTCTGGACCTTGCAGATGTTAGCCCTTCCGCATACAACTCCTCCTCCTCTACTTCCTCCACCTCCTCTTGTGCCACCACCTGACTCCGAATTCTGTTTAACATGTGCTCCAGCATGTAAATCACCGGAATAGTCATGCTGATAATGGCATCGTCAGCACTAAACATCTTCGTCGCCATTTCAAAACTGTGCAGAAGGGTGCATAGGTCCCTGATCTGAGACCACTCCTCCAGCGTGATTTGCCCCACCTCTGAATCTCGTTGGCCCAGGCTATACGTCAGAACGTATTGCACCAGGGCTTGTCGGTGCTGCCACAGTCGCTGCAACATGTGCAGAGTTGAATTCCACCGGGTAGGCACATCGCATTTTAGCCGGTGAAGTGGCAGGCCCAACGACTTCTGTAGAGATGTAAGTCGCTGAGCTGCGGGATGCGAACGGCGGAAGTGAGCACACAGCGACCGTGCCCTCTGCAGAAGGCCATCTAGTCTGGGATAGTGGGCTAAAAATTGCTGGACAACCAGGTTCAACACATGAGCCATACAAGGCACGTGTGTGACATTGCCCCGGCGAAGGGCCGCACCCAGGTTTGCAGCATTGTCGCACACGGCCTTCCCTGGTTTCAGGTCCAGTGGAGACAACCATTCATGAAATTGGTTCTCCAGAGCTGACCACAACTCCTCAGCTGTGTGACTCACATTTCCCAGACATTTCAATGTAAAAACCGCCTGATGACGTTGAGCCCTACTGCCAGCATAGTAAGGAGGTGTGCAGGATCCCTTCTGCGCAGTTAGAAAGCTTGTGGCATGACCAGACAGGCTTTGGGTGCAGGTGGAAGACCGAGAGGAGGTTGAGGAGGCAGAAGCAGTGGAGGAACTTTGACATAAAGAGGATTGACGCACAACTCGTGGGGACGGCAAGACTTGGACAGCAGCCCCTTGTCCTGCTGTCACCATAGTTACCCAGTGCCCAGTCAGCGACTTGTAACGCCCCTGTCCATGCCTACTCGTCCAAGTGTCTGTGGTGAAATGCACCCTGTCACACACAGAGTTTCTCAAAGAAGCGGTGATGTTGTGTGCGACATGCTGGTGGAGCGCAGGCACACCTTTCTTTGAGAAGTAGTGCCGACTGGGCATCTGGTACTGGGGCACTGCGACGGACATAAGGTCTTGAAAATCCTCTGTGTCCACCAGGCGGAAAGGCAGCATTTCTGTAGCCAAGAGCTTGCAGATGGTGAAATTCAACCTCTTAGCTTTCTCATGGCTAGGAGGAAATGGTCTTTTACTTGTCCACATCTGAGGGACCGAGGGCTGGCTATTGTGCTTAGACGGGGTTGATAAGGGTGTCCCCGGCAAACTGCCGGTCTGTGAGGAAGATGCAGGCGGACATGTTAGGTTGCCTTGATCCAAAGGTGGTGCTATCGATGTCGGACAGCGCTCAACACCAGCTGCTGTTACCACCTCCAAAGAAAATGATGACCTGCCAATCACGCTGGCTGTTGCGGGTAAAGAGGTGGCAGGTCTGCGCCCCAAAACAGGTGTGACTGCTGTCCCCCCAGTCACAGAGGATGAAGAGGCCGCGGATGCACAAGATATGGCAGACGGTGGTTGGCCCGGCCGGCTAGGCCGCATTGTAGCACACTGAGCTTCCCACTGCAACTTATGCTTCATGTCCATGTGCCGGTTCATGCATGAAGTACTCAAACTATGTATTTTTTGGCCTCTACTTAGCTTTTGCTGACAAATGTTACAGATAACACGAGTTGGGTCATCTTTATCGATCTGAAAAAATGCCCAGGCTATGCAAGGCTTAGCACCCATGCGACCTGAAGAGCCACCACGACTTGTGGTGAGAGGCAGAGTTGTGTTTGAGGATGCAGTTGTTGACGTGCTTCCAGTACTACGTCTCTGTCCAGGAAGGCGCAACCTGACCTCGTCGTCACTAGCATCTTCCTCCACCTCCTCTGCTGACCTCATCTCTTGGCTGACTGTGGGTTGACAGTAAGTGGGATCTCCAACCTCATCATCATCACCCTGTGTGTTATCACACCCGTCGTCCTCAGAGCCAACCTGTTCCTGCCCTGACAAAAAACTAAAGTTGTCGCTCCAATCAGGTATTTGAGTCTTATCATCGTCTTCCTCATTGTCTCCACCAACAGGAGTTACAGTTTGGGAATGAGGGTCTACATTATGGTCAGAACCTTCTGCGTCTGGTCCTGGATCCGACTCATAAAGATTCTGGGCATCAGTGCAGATCATTTCCTCGTCTGGATTCACAGAAGCGCTGGAGTCGACCTCTGATTCCCAGGCTATAGTATGAGTAAACAGCTCTGCAGACTCAACCATCTGTTCTACCTCATACTCAGACGGGCAGCTGGAGATTTGGGAGCTGTGAGGAAGCAAGTGCGATTTGGGTGACACCTTTGAGGACTGGAGTATTTGTGATGTTGAAGTTGATGTGGAGGAGAGCCCACTTAAAGGAGCACTTGATATCCGTTGAAGCACCTGCTGTTTTTGTGCCTCATCTGGAATTTGTAGCGATTGGCGTGGCCGTAAGAAAGGGATCTTATCACATTGTCCGCTAAAAGAAGTAGACATTTTACTTTGGCTGGAAGATGGTCTTTCTTCTGCAGATGTTACTGTTGCTTTAACACCTACCCCACGGACACAACCTTTTTTCCCCTTCCCAACACGCCTATTCCCCTTTCCACCAGCAGCAGGCCTTTTTCCACTCATTTTGGTGGTTAACTAATTCACAACTCTGGAGTTGTTTGCACAAAAAAACAATGGATGGTAACCGAGCAGAGCTGAGTGGCCAAACTGTGGTATTAGGCCAAAACTATTGGCTGGGTTAGATGCAGAAAAAAATATATTCAGTTTGCAACCTGATGGAGGTCAGTATAGATGGACTAATAGAGAAAGTCCGACACACTGCTAGAAGGCCAAATATTTTTTCAGAGCTAGATGCAGAAAAAAATTATATTCAGTTTGCAACCTGATGGAGGTCAGTATAGATGGATTAATAGAACAAGACCCACACACAGCTAGAAGCCCAATATTTTTTCAGAGGTAGATGTAGAAAAAAATATATTCAGTTTGCAACCTGATGGAGGTCAGTATAGATGGACTAATACAACAAGTCCCACACACAGCTAGAAGCCCAAATATTTTTTCAGAGGTACTGTAGATGCAGATAAAAATTATTTTTAATTTGCAACCTGATGGAGGTCAGTATAGATGGACTAATACAACAAGTCCCACACACAGCTAGAAGCCCAAATATTTTTTCAGAGGTACTGTAGATGCAGATACAAATTATTTTTAATTTGCAACCTGATGGAGGTCAGTATAGATGGACTAATACAACAAGTCCCACACACAGCTAGAAGCCCAAATATTTTTTCAGAGGTACTGTAGATGCAGATAAAAATTATTTTTAATTTGCAACCTGATGGAGGTCAGTATAGATGGACTAATAGAGAAAGTCCGACATACTGCTAGAAGGCCAAATATTTTTTCAGAACTAGATGCTGAAAAAAATTATATTCAGTTTGCAACCTGATGGAGGTCAGTATAGATGGATTAATAGAACAAGACCCACACACAGCTAGAAGCCCAATATTTTTTCAGAGGTAGATGCAGAAAAAAATATATTCAGTTTGCAACCTGATGGAGGTCAGTATAGATGGACTAATACAACAAGTCCCACACACAGCTAGAAGCCCAAATATTTTTTCAGAGGTACTGTAGATGCAGATAAAAATTATTTTTAATTTGCAACCTGATGGAGGTCAGTATAGATGGACTAATACAACAAGTCCCACACACAGCTAGAAGCCCAAATATTTTTTCAGAGGTACTGTAGATGCAGATACAAATTATTTTTAATTTGCAACCTGATGGAGGTCAGTATAGATGGACTAATACAACAAGTCCCACACACAGCTAGAAGCCCAAATATTTTTTCAGAGGTAGATGCAGAAAAAAATATATTCAGTTTGCAACCTGATGGAGGTCAGTATAGATGGACTAATACAACAAGTCCCACACACAGCTAGAAGCCCAAATATTTTTTCAGAGGTACTGTAGATGCAGATAAAAATTATTTTTAATTTGCAACCTGATGGAGCTCAGTATAGATGGACTAATACAACAAGTCCCACACACAGCTAGAAGCCCAAATATTTTTTCAGAGGTACTGTAGATGCAGATACAAATTATTTTTAATTTGCAACCTGATGGAGGTCAGTATAGATGGACTAATACAACAAGTCCCACACACAGCTAGAAGCCCAAATATTTTTTCAGAGGTACTGTAGATGCAGATACAAATTATTTTTAATTTGCAACCTGATGGAGGTCAGTATAGATGGACTAATACAACAAGTCCCACACACAGCTAGAAGCCCAAATATTTTTTCAGAGGTACTGTAGATGCAGATACAAATTATTTTTAATTTGCAACCTGATGGAGGTCAGTATAGATGGACTAATACAACAAGTCCCACACACAGCTAGAAGCCCAAATATTTTTTCAGAGGTAGATGCAGAAAAAAATATATTCAGTTTGCAACCTGATGGAGGTCAGTATAGATGGACTAATACAACAAGTCCCACACACAGCTAGAAGCCCAAATATTTTTTCAGAGGTACTGTAGATGCAGATAAAAATTATTTTTAATTTGCAACCTGATGGAGGTCAGTATAGATGGACTAATACAACAAGTCCCACACACAGCTAGAAGCCCAAATATTTTTTCAGAGGTACTGTAGATGCAGATACAAATTATTTTTAATTTGCAACCTGATGGAGGTCAGTATAGATGGACTAATAGAGAAAGTCCGACACACTGCTAGAAGCCCAAATATTTTTTCAGAGCTAGATGCAGAAAAAAATTATATTCAGTTTGCAACCTGATGGAGGTCAGTATAGATGGATTAATAGAACAAGACCCACACACAGCTAGAAGCCCAAATATTTTTTCAGAGGTAGATGCAGAAAAAAATATATTCAGTTTGCAACCTGATGGAGGTCAGTATAGATGGACTAATACAACAAGTCCCACACACAGCTAGAAGCCCAAATATTTTTTCAGAGGTACTGTAGATGCAGATAAAAATTAGTTTTAATTTGCAACCTGATGGAGGTCAGTATAGATGGACTAATAGAATGATGCTATGCCCAAAAGATTTTACTTCACTAGGTGCAGTAAAAAAATTGGTATTCTATACACAGGTGGTATATCTTGCAGCACAGATAGGCTACTCCACTGACTAACACACTCTGCAATAGGCCAAAAAGGATTAGCTTTGCTAGATTCAGCCAAATGCTGTGAAAAAAACTTGCACAGCACTGGCACAGACCTGCCTGGCAAAAACTGATAGGAACTGATGTAACCTAGTCCTGAAAAGGACTCCAATTACAATTAGTCTTTACTCCCACAACCTATCTATTTAAGAGCACAGACCTCCCTGATAAAAGTCGTAGGAAATGCTGTAACCTAGTCCTTAAAAGGACTGCAATCACAACTATTCCCTACTCCCAAGCTATCTGTATATTTGTGCGAAAATTGGCTTGAAATTAACAAGGTATAGCGCACACAGCAACAGCGGTGCCGTCTAACACGCAGCTGCAGCAGTGAGAAAATGGTGGCGACGGGGAAAATGGCTTGGTCTTATAGGGCAAGGACATGTGACATACACTGCCAATGACACATGCCCTTGCTTGTGTGAAAAAAAGCACTTCGCTCCGTGTGTGCGCTGCTGATAGGCTGACAGATTGCACCTCCCCACTGCAAATGCGGGAAAGAGAAAAAAAAATGGAGATCTTCATTGTTCCTGCAGAGATCCATCCCCTGCCCCTCCCCCCACCCCGCTGTACACTCAAACTGCGTATTAACATTAATTTTCATCATTACTGAGAAAAAATCCAGTTATGATTTTGGTGCACGAACAGTTATCGAACATAACCTCGAACAGCCGAATTTTTATCAAATTGTTCGTGTTCGCCGAACGGCTCGAACACCGCCCAAAACAGCTTGAATTTGAGATTGGCGAACAGTTCGAGTAGAACAACGCTCATCTCTAATAAAGACCTCTCAAAGTGACTTCAAATGTGATGTGGTCCCTAAAAAGATGGTTTTGTAAATTTTGTTGGAAAAATGAGAAATCGCTGCTCAACTTTTAACCCTTATAGCTTCCTAACAAAAAAAAATTTTGGTTCCAAAATTGTGCTGATGTAAAGTAGACACGTGGGAAATGTTATTTATTAACTCTTTTGCGTGACATATCTCTCTGATTTAAGGGCATAAAAATTTAAATTTTGAAAATTGCTAAATTTTCAAAATTTTCGCCAAATTTCCATTTTTTTCACAAATAAACGCAAGTGATATCGAAGAAATTTTACCACAATCATGAAGTACAATATGTCACGAAAAAACAATCTCAGAATCAGGGGGACCCGTTGAAGCGTTCCAGAGTAATTACCTCATAAAGTGACAGTGGTCAGAATTGTAAAAATTGGCCTGGTCATTAACGTGCAAACCACCCTCGGGGCTTAAGGGGTTAAACACTGATGTGCTGATTTTAGCGCCACATTTAAACACTGCTGTGCTGATTGGTCGCGGACGCTGCCCGCTACCAATCAGCAATTTTGGCGCCACATTTAAACACTGCTGTGCTGATTGGTCGTGGACGCTGCCCGCGACCAATCAGCGAGATTGGCGCCAAATTTAAACACCGCTCTGCTGATTGGTGGCGGCCACCAGCCGCGACAAATCAGCGAGATTGGCGACAAATTTAAAAAACGCTCTGCTGATTGGTCGCGGCCGGCGACCGCGACCAATCAGCAATATTGGCGCCAAATTTAAACACCCCTCTGCTGATTGGTCGCGACCGCCAGCTGCGACCAATCAGCGATATTGGCGCCAAATTTAAACACTGCTCTGCTGATTGGTCACGACCGCCAGCTGCGACCAATCAGCGACATTGGCGCCAAATTTAAACACTGCTCTGCTGATTGGTCGCGGTCGCCGGCAGCGACCAATCAGCGATTTTGGCGCCAAATTTAAACACACTCTCCAGTCCTCACTAACACGGTTCGCTGATTAGTCGTGGCCGCCACCCGCAAACAATCAGCAATATTGGCGCCAAATTTAAACCCCGCTCTGCTGATTGGTCGCGGTCGCCGGCCGCGACCAATCAGCAGTATTTATGAAAATACTATACTATACTATACTATTTTTAATGGTGTTTTATTTGTTTGTCGGTTTGTCATTTTGTGTATATGTGTCAGGAATTATTTGTATTCAATAAATTGATATATTTTTATGGATCTTTGTTGTTATTGATAATTATTTGGTTACTTTTTGACTATTTGGGTGATCACTGCTAGTTTGCATCTCTTCTTTTTGCTGTTTTCATACTTACTATTTTATGAGATGCTGCAGGTAGATCCCGTTTATTAGATGGTGCCCTCCTCATTGTTTGGTGGTTCACCAATCAGCAGTATTGGCGCCAAATTTAAACACTACTCTGCTGATTGCTCGCGGTCGCCGAACTTGACCAATCAGCATTATTGGCGCCAAATTTAAACACCGCTTTGCTTATTGGTCGCGGTGGCCGGCCGCGACCAAGCAGCGATATTGGCGCCAAATTTAAACACCGCTTTGCTGATTGGTCGCGGTGGCTGGCCGCGACCAAACAGCGATATTGGCGCCAAATTTAAACACCGCTCTGCTGATTGGTCGCGGTCGCCGAACTTGATCAATCAGCATTATTGGCGCCAAATTTAAACACCGCTTTGCTTATTGGTCGCGGTGGCCGGCCGCGACTAATCAGCATTATTGGCGCCAAATTTAAACATCGCTTTGCTGATTGGTCGCGGTGGCCGGCCGCGACCAAACAGCGATATTGGCGCCAAATTTAAACACCGCTCTGCTGATTGGTCGCGGTTGCCGGTCGCGATTAATCAGCATTATTGGCGCCAAATTTAAACACCGCTCTGCTGATTGGTCGCGGCCATGAACAATCACCATTATTGGCGCCAAATTTAAATACCGCTCTGCTGATTGGTCGCGTTCGCTGGCAGCGACCAATCAGCATTATTGGAGCCAAATTTAAACGCCGCTCTGCTGATTAGTCGCGACCACCGGCCGTGAACAATCAGCGATATAGGCGCCAAATTTTAACACCGCTTTGCTGATTGGTCACGGTTGCCGGCCACGACCAATCAGCGATTTTGCTGCCAAATTTAAACACGCTCTCCAGTCCTCACTAACACGGTTTGCAGATTGGTCGTGGCCGCCGCCTGCGACCAATCACCGATATGGCCGCCAAATTTAAACACTGCTTTGCTGATTGGTCGCGGTTGCCGGCCGCGACCAATCAGCGATTTTGGCGCAAGATTTAAACACCGCTCTGCTGTATGCACCCGGTCGGCCGCATACATATTTTAGAATACCCGATGTGTTAGAATCGGGCCACCATCTAGTATAATATAATGATCCCACAGACTCACATATAATATAATGTTACCACAGACCCACAAATAATATAATGACCCCACAGACTCACATATAATATAATGTTACCAAAACCCACAAATAAAATAATTACCCCACAGACCCACATATCATATAATGTCCCCACAGACCCACATATAATATAATGTCACCAAAGACCCACATATACAGTGCTGGCCAAAAGTATTGGCACCCCTGCAATTCTGTCAGATAATACTCAGTTTCTTCCTGAAAATGATTGCAATCACAAATTCTTTGGTATTATTATCTTCATTTAATTTGCTTGCAAGGAAAAAACACAAAAGAGAATGAAGCAAAAATCAAATCATGGATCATTTCACACAAAACTCCAAAAAAGGGCCGGACAAAAGTATTGGCACCCTCAGCCTAATACTTGGTTGCACAACCTTTAGCCAAAATAACTGCGAACAACCGCTTCCGGTAACCATCAATGAGTTTCTTACAATGCTCTGCTGGAATTGTAGACCATTCTTCTTTGGCAAACTGCTCCAGGTCCCTGATATTTGAAGGGTGCCTTCTCCAAACTGCCATTTTGAGATCTCTCCACAGGTGTTCTATGGGATTCAGGTCTGGACTCATTGCTGGCCACCTTAGAAGTCTCCAGTGCTTTCTCTCAAACCATTTTATAGTGCTTTTGGAAGTGTGTTTTGGGTCATTGTCCTGCTGGAAGACCCATGACCTCTCACACTGGGCCCTACATTATGCTGTAAAATTTGTTGGTAGTCTTCAGACTTCATAATGCCATGCACACAGTCAAGCAGTCCAGTGCCAGAGGCAGCAAAGCAACCCCAAAACATCAGGGAACCTCCGCCATGTTTGACTGTAGGGACCGTGTTCTTTTCTTTGAATGCCTCTTTTTTTTTCCTGTACACTCTATGTTGATGCTTTTTCCCAAAAAGCTCTACTTTTGTCTCATCTGACCAGAGAACATTCTTCCAAAACGTTTTAGGCTTTCTCAGGTAAGTTTTGGCAAACTCCAGCCTGACTTTTTTATGTCTCGGGGTAAGAAGTGGGGTCTTCCTGGGTATCCTACCATACAGTCCCTTTTCATTCAGACGCCGACGGATAGTACGGGTTGACACTGTTGTACCCTCGGACTGCAGGGCAGCTTGAACTTGTTTGGATGTTAGTCGAGGTTCTTTATCCACCATCGGCACAATCTTGCGTTGAAATCTCTCGTCAATTTTTCTTTTCCGTCCACATCTAGGGAGGTTAGCCACAGTGCCATGGGCTTTAAACTTCTTGATGACACTGCGCACGGAAGACACAGGAACATTCAGGTCTTTGGAGATGGACTTGTAGCCTTGAGATTGCTCATGCTTCCTCACAATTTGGTTTCTCAAGTCCTCAAACAGTTCTTTGGTCTTCTTTCTTTTCTCCATGCTCAATGTGGTACACACAAGGACACAGGACAGAGGTTGAGTCAACTTTAATCCATGTTAACTGGCTGCAAGTGTGATTTAGTTATTGCCAACACCTGTTAGGTGCCACAGGTAAGTTACAGGTGCTGTTAATTACACGAATTAGAGAAGCATCACATGATTTTTCAAACGGTGCCAATACTTTTGTCCACCCCCTTTTTTAGGTTTGGTGTGGAATTATATCCAATTTGGCTTTAGGACAATTCTTTTTGTGTTTTTTTCATTGAAGACAAATTAAATGAAGATAATAATACCAAAGAATTTGTGATTGCAATCATTTTCAGGAAGAAACTGAGTATTATCTGACAGAATTGCAGGGGTGCCAATACTTTTGTCCAGCACTGTAATATAATGTTCCCAAAGACCCACATATAATATAATGTTACCACAAACCCACATATAATATAATGTCCCCACAGTTCCACATATAATATAATGTCCCCACAGACCCATAAATAATATAATGTCCCCACAGACCCACATATAATATATTGACCCCACAGACCCACATATAATATAATGGCACCAAAGACCCACATATAATATAATGTTCCCACAGACCCACATATAATATAATGTTCCCACAGACCCACATATAATATAATGTTACCACAGACCCACATATAATATAATCACCCCACAGACCCACATATATTATAATGTTACCACAGACCCACATATAATATAATGTTACCACAGACCCACATATAATATAATGTTCCCACAGACCCACATATAATATAATGTTACCCCAGACCCACATATAATATAATGACCACACAGACCCATACATAATATAATGTTACCACAGACCCACATATAATATAATGTCCCCACAGACGCACATATAATATAATGTCACCAAAGACCCACATATAATATAATGTTCCCACAGACCCACATATAATATAATGTCCCCACAGACCCACATATAATATAATGTCCCCACAGACCCACATATAATATGTTACCACAGACCCACATATAATATAATGTCCCCACAGACCCACATATAATATAATGTCCCCACAGACCCACATATAATATAATGTCCTCACAGACCCACATATAATATAATGTCCACACAGACCCACATATAATATAATGTCCTCACAGACCCACATATATAATGTCCCCACAGACCCACATATAATATAATGTTACCACAGACCCACATATAATATAATGTCCTCACAGACCCACATATAATATAATGTTACCACAGACCCACATATAATATTATGTCCCCACAGACCCACATATAATATAATGTCCTCACAGACCCACATATAATATAATGTCCTCACAGATCCACATATAATATAATATCCTCACAGACCCACATAATATAATGTCCTCACAGACCCACATATAATTTAATGTCCTCACAGACCCACATATAATATGTTACCACAGACCCACATATAATATAATGTCCCCACAGACCCACATATAAATATAATGTCCCCACAGACCCACATATAATATAATGTCACCAAAGACCCACATATAATATAATGTTCCCACAGACCCACATATAATATAATGTCCCCACAGACCCACATATAATATAATGTCCCCACAGACCCACATATAATATGTTACCACAGACCCACATATAATATAATGTCCACACAGACCCACATATAATATAATGTCCTCACAGACCCACATATATAATGTCCCCACAGACCCACATATAATATAATGTTACCACAGACCCACATATAATATAATGTCCTCAGAGACCCACATATAATATAATGTTACCACAGACCCACATATAATATAATGTCCCCACAGACCCACATATAATATAATGTCCTCACAGACCCACATATAATATAATGTCCTCACAGACCCACATATAATTTAATGTCCTCACAGACCCACATATAATATATTACCACAGACCCACATATAATATAATGTCCCCACAGACCCACATATAAATATAATGTCCCCACAGACCCACATATAATATAATGTCACCAAAGACCCACATATAATATAATGTTCCCACAGACCCACATATAATATAATGTACCCACAGACCCACATATAATATAATGTCCCCACAGACCCACATATAATATGTTACCACAGACCCACATATAATATAATGTCCCCACAGACCCACATATAATATAATGTCCTCACAGACCCACATATAATATAATGTCCCCACAGACCCACATATAATATAATGTCCCCACAGACCCACATATAATATAATGTCCTCACAGACCCACATATATAATGTCCCCACAGACCCACATATAATATAATGTCCTCACAGACCCACATATATAATGTCCTCACAGACCCACATATAATATAATGTCCTCACAGATCCACATATAATATAATATCCTCACAGACCCACATATAATATAATGTCCTCACAGACCCACATATAATTTAATGTCCTCACAGACCCACATATAATATGTTACCACAGACCCACATATAATATAATGTCCCCACAGACCCACATATAAATATAATGTCCCCACAGACCCACATATAATATAATGTCACCAAAGACCCACATATAATATAATGTTCCCACAGACCCACATATAATATAATGTCCCCACAGACCCACATATAATATAATGTCCCCACAGACCCACATATAATATGTTACGACAGACCCACATATAATATAATGTCCCCACAGACCCACATATAATATAATGTCCTCACAGACCCACATATAATATAATGTCCCCACAGACCCACATATAATATAATGTCCTCACAGACCCACATATATAATGTCCCCACAGACCCACATATAATATAATGTTACCACAGACCCACATATAATATGTCCTCACAGACCCACATATAATATAATGTTACCACAGACCCACATATAATATAATGTCCCCACAGACCCACATATAATATAATGTCCTCACAGACCCACATATAATATAATGCCCTCACAGATCCACATATAATATAATATCCTCACAGACCCACATATAATATAATGTCCTCACAGACCCACATATAATTTAATGTCCTCACAGACCCACATATAATATGTTACCACAGACCCACATATAATATAATGTCCCCACAGACCCACATATAATATAATGTCCTCACAGACCCACATATAATATGTTACCACAGACCCACATATAATATAATGTCCCCACAGACCCACATATAATATAATGTCCCCACAGACCCACATATAATATAATGTCCTCATAGACTCATATATAATATAATGTCCTCACAGATCCACATATAATATAATGTCCCACAGTCCCAAATATAATATAATGTCCCCACAGCACCACATATAATATGTCCCACATATATATTGTCCCCACAGACCCACATATAATATAATGTCCCCACAGACCTACATATAATATAATGTCCCCACATATAATATAATGTCCCCACAAACCCACATATAATATAATGTCCCCACAGACCCACATATAATATAATGTCCTCACAGACCCACATATAATATAATGTTACCACAGACCAACATATAATATATTGTCCCCACAGACCCACATATAATATAATGTCCCCACAAACCCACATATAATATGTTACCACCGACCCACATATAATATAATGTCCCAACAGCCCCACATATAATATAATGACCCTACAGACCCACATATAATAAAATATTACCAAAGACCCACATATAATATAATGTTCCCACAGACCCACATATAATATAATGTTACCACAGACCCACATATAATATAATGTCCCCACAGACCCACATATAACATAATGTCCTCACAGACCCACATATAATATAATGTCCTCACAGACCCACATATAATATAACTAGCTTTTACCCGCGGCTTCGCTCACATTTCGTGACAGATCATTTTAATAGTAAAAAAAAAAAAAATCTTAATAGTAAAAAAAAATAATCTTATTTAGTTACTCGTACATCCAAAATTTCAGATGTCTAACTTCAAAACTGACTGATTCCATACAATCTTTGAACCCCTATAATATTAAGAGGGAAACTCTTGAGGGTGGAATTATCAAAATTCCTTTCTTAGTGCTCATTTAAGCTATAATAGAACCTATCTGCAAATTTCAAGATGCTAAGTTCAGTGGTTTCGGCTGTGCGTTGACCGCTAGTTGTGTCAGTCAATCAGGTTTACAGTTTTATATAATCTTCGCCTGTATGGTGTGTTTATAAAAAGTAGCCCTATGTCCTTCCCCAGGCTTGAAATTATCCATATCAAATTTCATCACAAACGGATTACTAAACACTGATTAATAAACAGGTCGGACTGAAGTTACTTGCATTTAATATTGTTCGTGTTAGTAAAGAATTAGTATGTAATTGGAATAATGGACATCTGCAGGTAATTTATCTATGTGTTTTTACTGCAATATACTCCTGTAAACTATGTTATTTGATTTCTTTCGTTCAGCGAAAATATGTAGATTTTGCGATTTAGAAACACGTGAGCAAGCTACGTATAGCTGACCGTGGGAAAAACAGGGCGTGCCTAAATGTATCCCCGCTACCTTCAAAGTTTGCCCTTGCGATTTATTGATGGTCATTGAAAATGCAACTTTAAGTGGGAACTGCAAACGTTTGAAATTAAAGGGTAAGTTATTGGGTATTATTGGGATGCGCGGTATAAGAATATTTTCACCCTTAGCTTCTCCAGTTAAAATTGTGGCCTTTACAATGTGCCTGCCTAGTTCAGTGACTCGCAATCTAGTGCCATTACATAATCTCGGGGCGTCCAAGTTGCGCATTAACAAAACGGGTATACCGACCTTTAATTCGAGGTTATGAGATGGGACCCCGGATAGCTCCAAAGAGTTAAGAAACTCCACGGGGTAGCGCGTACAGTCTTCAGATGACATGACTGTGTCGGAGTTGTAGGTTGTTGCATCGCTGGTTACTTGGTCCAAGATAATTTTATTGATTTTCGCAACTGTTTCATTTCTTGGTGCTAGTATAGTTCTTTCACATAGCCAATTTTCATCGTGGATGTTTTGTTGCAAATTTGGAAAAACTTGAGCAATAAGTGCGTCTTCCGAATCCACAACATGACAAAATTGGTTAGTGAATAGAACCATACCTTCTTCGTCAGTTTCGATTCGACCTTCACCGATCTCGAGCAGTTTCTCAGCGTACGCACCCGACTCTAGATCACTGAATAACTGGACACGCATGTTGGTGGTGAGGTGCAGCTTTTCAACTTTGGTCCATAAATATGAGGATTTCAGACATGCGTTAATTCCGTCTGCTGCAGTGCCTCGCTCGATGACAGGCAAAGTTTGCCTAAAGTCCCCAGCCAATAAAACAACCACACCACCCATTATTGTTTGTTTACTGTGTAAGTCTTGTAGACAACGATCAAGAACTTCGATGGCGCGTTTGTGTGACATTGTGCACTCGTCCCACACGATTAGTTTGAACTGTTGCAACAGGAGGCCACGGGCACTGCTCTTGCTGATATTACACGATGGGGTTTCTTCGTTCACCAGATTAAGAGGTAATTTAAAGACTGAATGTGCCGTCCGTCCACCGCTTAGCAATGTTGCAGCAATTCCAGAGGAAGCCACAGCTAATGCAACGTTATGACCGCTACGAATTTTTGCTAAAAGTAAATTAAGCAAGAAAGTTTTTCCTGTACCACCCGGGGCATCAAGGAAAAAAAGTCCGCCTTCACCATTCTCAACTCGTCCTACTATTTTGTGATAAATCTCTCTTTGATTTCCCAGTGGTTATCATCTTCCAACAACCCCATCTTCTCACACACCTGCCGAAAAGTTGCAAGTTCTTGACCTTCAAATGTTTTTAAATCCGAGAAGTTGGTTGGACCCCTTATTACATTCAGCAGCATACGCAAGCAATAACATTCAAAATTGCTAACGTGCACCGTGTAAATGCGACCTAGAGCGTCTCCTGCCTTCACACCTGGCCAACCATCGACAGGTGTTCCTTGTAAATGACGTTTCCATTGCTTCCGTGCCACATTCCAAGTATAGTAGCGAGGCACGTCAATGTAATGTTTTTGCAAACGTATCACTTTGGCACAACAGGAAAAATGCAGTTAGTGTAGTTTTAGGTGGTGCTTCTAATCTCTCTCTAAAATTATTTTCCGTAAAGTAAACCCTCTCGCCATTGGGTAAATGAATCGCGAGATGAGTGACGGTTGGGTGTCTCTCGTGCAGAGGTAGACCTAAGATCCGCCACTCTGCTTCGTTACTACTAACATATCGGCCGGTTCTAAAGGTCTGCACCTCATCTCTTGGGTCAATGTTAACATTCCCTTGCTGGCGGATGTTAAAAATAGCCTGGTCGCTACCCTTATTAATATATTTACAAATATATTTTATCGCCTGTACCGTATTACAGAACTCTACATTTAAATGAGAATTAACATTTTTTGATAAGAGTGGAGAATATGGGACCACCCAGCTATTGTCCACCAATATTTCCTGTGTTCCTCTACGGGTTTTTATAATCGTCGTGCGTCCATCATTCTCTGGTGCTCTGCGCCTGTACAAAGGATAACCTTTGTCATTGGTTTGAGTATCTTTTAAAAGCTTCCTCGGATATTTTTTGGTACATTTTCCTTCCTTCATGCATGGCGATGAAGAATTGAATGTACCACATGGCCCGTGAATCATATTCTTTGTCACTGTATCATAGAGCTTTTGATCAGTTTCTGGGTTTGGTATCTCAGCACATATGATTTCGTCAATTTGGTTCGGATGCAATTTTTCCTTTAACCACAGCAGTAAGTGCACATGAGGCAAACCTCGCTTTTGCCACTCGATCGAGTACATGAAGCATTGCATATCACCAAATATGTTACCTTTTGTAAGTAGAGCTACCAACTTCTGTACTTTTATTCTAAATACTCCGGCTGTTAAGTCATGTCTGTCCGTTGAATTTTGACCAGCCATAAGCTCTTTGGTGATTTCTGGCCAAGCGGGGTTGCAAGTCATTGTAATAAATAAATCATGCCTCCCATAATTACGTACGTATGTGAACGCATCTTGTGTATATTCGTGTAGGTATCTCGGGCTATTTACAAATGATGACGGGAGAATCACCATCTGACCTAAGTTATTTGGATCCAAATCCGCATCATTTCTTATTGCATCTTGCAAGTGAATTTAATTTTCTGCGCGCAGTTTTTTTTTATTTAAAGAAATGAACCTTAAGCGCTCACTTTCCATCTTTACATACATGTCGACCAGAAACTGATGAAGTAGGAGCCTACACTTAAGCATCAAATTAAAATCGCTGCGACGGACCATCAAGTGAAAGGCATAAAAATCTTTGCAGGACACCTTTTTGCTTGGCATTGCTTGTTTGGTAATTGGATTTATCTGAGGAATATCAATGCTGTACCCCTCTTGTCCTTTCCAAAAAATTATTGGGTACTCGAGAGCGTCATAGAATCTATGTGTATCGGGAATCATAGTGAGCATGCCATCGCGCGGCTGCACAACGATGTCCCGAGACATAGTTTGTTCGCTACTAACTATTACAGCAGCTATTTCATTTGTAGTAGGGGCATTGAATCGTCTCTCATGTTGACCACGTGGTACACGGTCTGGGTGAATCACTACTTTGAAATGATCGTCATTGATCATTCTGTCTCTAGCCGTTTTAAATTCATGCACCAAAATGTTGTGGTTGTGAAGTACTCGTTGTAATTTTTTAACTATGTTTCTATCTACGCTTTGCACGCACTCAGTACGCCTGTTGATTTGTTCTTCTTCGTCACCTATGAAATAAACTTGTAAAAATTGTGGTTGCGAAATGGACATAGGAATTAAAGAACCGATACGGTGGTATACTTGTATTGTAAAGGTCGGGCAAAACCCTGGCATTGAGACAATTTGATCTGCTCCAGAAGACGTCATATGAAAGCACATGTTGTATTTTCTTATATTATTTAGAAAAAGGCGAGATTCATCAGTTTCATTAGAGATAAGCTCTTTTAAAGGTTGAACTGGCTCGTCTATATAAGGAAGAGCTACTTTCCCGCCCAAACAACACATACCTGCTGCTTCCTCTTTCCACTTAACCGCTTCCCGACCGCCCACTGTCCGCGCTGCCTGGGCTCTGTGCAGCGCGGACGTTTAAAAACGGTGGGTGGTCTCGCAGTGCTCAGGACCCCCTGGGTCCTGCAAGCGCTGTGAGAGCGGTGCAGAGCGTTAGCTCTGACAGGGAACATCATCGGGACCTGATTAGATCAGGTCCCAGTGATGTTAACCCTTTGCTGTCTTCTATATGCTGCGATCTATAGTGATCGCGGCATATAGGAGACAGCAGGAGGAGAGGGGGTCGTCCACTTACCTCTCCGACGACCCCTTGATTGCTTTCAGGACCTGGCGTTGCTATGGCAGCTGGAGGTCACATGACCGCCTCCAGCTCTGCCATATATGGTGTCCTTCCTGTCTGGCTTCAGCCTGTAGCTGATGCCAGACAGGAGACTGTGAAACAGTCAGTGAAGATCTCATATAATGTAATATATGTCTATTACATTACATGAGATCAGGGATCAGAAAAATAAAAATTAATGTCCCATACAGGGACTAAGTAAAAATGTAAAAAAAAGTAAAAAAAAATGTTTTGAAACTGTTAAAAAAAAATACAAAATAAATAAAAATAAATAAATAAAATATTAAACCGATAAATCCATATAGTTATGCAAAAATAAAAAAAGTACACATATTTGGTATTGCCGCGTCCGAAACAACCCGAGCTATAAAACTGTCACACTAATTAACTCCTTATGTGTACACCGTAATAAAAATAAATAAAAAACGGAGCAAAAAACTATGCTTTTTCCTCATATCGCCAAACAAAAAGTGGAAAAAAATGCGATCAAAAAGCAAAATCGAAATAGAAATGGTACCGCTGAAAAAGTCATCTTGTTCCACAAAAATCAAGCCGCTATACAGCTCCATCAGCCAAAAAATAAAAAAGTTATACCTCTCAGAATAAAGCAATGCAAAAAAAATATTTTTTCTATAAAATTGTTTTATTGTGTAAAAGCGCCAAAACATAAAAAAATACTGTAAGTGTAGTATCGCTGTAAACGTACTGACCCGAAGAATAACGCTGCCTGATCACTTTTACCACACGCAGAACGGCATAAAAAAAAACCTCAAAAAACAATTCCTGAATTGTTGGTTTTTGTTAATTTTACCTCCCAAAAAAAGGAATAGAAAGCGATCAAAAAATGTCACGTACCCACAAATGGTACCAATAAAAATGTCAACTCGTCCCGCAAAAAACAAGCCATCACATGACTCTGTCGGCCGAAATATGGAAAAATTATAGCTCTCAAAATATGGCGATGCAAAAACTAGATTTTGCAAAAAAAAAGCGTCTCTTAGTGTGTGACAGCTGTCAGTCATAAAAACCCGATATAAATCTGGTATCTCTGTAATTGCACCGACCCGAAGAATAAAGTAATCTAATCAGTTATATCACACTAGGAACGGCGTAAAAAAATAAATAAAACCAATTCTTCACCTGCTACTGATTTGTTTATTATGTCTCCCAAAGATCTGGCTCGGCACACATTTATCCTGCGCTCTGCGCTGAGCACTTACGCAAGAGTTTCCATGTAAATCTCTGAAATATGTGATTCAGCCGGAACCCATGACGGAAGATTCCCTGTAATGAGGCAGATATAGGCCATTGTGGATGCCGTCTGGCCTGTGATCCCACGGTGTCATTTGTTTTAGGCGTGCATAAAAGTGCGGTTGGCCACAGTTTTGTGCACTTCTGAAAAAAAGGACACCGCTAAACAGAGGCCAGACGGAGTCCAGAGTAACTCTGCTGCCTCATTACAGTGAATGGATCCCGCAGGGGTTTCATCTGAATTACAGGTCCGTCATCTGTTAAAAATATAAGGGACTTACAAGTTACTGGTAGCAGAAAGGCTCTGGAAAAGCGAAATGGCCCTTGCCCCCCAAAAGAAATTCAAAAAATTTTGTGCTCCCAAATCCAAATGCCTATTCTACAATAATTTGTTCTCCAATTGTCAAATAGCACTCTGTCCCCCCCAGATCTCGCCATATGGCTGAGTGGTACGATACAGCCACATATGGGGTATTGCCACTTTTAGAAGAAATTGTGTGACACATTTCGCCACCATTTTTACCCATTGCCCTGTGTGAAAATGTAAAATCTGAGGGTAAAACATTTTTTTGTGGTAAAAATATAATTATGCTTTTTTCACTGCCCAATGGTATAAATTTAAAAATTAAAAAATACTCACTACTTCCCTAGATGAATTCCTTGAGAGGTGTAGTTTACAAAATGGGGTCACTTGTGGGGGTTTCTGCATGTCAGCGACTCTTCAAATGTGACACGGTGTCTGCTGCCTATCCCAGCCAACATAGCGCTCCTTTCTCTTCCGAACCCTGCCGTACACCAAAGCAGTGGTTTTCCCCCACATATGGGGTATCGGCGTGTTCAGGAGAAATTGAACAACAAATTTCATGGTGCAATTTATCCTGTTACCCTTATGATAGTACAAAATTAGGGAAAGGAAAACATTTTTTGTGGGAAAAATGTGAAAATTTTATTTTTATGGCTCAATATTATAAACTTCTGTGAAGCAGCTGGGGGTGCAAGGTGCTCACCACATATCTAGATAAGTTCCCTAAGGGATCTAGTTTCCAAAATGGTGTCACTTGTGGGGGGTTTCCACTGTTTAGGCACATCAGGGGCTCCCCAATTGCAACATGGCGTCCGCTAATTATTCAAACAAATTTTACATTCAAAAAGTCAAATGGCGCTCCTTCCCTTCCGAGCCCTGCCGTGCACCCAAACAGTGGTTTGCCTCCACATATGGGGTATCGGCGTGTTCAGGAGAAATTGCACAACAAATTTCATGGTGCAATTTATCCTATTACCCTTATGATAATGCAAAATTAAGGGATGAAAAACGTTTTTTGCGGGAAAAATGTGAAAATTTTATTTTTACAGCTATTATAAACTTCTGTGAAGCAGCTGGGGGTGCGAGGTGCTCACCACACATCTAGATAAGTTCCCTACGGGGTCTAGTTTCCAAAATGGTGTCACTTGTGGGGGGTTTCCACTGTTTAGGAACATCAGAGGCTCTCCAAACACAACATGGCGTCTGCTAATTATTCAGACAAATTTTACATTCAAAAAGTCAAATGGCGCTCCTTCCCTTCCAAACCCTGCAGTGCGCCCAAACAGTGGTTTTCCCCCACATATGGGGTATCGGCGTGTTCAGGAGAAATTGCACAACAAATTTCATGGTGCAATTTATCCTATTACCATTATGATAATGGAAAATTAAGGGATGAAAAACGTTTTTGTGGGAAAAATGTGAAAATTTTATTTTTACAGCTCAATATTATAAACTTCTGTGAAGCACCTTGGGGTTCAAGGTGCTCACCACACATCTAGATATGTTCCCTAAGGGGTCTAGTTTCCAAAATGGTGTCACTTGTGGGGGGTTTCCACTGTTTAGTCACATCAGGAGCTCTCCAAACGCAACATGGTGTCTGCTAATTATTCAGACAAATTTTACATTCAAAAAGTCTAATGGCGCTCCTTCATTTCCGAGCCCTGCCGTGCGCCCAAACAGTGGTTTTCCCTCACATATGGGGTATCAGCACGCTCAAGAGAAATTGCACAAAAAATTTTGGGGTCCATTTTTTCCTGTTACCCCTGTGAAAATAAAAAAAATTGGGTCTAAAGCAACATTTTTGTGAAAAAAGTTAAATGTTAATTTTTTTCTTCCACATTCCAAAAATTCCTGTGAAGCACCTGAAGGGTTAATAAAGTTCTTCAATGTGGTTTTGAGCACCTTGAGGGGTGCAGTTTTTAGAACGGTGTCACTTTTGGGTATTTTCTGTCATAAAGACCCCTCAAAGTGACTTCAAATATGATGTGGTCCCTAAAAAAATGTTTTTGTAAATTTTGTTGGAAAAATGAGAAATCGCTGGTCAACTTTTAACCCTTATAGCTCCCTAACAAAAAAAAATTTTGGTTCCAAAATTGTGCTGATGTAAAGTAGACATGTGGGAAATGTTATTTATTAAGTATTTTGTGTGACATATTTCTCTGATTTAAGGGCATGAAAATTCAAAGTTTGAAAATTGCAAAATTTTCGCCAAATTTCCGATTTTTTCACATATAAACGCATGTGATATCAAAGAAATTTTACCACTATCATGAAGTACAATATGTCACGAAAAAACAATCTCAGAATCAGGGGGATCCGTTGAAGCATTCCAGAGTAATTGCTTCATAAAGTGACAGTGGTCAGAATTGAAAAAATTGGCCCGGTCACAAAGGCAAAAACAGGCTCTGGTGCGAAGTGGTTAAGAGCTCCGCAATATTTGCAATCTATGGTCATTGCTTCTATTTTTATAAGCTTGTGAGTTTCATAATCAAGAGTCTCGTCATACTCAAATGCAGCTTTATTAAACAATATCCATGTATTTCTTGTAAATGTTTGACGTCGCTGTGCTGCCCTTTCAGCAACAGTGCGTCTGCGAGATTCGGCCATTTCATAAGTTTCAGTGGCTCTTTGGGACGCCATGTAAGTCGCTTGCTGCTGACGTCGAGCTTGGGACTGTTCTGGAGTTTCAGCAGCCCGCTGAGACGCCAGATACTCCGCATGCTGTTCACGTCGGGCTTGGGACTGTTCTTGAGTTTCAGCAGCCCGTTGAGATGCCAAAAACTCCGCATTCCGTTCACGTCGGGCTTGGGATTGTTCTGGAGTCTCTGCAGCTCTATGTGCCGCACAACGCACCGCCTGCTCAAGCCTTCGTTGCTCAGCTTGTTGAGACGTCTCATCACGTCTAATTATTTTCATAGCTCGGGCTTTATTAGAGCTTTGCAAAATGTTAGACTTACGCTTTCGCGGCATTTTTATAAGTACTAATTACAAAATAGGTACTTAGTAAAGTTCAAACAAAATACTAAAACAATCTAATTAGTTATATTACGATCGCTGTACAGACGATATCAGTTGTATATGACTGGTCTATGAGGAGCAGCTGTGGCGCGGTTACCCATAGCAACCATTCCCAGTGCTCTGTGGGAGCTGAGAGCAGCCTGCTGGTGCTGTGGGTGACATGCTGCGCTGCACACACACAGGGCTGTGCTGCACACAGGAGGGGAGGACGCCATTTGTGTAGCGCTGCTGCCGGTGCTGTCAGGCTGCAGTGTGTGCATCCTCCATGGAGCCGCGCTCAGGTTACTGCCCCTCCCCGTGTGTGAGTCACTTCCCCTCCGCCCAGGTGAGGCGCTCGGAACTTTCCCGGCTGCAGCAGCTGGCGCAGGTGAGCGCATGTTTTATTATACGGTGTTATGTGGAGGGACAATGGCGGCGGGGACCCCCTGTGTGAGGACAATGACGGCCCGGTGCCGCCGGGCAACCTGCAGGAGGAAGCCTCACACTCCCCCCGGGCTGTGGGCGCGGGCAGGCCGTGCTGGGACGTGTAGTTCCCTAGTAACCTGTTCCTGACATATGGGCTGTTTTCTGGGCTATTTTTTTTTTTTTTAAGTCTGAGAAAATGTCATAAATTATCCTTCTCCTTCAGCTGTTTCCAGAGTGTAATGTATCAGGGTGAGCTCATGACTGACAGCTGCCAAAGTTTCTAGGAAATGTCAGTCCCTGGGGGTCGTGTGTGAACCCCCTGTGCCACACTTGTACCTGGCCACGGTATATGATCACCCCTGTATTCTGACTGTGGACAGGCGGCAACTGTGACCTCACTATACAATGATCCAATATGGGCAAATTATTGTATTATCAATCTCTTCTGACTTCTGTAAATCAGCCATTTAAACATCACCTGTGTATGTGTGTATATAAGAGTTTGATAAATATACTAAAAAGTTTGATAAATATACTAAAATGTGCATTGTAAAATTGTAAAATAGTATCTAATTTAATTAAATTTATGGTTCACAATTTTGGTCATAGTGGCTTCCACATAAAAGGTAGATATAAGCTGTCGCGGACTTTTATTTAGAACTATTCAAGACAAACAATTATACGGTACATCATCTTTGTGTAACTCCAACGGTTTAGGCAGCGTACGCCAAGATAGCTCTCAGAGGCCAGATTTTTTTCCGACTTAATTGACATGTATCGTTATATTACGACCAAAATTACATAAAATCATTAGAAATTGTAGCCTATATGTTATTCCGATGTATAATCTATATTACTGTAAAGTTTCATGCAAATCCGTCCAGTAGTTTTTTCGTGAAAGAGTAACAAACATACATACTCACAAACTTTCGCATTTATAATATTAGTAGGATGTTCCCTCAGACCCACTTATAATATAATGTTACACAGACCCACATATAATATAATGTCCCCACAGTCCCACATATAATATATTGTCCCCACAGACCCACATATAATATAATGTCCCCACAGACCCACATATAATATAATGTCCCCACAGACCCACATATAATATAACGTTACCACAGACCCACATAAAATATACGAGTCTTCACAGACCCACATATGATATAATGTCCCTACAGATCCACATATAATATAATGTACCCACAGACCCACATATAATATAATGTCCTCACAGACCCACATATAATATAATGTCCTCACAGACCCACATATAATATAATGTCCTTAGACCCACATATAATATAATGTCCTCACAGACCCACATATGATATAATGTCCCTTCAGATCCACATATAATATAATGTACCCACAGACCCACATATAATATAATGTCCTCACAGACCCACATATAATATAATGTCCTCACAGACCCACATATAATATAATGTCCTTAGACCCACATATAATATAATGTCCTCACAGACCCACATATAATATAATGTCCCCACAGACCCACATATAATATAATGTCCTCACAGACCCACATATAATATAATGTCCCCACAGACCCACATATAATATAATGTCCTCACAGACCCACATATAATATAATGTCCCCACAGACCCACATATAATATAATGTCCTCACAGACCCACATATAATATAATGTCCTCACAGACCCACATATAATATAATGTCCCACAGACCCACATATAATATAATGTCCCCACAGACCCACATACAATATAATGTCCTCACAGACCCACATATAATATAATGTCCCCACAGAGCCACATATAATATAATGTCCTCACAGACCCATATATAATATATTGTCCCCACAGACCCACATATAACATAATGTCCCCACAGACCCACATATAATATAATGTCCTCACAGACCCACATATAATATAATGTCCTCACAGACCCACATATAATATAATGTCCCTACAGATCCACATATAATATAATGTACCCACAGACCCACATATAATATAATGTCCTCATAGACCCACATATAATATAATGTCCCCACAGACCCACATATAATATAATGTCCTCACAGACCCACATATAATATAATGTCCTCACAGACCCACATATAATATAATGTCCTCACAGAGCCACATATAATATAATGACCCCACAGACCCACATATAATATAATGTCCTTAGACCCACATATAATATAATGTCCTCACAGACCCACATATAATATAATGTCCCCACAGACCCACATATAATATAATGTCCCCACAGACCCACATATAAATATAATGTCCCCACAGACCCACATATAATATAATGTCCTCATAGACCCACATATAATATAATGTCCTCACAGACCCACATATAATATAATGTCCCCACAGACCCACATATAATATAATGTCCTCACAGACCCACATATAATATAATGTCCCCAAAGACCCATATATAATATAATGTCCCCACAGACCCACATATAATATAATGACCCCACAGACCCACATATAATATAATGTCACCAAAGACCAACATATAATATAATGTTACCACAGACCCACATATAATATAATGTCCCCACAGACCCACATATAATATAATGACCCCACAGACCCACATATAATATAATGTCACCAAAGACCAACATATAATATAATGTTACCACAGACCCATAAATAATATAATGTCCTCACAGACCCACATATAACATAATGTCACCAAAGACCCACATATAATATAATGTTACCACAGACCCACATATAATATAATGTTCCCACAGACCCACATATAATATAATGTTACCACAGACCCACATATAATATAATGACCCCACAGACCCACATATAATATAATGTTACCACAGACCCACATATAATATAATGTTACCACAGACCCACATATATTATAATGTCCTCACAGACCCACATATAATATAATGTCCTCACAGACCCACATATAATATAATGTCCTCACAGACCCACATATAATATAATGTCCTCACAGACCCACATATAATATAATGTTACCACAGACCCACATATAATATAATGTTCCCACAGACCCACATATAATATAATGTTACCACAGACCCACATATAATATAATGACCCCACAGACCCACATATAATATAATGTTACCACAGACCCACATATAATATAATGTTACCACAGACCCACATATATTATAATGTCCTCACAGACCCACATATAATATAATGTCCTCACAGACCCACATATAATATAATGTCCTCACAGACCCACATATAATATAATGTCCTCACAGACCCACATATAATATAATGTTACCACAGACCCACATATAATATAATGTTACCACTAGTGTTGAGCATTCCGATACTGAAATATCGGGTATCGGCCGATATTCGCGGTATCGGAATTCCGATACTTAATTCCGATACTTTTGCAATATCGTATACTGGAATCGGAAGTTCCCATAATGCAATGAGCCATTTTCATTTTATTCAGCCAATGAGGATCCTAAGAAGTGTGGGCACATCCTGTTAGGCATGTAGGCATCTTAACTAATGGCATGGCTGTGATTGGCTGCTGTAATTATGTCATGATGCACTATAAAAGCCGCCGCCATTTTGAGCTCACTCTGCTGTGAATTCAGTTAGGGATAGGACGCTGTTGTTCTGAGGGACAGTTTTAGCTACCTATTTGGTCTATTCTGCTTTACCCAAGCTACTTTATAAATCGCTGTGCCTTGTAGTGCTAGTGCACAGTTCTCTGTGCTGTTCACCGCTTTCTGCAAGGTCTGGTGTGTGAGTGCAGCTCACCCCGTAGTGTGTGCTTCAGCCACGTCTGGTTATAGTGCACTCAGTGTGTGTCACTGCCTCATACATTGTCCTTTTTTGCCAATTCATAATTTTTCCTGATATCTCCTATTAGTGTGGTGGTTCCATCCGTATTCAGCTAAATTGGTCCCAAACACACTATATAGGAGTAGATAGAGAAATTTTTTTGGTCTTGCAGTGCTAGTGCACAGTGCTCTGCATCTGTACTGTTCACCGCTGTCTGCAAGGTCTGGTGTGTGAGTGCAGCTCACCCTGTAGTGTGTGCTTCAGCCACGTCTGGTTATAGTGCACTCAGTGTGTGTCACTGCCTCATACATTGTCCTTTTTTGCCAATTCATAATTTTTCCTGATATCTCCTATTAGTGTGGTGGTTCCATCCGTATTCAGCTAAATTGGTTCCAAACACACTATATAGGAGTAGTTAGAGGAGCCTTTCTGCAGCATTGGGCCCTGCAGCCCCAGCCAGATTAGTATTAGCCTATTTTTTTGTAGCCTCACCTATTGCATTGTAGGTTACCTTCCTACATTGTAATAGCTACAAAAAGTTTGTGATACTATCGTTATTACATCTTTAGGCACATCCAGTGTCTTTTTGTGACAAAAAAAACCTAAATAAAGTTCACCAAACACTCCACTTTACAGTTGTGTAGGCCACATTAGCTCATATTAAAGTCTAGCCAACACTTTATAAAATTAGTGTTTCTTATACCTGTTAGCAGCTGTTCAGGAATAAGCACACTAAGCCCTTAGTACTTTTCTGCCTATCTTTATCAGTCTACCAAGATGAAGAAGGCAGGGAGTAAGGCATGTGGTCGTGGGCGTGGAGTTTCTGCAGGGAGAGGACGTGAGGATTCTGTGCCTGCAGGGAGAGGACGTGGGGATTCTGTGCCTGCTGCGGGCACCAGTGATTCAGCATCCCCCAGTTTTACCAGGGAACAGTCCTTTATGCACAGCTTTGTAGGAGCTAGCCGTACCCCACTGCTGCAGGAGGACCAAATTGAAGCCGTTGTCGGATGGATGGCAGCTAATGCATCGACTTCAATTAGTTCCAGATCCTCTCAGGTCCTGAGCACTGAAGAGCACCCATCTGTCTCTTCACCACCTGCCAAATTGCCCAGGCAGTCAGAGAGCCCTGGACAGGAGCCATCTCTACTTCTGTTCTCTGAATCTCTTGGCTTGGAAAGAGGGGGCCAGCCAAGCAGAATTCGAGAATTTGAAGAAGAGGTAGTATGCAGCGATGCGCAACAGTTTTGTCTCTCTGAATCTGAAGAGGCGGGTGGGCCAGTGCCTATGGTCAGCAGCACACCTCAGTACGCATCTGATGATGAGACTCAGGTGCCACTTTCTGGTGCGTACTGTGCTGTCGAGACTACCCAGGAGAAGCAGTTGTTTGAAGAGGGTGGTGTAGATGATGAGGTCCTTGACCCATCATGGCGTGAGGGACAGGAAGGTGGTGGGAGCAGCTCTGAGAAAGAGATTCCCCGAACAGCCCAAAAAGGAGGGAGAGGGAGGGGGAGGACTTGGTTGCCTGTAGCCTCCACTTCGGCACCCATTAGGAGCATGGCTCTTCCAAAATCCAAACCGGGCGCTCCCAAGACTTGCAGTGCCTGGTCCTTTGTTGACACAGTTGCAGATGACATTTGCTTTGTCAAATGCAGGCTGTGTAATCAGAAGGTGAAAAGAGGGAAAAGTGTCAGCAACCTCAATACCACAAATATGTGGAAACATGTGCGGACCAAGCACGTGGTGGAGTTACAAAAACACACTGAAGACCTAGGCCAACCTACAGCGCCACCTACCACCTCTTCAGCTCGTGTTGTAGCCTCTTCCTCCAGCTCACACACAGCTGGTTCGGCTTCCTCACAGGATCGCCATGGAAGAATCTCTGGCACTGTTGTACAGAGACACAGTGTAATTCCACCCACAGCACCACTTTCCCAGTCATCCACACACTCCCAGGCCAGTCTACAGCCATCATTAGCACAGGCATGGGAGAAAAGGCGCCCATACTCGGCAAACCACCCCCGAGCACAGGCTCTGAATGCTGGCATTGCT